>NC_057798.1:638916763-639553792 GCF_018294505.1 Triticum aestivum | reverse complement strand
GCTGGTGCCCTGCCCCACGCGGCCCATGTGGCCCACCAAGAGGGGTGGCCCCTCCCGGTGGACCCCCGGAACCCCTCCGGTGGCCCCGGTACAATACCGATATGCACCCGAAACTTTCCGGTGTCCGCATGACAACTTCCCATATATAAATCTTTACCTCCGGACCCTTCCGAAACTCCTCGTGACGTCCGGGATCTCATCCGGGACTCCGAACAACATTCGGTAATCACATACAAGTCTTCCTAATAACCCTAGCATCACCGAACCTTAAGTGTGTAGACCCTACGGGTTCGGGAGACACGCAGACATGACCGAGACGGCTCTCCGGTCAATAACCAACAGCGGGATCTGGATACCCATGTTGGCTCCCACATGCTCCTCGATGATGTCATCGGATGAACCACGATGTCGAGGATTCAAGCAACCCCATATACTATTCCCTTTGTCAATCGGTACGTTACAAGCCCGAGACTCGATCGTCGATATCCCAATACCTCGTTCAGTCTCGTTACCGGCAAGTCACTTTACTCGTACCGTAATGCATGATCCCTTGACCAAACACTTGGTCACTTTGAGCTTATTATGATGATGCATTACCGAGTGGGCCCAGAGATACCTCTCCGTCATACGGAGAGACAAATCCTAGTCTCGATCCGTGTCAACCCAACAGACACTTTCGGAGATACCTGTAGTGCACCTTTATAGTCACCCAGTTACGTTGTGACGTTTGGTACACCCAAAGCACTCCTACGGTATCCGGGAGTTACACGATCTCATGGTCTAAGGAAGAGATACTTGACATTGGAAAAGCTCTAGCAAAACGAACTACACGATCTTGTGCTATGCTTAGGATTGGGTCTTGTCCATCACATCATTCTCCTAATGATGTGACCCCGTTGTCAACGACATCTAATGTCCATAGTCAGGAAACCATGACTATCTGTTGACCAACGAGCTAGTCAACTAGAGGCTTACTAGGGACGTATTGTGGTCTATGTATTCACACGTGTATTACGATTTCTGGATAATACAATTATAGCATGAATAAAAGACAATTATCATGAACAAGGAAATATAATAATAATGCTTTTATTATTGCCTCTAGGGCATATTTCCAACAAATACCTCGCAAATCGTTTCACAAAAATCAGAGAATATAGCCATCATGCATCTTTGAAAGGTAGCAGGTGCATTACATAAACCAAAAGGCATACGTCTATAAGCGAAAGTACCGAAAGGGCAAGTAAAAGTAGTTTTTGCTTGATCTCCCGCTGACACAGGTATTTGAGAGAAACTAGAATAACTATCTAGAAAGCAAAAGTGTGTGTGTTTGGATAGTCTTGCTAGCATTTGATCAATAAAAGGTAAAGGGTAATGATCTTTCTTAGTAGCTTTATTTAATTTACGAAAATCAATTACCATCCTATAACCTGTAATAATTCTTTGCGGGATCAATTCATCTTTATCATTAGGAACAACGATAATACCTCCCTTTTTAGGAACACAATGGACAGGGCTTACCCAATCATTATCAGCAACGGGATAAATTATACCTGCCTCAAGGAGCTTTAGTATCTCCTTTCTTACGACTTCTTTCATCTTAGGATTTAATCGTCGTTGAGAATCTCTAACTGGTTTGGCATCGCCCTCCAATTTAACTTTGTGTTGGCATAACGTGGGACTAACGCCCTTAAGATCATCCAGAGTACATCCAATAGTAGCTCGGTGCTTCTTCAGAGTTTTCAATAATCTTTCTTCTTCTTGTTCTGAAAGGTTAGCACTAATAATAACATGATATATTTTCTTTTCATCAAGATAAGCATACTTAAGATTATCAGGCAAAGGCTTAAGTTCAAACACGGGATCACCCTTGGGTGGAGGGGGATCCCCAAGAATTTCAACGGGAAGGTTATGTTTCAAAATAGGTTCCTGTTTAAGGAATACTTCATCTATTTCCCTTCTTTCTTTCATAAACATACCATTTTCATGGTCTAGCAAATATTGTTCTAACGGATCAGTAGGAGGCACGGCAATAGAAGCAAGACCAATTATTTCATCTTTACTAGATTATTCTTTATCACGGGATTGTCTACGAAATTTAGCAAAATTAAACTCATGAGTCATATCATCTAAGCCAATCGTAACAACATCCTTTTCGCAATCTATTTTAGCATTAATAGTGTTTAAGAAGGGTCTACCGAATATAATGGGACAAAAGGCATCTTGTGGAGAACCAAGAACAAGAAAATCAGCAGGGTATTTGACCTTCCCACACAAGACTTCAACATCTCTAACAATCCCAAAAGGCTTAATAGTATCTCTATTAGCAAGCTTAATAGTAACAATAATATCTTCTAACTCAACAGGTGCAATGTCGTGCATAATTTCTTTATATAAATCATAAGGTATCACACTAGCGCTAGCACCCATATCACATAAACCATGATAACAATGATCTCCTATTTTAATAGAAATAACATGCATGCCTACGACAGGTCTATGAATCTTAGTATCAGGTCTAGCAATATTAGTAGTTTCATCACAGAAATAAGTAACATGCCCATCTAAATCATCATCTAAGAGATCTTTAACCATAGCAATACTAGGTTCAACATTGATTTGCTCAGGAGGTGTATAAGTCCTAGTATTACTCTTACGAACAACATTTGAAGTTTTAGCATGATCCTTTATCCTAACAGGGAATGGGAGTTTCTCAACATAAGTAGTAGGAACAATAGGATCACTATAAGTGATAGTCTTTTCTTCAACTGTAATAGGTGCAACTACTTTCACTTCAACAGGAGGATTATATTTAAACCACTTTTCTTTAGGGAGATCAACGTGAGTAGCAAAAGATTCACAGAAAGAAGCTACTATCTCAGAGTCAAGTTCATACTTAGCGCTAAATCCACGAAAAGCATCGGTATCCATAAAAGATTTAACACAATCAAACTTAGGTGTCATACCTGACTCCTTACCATCGTCGGAACCCCAATCTTCAGAGTTGCGTTTAATTCTTTCCAACAATCTTGAGGATATTGCTTATCGTTAGTGTCTCGGTCAGCTCGGGATTAGAGATTAATCGGAAATCGTCTGATTAATCAATTTTATCGGTCGGCTATTAATCGGCCATTTTTTTGCAAATCCTAGGTTCCCAACACTAAAATATGCTATATTCAACACCAAAACAATATTGGACAGAAGTGTTACCTTGATTCCTGTCGTTTGAATCCTCGTATAATGACAACCAAAATAGGACAACAGTACATATAGCGTAACAAGGTCGACAAAACGCAAATAAACATAGTTTTTTTGGAAACATAGTGATATGAATAGGCTCGATTTATCGGTAGATTCCTGATAAATCGCTTCTCATAGCGATAAATCGTCCCGAACGATAAACGGTGAAGATAAGGCATAATCTTATTGGTCACCCCAAGAGTAGCGGTTAATCGGACGATAAATCGCTGAATCGGAAGATTTTTGGAACAGTGCTTTCCAATAAGTCCCATTTGAAATCAATAGTCTTTTGCATATAAGAACCAGCACAGGAAGTATCGAGCAGGTTGCGATTATCAAGAGAAAGCCGAGCATAATTTTTTTGAATAATCATTTCCCGAGAGAGCTCATGATTGGGGCATGAATATAACATTGAATTAAGCCTCCCCCAAGCTTGAGAGATGCTTTCTCCTTCGCGAGGCTAGAAATTATATATGTAATTACGATCACGATGAACAAGGTGCATAGGGTAGAGCTTCTGGTGAAATTCCAACTTTAATCGCTTATAATTCCAAGATCCCGTATCATCACATAGCCTAAACCATGTCAATGCATCTCCCTTCAAAGATAAAGGGAAGACCTTCCTTTTGACAACATCATCGGGGATACCTGCAAGCTTAAATAATCCACAAACTTCATCCACAAAGATAAGGTGTAAATCGGGATGCAACGTTCCTTGTCCTGCAAATGGATTAGCTAGAAGTTTCTCTATCATACCCGAAGGAATCTCAAAATAAACATTTTCATAAAGTTTAGTAGGTTGAGGAGCAACTCTTTGCTCTACTGGTCAGGGCGAAGATGCCCCGAACAAGCCCCTCAAAGGATAAGTTTCCATAGTAACAAGTAACAAAAAATTTCAGCACACTATATAAATGTTTCCTTACCAAGTTCCACTCACCAAAAGCGCTACGCTCCCCGGCAACGGTGCTAGAAAAGAGTCTTGATGACCCACAAGTGTAGGGGATCTATCATAGTCCTTTTGATAAGTAAGAGTGTCGAACCCAACGAGGAGCAGAAGGAAATGATAAGCGGTTTTCAGTAAGGTTTTCTGCAAGCACTGAAATTGTAGGTGATAGATAGTTTTGTGATAAGATAAATAGTAACGAGTAACAAGTAAACAAAGTAAATAAAGTGAAGCAAGGTGGCCCAATCCTTTATGTAGAAAAGGATAAGCCTGGAAAATTTATAATAATGAGAAAGGAGCTCCCGAGGACACATGGTAATTATCGTCAAGCTAGTTTTCATCACGTTCATATGATTCGTGTTCGGTACTTTGATAATTTGATATGTGGGTGGACCGGTGCTTGGGTACTGCCCTTACTTGGACAAGCATCCCACTTATGATTAACCCCTATTGCAAGCATCCGCAACTACAACAAAAGTATTAAGGTAAACCTAACCATAGCATGAAACATATGGATCCAAATCAGCCCCTAACGAAGCAACACATAAACTAGGGTTTAAGATTCTGTCACTGTAGCAACCCATCATCTACTTATTACTTCCCTATGCCTTCCTCTAGGCCCAAATAATGGTGAAAATGTCATGTAGTCGACGTTCACATGACACCACTAGAGGAGAAGACAACATACATCTCATCAAAATATCGAACGAATACCAAATTCACATGACTACTAATAGCAAGACTTCACCCATGTCCTCAGGAACAAACGTAACTACTCACAAAGCATATTCATGTTCATAATCAGAGGTGTAATAATATGCATTAAGGATCTGAACATATGATCTTCCACCAAGTAAACCAATAAGTATCAACTACAAGGAGTAATCAACACTACTAGCAACCCACAAGTACCAATTTGTGGTTTGGATACAAGATTGGATACAAGAGATGAACTAGGGTTTGAGAGGAGATGATGCTGGTGAAGATGTTGATGGAGATTGACCCCCTCCCGATGAGAGGATCGTTGGTTATGACGTTGGTGATGATTTCCCCCTCCCGGAGGGAAGTGTCCCCGGCAGAACAACTCTGCCGGAGCTTTAGATTGGTTCCGCCAAGGTTCCTCCTCGTGGCGGCGGAGTTTCGTCCCGTAAGCTTGCCCACAATATTTTCCAGGGTAAAAACCTTCACATAGTGGAAGATGGACACTAGAGGGCCACCAGGGGGCCTAGGAGACAGGGGGAGCCCCCACCCTCCTGGCCAGGGTGTGGGCCCCTGATGTACTTCTTTCGCTCAATAATTCTTAATAAATCCAAAAATATGTTTCGTGGAGTTTCAGGACTTTTGGAGCAGTGCAGATTAGGTTTCCAATGTTTGCTCCTTTTCCAGCCAGAATTCCAGCTGTCGGCATTCCCCCTTCATGGTAAACCTTGTAAAATAAGAGAGAATAGCCATAAGTATTGAGATATAAAGTGTAATGATAGGCCATAATGCAATAAATATTGATATAAAAGCATGATGCAAAATGGACGTATCAGTCCTCAGGTGTCCGATCGAGGATGCGGGCTAGACTGAATGGGCCGTGAGGATAAAGCTAAGGGCCATCACTCTATGTTCGGGTAGGACTCCTGTGTGCGTGGACGGCAAGATTAGAGTCCGGATGTATTGTTTCCGTCCCTTGTGAACCGAGTTTGTACAAACTCTAGGCCCCTCTGGTGTGTATATAAACCGGAGGGTTTAGTCCGTGGAGGCCATCATCATAATATTCATAGGCTAGACAAGCTAGAGTTTAGCCATTATGATCTCGAGGTAGATCAACTCTTGTAACCCCTATACTCATCGAATACAATCAAGCAGGACATAGGGTTTTACCTCCTTTAAGAGGTCCCAAACCTGGGTAAACATTGTGTCCCTTTGTCCATTGCCACGATCGATCCTTAGACACACAACTTGGGCCCCCTACCCGAGATCTGCCGGTCTTGACACCGACATTGGTGCTTTCATTGAGAGCTCTGTTGTGTAGTCCCGAAAAAAGGGATCTATGGCTCGCCTAGTCATCAATGACAATATCACTTCTGGAAGGAGCTTAACTTCAGGGCAGACCCTCCAGCTCGGCGGTTTCATCATAGGCGCCCCTACGGCCATTAGGCCTACAACCATTGAACATCGTCTTTGCATTGGTCTCGAGTAATCCAAAAAGATGAATCCGACAGACGTCTCGTCCTTAAACGAGCTGCTAGATCGCATCGCCGCGCTTTGGGTTTCAACAGATTGCGGTCGGATCAGGCTTAAACCTGGCCAGAGGGAAATTCACCGCCCCTCGATCACCCATCTGGTAGCGGTCGTCGAGGAACGAGCCGAGGATTCCTTTCCCCCTATGTTGAGAACCAAATGTGTCCGGATCTCCGAACCCCTCGAGCCGATACTCTCCCTTCGGATGGGACTCCACGTCCCCTGAACATGGGCTCAGAGGTAGGACCAGCAGAGCACTTGGATCTCCCCGGACCCGAACTAGTCACCTCAGAGATCTTGCAAGATCCAAGCACGAATGTGGGTCGGGATTCAAATTTCAACCCACCCACCCACCACAACCAATACTCTCCAAGCAACTCAGGGCCTCCAGACATATACGACCTGATGTATATATGGAAGCAACCTCAAGAAACGGTCCATCACTTTTTGGCCAGATTCCTACTTGTTAGAAGCAAGATCGAAGATTGCTGCGACAACGATGCAGTTTCGGTCTTCCATCGCAATTGTACCGAGGAGGGAATACTGAACTCCCTCGAATGTCGTCACATATAGAGCTTCAAGGAACTGTCACATGTAGTGCAAGAGTACTGCGTGATGGCAAGCACATGGAAGGCCCAGAAAACTCAACTAGAACCTGCTGCCTTTAAGCAGTGTGCGGCCCGGACTAAGCTAATGCACCCTAGCGGCGCATCCAGTCATCAGTCTGTTAACAGAAAGAATAAACCCTTTACGGGACATAGGTCCATCCTTGATGAACTCCTTGACAAGACCTATCCGGTACATGCAACTCCGAGCATAGACCCAACCCATAGCCTTCGAGCATGTTGGGTACTCCGGCAGGTAGCAAAGAGTGGAGAGGCCATCCTCGCCACCATTACTCTAGAGAAACACTCTCCGGAGAGGAACGATTTTAACGTCCTCACGGTCTTTGAGACCTTTTCTTCAAATAATCAGCAAAAAAGGGCACTCCGCGACCTCGTCGAAGTCCACCAAGTTACCGCATTGAGCCCCTGGAATGGCGCAGCAATAACCTTCACCGCCGAAGATGAACCAAAGGCTCGGTCAGTCCGAGAACCCGCCTCCCTAGTCCTAAACCCCATTGTGGACGGTTTTTGGCTTACCAAAGTGCTCATGGACGGTGGCAGTGGGCTTAATCTCATCTAATAAGATACACTCGACAAAATGGAGATTGATAGAAGACGCATCGAGCAAAGCAACACCACCTTTGGAGGCATTATCCCCAGTCAAGAAGCATGATGCTCTGGGAGAATTAAATTTGATGTGGTATTCAGCATGCCTGAAAACTACAGGTCCGAAGAGTTGCTCTTTCATGTGGTCCCCTTCAGCAGTGGGTATCATGCCATCCTCGAACGGGACGCCTTCTCTCGTTTCCAGGCTATACCCCATTACGGGTATATGAAGCTTAAAATGCCCGGACCAAACGAAATCATCACAATCTCGAGCGACCCGGACAAAGCACTTCGCGCCGAGAAGAAAACCACATCCTTGGCCCTCGAGGCATTATCCGAAGCCCTAGCAGCCAAAGAACTAACCACCCTACGGTCCACGATGGACAAGGACGATGTGATCCTCGACAAGAGACCTTAATCCACCTCTTTTAAGCCAACAGAGGAAATAGTCAAATTTCAATTGCACCCGATGGACCCCAACAAGACAACATCTATCAGAGCACAGCTGGATCCGGCAGTGGACGCCGCTTTATGCACATTATTGCATGTAAATTGGGATTTTTTTGCCTGACACCCTTCAGATATGCCGGGCATCCCACGCAGGCTGGCCGAACACAGCCTAAACATAATCAAGGGGTTCAAACCTGTGAAGCAGACACTTTGGCGATTTTCCGAACCCAAGCGTCAAGCCATGGGAGAAGAGCTAGCCAAACTGCTAGAAGCCAGATTCACCAGGGAAATCGAACATCCAGATTGGTTAGCCAACTTGGTCATGGTACCAAAGAAGGACAAATCCTGGCGCCTTTGCATCAACTTCAAAGACCTCAATAAGGCTTGCCCTAAAGATCCTTTCCCGTTGCCCCGCATTGACCAGATCATTGATACAACCGCAGAACACGATCCATTGTGTTTCCTAGACGCCTATTCCGGATACCATCAGATTAAAATGAAGGAATCGGATCAGGCTGCAATAGTGTTCATCACCCCGTACGGCCCTTTCTGCTTCAAAACTATGCCCTTCGGACTCAAAAACGCTGGGGCCACTTACCTACATATGATTCAGGCATGCTTGGAAAAACAAATTGGCAAAACAGTCGAAGCATATGTGGATGACGTGGGCATCAAGAACAAACACATTGAAACACTAGTCGACGATCTTCGCCTCACCTTCGAAAACCTCCGGACATACGACATATGACTCAATCCGGAGAAGTGTGCCTTCGGCGTTCCAACCAGAAAATAACCAGGGTTCATTGTTTCCTATAGAGGAATCGAAGCAAACCCAGCTAAGATAAGAGCCTTGTCAAAATTGGTATACCAACTGAGCTAAATGTCCAAAACTAGCAGGGTGCATCGCGGCCTTCAGCCGCTTCATCTCTAGACTAGGAGAAAAAGCATTACCACTCTACAAGCTACTAAGATGCACTGATAGCTTTGAATGGATAGATGCTGCCATAGCCGGATTGGAAGAAATCAAGGCCCTACTCGCAAGCAACCCAATCCTAGCCGCCCCAGGCGTTGGCGAGCCTATGTTGCTGTATATCTCAGCAACCAACCAGGTAGTCAATGTTGTACTCGTCGTTGAACGAGGGGAAGAGGGACATAAATTCCCCACCCAAAAACCAGTCTATTATGTATCGGAGGTCCTAACACCATGAAAATCCCGATACCCCCACTACCAAAAGATAGCCTATACGGTCTTCATGGCATCCCGAAAACTACGACACTATTTTAAAGAGTGTTCGATTACAGTGACATCGGAAGTAACACTTAATGACATTATTAACAACATGGACGCCACCGGCCACATAGCCAAATGGGCCATCGAACTTTTACCGTTCGAAATAGAAAACAAGCCACACCAAATTATTCAATCTCAGGTGCTGGCCGACTTTGTTGCCGAATGGACGGAAGCCGAACTCCCGAAAGAGTATACTTCATACTCCAACCGGACTATGTACTTTGACGGTTCCAAAATGCTAGCCAGACTAGAGGCTGGCGTCATCTTGACATCCCACACCAGGGACACAGTCCGCTACGTGTTACAAATCATGTATACGAACTCCAACAATGCAGCCGAATACGAGGCGCTCTTACATGGTCTATGCATGGCTGTCTCCATGGGTATACAATGCCTCGAGGTGCACGGCAATTCAAACCTTGCAAAATCCTAGGTCAATGGAGAGTTCGATGCAAAAGACCCAAAAATGGAGGCATACCAAAACACTGTATTAAAAATATCAGCTCGGTTCAAGGGACTTGAATTCCATCACGTCGCTCGAGACAGTAACTAGGCAGCCAACATCCTCGCTCGCATGGGTGCTAAGCGCGACCCTGTCCCACCTAACACCTTTGTGGAAAGGCTTTTCAAGCCATCCGTAGTATGGTAGGGTAAGAGTAGAGAATCTAGTATGGACCTGATCACACCCCCAGCAGCCGAACATAAGACAGATACCGTCGGGGGATCGGATATAGAAATAACACCCTCTGCTCATGAGATCATGGCTGTTATCGCTCCATGGACCGAACCCTTCCTGGCCTACCTTAATAGGCAGGAGCTTCCCGACGATCAGAATGAAGCCCGTTGCATAGTTCGGCGCTCTAAAGCCTTCAAAGTGCACGAGGGTGAACTATACAAAAAGAGCACTACCAGAGTCCTTCAGAGGTGCATCTCTGAAGAAGAGGGATGACAACTCTTGGCAGAAATACAAGCTGGTATGGGTGGTCATCATGCCGCAGCTCGGGCCCTCGTAAGCCAAGCTTTCAGGAAAAGTTTTTTCTGACCAATGGCCCGGGCATACGCACAGGCCCTTGTCCAACGTTGTGTGGGCTGTCAGCTCTTTTTCAACCAAAGTCATATGCCTCCTACTCCCTTAAAAACAACCCCCATTACCTGGCCCTTCGCGGTCTGGGAGCTGAATATGGTCGGTCTGTTGGAAATATGCCCTAGAGGCAATAATAAATTAGTTATTATTATATTTCCTTGTTCATGATAATCGTTTATTATCCATGCTATAATTGTATTGATAGGAAACTCAGATACATGTGTGGATACATAGACAACATCATGTCCCTAGTAAGCCTCTAGTTAACTAGCTCGTTGATCAATAGATGGTTACGGTTTTCTGACCATGGACATTGGATGTTGTTGATAACGGGATCACATCATTAGGAGAATGATGTTATGGACAAGACACAATCCTAAGCCTAGCACATAGATCGTGTAGTTCGTATGCTAAAGCTTTTCTAATGTCAAGTATCATTTCCTTAGACCATGAGATTGTGCAACTCCCGGATACCGTAGGAATGCTTTGGGTGTACCAAACGTCAGAACGTAACTGGGTGGCTATAAAGGTGCACTACAGGTATCTCCGAAAGTGTCTGTTGGGTTGGCACGAATCAAGACTGGGATTTTTCACTCCGTGTAAACGGAGAGGTATCTCTGGGCCCACTCGATAGGACATCATCATAATGTGCACAATGTGACCAAGGGGTTGATCACGGGATGATGTGTTGCGGAACGAGTAAAGAGACTTGCCGATAACGAGATTGAACAAGGTATCGGTATACCGACGATCGAATCTCGGGCAAGTACAATACCGCTAGACAAAGGGAATTTTATACGGGATCGATTGAGTCCTTGACATCGTGGTTCATCCGATAAGATCATCGTGGAACATGTGGGAGCCAACATGGGTATCCAGATCCCGATGTTGGTTATTGACCGGAGAACGTCTCGGTCATGTCTGCATGGTTCCCGAACCCGTAGGGTCTACACACTTAAGGTTCGATGACGCTAGGGTTATAAAGGAAGTTTGTATGTGGTTACCGAATGTTGTTCGGAGTCCCGGATGAGATCCCAGACATCACGAGGAGTTCCGGAATGGTCCGAGGTAAAGATTTATATATGGGAAGTCCTGTTTTGGTCACCAGAAAAGTTTCGAGTTTTTCCGGTAACGTACCGGGACCACCGGGAGGGTCCCGGGGGTCCACCAAGTGGGGCCACCAACCCCGGAGGACTGCATGGGCCAAGTGTGGGAGGGAACCAGCCCCCGGTGGGCTGGTGCGCCCCCCACGAGGGGCCCAAGGCGCAGGGGAGAGTGGGAGGGGGCAAACCCTAGGGCAGATGGGCCCTAAGGCCCACCCCAGGCGCGCCTCCCCTCTCTCCCCCTTTGGACGCCACCCAGATGGGATCTGGGGGCTGCCGCCACCCCTGGGGAGGGAACCCTAGAGGGGGACAGCCCCCTCCCCTCCCCCTATATATACTTGAGGGTTTTGGGGCTGCAACACATGAGTTTTGACCTCTCTTGGCACAGCCCTACCTCTCTTACTCCTCCTCTCCTGCATTGCTTGGCGAAGCCCTGCTGGACTACCACGCTCCTCCACCACCACCACGCCATTGTGCTTCTGCTGGATGGAGTCTTCCTCAACCTCTCCCTCTCTCCTTGCTGGATCAAGGCGTGGGAGACGTCACCGGGCTGTACGTGTGTTGAACGCGGAGGTGCCGCCCGTTCGGCACTAGGATCTCCGGTGATTTGGATCACGATGAGTACGACTCCTTCAACCCCGTTCTCTTGAACGCTTCCGCTTAGCAATCTACAAGGGTATGTAGATGCACTCTCCTTCCCCTCGTTGCTAGTCTCTCCATAGATAGATCTTGGTGACTCGTAGGAAAATTTTGAATTTCTGCTACGTTCCCCAACAGTGGCATCATGAGCTAGGTATATTGCGTAGATTCTTTGCACGAGTAGAACACAAAGTAGTTGTGGGCGTTGATTTTGTTCAATATGCTTACCGTTACTAGTCCAATCTTGTTTCGACGGTATTGTGGGATGAAGCGGCCCGGACCGACCTTACATGTACACTTACGTGAGACAGGTTCCACCGACTGACATGCACTTGGTGCATAAGGTGGCTAGCGGGTGCCAGTCTCTCCCACTTTAGTCGGAACAGATTCGATGAAAAGGGTCGTTATGAAGGGTAAATAGCAATTGACATATCACGTTGTGGCTTTTGCGTAGGTAAGAAACGTTCTTGCTAGAAACCCATAGCAGCCACGTAAAACATGCAAACAACAATTAGAGGACGTCTAACTTGTTTTTGCAGGGTATGCTATGTGATGTGATATGGCCAAGAAGATTGTGATGAATCATATGTGATGTATGAGATTGATCATGTTCTTGTAATAGGAATCACGACTTGCATGTCGATGAGTATGACAACCGGCAGGAGCCATAGGAGTTGTCTTAATTTATTGTATGACCTGCGTGTCATTGAACAACACCATGTAATTACTTTACTTTATTGCTAACCGGTAGCCATAGTAGTAGAAGTAATAGTTGGCGAGACAACTTCATGAAGACACGATGATGGAGATCATGATGATGGAGATCATGGTGTCATGCCGGTGACGATGATGATCATGGAGCCCCGAAGATGGAGATCAAAAGGAGCAATATGATATTGGCCATATCATGTTACTATTTGATTGCATGTGATGTTTATCATGTTTATGCATCTTATTTGCTTAGAACGACGGTAGTAAATAAGATGATCCCTCATTAAAATTTCAAGAAAGTGTTCCCCCTAACTGTGCACCGTTGCGAAAGTTCGTCGTTTCAAAGCACCACGTGATGATCGGGTGTGATAGATTCTTACGTTCACATACAACGGGTGTAAGCCAGATTTACACACGCTAAACACTTAGGTTGACTTGACGAGCCTAGCATATACAGACATGGCCTCGGAACACAAGAGACCGAAAGGTCGAGCATGAGTCGTATAGTAGATACGATCGACATGAAGATGTTCACCGATGATGACTAGTCCGTCTCACGTGATGATCGGACACGGCCTAGTTGACTCGGATCATGTAATCACTTAGATGACTAGAGGGATGTCTATTTGAGTGGGAGTTCATAAGATGAACTTAATTATCCTGAACATAGTCAAAAGATCTTTGCAAATTATGTCGTAAGCTCGCGCTTTAGTTCCACTGTTTAGATATGTTCCTAGAGAAAATATAGTTGAAAGTTGACAGTAGCAATTATGCGGACAGTAGAAAGCTTATGTCCTTAATGCACCGCTCAGTGTGCTCAACCCCAAACGTCGTTTGTGGATGTTGCGAACATCAGACATACACGTTTTGATAACTACGTGATAGTTCAGTTAAACGGTTTAGAGTTGAGGCACCAAAGACGGTTTTTAAAATGTCGCGGAACATATGAGATGTTTCGAGGGCTGAAATTGGGATTTCAGGCTCGTGCCCACGTCAAGAGGTATAAGACCTCCGACGATTTTCTTAGCCAGCAAACTAAGGGAGAAAATCTCAATCGTTGAGCTTGTGCTCAGATTGTCTGAGTGCAACAATCACTTGAATCGAGTGGGAGTTGATCTTCCAGATGAGATAGTGAGGTTTCTCCAAAGTCATTGCCACCAAGCTGCTAGAGCTTCGTGATGAACTATAACATATCAGGGATAGATATGATGATCCTTGAGATATTCGCGATGTTTGACACCGCAAAAGTAGAAATCAAGAAGGAGCATCAATTGTTAATGGTTAGTGAAAACCACTAGTTTAAAGAAGGGGTACTTCATGAAACGGCAAATCAGTTGCTGCTCCAGTGAAGAAACCCAGGGTTAAACCCAAACCCGAGACTAAGTGCTTCTGTAATAAGGGGAACAACCACTGGAGCAGAATTACCCTAGACACTTGGTATAGATAAGAAGGCTGGCAAGGTCGATAGAAGTATGTTGGATATACATTATGTTAATGTGTACTTTACTAGTACTCCTAGTAGCACCAGGGTATTAGATACCGGTTCGGTTGCTAAGTGTTAGTAACTCGAAATAAAAGCTACGGAATAAACGCAGACTAGCTAAAGGTGAGCTGACGATATGTGTTGGAAGTTTTTTCCAAGTTTGATGTGATCAAACATCGCACGCTCCCTCTACCATCAAGATTAGTATTAAACCTGAATAATTGTCATTTGGTGTTTGCGTTGAGCATAGACATGATTGGATTATGTCTATCGCAATACGGTTATTCATTTAAGGAGAATAATGTTTACTCTATTTATTTGAATAATACCTTCAATGGTCTTGCACCTAAATGGTTTATTGAATCTCGATAGTAGTGATACACATTTTTCATGCCAAAGGATATAAGATAGTAATGATAGTACCACTTACTTGTGGCACTGCCATGTAAGTCATATTGGTATAAACCGCATGAAGAAGCTCCATGTTGATGGATCTTTGGACTCACTCGTTTTTGAAAAGTTTGAGACATGCGAACCATGTCTGTTGGTGTATACGCATGAAGAAACTCCATGCAGATGGATCGTTTGGACTCACTTGATTTTGAATCACTTGAGATATGCAAATCATACCACATGGGCAAGATGACTGAAGAGCCTCGTTTTCAGTGAGATGGAACAAGATAGCAACTTGTTGGAAGTAACACATTTTGATGTGTGCAGTCCAATGAGTGCTGAGGCATGCAGTGAATATCGTTATGTTCTCACTTCACAGATGATTCGAGTAGATGTTGAGTATATTTACTTGATGAAACACAAGTCTGAATTATTGAATGGTTCAAGTAATTTCAGAGTGAAGTTGAAGATCATTGTGACAAGAGGATAAAATGTCTATGATATGATCATAGAGATGAGTATCTGAGTTACGAGCTTTGGCACGCAATTAAGACATTGTGGAAATTGTTTCACAATTAATACCACCCGGAACACCATAGTGTGATGGTGTGTCCGAACATCATAGTTGCACCCTATTGGATATGGTGCGTACCATGATGTCTCTTATCGAATTACCCCTATCAATCATGGGTTAGGCATTAGAGACAACCGCACTCACTTTAATAGGGCACCACGTAATTCCGTTGAGATGACACCGTGAGAACTATGGTTTAGAGAAACCTAAGCTGTCATTTCTTGAAAGTTTGGGGCTGCGACGCTTATGTGAAAAAGTTTCATCGTGATAAGCTCGAACCCAAAACGGATAAATGCATCTTCATAGGATACCCAAAATGGTTGGGTATACCTCCTAATTCAGATCCGGAAGCAAAAGTGATTGTTTCTACAAACGGGTCCTTTCTTGAGGAAAAGTTTCTCTCGAAAGAATTGAGTGGGAGGATGGTGGAGACTTGATGAGGTTATTGAACCATCACTTCAACCAGTGTGTAGCAGGGCACAGGAAGTTGTTCATGTGGCACCTACACCAATTGAAGTGGAAGCTTATGATAGTGATCATGAAGCTTCGGATCAAGTCACTACCATACCTCGTAGGACGACAAGGACGCGTACTGCTTCGGAGTGGTACGGTGATCCTGTCTTGAAGGTCATGTTGCTAGATAACAATGAACCTACGAGCTATGGAGAAGCGATGGTCGGCCCATATTCCGACAAATGGTTAGAAGCCATGAAATCTGAGATAGGATCCATGTATCATAACAAAGCATGGACTTTGCTGGACTTGCCCGATGATCGGCAAGCCATTGAGATAAATGGATCTTTAAGAAGAAGACGGACATGGACGGTAATGTCACCGTCTATGAAGCTCGACTTGTGGCGAAGAGTTTTTCACAAGTTCAAGGAGTTGACTACGATGAGATTTTCTCATCCGTAGCGATGCTTGAGTCCGTCGGAATCATGTTAGCATTAGCTGCGTTTATGAAATCTGGCAGATGGATGTCGAAACAAGTTTCCTTACCAGTTTTTGTATGGAAAGGTTGTATGTGATACAATTAGAAAGGTTTTGTCGATCCTAAGGATGCTAAAAGGTATGCTAGCACCAGCGATCCTTCTAAGGACTGGAGTAAGCATCTCGGAGTTGGAATGAACGCTTTGATGAGATGATCAAAAATTTTGAGTTTATACAAAGTTTATGAGAAACTTGTATTTCCAAAGAAGTGAGTGGGAGCACTATAGAATTTATGATGAGTATATGTTGTTGACATATAGATGATCAGAAATGATGTAGAATTTCTGGAATGCATATAGGGTTATTTAAAAGGTGTTTTCAAGTGAAAACCTGGATTAAGCTACTTGAACATTGAGCATCAAGATCTATGAGGATAGATCAAAAAACCGCTTAATGGTACTTTCAAATGAGCATATACCTTGACATGATCTTGAAGGTGTTCAAGATGGATCAGTCAAAGAAGGAGTTCTTGCCTGAATTGTAAGGTATGAAGTTAAGAGTTAAAGCTCGACCATGACAGAAGAGAGACAAAGGACGAAGGCCGTCCCCTACGCTTCAGACGTAGGCTCTATAGTATGCTATGCTGTGTACCGCACCGGAAGTGTGCCTTGCCATGAGTCAGTCAAGGGGTACAAGAATGATCCAGGAATGGATCATTGGACAGCGGTCAAAATTGTCCTTGGAGTAAATAAGGACATGTTTCTCGATTATGGAGGTGATAAAGAGTTCGGCATAAAGGGTTACGTCGATACAAGCTTTAACACCTATCCGAGTGACTCTGAGTAGCAAACCGGATACGTATAGTGGAGCAACCATTTGGAATAGCTCCAAGTGGAGCGTGGAAGCAGCATTTACAATATGACCTAGAGATTTGCGAAATACATACGGATCTGAATGTTGCAGACCCGTAGACTAAAACCTCTCTCACAAGCAAAACATGATCAAACACAAGAACTCATTGAGTCTTAATCACATGATGATGTGAACTAGTTTAGCGACACTAGTAAACTCTTTGGATGTTGGTCACATGGCGATGTGACCTATCAGTGTTAATCACATGGCGATGTGAACTAGATTATTGACTCTAGTGCAAGTGGGAGACTGTTGGAAATATGCCCTAGAGGCAATAATAAATTAGTTATTATTATATTTCCTTGTTCATGATAATCGTTTATTATCCATGCTATAATTGTATTGATAGGAAACTCAGATACATGTGTGGATACATAGACAACATCATGTCCCTAGTAAGCCTCTAGTTGACTAGCTCGTTGATTAATAGATGGTTACGGTTTTCTGACCATGGACATTGGATGTCGTTGATAACGGGATCACATCATTAGGAGAATGATGTGATGGACAAGACCCAATCCTAAGCCTAGCACATAGATCGTGTAGTTCATATGCTAAAGCTTTTCTAATGTCAAGTATCATTTCCTTAGACCATGAGATTGTGCAACTCCCGGATACCGTAGGAATGCTTTGGGTGTACCAAATGTCACAACGTAACTGGGTGGCTATAAAGGTGCACTACAGGTATCTCCAAAAGTGTCTGTTGGGTTGGCACGAATCGAGACTGGGATTTGTCACTCCGTGTAAACGGAGAGGTATCTCTGGGCCCACTCGGTAGGACATCATCATAATGTGCACAATATGACCAAGGGGTTGATCACAGGATGATGTGTTGCGGAACGAGTAAAGAGACTTGCCGGTAACGAGATTGAACAAGGTATCGGTATACCGACGATCGAATCTCGGGCAAGTACAATACCGCTAGACAAAGGGAATTGTATACGGGATCGATTGAGTCCTTGACATCGTGGTTCATCCGATGAGATCATCGTGGAACATGTGGGAGCCAACATGGGTATCCAGATCCCGCTGTTGGTTATTGACCGGAGAACATCTCGGTCATGTCTGCATGGTTCCCGAACTCGTAGGGGCTACACACTTAAGGTTCGATGATGCTAGGGTTATAAAGGAAGTTTGTATGTGGTTACCGAATGTTGTTCGGAGTCCCCGATGAGATCCCGGACGTCACGAGGAGTTCCGGAATGGTCCGGAGGTAAAGATTTATATATGGGAAGTCCTGTTTTGGTCACCGAAAAAGTTTCAGGTTTTTTCGGTAACGTACCAGGACCACCGGGAGGGTCCCGGGGGTCCACCAAGTGGGGCCACCAACCCCGGAGGACTGCATGGGCCAAGTGTGGGAGGGAACCAGCCCCACGTGGGCTGGTGCGCCCCCCACAAGGGGCCCAAGGTGCAGGGGAGAGTGGGAGGGGGCAAACCCTAGGGCAGATGGGCCCTAAGGCCCACCCCAGGTGCGCCTCCCCTCTCTCCCCCTCTGGCCGCCACCCAGACGGGATCTGGGGGCTGCCGCCACCCCTGGGGAGGGAACCCTAGAGGGGGACAGCCCCCTCCCCTCCCCCTATATATACTTGAGGGTTTTGGGGCTGCAACACATGAGTTTTGACCTCTCTTGGCGCAGCCCTACCTCTCTTACTCCTCCTCTCCCGCAGTGCTTGGCGAAACCCTGCTGGACTACCACGCTCCTCCACCACCACCACGCCGTTGTGCTGCTGCTGGATGGAGTCTTCCTCAACCTCTCCCTCTCTCCTTGCTGGATCAAGGCGTGGGAGACGTCACCGGGCTGTACGTGTGTTGAACGCGGAGGTGCCGTCCGTTCGGCACTAGGATCTCCGGTGATTTGGATCACGACGAGTACGACTCCTTCAACCCCGTTCTCTTGAACGCTTCCGCTTAGCAATCTACAAGGGTATGTAGATGCACTCTCCTTCCCCTCATTGCTAGTCTCTCCATAGATAGATCTTGGTGACTCGTAGGAAAATTTTGAATTTCTGCTACGTTCCCCAACACGGTCCCCTTAAAGGGGGTAGCCATAAAAAGAAATATTTACTGGTGATGGTTGATAAATTCACTAAATGGATAGAGGCCAAACCAGTAAAAACAACTGAAGCAGGGCTAGTTATTGATTTTATATCTGGCGTGGTGCATCGTTACGGTGCCTGATGTCTACTACACCAACCCTCTCCTTGTAGACGTTGTTGGGCCTCCAAGTGCAGAGGTTTGTAGAACAGTAGCAAATTTCCCTCAAGTGGATGACCTAAGGCTTATCAATCCGTGGGAGGCATAGGATGAAGATGGTCTCTCTCAAACAACCCTGCGACCAAATAACAAAGAGTCTGTTGTGTCCCCAACACACCCAATACAATGGCAAATTATATAGGTGCACTAGTTCGGCGAAGAGATGGTGATACAAGTGCAATATGGATGGTAGATATAGGTCTTTGTAATCTGAAAATATAAAAACTGCAAGGTAACTAATGATAAAAGTGAGCGTAAACGGTATTGCAATGCTAGGAAACAAGGCCTAGGGTTCATACTTTCACTAGTGCAAGTTCTCTCAACAATAATAACATAACTGGATCATATAACTATCCCTCAACATGCAACAAAGAGTCACTCCAAAGTCACTAATAGCGGAGAACAAACGAAGAGATTATTGTAGGGTACGAAACCACCTCAAAGTTATCCTTTCTGATCGATCTATTCAAGAGTCTGTAGTAAAATAACACGAAGCTATTCTTTCCATTCAATCTATCATAGAGTTCGTACTAGAATAACACCTTAAGACACAAATCAACCAAAACCCTAATGTCACCTAGATACTCCAATGTCACCTCAAGTATCCGTGGGCATGATTATACGGTATGCATCACACAATCTCAGATTCATCTATTCAACCAACACAAAGTACTTCAAAGAGTGCCCCAAATTTTCTACCGGAGAGTCAAGACGAAAATGTGTGCCAACCCCTATGCATAAGTTCACCGAACTCGCAAGTTGATCACCAAAACATACATCAAGTAGATCACGTGAATATACCATTGTCACCACGGATAAGCACATGCAAGACATACATCAACTGTTCTCAAATCCTTAAAGACTCAATCCGATAAGATAACTTCAAAGGGAAAACTCAATCCATTACAAGAGAGTAGATGGGGATAAACATCATAAAATCCAACTATAATAGCAAAGCTCGCGACCATCAAGATCGTGCCAAATCAAGAACACGAGAGAGAGAGAGAGAGAGAGAGAGAGAGAGAGAGAGAGAGAGAGAGAGATCAAACACATAGCTACTGGTACATACCCTCAGCCCCGAGGGTGAACTACTCCCTCCTCGTCATGGAGAGCGTCGGGATGATGAAGATGGCCACCGATGAGGGATCGCCCCTCCGGCAGGGTGCCGGAACAGGGTCCCGATTGGTTTTTGGTGGCTACAGAGGCTTGCGGTGGAGGAACTCCCGATCTAGGTTATTTTCTGGAGGTTTCAGTATTTATAAGAATTTTTGGCATAGGTCTCACGTCAGGGAGGTCTCCGGGCTGTCCACGAGGCAAGGGGCACGCCCTAGGGGGTGGGCGCGCCCCCACCCTCGTGGGCAGCTCGGGACTCTTCTGGCCCAACTCTTGCACTCTAGGGGCTTCTTTTGGTCCATAAAAATTTGTCAAAAATTGGCACGTCAATTGGACTCTGTTTGGTATTCCTTTTCTGTAAAACTCAAAAACAAGGAAAAAACAGAAATAGGCACTGGGCTCTAGGTTAATAGGTTAGTCCCAAAAGTCATATAAAATGGCATATAAATGCATATAAAACATCCTGGATGGATAATATAATAGCATGAATACTTCATAAATTATAGATACGTTGGAGATGTATCAGCATCCCCAAGCTTAATTCCTGCTCGTCCTCGAGTAGGTAAATGATAAAAGAAAGAATTTATGAAGTGTGAATGCTAGTAGGTGCACAAGTTTGATCAATGATTATTTCAGTCACCTTTTCTAGCATCATTATATGTCATAGCAGTAGCTCATCTCATAAAACTTCTCATGAACAAGTAACAAGTTATTCACATGTTAAAGCATAGACCATAAAATTTCTTGAAAACTAACAAAATGTGTTCTCAGTCATCAAACAATTGCAATTCATCTTATTTTCAGGAAGGGTCTATGTAAGAGCTTTGATTTAGCAAATACCACATACTCAACTATCATATAGTCTTCAATGATTGCTACCACTCAAAGCATATTTTTAGATAGGGGCTTAATGTTTCTCCTCCCAACTTATTTATCATATAGATAATTGTCAACAATAATAATTCATGATCAAATATATTTGAATGGCCATATATGCTTAGATCTTTCCCCATCACATGATGCTTGCCAACTAAAGAGTAGGTTGGATTGAGAAGGAATACTACTGACTCTTGCATAAAAGTAAAAGATAGGCCCTTCGCAGAGGGAAGCAGGGATTTGAAGAGGTGCCAGAACTCGAAGCTTTAAAACAAAGATGAAAATAATTTTGAGAGGTATGCTTTCATTGTCAACATAACGAACAAGAGTTCCCAATATCTTCCATACTAGATACATTAGGTGGTTCCAAAACAGAAAGGTAAATTTTATACTTCCCCACCACCAACAAGCATCAATCCATGGCTTGCCCGAAACAACGGGTGCCTCCAACTAACAACAATCCCGGGGGAGTTTTGTTTCCAACTATTTGCGATTTGTTCTTGATCTTTTGATCATAGGACTGGGCATCCCAGTTACCAGCTATTTTCTCGTGAATGATGAGCGGAGTCCACTCATCGTGAGAATAACCCACCTAGCATGGAAGATACTAACAGCCCCTAGTCGCCACATGAGCGATTCGGGCATACAAAACAGATTATTATTTGAAGGTTTAGAGTTTCGTACATGCAAGTTTACTAGGAACGGTAGGTAAATACCGCATATACGTAGATATGGTGAACACTCATGGAGGAAACTTGGTTCAAGGAATTGGGATGCACAAGCAGTATTCCCACTCAGTACAAATATTTTGTCTAGCAAAGGATTCTAAATAGCAAGCACCACATGTCAGAGGATCCATAACAATATAACTTCTATACAAATATACCCAAGCATAACTCATTATGTTGTCTTCCTTGTCCAACTTCAACTAATTTGCTCAGGTTTGAAAATAATTAATGGGGCTCACAATCAGAGAAGATGTCCAAGATAGTATATTTATATGTGAAATCTCTCTTCCTTCAATATTCTTTCATGAATTGTTCAAGTGACCAATACAATGTTTGCTAACATTCAATAAATTTACCACCTCTACTTCTTATATGTGAAGTCATTACTCCCCATGGGGTAATCATACGAAACATATATAATTTCAGATTTATGATATTCAAATCATTCAACCATTTACTCATAGGATATAAGTGAAGCACACGAGTAAATGACAAACTACTCTAAAAACATATAAGTGAAGATCAATGAGTAGTTAAATAATTATGCAACTATGTGAAGACTCTCTCTCATTTAAGTATTTCAGATCTTGGGATATTATTCAAACAGCAAGCAAAACAAAATAAAACAAAATGACATTTCAAGGATATCACTCATGATGTGAAGAAGCAAAACTTAGGCTCAACCGATACTAACCGATAATTGTTGAAAAAGAAAGGTGGGATGCCTACCGGGGCATCCTCAAGCTTGGATGCTTGAGACTTCTTGAAATATTATCTTGGGGTTCCTTGGGAATCCCCAAGCTTGAGCTTTTGTGTCTCCTTAATTCCTCTCATACCACGGTTTCCTAAATCTCGAAAGCTTCATCCACACCAAACTCAACAAGAGCTCGTGAGATAAGTTAGTATAAACCAATGCAAAAACCTTATCATTTTCTACTGTAAAAAATCACAAAAAATATTATTCAACATCGTATACCTGCATATTTAATACTCCTATCCTCAAATAGAATCATTAAACAAGCAAACATATGCAAACAATGCAAACATAGCAGCAATCTGCCAAAACAGTATAGTCTGTAAAGAATGCAAGATTCATCATACTTCCCTAACTCCAAAAATTATGAGAAAAATACTACACTATAGAAGATTTATCAGAGATCAATATGTAAAAAGTTGCAATATTATACCTGTCGGTGTTCTGGGAATGGTGGTACCCAGACTTGTCTGCCTGCGGCCTGCGGCGTGGCTCAAGGGGTGGCCCAGTACGACCCATCTTCATCAACACAAGCTCAAGACCCTCGCGAGGGGCCAAGCCTCGCGGGGCGGACGACATGAAGCTTCCTCAGGCACGGCCTCATCAGGCTGGCTCGCGAGGAGGCAGAGAGATCAAGGCGGGGTACCTCACAAGGTGCCCGTGACGCAAGCCATGACGACCAAAGCCAGGCGGGCACTAGGCGGGCGCCGGCCTGCGCAAAGTCCTTGTTTACTCTTTGGTGCAAAGGGAGCAAGCGCATGCAAGAGTATCAAGCAAAGGCAACCATTTCGGTGCAACAAGACCAAGACCAGCAGAATAGCAGGATGGAGGTCATCGTGGAGCCCTAGCCGGCGTCACCGCCAGAGTCTTTGGCAGGCGAGGACCGACTTTAGTCAGGATAAGTGTACTAGATGTTCCCCTTAAAAATGGCCAATTGTTGGCGCCCTTCCCGCTTAATATTTGGGAAGAGGCCCAGGGCCTCGCTCTATAAATAGGACTAGCCACTCTCAAGGCAGTGGGGGAGCAGTTGAACCTTAGCCAGAACCACCAACGCAAGAACACCCCTCGCGAGGCAATTCTTCCTTGTATTGTTCATCATCAGCCCCTGAGGCAATCCACCACGCCACAAACTAGAGTAGGGTATTACACCACAATGGTGGCCCGAACTAGTATAAACCTCGTGTCCCTTGTGTTGTTCTTCGTGTAGTTTAGATCCTTGCGAGGCGATGAGACATAGGTAGGTAGGAGGTGCAATCTCCGCGTGCACCCCAGTGTTCGAACCTAGAGGGTCTGCCAGAACCCGAAATCCGACAATACCATTCTCTGACTTTTCTAGGGAATTTTTGTAACAGCGGTAAACTTTATGTTTTGAAACAGCAACATGTATACTTGCAAAATAAGCATGGTAAAGGCTATCCTTGACATTTTTATTGAAAATAGAGATGCAAAACATTATTCTAAATAACATCAAGCAAATACTAACAAAAGAAAATGACGCTCCAAGCAAAACACATATCATGTGGTGAATAAAAATATGTTGGGGAACGTTGCAGAAAATAAAATTTTTCTACGCTTTCACCAAGATCAATCTATGAGTTCATGTAGCAACGAGAGAGAGGAGTGCATCTACATACCCTTGTAGATCACGAGCGGAAGCGTTCAAGAGAACGGGGTTGAGGGAGTCATACTCGTCGTGATCCAAATCACCGGAGATCCTAGCGCCGAACGGACGGCACCTCCGCGTTCAACACACGTACGGTTGAGGAAGACGTCTCCTCCTTCTTGATCCACCAAGGGGGAAGGAGAGGTTGATGAAGATCCAGCAGCACGACGGCGTGGTGGTGGATGCAGCAGTGATCTCGGCAGGGCTTCGCCAAGCTTCTGCGAGAGGGAGAGGTGTAGCAAGGGGAGAGGGAGGCGCCAAGAGCATGGGTGCGGCTGCCCTCCCTCCCACCCTCTTTATATATCCCCCCTAGGGGGGGGGTGCTGGCCCTAGGAGATGGGATCTCCAAGGGGGGGCCGGCAGCGAGGGGGGAAACTTGCCCCCCAAGCCAGGTGGAGGCGCCCCCACCCCTAGGGTTTCGCAACCCTAGGTGCAGGGGGGCCCAAGGGGGGGCGCACCAGCCCACCAGGGGCTGGTTCCCCTCCCACTTCAGCCCATGGGGCCCTTCAGGATAGGTGGCCCACCCGGTGGACCCCCGGGACCCTTCCGGTGGTCCCGGTACAATACCAGTGACCCCCGAAACTTTCCCGATGGCCGAAGCCTGACTTCCTATATATAATTCTTTACCTCCAGACCATTCTGGAACTCCTCGTGACGTCCGGGATCTTATCTGGGACTCCGAACAACTTTTGGTTTACTGCATACTCATATCTCTACAACCCTAGCGTCACCGAACCTTAAGTGTGTAGACCCTACGGGTTCGGGAGACATGCAGACATGACCGAGACGCCTCTCCGATCAATAACCAACAGCGGGATCTGGATACCCATGTTGGCTCCCACATGCTCCTCGATAATCTCATCGGATGAACCACGATGTCGAGGATTCAATCAATCCCGTACATAATTCCCTTTGTCAATCGGTACGTTACATGCCCGAGATTCGATCATCGGTATCCCAATACCTCGTTTAATCTCGTTACCGGCAAGTCACTTTACTCGTACAGTAATGCATGATCCCGTGACCAGAAACTTGGTCACATTGAGCTCATTATGATGATGCATTACCGAGTGGGCCCAGAGATACCTCTCCGTCATACGGAGTGACAAAACCCAGTCTCGATTCGTGCCAACCCAACAGATACTTTCGGAGATACCCGTAGTGCACCTTTATAGTCACCCAGTTACGTTGTGACGTTTGGCACACCCAAAGCACTCCTACGGTATCCGGGAGTTGCACAATCTCATGGTCTAAGGAAATGATACTTGACATTTGGAAAAGCTCTAGCTAAACGAACTACACGATCTTTGAGCTATGCTTAGGATTGGGTCTTGTCCATCACATCATTCTCCTAATGATGTGATCCCGTTATCAATGACATCCAATGCCCATAGTCAGGAAACCATGACTATCTGTTGATCAACGAGCTAGTCAACTAGAGGCTTACTAGGGACATGTTGTGGTCTATGTATTCACACGTGTATTACGATTTCTGGATAACACAATTATAGCATGAATAACAGACTATTATCATGAACAAAGAAATATAATAATAACCATTTTATTATTGCCTCTAGGGCATATTTCCAACAAAATATAGCACAAACACTAATTAAAACATAAGACCACATCTAACCAGAGTCTAGATGAATTATTTATTACTAAACAGGAACAAAAAGCAAGGAACAAAAATAACATTGGGTTGCCTCCCAACAAGCGCTAACGTTTAACGCCCCTAGCTAGGCATGATAATTTCAATGATGCTCACATAAAAAATAAGAATTGAAACATAAAGAGAGCATCATGAAGAATATGACTAGCACATTTAAGTCTAACCCACTTCCTATGCGTAGGGATTTTGTGAGCAAACAACTTATGGGAGCAATAATCAACTAGCATAGGAAGGCAAAACAAGCATAACTTTAAAACTTTTAGCATATAGAGAGGAAACTTGATATTATTGCAATATGTAGAAGCATATGATCCTCTCTCATAATAATTTTCAGTAGCATCATGAATGAATTCAACCATATAACCAGCACCTAAAGCATTCTTTTCATGATCTACTTGCATAGAAAATTTACTACTCTCCACATAAGCAAATTTCTTCTCATGAATAGTAATGTGAGCAAACTCAAAAAAATAATTATCATGTGAGGCATAATCCAATTGAAAACTAAAATCATGATGACAAGTTTCATGGTTATCATTATTCTTAATAGCATGCAAGTCATCACAATAATCATCATAGATAGCAACTTTGTTCTCATAATCAATTGCAACCTCTTCCGAAATAGTGGATTCATCACTAAATAAAGTCATGACCTCTGCAAATCCACTTTCATCAATATAATCATCATAAATAGGATGCATGCTATCATCATAATAAATTTTCTCATCAAAACTTGGGGGACAAAATATATCATCTACGTCAAACATAGCATCCCCACGCTTGTGGCTTTGCATATCATTAGCATCATGGATATTCAAAGAATTCATACTAACAACATTGCAATTACGCTCATCATTCAAAGATTTAGTGCCAAACATTTTATAGATTTCTTCTTCTAGTACTTGAGCACAATTTTCCTTTCCATCATTTTCACGAAAGGTATTAAAAAGATGAAGCGTATGAGGCAAACTCAATTCCATTTTTTGTAGTTTTCTTTTATATACTAAACTAGTGATAAAACAAGAAACTAAAAGATTCGATTGCAAGATCTAAAGATATACCTTCAAGCACTAAGCTCCCTAGCAACGGCGCCAGAAAAGAGCTTGATGTCTACTACACAACCTTCTCCTTGTAGACGTTGTTGGGCCTCCAAGTGTAGAGGTTTGTAGGACAGTAGCAAATTTCCCTCAAGTGGATGACCTAAGGTTTATCAATGCGTGGGAGGCGTAAGATGAACATGGTCTCTCTCAAACAACCCTGCAACCAAATAACAAAGAGTCTCTTGTGTCCCCAACACACCCAATATAATGGCAAATTGTACAGGTGCACTAGTTCGGCGAAGAGATGGTGATACAAGTGCAATATGGATGGTAGATATAGGTTTTTGTAATCTGAAAATATAAAAACAGCAAGGTAACTAACGATAAAAGTGAGGGTAAACGGTATTGCAATGCTTGGAAACAAGGCCTAGGGTTCATACTTTCACTAGTGGAAGTTCTCTCAACAATAATAACATAACTGGATCATATAACTATCCCTCAACATGTAACAAAGAGTCACTCCAAAGTCACTAATAGCGGAGAACAAACGAAGAGATTATTGTAGGGTACGAAACCACCTCAAAATTATCGTTTCTGATCGATCTATTCAAGAGTCCGTAGTAAAATAACACGAAGTTGTTCTTTCTGTTCGATTTATCATAGAGTTCGTACTAGAATAACACCTTAAGACACAAATCAACCAAAACCCTAATGTCACCTAGATACTCTCATGTCACCTCAAGTATCCGTGGGCATGATTATACGATATGCATCACAGAATCTCAGATTCATCTATTCAACCAACACAAAGTACTTCAAAGAGTGCCCCAAAGTTTCTACCGGAGAGTCAAGACGAAAACGTGTGCCAACCCCTATGCATAAGTTCACTGAACCCGCAAGTTGATCACCAAAACATACATCAATTAGATCACGTTAATATCCCATTGTCACGACAGATAAGCACATGCAAGACATACATCAAGTGTTCTCAAATCCTTAAAGACTCAATCCGATAAGATAACTTCAAAGGGAAAACTCAATCCATTACAAGAAATTAGAGGGGGAGAAACATCATAAGATCCAACTATAATAGCAAAGCTCGCGATACATCAAGATCGTGCCAAATCAAGAACACGAGAGAGAGATCAAACACATAGCTACTGGTACATACCCTCAGCCCCGAGGGTGAACTACTCCCTCCTCGTCATGGAGAGCGGCGGGATGATGAAGATGGCCATAGATGAGGGATCCCCCCTCCGGTAGGGTGCCGGAACAGGGTCCCGATTGATTTTTGGAGGTTACAGAGGCTTGCGGCGGCGGAACTCCTGATCTAGTTTATTTTCTGGAGGTTTCAGTATTTATAAGAACTTTTGGCATAGGTCTCACGTTAGGGAGGTCTCCGGGCTGTCCACGAGGCAGGGGGCATGCCCTAGGGGGGTGGGCGCACCCCCACCCTCGTGGGCAGCTCGGGACTCTTCTGGCCCAACTCTTGCACTCCAGGGGCTTCTTTTGGTCCATAAAAATTCGTCAAAAATTGGCACGTCAATTGGACTCTGTTTGGTATTCCTTTTCTGTAAAACTCAAAAACAAGGAAAAACAGAAAGTGGCACTGGGCTCTAGCTTAATAGGTTAGTCCCAAAAATCATATAAAATAGCATATAAATGCATATAAAACATCCTAGATGGATAATATAATAGGATGAATACTTCATAAATTATAGATACGTTGGAGACGTATCAGTGCCCGCACAGTATCATCACTGATAATGGCTCCAATTTAACAGCTGATGAGGTGAAAACCTGGTGCACTAAGCTGGGCATTAAACTCGACTATGCATCCATATACCACCCTCAAACAAACGACCAAGTTGAACGGGCCAATGGTCTGATCATGAGCGGCATTAAGCCCAGACTGGTGCGCTCCTTATGAGAATCCAATAAGCACTGGTTGAGGAACTCGATTCCGTACTTTGGGGGCTGCGGACCATGCCCAATCGAACGACCAGATACACACGTTTCTTTAAGGTGTACGGCGCAGAGGCTGTATTGCCCTGCGACATTATTCATGACTCACTGAGGGAGTCCTGGATAAGGGGGTATCCGGACAGCCGGACTATGTACTTTGGCTGGACTGATGGACTATGAAGATACAAGATTGAAGACTCCGTCCCGTGTCCAGATGGGACTCTCCTTGGCGTGGAAGGCAAGCTTGGCGATCCGGACTATAGACCTCCTTCTCTGTAACCGACTCTGTGTAACCCTAGCCCCCTCCGATGTCTATAAAACCGGAGGGTTTAGTCCGTAGGACACAACAACAACAACAATCATACCATACGCTAGCTTCTAGGGTTTAGCCTCTCTGATCTCGTGGTAGATCAACTCTTGTAGTACTCATATCATCAAGATCAATCAAGCAGGAAGTAGGGTATTACCTCCATCGAGAGGGCCCGAACCTGGGTAAACATCGTGTCCCCAGTCTCTTGTTACCATTAGCCTTAGACGCACAGTTTGGGACCCCCTACCCGAGATCCGCCGGTTTTGACACCGACATTTGTGCTTTCATTGAGAGTTCCTCTATGCCGTCGTTGTAAGGCTTGATGGCTTCTCCAACCTTCAACAACTCCGTCTAGGGTGAGACTTTTCTCCCTGGACAGATTTTTGTGTTCGGCGGCTTCGCACTGCGGGACAACTCGCTTGGCCATCTGGAGCAGATCGATAGCTACGCCCCTGGCCATCAGGTCGGGTTTGGAAACCTAAACTACACTGCCGACATCCGCAGAGACTTGATCTTTGAAGGACTCGAGCCCATGCCAGGAGCACCGAACGATCGCCATGCAGATGCCTTAGATCTGCCTTTGGACAATATTCGGAATATCGCGCCTGCTACGACTCCGGACTTTGGTCCGAAGCAAATTCTGCCTCCCAAGGACGGGCGGATGGACACCACCCCGGAAGCCGCACACCCATCGGCGTTAGGGCCGAACGCAAAGTCCTCTCCCAGGGAAATCTGTATCTCCGGACCCCCGGACCTGTGTCCGGGCGTGGGCTCCGAACCGCGTGCATCCGAACCCATCGAGTCCGATTGGGCTCCAATAATGGAATTCACCGCCGCGGATACCTTTCAGCACTCCCCCTTCGGCGATGTGCTAAATTCGTTAAAATCTCTCTCTTTATCAGGAGATTCTTGGTCGGACTATAGCCGGCCCGTGTGGGACACGGATGACGAAGAAAATCACGGTCCACCCACCACCCACTTTATAGCCACCGTCGATGACCTAACAGACATGCTTGACTTCGACTCCTACAACATCGACGGTATGGACGTCGATGTAGGGGACGATCTGGAACCACCGCTCACGGGGCGCTGGACTGCCACTTCATCATATGACGTCTATATGGTGGACACGCCTAAAGAAGACAATGGTGGCAAAAAGGACATAAAGGAGGATAAACCCCCCGGACAAAAGCAAAAACGACGGCGCAGGCGCCGCTCTAAGTCCAGTCACAGTAAAAATAGCGATAACAACACAAAAATGGATGACACTCCGGTCGACTCCAAAGGCAACAACGACCATAGGGACCCAGCGATGGAGCAGGATAAGCCAGGTCATGCCGAACACAGCCCGGAGCAGACGCCCGATCACATCAATCCAGAGGGCCAAACTCATCACACTGCCCCCAAAGAGGAGGACAGCCCGGTTGACGATGCATTCATCATCCTGGAAAAACGTTTGGAACAGGATAACCTCCGCAGAAAGCTCCTGGCCACGACAAGGAGCCTGAAGAAGCAGAAGCAAAGGCTTAAAACTGAGCAGGATACGCTCAAACAAAGATGGAACAAGGTGCTGGACACCGAAGGAAAATGTGGCGATGATCGCCACACAAAGAGCTACCCAAAGCGCAAATTGCTACCCGAATTTAACGACGAAGGCGCAGCGCCCATTCCGCCAAAAAACAATACGACCACTAGGCCGGACCAACCACCTCATGGCCGCGATAGAGCAGCCATTGATACCGCACATGATTTACGAGAGCTCCTGGACAAAAAGGCCAGTGCGGCCAGATCCATCTACGGGTCCAGAGGACATGCTCCGATGCGGGATTATGGTCACCACAACGATCATACTGATCGAATACTAGTCCGGAATCAACACCGGGAGCAACAACAGTCGACAGCATGCTGCGACACGGCCAGATACAGAGGGGCTGTGCACCCCTTGTGCTTCACCAATGAGGTGCTGGATCATGAATTCCCACAAGGATTCAAACCCGTGAATATAGAGGCATACGACGGAACGACGGATCCCGGGGTCTGGATTGAAGATTTTATCCTTCACATACACATGGCTCGTGGGGATGACCTCCGCGCCATTAAATACCTTCCCCTCAAGTTGAAAGGACCAGCTCGGCACTGGCTGAAGAGCCTCCTAGAAAACTCAATTGGAAGTTGGGACGAACTTGAGGATGCTTTCAGGGCCAACTTTCAATGAACCTATGTCCGACCTCCGGATGCAAACGATTTAAGTCACATAATACAGCAGCCCAGAGACTCAACCCGCAAGCTTTGGAACAGATTCCTCACTAAGAAGAATCAAATTGTCGACTGTCCGTATGCCGAAGCCTTAGCGGCCTTCAAACATAGTATCTGTGATGAGTGGCTCGCCAGACACCTCAGCCAAGAAAATCCAAGGACGATGGCAGCCTTAACAAGCCTTATGACCCGCTTTTGTGCAACAAAGACAACTGGTTGGCCCTAAGAGGCACCAGTGACCTGGGCACATCTGAAATTCGAGATGGCAATGGGAAGCCACGACGCACTAAGCACAAACGTCGGAATAACGATAGTCCGGACAACACGGCGGTTAACACCGGATTCAGGGGCTCTCGACCTGGTCAAGGAAAGAAGCCATTTAAGGGCAGCAAAGAGGGACCGTCCGGCCTGAATAAAGTCCTGGATAGATTGTGCCAAATCCATGGCACTTCCGACAAACCTACAAATCATACCCATAGAGAATGTTGGGTCTTCAAGCAGGCCGGCAAGTTAAATGCTGAACACAAGTTAAGGCAAACACCAAGCAAAGACGAGGGTGAGCCTCGCCAGCCAAACACCGGGGGCCAGAAAAAAATTCCCAACAGAAGTCAAAACGGTAAACATGGTACACGCAACTCACGCAGAGTTCGTCGCCCCCAAATTCAATCGCTGGGCGGCCTGCCTGATCACTTTTGATCACAGGGACTACCCAGCCAGTATCCGGCACAGAGGATCGGCTGCCTTGGTGCTCGACCCAATAATTGATGGATACCATCTCACTCGAGTCCTAATGGACGGCGGCAGTGGTCTTAATCTGATATATCAAGACACCATCCGCAAGATGGGGATAGACCCATCCAGTATAAGCCAAAATAGCGCCACCTTCAATGGAGTGATTCCAGGCGTTGTGGACCACTACTGGGGCTCCCTCGTATAGAAGTGACATTTGGTTCTCCCGATAACTTCAGAAGCGAGGAACTACTCTTCAACATCGCTCCCTTCAGCAGCGATTATCATGCATTACTCGGAAGAATGACCTTTGCTTGCTTTAACGCAATACCGAACTACGCCTGCCTCAAACTTAAGATGCCCGGTCCACGTGGCGTCATAACGGTTAGTGGAAACATAGAGCAGTATGCGGCAGCTCCTGCTGCCAGACTCTAGGCGGCCTCTCCGACAAGAATGCAAGATCGGTCGTTCAGACCACGGACACGGCTAGACGAGTCCGGTGCACCACCATCAACAACAGCCAGGATAAACCCTAGCCGGGTGCTATACATATATCCCCATAAATGGTACTATGGGCTGTCAACATATAACAAACCCCACAATTCGGCTTGCCTCATTAATAGGCAAATATCTCGTATCTCGAACATCCATCGAGAATAACTAACTTTTGGCACGTTTACTCTCTTTTTTTTCACGAGTTTTCATTTTTACAGACATTTTTCGTGTGACACCCTTCTAGGATACGGCACAACGGAGACAAAGGCACAGACGTACAACAGGGCCCCGCTCAAAGGTTTCTCTTTAGATTAAGCCCCTATGTAAACCTTCTTTACTGTCTTTTGTTTCTTGACATCTCGTGGGTATTTCATACACCCATAAGGGACACTGGTGTTATAGGCTTTTCGCCACGACAGATCAATGCACGTACCAGGAATTACAGGGTCAAGGGCGTTATTCAGCCCAGTATATGTTATAAAGTCCGAATACCTTCGGGAGTGTTCGGCGTCGCGAGTTTGGCTTATATGCATCAGCTCCGAATCATGTCTTTGGTCAAATGTTGGGTTATCCTGGCTCCTGGGTTCGCTGCCTTACGTTCCATTCTATCGGCTAAGGCGGCCAAAGGAGAACTACTATGATTGTGCCCTGGTTATTCCGGATGAGCACCTTAGTAGAGAAAGTAAAAAACTGACTGTCATGATACAACGAGAGACTGGTCAACCACTCGAGGACTCATCGGAATCTATAGGATTCCTCCGCATTAACGAAGGACCGGTTTGCCGGTCAAGTACGCGCACCGTATCCGGATGCACGCGGAAGTACCAGGGGCTACATAGTAGCCCCAACTTTCAAACTCCTATGGCTAAGTGAAAGTGTTACAGCTATATAGTCCGGTTGCCTGGTTCAACGTGCAATCATCTCCTTAATGGACCAAGCCGTTGGATCAAGTGTGTTCACGCATATTTTCTTGAACACCCCCGCATTATATGCGTGGGGGCTGAAGCCAACGACTGCTAACTTTCACGTGGTATGCATACATAAACAGCCACATAGGAGACATTATAATACTTTCAGGCAAAAGTATAAAAAACAGCCTCTATAATCAAAACACAGAATTCTTTACAATTAATAGACTTGTCACTCGAACATGACATTCTTCGAGCACTGAGCCTCTATTCTACGGGCACCTTCTATGACCTGCTCAAAATAGTGCTCGGCCGGGTCTTGGCTTCCCGCCGGACCCCAGGTTGCAATGCTGGTGGCCTCCATATCTGCCCAATATGTCTTCACACGGGCAACAACCATCCGTGCACCCTCTATGCACGCAGACCTCTTCACGGCATCGATTTGTGATCTGCCGCCAAACAATTGTTGCACCAAACCAAAGTAGCTGTCCGGCTTCGGTCCCCTCGGCCATAGATGGTCTATTACAGACCTCATTGCAAGGTCGGACAGGCTATGGAGCTCAGCAATAGTGGCCATCTTATCACTCAATGGCAATGAGCTTGTTGGAGCGCTAAATTGCAACCAGAATAGCCTCTCCATTTCGTTATCTTTATGATCCTTGAATAACTTGGTCGCATCAGCCGCACTCTTCGCCATGTCCGCATACTCATCTGGAGCGCTCCATAGCTTATCCAACGGAGCATACTTTGGATCTAAAAACTTCATCCGAAGCAAATAAGGATTTCCAGCCACGATTTCTCCGGCTTGTCGACGTTCCTCCCGCGCATCTCCTTAGCCGAATCCAGCGCCTTCTTCAGCTCAGTCGCCTTTGCCTGATTCTCCTTCTCGAGAAGCTCATATCAGCCGGCGGCGTCCCTCAGCTCCACAACCATTTCGGCTACCTTTTCTTCGCTTCAGAGATGAGCAGCCTGTTCGGCTTTCAAGTCTTCGGTTGCCTTTAGAGCAACCGCATTGCTAACCCGGGCTTGTTCCTTGGCTAGGGCAAGCTCCACCCTCAGGGCCTCAATGGCAGCAGCTCCGCCTGTAGCCACATCACATCATATTAATATTACAACCTTCTTACAATTTCCTAAAGCAAATGTGGATATAAGAGAGCATACTCTGCGACTCCTCCAATCGCTTGTTTACAAGCGTGACGTCAGCCCCCACCACGTCAATCTGCCGCCTCAATTCGGTGCATTCAGTGGTATGGTCTATCGCCGGACCCTTAGCAACCTGCACATCAATACAAGTGCGATGATTACCTGGGAGTGTGATCCTCCATTTGCCGCCATGGGCTGGCATCCATAATCTCAGGGGCTACTATCTATACAGAGCGCAAGTATCGCGTGCGGTGCAACCAAAAACTGCGTATTTCATGGCTTACCTCAAAGCCTTTGAGCAAGCTCCTAAAAGCTTCATTTAACCCGCTTGTGGTGGAGGAAATTTTCTCCAACACCGTACCCATTAGTGTACGGTGATCCTCCGAGAGAGCAGCTGACTCCAGGAGGCCCGTCAGTATGTTCGGCCGGACAACGGACTCTCCCGGACCCTTTTCATTGTCCGCCACAGGAGCCGAACACGCTGGGCTCGGGGCGGCCGAAGTGTTAGCTTCCAGCCCCATTGGATCTGGACTCCTCCATGACGATACCTCAGGGTCGCCTGACCCACGGGGCGGAGAGGTAGGTGGGGTTTCACTCTCCATCATCTCCGGAAGAAGATCCCCCAAGGACGAACCCTGTTGAGATGAACTGCTAGCCGGACTACAAAAAATAGGTCCCAGTTATTACTCTCAGAGGAAAAAGCAATAAGCTTCTTGTTTATTAAACTTACAGCTCGGTGGAGGGCTGGCCCATTAGCGGGCACTGTGCGGTAAGAACGCCCTTTGGGGCAGGGCCCTTTGTGAAGTTTTCTTCCCTCGTTTAGGCGCCCCCATTTCCAAGTCTTCGGAAGTGGCCCTCTTCTTCCAGCGGGGGGAGGAAACCTTAGATTCACCTCCCCGATTCTCCTCCTCCGTGGAGACATTAATTCCCCTATTTCGGATGCACAATGTGTGAGGCTCACCTTTAGCTTGTCCACTCTTCCCTTCATCTTTCTTCGATGACACTTGACTTAGCGCCCGTTTAAGCATCCTTGCTATTGCCGGACCGGGTGAGCCTTCGGGAAGTGGGACCGGACACCTGATTCTTTCCGCCTTACTGAGCCAATCCTGGTTGCGGACATTTTTTCAGAATGATGTTATGACAAATATAAACAAAGTGTTCGGTCACAGGGTTACTTACTTGGGTATCTGGGCAGTTGCAGCTTAGGCCCGCATGCTCGATGGTGTCCGAACACTTTATTCGTGGTCCGAAGAATAGCTTATACATTCCTTCAGGCATCATGCCGAAGAAGTGCTGAATGGTTCGCGGACCTTCTGGATTGAACTCCCACATCCGGAGAGGTCGACGTTTACACGACAGGGCCCGCCAAACTAGCATTACCTGGATTATTTTGACAAGACTAATGTCCCTCTCGAGAAGCTCCCGAATGCAGCTCTGCAATGTTGGTACGTCGTTTGCAGGCCTCCAGTCCAGTCCCACGTTGGCCCATGACGCTAGTTGCGGCGGAGGGCCCGAGCGGAAGGTGGGGGCGGCCGCTCACTTTGAGCCTCGGGAAGCTGTGACATAGAACCACCTCTGTTGCCATAGATCGGATACCTCCGGGAAAGAGCCTTCGGGCCACGGGGTATCAGTGTTCCTGCTTATTGCGATGCCCCCGCACTCTGCGTGTTGCCCCTCAATCATCTTCGGCTTCACATTGAAGGTCTTGAGCCATAGGCCGAAGTGGGGGTGATGTGGAGGAAGGCTTTGCACATGACGATAAACGACGAGATGTGGAGGATGGAATCCGGAGCTAGATCGTGGAAATCTAGCCCGCAATAGAACATGAGCCCCCTCACAAAGGGATCAAGAGTAAGGCCCAAGCCCCGGAGGAAGTGGGAGACAAATACGACGCTCTCGTTGGGCTCGGGAGTAGGGATAACTTGTTCGGGGGCGGGAAGCCTGTGCTTGACATCGGCGGTTAAATACCCGGCCTTCATGAGCTTCACAATATCCTCCTCTGTGACAGAGGAAGCCATCCACTGGCCTTGATGGTCAGATCCGGACATGATCGAAGATCCGAGGCGCTTAAGCTTGAGCTTTGGGTGTTGGAACTCGAGGTGCGAGAAGGTGCAAGTGTGAAGATAGAGGGATAGGCCTTGACCCCTCTATAAAGGGCGAAGAATATCAAGCGTCCCCAGCGTAACCATTCGGGACTTGCCTAAAAACACGGAGTCATGCCAACAGGAACGGTTGGGTTACCCATACCCATATTGATGAGGATCCCGCGATAAGAGGGACACGATCTCTGCTTCGACAAGACGTGCTAATGGAACCGCCTCGTAATGTGTGCGGTAGCTGGTTGTAAAAAATGGTTCGAATAAGAGCCGAACCGAGGCGTGATGTCACATTTCAAAGAGTTCTTAGCAGATTAGATTATTATTATTCTCTTTATGGTGGTATATGGAATTTATCTTGCAGAGCCGGACACGGTCCTTGTGTTCGGAATTTATCTTGGAGTATTCAGAGATGGAACCCGCCTCACAATGTAGAAGACAATCTACGTGCCGGACTCGTCGTCATTGAAGCCTGGTTCAGGGGCTACTGAGGGAGTCCTAGATAAGGGGGTATCCGGACAGCCGGACTATGTACTTTGGCCGGACTGATGGACTATGAAGATACAAGATTGAAGACTTTGTCCCGTGTCCGGATGGGACTCTCCTTGGCATGGAAGGCAAGCTTGGCAATCCGGATTATAGATCTCCTTCTCTGTAACCGACTCTGTGTAACCCTAGCCTCCTCCGGTGTCTATATAAACCGGAGGGTTTAGTCCGTAGGAGTTAACAACAACAAAAATCATACCATACACTAGCTTCTAGGGTTTAGCCTCTCTGATCTCGTGGTAGATCAACTCTTGTAATACTCATATCATCAAGATCAATCAAGCAGGAAGTAGGGTATTACCTCCATAGAGAGGGCCCGAACCTGGGTAAACATCGTGTCCCCAGTCTCCTGTTACCATTAGCCTTAGACGCACAGTTCAGGACCCCCAACCCGAGATCCACCGGTTTTAACACCGACACTCACCTCGATCGCGCATGTTAGAAGAGCGAGAAGACGAACTAGATTGGCAGGATGACATAGACAGACTTGAAGAGGAGCGCTGTAACGCCCCAGATCCGATGCGCCAGGTGTCTGCCAGTTATTCGCCGCTGTTGCTATGTCATTTGCTTGTGTGTTGCATTTTATCATGTCATCATGTGCATTTCATTTTGCATACGTGTTCGTCTCATGCATCCGAGCATTTTCCCCGTTGTCCGTTTTGCAATCCGGCACTCCTATGTCCTCCGGCGTCCCCCTCTTCTCTCTTTTCATGAGTGGGTGTTAAACTTTCACGGAATGGCCCGAGGCTTGCCAAGTGGCCTTGGTATAGCACCGGTAGACCGCCTGTCAAGTTTCGTGCCATTTGGAGGTCGTTTAGTACTCCAACGGTTAACCGCGTAGTCCGAAAGGCCCCTCTCTCTTTGCAGCCCAACACCCTTCCAAACTGGCCCAAAAACCCAGCAAACTCCCCTCCATGCTCTCGGTCGTTCGATCACGATCGCGTGGCCGAAAACCGCTCCTCATTTGGACTCTCCTAGCTCCCTGTACCTATATATTTGTGCCTCCCCCCGAAAATCCCGCAGATCAAATCGCCCCCGCCGCTCCCGGACATGTCCGCCCGCCGCCGGACAATGTCCGCCGCCGACTCCCCAGCCAATCGGAGCGTGCCACGTCGCCGCCGCTGGCTCCCTCTCTCTCCTCCACCGCTAGGGCCCGCGCGGCCCAGATCCGGCCCACGGGGCCCGCGCCGCCGCCCGCCGCCGCCTGTCCGGCCCTACTCGCCGCCGCGGCCCGGCCCGGCCGGCGCCGCTGCGCGCCGCTGGCCTCCCGCCGCCGCCGGCCCGTGCCTGCGCCGCCGCCGCGGTTGCCGCCTCCGCCGTCCTCGCTGTCCCGCAGCGCCTCCCGTCACTCACCTCCTGCCGGAGGAGCCCCTCCGCCCCGGCCATCGCGGATCCGGTGCCTCCGCCGCCAGCTTCGTCCCGCGCGCCGCCCTGCGCCGGGGTCCGGCCAGATCCGGTCGCCGGCCGCCGGATCCGCCCCATCCGGCGCCCCCGTCCATCTCCTCTGCCGGCGCCGTTCCCCGACGTCGCCGGAGCGCCTCGCCGCCGTCCCCGTCCACTCCGGTGAGCATCTCCATCGCTGCCTTGAAATCCGCACCCGGGTCAACCCCAGATCCGGAGGTGATGTTTTGCCTAAGTCCCCGAAGTTTTTGACATTATCATGCCATGTTCATCGCATTGTACCTCTGCATGCGTAGCTCCATTTCGTGCGTGTAATATGTCGAATTGTTCGTATCAACGAGTACATCATTTCATTCCATTGCATCATATTCATTTGAGTTCATCTTGATGCCTGAATCATTGTTGCAAGAGTGCTTCATGATGTTATCTGCTGTCTGTCAACAGAACGAGCTCTTTTGTCATTTTTTCCATGATTGATGTGTGCATCCTATGAGGTTGATGTCTACATGTGTTTTGATCTATGCTATGTCTTCTTTACAGAGGTGCTTACCATGTATTTTGGTGATCAATGTGGTGACTAGCACAAGCATGCAAACTAGGCTTCGTGATATTGCTGATATTAGTCCCTGTTCTGCTGTTATTTTGATGCCATGTAAATTTGATGCTATAGAGAGATCCATGCATATTTTGAGATACTTCATTAAGGGTGTTTTGAACATATGGTTTTTCTCTATCCATTCATGCCCCTGGTTGCAATTATGGAGTAGTCTAGCATGTCCTTTTCGTGCTCTACTTTTGCTACAAAATGTTTCCTGGCAGATTGTTTACATGTTATTCAATTTTGGCGAGGTTGTTGTAGTTGATCCTTGCATGCTATGAACTTGTTCTTGCCTTGGTTGGTTACATAAACATGTCTTCTTACTGTTGGTTTCCTTTCCATGCCATGTATTGCTCTGTAGTGAGTTGCACAAGCTCATCTACATGCCTTCATAATTCTGTTTCTGCCATGTTTGAATCTGTATTATAACTTTCCATGTTTACATGGGTGCCATCATATTTTCTGATCCTTTTTGGCTTATGGTCAGTAAAGGACTTTTGTTCTATGCATTTAGTAGATTCATGCCATGCCTTTGTTTTCCATGATAAGTTCCTGTAACATGATGTTTGATAGCTCTAAACATTGCAACCTGATGTTATTTTCTGCAAAGTCTGAATTGTTATTACTTGCAATCTTGCCATGTGTGTTTGGGCATGTTCTAGTGATTTATGGAGATAGCTCAGTGTTCATGTTTTGTTATGCTTTACCTGTACATCATGCCCATGTCTTTTGTTTTCTTGTTGGAGTCCTGTAGCATATTGTTTTGATGCTTGCAATATGCCTAGTTGCTGTTTTGGACATGTTGTTGCTATAACTTGTTTCATGTGTGCGTGTTGAACCGTTGCTCCGTTTTGAGTGTGCTCTATATGAAACTTGCTTAGAATTGCATGTAGTTCCATATTATCATGTTGCATCCTTGTTTTGAGGTGTTTGCTTGATGTTTGTATGCATTTTGCATCAATGTCATGTTTAACTTGTTTTGCTCATATCTTCTAGGCCGTAGCTCCGAACTAAATGAACTTTATATGTAACTTGACTAGAATCCCATGTAGATCATCTTGGTGCAACTTAACTTTCTGTTTAACAACTTGAACTTAATGTTTGTTCAGATCTGGACCAATTTCGAAATTTGCATATGAGGACTTACCGGAATTGTTATATGTTGTTCCCGGCCTCATTTAAACTTGCCTTGATGTGTTGCTCTTGTTTGCATCATCTCTTGCCATGAGTAGCTTCATCTAGATTTGTCATGCATCATGCTTGTGTGTGCATCATGCCTTGTTCATGTGTGGTGTGTTTACCATGTTGTGTGCTTCTTTTCGATAGTTCCTGTTTCGTTGCGATCGTGAGGATTCGTTCGTCTACGCTTGGTTCGTCTTCGTGGCTTCATCTTCTTCATGGACTCGTTCTTCTTCCTTGCAGGATTTCAGGCAAGATGACCGCTACCCTGGATCTCACTACTATCATTGCTATGCTAGTTGCTTCGTTCTATTGCTTTGCTGCGTTACCTATCTTTTGCTCTTCAAGCCTCCCAAATTGCCATGAACCTCTAACCTTTGACACCTTTCCTATGCAAAGCGTTGTTTGGCTATGTTACCGCTTTTGCTCAGCCCCTCTTATAACGTTGCTAGTTGCAGGTGAAGTTGAAGATTTCTCCATGGTGGACAGGATTTTGGTTGGGATATCACAATATCTCTTATATTATTAATGCATCTATATATTTGGTAATGGGTGGAAGGCTCGGCCTTATGCCTGGTGTTTTGTTCCACTCTTGCCGCCCTAGTTTCCGTCATACTGGTGTTATGTTCCTGGATTTTGTGTTCCTTACGCGGTCGGGTGATTTATGGGACCCCTTGACAGTTCGCTTTGAATAAAACTCCTCCAGCAAGGCTCAACATTGGTTTTACCATTTGCCTCACCACCACCTACTTTTCCCTTGGGAGTCGCTCTCTCGAGGGTCATCTTTATTATAGCCCCCCCGGGCCAGTGCTTGTCTAAGTGTTGGTCTGAACTAGAGCCCTTCGCAGCGCCCCCTCAGGGAAACGGATTGCTCATCTGGTGTTGCCCTGAGAACGAGATATGTGCAGATCCTATCGGGATTGTCGGTGCATCGGGCGGTCTTGCTGGTCTTGTTTTACCATTGTCGAAATGTCTTGTAAACCGGGATTCCGAGCCTGATCGGGTCTTCCTGGGAGAAGGTATATCCTTCGTTGATCGCAAGAGCTTGTCATGGGCTAAGTTGGGACACCCCTGCAGGGTATAATCTTTCGAAAGCCGTGCCTGCGGTTATAGACAGATGGGAATTTGTTAATGTTCGGTTGTAGATAACTTGACACCAAATCCGAATTGAAACGCATCAACCGTGTGTGTAGCCGTGATGGTCTCTTTTCGGCGGAGTCCGGGAAGTGAACACGGTTTTGGGTTATGTTTGACGTAAGTAGGAGTTCAGGATCACTTCTTGATCATTGCTAGTTGCGGACCGTTCCTTTGCTCTCTTCTCGCTCTTATTTGCGTATGTTAGCCACCATATATGCTTAGTCGCTGCTGCACCCTCACCATGTTACCCCTTCCTTTCCCTTTAAGCTTTGCTAGTCTTGATACCCATGGTAATGGGATTGCTGAGTCCTCATGGCTCACAGATTTCTGTTTGTGTTTCATCCGTAGTCGGATGTTGCTCTTATGTATTGTGATGTTGTATTCGAGTGGCATTGTATGCCTTATGTATGTATCCCCATCTATTATGTAATGTTGATGCAATGATATCCACCTTGCAAAAGCGTTTCAATATGCGGGTCTATCCTTGGTGGGACCTTCGAGTTCCTTTTGGATAGGGTCGCATATTGGGCGTGACAAGCGCAACGTTGCAAAGGCTCGTTCCGCATTCTATCAACAACAGGCTAAGCGATACCAAAGCAGGGAAGTGCGGGCTAAGACATACAATGTCGGAGAACTTGTTTTATGCCTTCCGGAAAAGAAAAAGGACAAGTTCAGACTAAAATGGGAGGGCCCCTTCATCATAGATGAAGTCCTTATAGGAGGAGCCTATCGCCTTTGCAATGTAGTGGATAATCGCCTTGAGCCGAACCCATGGAACGCCGCGCAGCTCCGAAGATTTTACGCATAGTTCGACCTCTTTATATATTACTTTGACTTGGATTTTCCCTCCTCCTCTCCTTTTCTATTTTTCCTTTTTATATCCGAGGGAGTGTTCAGATCTACCGCACTATTAGGGGTATACATCTTTAAATGTGTACACCCCATTATACTTGGGGGCTTCTTTAATGAAGCTTATTATTAAAAGCTTACAGCTTACATTGTCTATGTCGATTGTTTTATACATCTTTTGCCATTATATGCACCTCTATGACTTAAGTTTTTGCCAAGCTGTGTTGCCTCGCTCCTGTGCTTATACCCTACATTCCCGGTTGTTTGGCTAGGGTGTAAAGGGAGTACCTCTGCGATTGTTACAACCGGGTTATCCGGACCTGTACCTCAGATGGGTGAAGCCGAAAGCTAGCATTCTTAAGGGAATAATTGGTCGGCAAAGAACGATGGACTGTTTTGCGTCTGCAACAAATACGGAATAGGATGTCCGTAATTTGAGTACAAGACTAGGCTTGCCTATTTAAGCATGTCGACCCAAGGGAACGAACCCCTAACAGAACTATTTTCCTTGGAAGATGTTTCTTACGTTAAGAAGTAATATAACATCACTCCTCGAACACATTTTGTGTGTTTGAGCAATACGACCAGATTGCTTGGTTTCCGGACATTCTAAATATTTCTTATAGTATTCGGAAACACTCCAACTTCTTGGTTAGGAGGTTAAAGCCGAAGGCCTGTGATGACAAATTTCTATGAGTTCGATCGGAGATAAAAGTTTGATGATAAAGTAAATTTTTACATAGAATCAAATGCCTACTCTTTTTCTACATCATCTATAAGACTATCTAGCTTGCAGTCTTCTTGCGAATATTTCGCCGCAATCATCACTTGGTCATATACCAAGCTTACATGAATTTATTTTCCATCCGGTCCTTGAGGTCCAACTCGGGCCATATGATTCAGATCGAGTCCAGTGTAGCATGTCTTCACCATTGCCCATGCCTCTCGCGCACCTTCCCGGCATGCAGAAGTCTTCCATAACTCGAAGCGAAGCTGAGCACCCTTGAACAAGTCCACCAACCCGTCCATACTTTGGGGGGGGGGCATCAGATGGCCATAGGGCTTTTACCATACTCTTCATGGCTTTTTGGGCCCGCTCGTGCAATTTCGACAATTCTCTTAGAACGTCGCCTTGGAACCCAGACACCTCTTCTTCGTGATGGCCGGTTAATAGACCTGCAAGAACAGCATTATCACATTCCGTATTATAGGACTGTATAAAGTCCTCCGGATGGTTGAAGAGTCATACCAAATATGCCGCCCTTTAACTTTTGGTCTTCCTTCCGCGCATCTGAGAGTTGAGGCTTTAAGCTCTTTATCTCTTTGGCTTGCTTATTCACTTCCTCCTCCAGCTTTTTCTTTTCGCCTTTGGTCATCGGAGCGCTCTTTATCTCTTCAAGCTCGACGACAACAACATTTAACTATGTTTGGTTTGTTTTGAGCTCTTGGGACAGTGCATTGTTCTTCTCTTTGAGAACTTGCGGTTATAACGATCATCAAATCGGTTAGTCTCTACTGCTTTAAGTCTCGGGGGCTATTGGTACACATCTATTAATTTCGCACAAATTTTCACCTGTATATCCTTCGAGAACAGGCGAGTAACTCCAGTAAGTCTGTCCCGGGCAGCTCGGATATATGCGTCCACGGTGCTAAGGGCGGTAAATTCCTACTTAGAGAAATCCAGGGTGCGCCGGGTCTCTTTTAAGCGTCGATGATTCATTGCACTCTCCACTTCAGAATTGGTGAGGATATGTTACCCGAATCCTCATGAGATGGATGAGTCGGTGCCACCCCGTATTAGCCCCATCCTAGTTGACGAGTTCGGCGCCGGATTGGATGCAGCTCGGCTACCTGGGATGTTTGGTACGGTTGGTCATGTACCTCTCCTAAAATGATAAAAGGGGAAATTCGGCTTGGTACCCAGGCATGAAGTGAGGAATATACCTCTTTGGTGATGGAGGAGTCTCAATGGCGCTCCCGGTCTTCTTTCATTTCGCACGCTTGCCCCATGAAGGCACTGTCTTTCTTTTGGTTGCCTGTCCTTGGGTACGGCTCGCTGAGCGTCAATCCTCTAAAATGTGGTTCAGTGCAGTGGGTGAGATGTGAGCGCAGGTATCTCTCTTTTAAAATGATTTCCGAACACCTACCTTAACGAAAGGGTAGAGGTCGGGGTAGTCGGCCATAATGGCTACCTTCGAGCCATCAAGGCTCGCCTGGTAATAGACTCCATCTTCAAATTCTACAAATATATCCGGATCCTCGTGGAATCCGGGGTCTTTGTTGCGAGCATTGTCCTCTGGCTGAAGAAGGGGGCAATGGATGTTTTCGACTACCTTATTCCATGAATGCTTAAAGGCAACCAAAGTAGTTGGATTAGTGAATCCCAACAATAAGGGAAAAATAAATGCTAACAAAGGATCAACTTACCCATTCGATGGGGTTGTACATAGAAAAGCTTTCCTGATAATTAGAGCAGGCAAATTCTTCTTCCTCCCCCTTAAACAGGTCGGCTAGCATGGCCGCCAGAGCGGCTTGCTTATCCGGACCCTCTCGCCTATAACGAGACGCGTCGTCCTCCCCATTATAGCACCATAAAGGGGCTACTCTAGATTGGAGAGGTTGGATGCATCGTTTTATCGCGATGGCCATGACTTTGATGATGGAGAGTTCGGAATGGGCAAGGAGTCCGACCTTGCTAACCAGTCACATTACCTCTGCACTGCCCTCTTTCTTGGGGGACTTGGGGCACCAGTTAAGCAGCTTCTTCGGAGGAGCACCAGAGAATTCAGGAAGATAGCGTCGAACTGGGTCCGGAAGGGGAACATCCTTGATGTAAAACCATTCCGAAGACCACTCTTCGGATCCCCTTTTCGGAGTCCCAACAGGGTAGCCGGATCCGGCTATACGCCACACTTCGGCACCACCCACTTCAAATATAAACCCTCCACCTTGATGGCGAGGGACGAGCAAAAGAACTTTCTCCATAGTTTAAAATGAGCCTCGTGTTGGAAATATGCCCTAGAGGCAATAATAAAATGGTTATTATTGTATTTCCTTGTTCATGATAATTGTCTATTGTTCATGCTATAATTGTATTAACTAGAAACCGTAATACATGTGTGAATGCATAGACCACAACATGTCCCTAGTGAGCCTCTAGCTGACTAGCTCGATCAACAGATGGTTATGGTTTCCTGACCATGGACATTGGATGTCATTGATAACGGGATCACATCATTAGGAGAATGATGTGATGGACAAGACCCAATCCTAAGCATAACACAAGATCGTGTAGTTTGTTTGCTAAAAGCTTTTCTAATGTCCAGTATCATTTCCTTAGACCATGAGATTTTGCAACTCCCGGATATCGTAGGAATGCTTTGGGTGTACCAAACGTCACAATGTAACTAGGTGGCTATAAAGGTGCACTATAGGTATCTCCAAAAGTGTCTGTCGGGTTGGCACAAATCGAGACTGGGATTTGTCACTCCATATGACGGAGAGGTATCTCTGGGCCCACTCGGTAATGCATCATCATAATGAGCTCAATGTGACTAAGGAGTTAGTCATGGGATCATGAATTACGGAACGAGTAAAGAGACTGGCCGGTAACGAGATTGAACGAGGTATTGGGATACCGGCGATCCAATCTCGCGCAAGTAACATACCGATTGACAAGGGGAACTGTATACGGGATTGATTGAATCCCTGACATCATGGTTCATTGGATGAGATCATCCCGGAACATGTGGGAGCCAACATGGATATCCAGATCCTGCTGTTGGTTATTGGCCGGAGAACGTCTCGGTCATGTTTGCATGGTTCCTGAACCCGTAGGGTCTACACACTTAAGGTTCGATGACGCTAGGGTTGTTATGGGAAATAGTATGTGGTTACTGAAGGTTGTTCGGAGTCCTGGATGAGATCCCGGACGTCACTAGGAGTTCCGGAATGGTCGGGAGGTGAAGATTTATATATGGGAAGTCCAGTTTCAGTCGCCGGAATGGTTTCGAAGGTTATCGGTATTGTACCGGGACCACGGAAAGGTGTCCGGAGGTCCACCGGGTGGGGCCACCTGCCCCGGGGGGCTTAATGGGCTGAATATGGGAGGGAACCTGCCCCCTAGTGGGCTGGTGCGCCCCCCCCAAGGGCCCAAGGCGCCTCCACCTTGCTTGGGGGGCAAGTCTCCCCCTCCTAGCCGCCGCCCCCCCTCTAGATGGGATCTAGAGGGGCCGGCCCCATCTCTCCTTCACCCTATAAATAGAGGGAGGGTGGGAGGGCTGCAACACCTTTTTCCCCTGGCGCAGCCCCTCCCTCCCCAACACCCCCACCTCCTCCGTAGAGCTTGGCGAAGCCCTGCACAAATACCACAAGCTCCACCACCATGCCGTCATGCTTTCCGAGCTCTCCCTCAACTTCTCCTCTTCCCTTGCTAGATCAAGAAGGAGGAGACGTCCCCGGGCTGTACGTGTGTTGAACGCAGAGGCACCGTCCATTCGGCGCTAGATCGGATCTTCCACGATTTGAATCACCGCGAGTACGACTCCATCATCCGCGTTCTTGTAACCCTTCCGCTTAGCAATCTTCAAAGGTATGAAGATGCGCATCCTCTCTCTCTTGTTGCTAGAATCTCCTAGATTTATCTTGGTGATATGTAGGAAAATTTTGAATTATTGCTACGTTCCCCAACAGTGGTATCAGAGCCAGGTTTTTGCGTATATTCTATGCACGAGTAGAACACAAAGTAGTTGTGGGCGATGATTTGTTCAATTTGCTTAACGTTACTAGTCTTATCTTGATTCGGCGGCATTGTGGGATGAAGCGGCCTGGACCGACCTTACACGTACGTGTTGGAAATATGTCCTAGAGGCAATAATAAAATGGTTATTATTATATTTCCTTGTTCATGATAATTGTCTATTGTTCATGCTATAATTGTATTAACCGGAAACTGTAATACATGTGTGAATACATAGACAACAACATGTCCCTAGTGAGCCTCTAGTTGACTAGCTCGTTGATCAATAGATGGTCATGGTTTCTTGACCATGGACATTAGATGTCATTGATAACGGAATCACATCATTAGGAGAATGATGTGATGGACAAGACCCAATCCTAAGCATATCACAAGATCGTGTAGTTCATTTGCTAAAAGCTTTTCTAATGTCAAGTATCATTTCCTTAGACCATGAGATTGTGCAACTCCCGGATACCGTAGGAATGCTTTGGGTGTACTAAACTTCACAACGTAACTGTGTGGCTATAAAGGTATACTACATGTATCTCCAAAAGTGTCTGTTGGATTGGCACGAATTGAGACTGGGATTTGTCACTCCGTATGATGGAGAGGTATCTCTGGGCCCACTCGGTAATGCATGATCATAATGAGATCAATGTGACTAAGTAGTTAGTCATGGGATCATGCATTACAGAATGAGTAAAGTGACTTGCCGGTAACGAGATTGAACAAGGTATTGGGATACCGACGATCGAATCTCGGGCAAGTAACATACCGATTGCCAAAGGGAATTGTATACGGGATTGATTGAATCTCCGACATCGTGGTTCATCCGATGAGATCATTGTGGAACATGTGGGAGCCAACATGGATATCTAGATCCCGCTATTGGTTATTGGTCGGAGAGCTGTCTCGGTCATGTCTGCATAATTCCTGAACCCGTAGGGTCTACACACTTAAGGTTCAGTGACGCTAGAGTTGTTATGGGAATTAGTATGCGGTTACCAAATGTTGTTCGGAGTCTCGAATGAGATTCCGGACGTCACGAGGAGTTCCGGAATGGTCCAGAGACAAAGATTTATATATGCAAAGTCTTTATTTGGTCACCGGAAGTGTTCGTGGGTTTATCGGTATTGTACCGGGACCACCGAAAGCGTTCTGGGGGTCAACCAGGAGGGTCCACCTGCCCCGAAGGGCCCTATGGGCTGAATATGGAGGGGAACCAACCCCTAAGTGGGCTGGGAACCAAACCCCCCTAGGGCCCATGGGCCTAGGGTTGGGGGGAAACCCTAAAGGGGGCGCCCTCCTTGGCTTGGGGGGCAAGCCTTCCCCCCTTGGCCGCCGCCCCCCTCTAGATCTATCTGGAGGGGGCCGGCCCCCTTCTCCCTTGCCCTTATAAATATAGGGGAGGTGGGAGGGCTGCCGCACCCTTCCCCTGGCGCAACCCTCTCCCTCCCCAACACCTCCTCCTCCATAGTAGTGCTTGGCGAAGCCCTGCCGGAGAACTGCAAGCTCCACCACCACGCCGTCGTCTTGCCGGAGCTCTCCCTCAACTTCTCCTCTCCCCTTGCCGGATCAAGAAGGAGGAGATGTCCCCGGGCTGTACGCGTGTTGAACGTGGAGGAGCCGTCCGTTCGTTGTTAGATCAGATCTTCCATGATTTGAATCGCCGCAAGTACGACTCCCTCATCCGCGTTATAGTAACGCTTCCGCTTAGCGATCTTCCAAGGTATGAAGATGATCATCCCCTCTCTCTCTCTTGTTGCTAGAATCTCCTAGATTGATCTTGGTGATGCGTAGAAAATTTTGAATTATTGCTACGTTACCCAATAGTGGCATCATGAGCTAGGTCTATGCGTAGATTCTATGCACGAGTAAAACGCAAGTACTTGTGGGTGTTGGTTTGTTCAATTTGCTTACTATTACTAGTCCTATCTTGTTTCAGCGGTATTGTGGGATGAAGCGGCCCAGACCGACCTTACACATACGCTTACGTGAGACAGGTTCCACCGACTGACATGCACTTGTTGCATAAGGTGGCTAGCGGGTGCCAGTCTCTCCCACTTTAGTCAGATCGGATTCGATGAAAAGGGTACTTATGAAGGGTAAATAGCAATTGGCATATTAACGTTGTGGCTTTTGCGTAGGTAAGAAACATTCTTGCTAGAAACCCGTAGCAGCCACGTAAAACATGCAACAACAATTAGAGGACGTCTAACTTGTTTTTGCGGGGTATGCTATATGATGTGATATGGCCAAAAGAATGTGATGAATGATATGTGATGTATGATATTGATCATGTTCTTGAAAGTGGAATCACGACTTGCATGTCGATGAGTATGACAACCAACAGGAGCCATATGAGTTGTCTTAATTTATTGTATGACCTGCGTGTCATTGAATAACGCCATGTAATTACTTTACTTTATTGCTAACCGTTACCCGTAGTAGTAGAAGTAATAGTTGGCGAGACAACTTCATGAAGACACGATGATGGAGATCATCGTGTCATGCCAGTGATGAAAGTGGTCATGCCGCGCTTCAAAGATGGAGATCAAAGGCGCAAGATGATAATGGCCATATCATGTCACTTTATGATTTGCATGTGATGTTTGTCATGTTTACATCTTATTTGCTTAGAACGACGGTAGCATAAATAAGATGATCCCTCACTAAAATTTCAAGAAAGTGTTCCCCCTAACTGTGCACCGTTGCGAAAGTTCGTTGTTTCGAAGCACCACGTGATGATCGGGTGTGATAGATTCTAAGGTTCGCATACAATGGGTGTAAGCCAGATTTACACATGCTGAACACTTAAGTTGACTTGACGAGCCTAGGATGTACAAACATGGCCTCGAAACACAAGAGACTGAAAGGTCGAACATGAGTCGTATAGTAGATACGATCAACATGAAGATGTTCACCGATGATGACTAGTCCATCTCACGTGACGATTGGACACGACCTAGTTGACTCGTATCACTTAGATGACTAGAGGGATGTCTATCTGAGTGGGAGTTCATTAAATAATTTAACTAGATGAACTTAATTATCATGAACATAGTCTAAAATATCTTTGCAATATGTCTTGTAGATCAAATGGCCCACGCTAATGTTGCCCTCAACTTCAATGCGTTCCTAGAGAAAACCAAGCTGAAAGACGATGGTAGCAACTATACGGACTGGGTCTGGAACTTGACGATCATCCTCATAGTTGCCAAGAAAGCATATGTCCTAGAAGCACCGCTTGGTGAAGCACCCATTGTCCCAGCAACTCAAGATGTTATGAACGCCTGGCAGTCGCGTAGTGATGATTACTCCCTGGTTCAATGCGGCATGCTTTACAGCTTAGAAGCGGGGCTCCAAAAGTGTTTTGAGCAGCACGGAGCATATGAGATGTTCCAAGAGCTGAAATGGTTTTCCAAGCTCATGCTCGGGTCGAGAGATATGAAGTCTCCGACAAGTTCTACAGTTGTAAGATGGAGGAAAACAGTTCTGTCAGTGAGCATATACTCACTATGTCCGGGTTACACAACCGTTTGTCTCAGCTGGGAGTTAATCTCCTAGATGACTCGGTCATTGACCGGATCCTCCAGTCGCTTCCACCTAGCTACAAGAGCTTTGTGATGAACTACAATATGGAAGGGATGGATAAGTCCATTCTTGAGTTATATTCAATGCTGAAATCAGCGGAGGTGGAAATCAAAAAGGGACATCAAGTGTTGATGGTAAATAAGACCACTAGTTTCAAGAAAGGCAAGGGTAAAAAGAACTTCAAGAAGGACGACAAGGGAGTTTCCGCACCCGGTAAATCAGTTGCCGGGAAGAAGCCAAACAATGGACCCAAGCCTGAGACTCGATGCTTTTATTGCAAGGGAAATGGTCACTGGAAGCAGAACTGCCCCAAGTACTTAGCAGATAAGAAGGCCGGCAACACCAAAGGTATATGTGATATACATGTTATTGATGTGTACCTTACCAGTACTCGTAGTAGCTCCTGGGTATTTGATACCGGTGCGGTTGCTCATATTTGTAACTCAAAACAGGAGCTGCGGAATAAGCGGAGACTGGCGAAGGACGAGGTGACGATGCACGTCGAGCATGGTTCCAAGGTCTATGTGATCGCCGTCGGCACGCTACCTCTACATTTACCTACGGGGTTAGTTTTAAACCACAATAATTGTTATTTAGTGTCAGCTTTGAGCATGAACATTGTATCTGGATCTCATTTAATGCAAGATGGCTACTCATTTAAATACGAGAATAATGGTTGTTCTATTTATATGAGAGATATGTTTTATGGTCGTTTATTCTTATTGAATCTCGAACGTGATGTTACACATATTCATAGTGTGAATACCAAAATATGTAAGGTTAATAATGATAGTCCCACATACTTGTGGCATTGCCGCCTTGGTCACATTGGTGTCAAACGCATGAAGAAACTCCATGCAGATGGACTTTTGGAGTCTCTTGATTATGAATCATTTGACACATGCGAACCATGCCTCATGGGCAATATGACCAAGACTCCATTCTCTAGAACAATGAGCGAGCAACCAACTTGTTGGAAATAATACATACTGATGTGTGCGGTCCAATGAGCGTTGAGGCTCGCGGTGGCTATCGTTATGTTCTCACCCTCACTAGTGACTTAAGTAGATATGGGTATGTCTACTTAATGAAACACAAGTCTGAGACCTTTGAAAAGTTCAAGGAATTTCAGAGTGAGGTGGAAAATCAATGTGACAGGAAAATAAAGTTCTTACAATCAGATCATGGAAGAGAATATTTGAGTCATGAGTTTGGTGCGCACTTAAGGAAATGTGGAATTGTTTCACAACTCACTCTGCCTAGAACACCTCATCATAATGGTGTGTCCGAACGTCGTAATCGTATTCTATTGAATATGGTGCGATCTATGATGTCTCTTACCGATTTACCGCTATCTTTTTGGGGTTATGCTTTAGAGAGAACCATATTCACTTTAAATAGGGCACCGTTTAAATCCGTTGAGATGACACCATATGAATTATGGTTTGGGAAGAAACCTAAGTTGTCGTTTCTAAAAGTTTGGGGATGCAATGCTTATGTCAAGAAACTTCCACCTGAAAAGCTCGAACTCAAGTCGGAAAAATCTGTCTTCATAGGATACCCTAAGGAAACCATTGGGTATACCTTCTACCTCAGATCCGAAGCCAAGATCTTTCTTGCCAAGAATGGATCCTTTCTGGAGAAAGAGTTTCTCTCGAAAGAAGTAAGTGGGAGGAAACTAGAACTTGATGAAGTACTACCTCTTGAACCGGAAAGTAGCGCAGCTTAGGAAGATGTTTCTGTGGTGCCTGCACCGACTAGAGAGGAAGTTAATGATGATGATCAAGGAACTTCGGAACAAGTTGCTACTGAACTTCATAGGTCCACAAGGACACGTTCCACACCAGAATGGTATGGCAACCCTGTCCTGGAACTCATGTAGTTAGACAACGGTGAACCTTCGAACTATGAAGAGGCGATGGCGGGCCCAGATTCCAACAAATGGCTTGAAGCCATGAAATCCGAGATAGGATCCATGTATGAAAACAAAGTATGGACTTTGACGGACTTGCCCGATGACCAGCGAGCCATAAATGGATCTTTACGAAGAAGACTGACGCGGATGGTAATGTGACCATCTATAAAGCTCGACTTGTCGCTAAGGGTTATCGACAAGTTCAAGGGTTGACTACGATGAGACCTTCTCACCTGTAGCGAAGCTGAAGTCCGTCCGAATCATGTTAGCAATTGCCGCATTCTATGATTATGAGATATAGCAAATGGACGTCAAAACGGCATTCCTTAAGGAAGAATTGTATATGATGCAGCCGAAAGGTTTTGTCGATCCTAAGAATGCTAACAAGGTGTGCAAGCTCCAGCGCTCCATCTATGGGCTGGTGCAAGAATCTCGGAGTTGGAACATTTGCTTTGATGAAATGATCAAAGCGTTTGGGTTTATGTAGACATATGGAGAAGCCTGCATTTACAAGAAAGTGAGTGGGAGCTCTGTAGCATTTTTCATATTATATGTGGATGACATACTATTGATGGGAAATGATATAGAACTTTTGGATAGCATAAATGCCTACTTGAATAAGTGTTCTTCAATGAAGGACCTTGGAGAAGTTGCTTACATACTAGGAATCAAGATCTATAGAGATAGATCGAGACACCTCATCGGTCTTTCACAAAGAACATACCTTGATAAGATATTGAAGAAGTTCAATATGGGTCAATCCAAGAAGGGGTTCTTGCCTATTTTGCAAGGTGTGAAATTGAGGATGGCTCAATGCCCGACCTCGGCAGAACATAGAGAAAATATTAGTGTCATCCCCTATGCCTCAGCCATAGGGTATATTATGTATGCCATGCTGTGTACCAGACCTGATGTAAACCTTACCGTAAGTTTGGTGGGAAGGTACCAAAGTAATCCCGGCATGGAACACTGGACAGCGGTCAAGAATATCCTGAAGTACCTGAAAAGGACTAAGGATATGTTTCTCGTTTATGGAGGTGACAAAGAGCTCGTCGTAAAGGGTTACGTCGATGCTAGCTTCGACACAGATCTGGATGACTCCAAGTCACAAAATGGATACATGTATATTTTGAATGGTGGGGCAGTCAGCTGGTGCAGTTGCAAGCAAAGCGTCGTGTCGGAATCTACATGTGAAGCGGAATACATGGTAGCCTCGGAGGCAGCACATGAAGCAATCTGGATGAAGGAGTTCATTGCCGACCTAGGAGTTATTCCGAATGTGTCGGGCTCGATGACACTCTTCTCTGACAACACTGGAGCTATTGCCCTTGCCAAGGAGCCCAGGTTTCATAAGAAGACCAAGCATATCAAGCGTCGCTTCAACTCCATTCGTGAAAATGTTCAAGATGGAGACATAGGTATTTGTAAAGTACATACGGATCTGAATGTCGCAGATCCGTTGACTAAACCTCTTCCACGAGCAAAACATGATCAACACCATAACTCTATGGGTGTTCAATTCATCACAATGTAACTAGATTATTGACTCTAGTGCAAGTGGGAGACTGTTGGAAATATGCCCTAGAGGCAATAATAAAATGGTTATTATTATATTAAATTGTTCATGATAATTGTCTATTGTTCATGCTATAATTGTATTAATCAGAAACCGTAATACATGTGTGAATACATAGACCACAACATTTCCCTAATGAGCCTCTAGTTGACTAGCTTGTTGATCAATAGATGTTCATGGTTTCCTAATCATGGACATTAGATGTCATTGATAACGGGATCACATCATTAGGAGAATGATGTGATGGACAAGACCCAATCCTAAGCATATCACAAGATCGTGTAGTTCGTTTGCTAAAATCTTTTCTAATGTCAAGTATCATTTCCTTAGACCATGAGATTGTGCAACTCCCGGATACCGTAGGAATGCTTTGGGTGTACCAAATGTCACTACGTAACTGGATGGCTATAAAGGTATACTACAGGTATCTCCGAAAGTGTCTGTTGGGTTGGCAGGAATCGAGACTGGGATTTGTCACTCCGTATGACGGAGAGGTATCTCTGGGCCCACTCGATAATGCATCATCATAATGAGCTCAATATGACTAAGTAGTTAGTCACGGCATCATGCATTACGGAATGAGTAAAGTGACTTGCCGGTAACGATATTGAATGAGGTATTGGGATACCGACGATCGAATCTCGGGCAAGTAACATACCGATTGACAAAGGGAATTGTATACAGGATTGATTGAATCCCCGGCATCATGGTTCATCCGATGAGATCATCGTGGAACATGTGGGAGCCAACATGGGTATCTAGATCCCGCTGTTGGTTATTGGCCGGAGAGCTGTCTCGGTCATGTCTGTATGATTCCCGAACCCGTAGGGTATACACACTTAAGGTTCAGTGATGCTAGAGTTGTTATGGGATTTAGTATGCGGTTACCGAATGTTGTTCGGAGTCCCGGATGAGATCCCGGACGTCACGAGGAGTTCCGGAATGGTCCAGACACAAAGATTTATATATGGGAAGTCTTTCTTTGGTCACCGGAAGTGTTCGGGGGTTTATCGGTATTGTACCGGGACCATCGAAAGGGTTCCGGGGGTCCACTAGGAGGGTCCACCTGCTCAGGAGGGCCCTATGGGCTGAATATGGTGGGGAACCAGCCCCTAAGTGGGCTGGGCGCCAAAGCCCCCTCGGGCCCATGCGCCTAGGGTTGGGGGGAAACCCTAAAGGGGGCGCCCCTCTTGGCTTGGTGGGGGGGGGGGGGCAAGCCTTCCCCCCTTGGCCGCCGCCCCCCCTCTAGATCTATCTGGAGGGGGCCGGCCCCTCACCCTTTCCCCTATAAATAGAGGGGAGGTGGGAGGGCTGCCGCACCCTTCCCCTGGCGCAGCCCTCTCCCTCCCCAACACCTCCTCCTCCATAGTAGTGCTTGGCGAAGCCCTGCCGGAGAACTGCAAGCTCCACCACCACGCCGTCGTGCTGCCGGAGCTCTCCCTCAACTTCTCCTCTCCCCTTGCTGGATCAAGAAGGAGGAGACGTCCCCGGGCTCTACGTGCGTTGAACGCAGAGGTGCCGTCTGTTCGTCGTTAGATCGGATCTTCCGCGATTTGAATCGCCGCGAGTACGACTCCCTCATCCGTGTTCTAGTAGCGCTTCCGCTTAGCAATCTTCAAAGGTATGAAGATGCTCATCGTATCTCTCTCTCTTGTTTCTAGAATCTCCTAGATTGATCTTGGTGATGCGTAGAAAATTTTGAATTATTGCTACGTTACCCAACAGTACGCTTACGTGAGACAAGTTCCACCGACTGACATGCACTTGATGCATAAGGTGGCTAGCGGGTGTCTATCTCTCCCACTTTAGTCGGATCAGATTCGATGAAAAGGGTCCTTATGAAGGGTAAATAGCAATTGGCATATCACCGTTGTGGTTTTGCGTAGGTAAGAAACGTTCTTGCTAGAAACCCATAGCAGCCACATAAAACATGAAACAACAATTAGAGGACGTCTAACTTGTTTTTGCAGGGTATGCTATATGATGTGATATGGCCAAAAGGATGTGATGAATGATATATGTGATGTATGAGATTGATCATGTTCTTGTAATAGGAATCACAACTTGCATGTCGATGAGTATGACAACTGGCAGGAGCCATAGGAGTTGTCTTAATTTATTGTATGACCTGCGTGTCATTGAAAACGCCATGTAATTACTTTACTTTATTGCTAACCGTTAGCCATAGTAGTAGAAGTAATAGTTGGCGAGACAACTTCATGAAGACACGATGATGGAGATCATGATGATGGAGATCATGGTGTCATGCCGCGCCTCAAATATGGAGATCAAAGGCGCAAGATGATATTGGCCATATCATGTCACTTTATGATTTGCATGTGATGTTTGTCATGTTTACATCTTATTTGCTTAGAACGACTGTAGCATAAATAAGATGACCCCTCATTAAAATTTCAAGAAAGTGTTGCCCCTAACTGTGCACCATTGCGAAAGTTCGTTGTTTCGAAGCACCACGTGATGATCGGGTGTAATAGATTCTAACATTCGCATACAACGGGTGTAAGCCAGATTTACACATGCAAAACACTTAGGTTGACTTGTCGAGCCTAGCATGTACAGACATGGCCTCGGAACACGAGAGACCGAAAGGTCGAACATGAGTTGTATAGTAGATATGATCAACATGGAGATGTTCACCGATGATGACTAGTCCGTCTCACGTGATGATCGGACACAGCCTAATTGACTCGGATCATGTATCACTTAGATGACTAGAGGGATGTCTATCTAAGTGGGAGTTCATTAAATAATTTGATTAGATGAATTTAATTATCATGAACATAGTCAAATGGTCTTTGCAAATTATGTCGTAGCTTGCGCTTTAGTTCTAGTGTTTTAGATATGTTCCTAGAGAAAATTTAGTTGAAAGTTGATAGTAGCAATTATGCGGACTGGGTCCTTAAACTGAGGATTGTCCTCATTGCTGCACATAAGGCTTATGTCCTTAATGCACCGCTCGATGTGCTGAACCTCGAACATCGCTTGTGGATGTTGCGAACATCTGACATACACGTTTTGATGACTACATGATAATTCAATAATGTTTAACGGTTTAGAATTGGGGCGCCGAAGACGATTTTTGAAACATCGCAGAACATATGAGATGTTCAAAGGGCTGAAATTGGGATTTCAGGCTTGTGCCCACGTCAAGAGGTATGAGAACTCCGATGAGTTTCTTAGCCTACAAACTAAGGGAGAAAAGCTCAATCATTGAGCATGTGCTCAGATTGTCTGAGTACTACAATCACTTGAATCGAGTGGGAGTTCATTTTCCAAATGAGATAGTGATGTTTCTCCAAAGTCACTGCCACCAAGCTACTAGAGCTTCGTGATGAACTATAACATATCAAGGATAGATATGATGATCCTTGAGCTATTTGCGATGTTTGACACTACGAAAGTAGAAACAAAGAAGGAGCATCAATAGTTGATGGTTAGTGAAACCACTAGTTTCAAGAAGGGCAAGGGCAAGAAGGGATACTTCATGAAACAACAAATCAGTTGCTTCTCTAGTGAAGAAACCCAAGGTTGAACCCAAACCCGAGACTAAGTGCTTCTGTATTGAGGGGAACGGTCACTGAAGTAGAACTGCCCTAGATACTTGGTTGATGAGAAGGCTGGCAAGGTCGACAGAAGTATATATTGGATATACATTGTATTAACGTGTACTTTACTAGTACTCCTAGTAGCACCAGGGTAATAGATACCGGTTCGGTCTAAGTGTTAGTAACTCGAAATAAAAGGCTACAAAATAAAGGAGACTAGCTAAAGGTGAGGTGACGATATGTGTTGGAAGTATTTCCAAGGTTGATGTTATCAAACATCGCACGCTCCCTCTACCATCGAGATTGGTGTTAAACCTAAATAATTGTTATTTGGTGTTTGCGTTGAGCATAAACATGATTGGATTTTGTTTATCGCATACGGTTATTCATTTAAGGAGAATAATGGTTACTCTGTTTATTTGAATAATACCTTCAATGGTCTTGCACCTAAAATGAATGGTTTATTGAATCTCAATCCTAGTGATACACATGTTCATACCAAAAGATATAAGATAGTAATGATAGTACCACCTACTTGTGGCACTGCCATTTGAGTCATATTGGTAGAAAACACATGAAGAAGCTCCATGTTGATGGATCTTTGGACTCACTCGTCTTTTGAAAAATTTGAGACATGCGAACCATGTCTATTGGTTTGTACGCATGAAGAAACTCCATGCAGATGGATTGTTTGGACTCACTTGATTTTGAATCACTTGAGACATGCAAATCATACCACATGGTCAAGATGACTGAAAAGCCTCGTTTTCAGTAAGATGGAACAAGAAAGAAACTTGTTGGAAGTAATACATTTTGATGTGTGTAGTCCAATGAGTGCTGAGGCACGCAGTGGATATTGTTATGTTTTACTTCACAGATGATTTGAGTAGATGTTGAGTATGTTTACTTGATGAAACACGAGTCTGAATTATTCAAAGGTTCAAGTAATTTCAGAGTGAAGTTGAAGATCTTCGTGACAAGAGGATAAAATGTCTATGTTATGATCATAGAGATGAATATCTGAGTTACGAGTTTGGTACAAAATTAAGACACTGTGGAAATTGTTTCACAACTAATACCGCCTGGAACACCATAGTGTGATGGTGTATCCGAACATCATAGCTACACCCTATTGGATATGGTGCATACCATGATATCTCTTATCAAATTACCACTATCATTTATGGGTTAGGCATTAGAGACAACCGCATTCACTTTAAATAGGGCACCACGTAATTCCATTGATATGAAACTGTATGAACTATGGTTTGAAAAACCTAAGCTGTCATTTCTTGAAAGTTTGGGGCTGCGACACTTATGTGAAAAAGTTTCATCCTGATAAGCTCGAACCCAAAATGGATAAATGCATCTTCATAGGACACCCAAAATAGTTGGGTATACCTCCTATCTCAGATCCGGAAGCATGAGTGATTGTTTTTAGAAATGGGTCCTTTCTCGAGGAAAAGTTTCTCTTGAAAGAATTGAGTGGGAGGATGGTGGGGACTTGATGAGTTTATTGAACCATCACTTCAACCTTTGTGTAGCAGGGCACATGAAGTTGTTCCTGTGGCGCCTACACCAGTTGAAGTGGAAGCTGGTGATTGTGATCATGAAACTTCAGATCAAGTCACTACCAAACCTCATAGGTCGACAAGGACGCGTACTGCTTTAGAGTGGTATGGTAATCCTGTCTTGGAGGTCATGTTGCTAGAAAACAATGAACCTACAAGCTATGGATAAGCGATGGTGGGCCCGGATTCCAACAAATGGCTCGAGGCCATAAAATCCGAGAGAGGATCCATGTATGAAAACAAAGTGTAGACTTTGGAAGAACTACTTGATGGTCATAAGGCTGTTGGGTACAGATGGATTTTAAAAGTAAGACGGACAATGATGGTAAGTGCCACCATTAAGAAAGCTCGACTTGTCGCTAAGATGTTTTCCGACAAGTTCAAGGAGTTGACTACGATGAGACTTTCTCACTCGTGGCGATGCTAAGAGTCTGTTGGAATTATATTAGCAGTTACTACATTATTTATGAAATCTTGTAGATAGGATGTGAAAACATTGTTTCCTCGACGATTTTCTTGAGGAAAGGTTGTATGTGATACAACCAGAAGGTTTTGTCAATCTTAAAAGATGCTAGCAAGTATGCAAAGCTCCAGCAATCCTTCTAAGGACTGGAGTAAGCATCTCGGAGTCGGAATATACGCTTTTATGAAATGATCAAAGATTTTGGGTTTATACAAAGTTTATGAGAAACTTGTATTTCCAAAGAAGTGAGTGGGAGCACTATAGAATTTCTGATGAGTATATGTTGTTGACATATTGTTGATCGGAAATGATGTAGAATTTTTGGAAAGCATATAGGGTTATTTGAAAAGTGTTTTTCAATGGAAAACCTAGATTTAGCTACTTGAACATTGAGCATCAAGATCTATAAGGATAGATCAAAATCGCTTGACAGTACTTTCAAATGAATACGCACCATGACAAGATTTTGAAGGAGTTCAAAATAGACCGACAAAGAAGGAGTTCTTGGCTGTGTTAAAAGGTGTGAGTATTGAGTAGGACTCAAGACCTGACCACGGTAGAGGAGAGAGAAAGGACGAAGGTCGTCCCCTATGCTCTATAGTATGTTGTGCTGTGTACCGCACCTGAAGTGTGCCTTTCCATGAGTCAGCCAGAGGGTACAAGAGTGATCCAGGAATGGATCACTAGACAATAGTCAAAGTTATACTTAGTGGAGTAAGTAATTTTTCTCGATTATGGAGGTGGTAAAAGAGTTCGTCGTAAAGGGTTACGTCGATGCAAACTTTGACACTAATCTGGATGACTCTGAGTAGTAAACCGGATTCATATAGTAGAACAGTTATTTGGAGTAGTACCAAATAGCGCATGGTAGCTGCATCTACAAGATGACATAGAGATTTGTAAAGCACACACGGATCTGAAAGGTTCAGATCCGTTGACTAATAACCTCTCTCACAAGCGAGATATGATCAACCCCATGGGTATTCAATTCATCACAATCACATAGTGGTATGAACTAGATTATTGACTCTAGTGCAAGTGGGAGACTGTTGGAAATATGCCCTAGAGGCAATAATAAAATGGTTATTATTGTATTTCCTTATTCATGATAATTGTCTATTGTTCACGCTGTAATTGTATTAACTGGAAACCGTAATACATGTGTGAATACATAGACCACAACATGTCCCTAGTGAGCCTCTAATTGACTAGCTCGTTGATCAATAGATGGTTATGGTTTCCTGACCATGGACATTGGATGTCATTGATGACAGGATCACATCATTAGGAGAATGATGTGATGGACAAGACCCAATCCTAAGCATAGCACAAGATCGTTTAGTTCATTTGCTAAGAGCTTTTATAATGTCAAGTATCATTTCCTTAGACCATGAGATTGTGCAACTCCTGGATACCGTAGGAATGCTTTGGGTGTACCAAACGTCACAACATAACTGGGTGGCTATAAATGTGCGCTATAGGTATCTACAAAAGTGTCTGTTGGGTTGGCACAAATCAAAACTGGGATATGTCACTCAATATGACGGAGAGGTATCTCTGGGCCCACTCGGTAATGCATCATCATAATGAACTCAATGTGACTAAGGAGTTATTCACGTGATCATGCATTATGGAACGAGTAAAGAGACTTGTCGATAATGAGATTGAACGAGGTATTGGGATACCGACGATCGAATCTCGGGCAAGTAACATACTAATTGACAAAGGGAATTGTATACGGGATTGATTGAATCCCGAACATCGTGGTTCATCTGATGAGATCATTGTGGAACATGTGGGAGCCAACATGGGTATCCAGATCCCGCTCTTGGTTATTGGCCGGAGAACGTCTTAGTCATGTCTGCATGGTTCCCGAACCCGTAGGGTCTACACACTTAAGGTTCGGTGACGCCAGAGTTGTTATGGGAAATAGTATGTGGTTACCGAAGGTTATTCGGAGTCCCGGATGAGATCCCGGACGTCACGAGGAGTTCCGGAATGGTCTGGAGGTGAAGATTTATATATGGGAAGTCCAGTTTCAGTCGCCGGAATGGTTTCGGGGGTTATCGATATTGTACCGGGACCACTGAAAGGTGTCCGGAGGTCCACCGGGTGGGGCCACCTGCCCCGGGGGGCTTAATGGGCTGAATATGGGAGGGAACTAGCCCCCTAGTGGGCTGGTCCACCTCCCCAAGGGCCCAAGGCGCCTAGGGTTTGAAACCCTAGGGTAGGGGGGCGCCTCCACCTTTCTTGGGGGGCAAGTCTCGCCCTCCTGGCCGCCGCCCCCCTCTAGATGGGATCTGGAGGGGCCGGGCCCCTCTCCCCTTCACCCTATAAACAGAGGGAGGGTGGGAGGGCTGCAACACCCTTTTTCCCTGGTGCAGCCCCTCCCCCCCCACACCTCCACCTCCTCCGTAGAGGTTGGCGAAGCCCTGCAGAAATACCACAAGCTCCACCACCACGCCGTCGTGCTGCCGGAGCTCTCCCTCAACTTCTCCTCTCCCCTTGATAGATCAAAAAGGTGGATACGTCCCCGAGCTGTACATGTGTTGAACGCGGAGGCGCCGTCCGTTCGGTGCTAGATCGGATCTTCTGCGATTTGAATCACCGCGAGTATGACTCCATCATCCGCGTTCTTGTAATGCTTCCGCTTAGAGATCTTCAAAGGTATGAAGATTTGTATCCTCTCTCTCTCTCTTGTTGCTAGAATATCCTAGATTGATTTTGGTGATATGTAGGAAAATTTTGAATTATTGCTACGTTCCCCAACACCTCGCAGCCTAGAAATAATTCGTAGAGAGTGAAAAAAATCTGAGATGTGCAGAATAGAACCTGGTGTTAGATTGTGGAGTTGGATCCCATAAAATTCCAATAGACCCCTAAGGAAGGGGCGGATTGGGAATCCTATGCCTCTTAGAAGGAACAAAATGAAGCACACCCTCTCCTCTTGGCTAGGGTTGGGGAAGTTCTTGGCTAAAACATCATCACAAGCTAATCCCGCCTACACGGGTACTAGATCACCGTGCGCGCGGGGGGGGGGGGGGGCGAGATATCCTTGAAGGAAATATGCCCTAGAGGCAATAATAAAGTTATTGTTTATTTCCTTATTTCATGATAAATGTTTATTGTTCATTCTAGAACTGTATTAACTAGAAACTTAGTACATGTGTGAATACATAGACAAAACATAGTGTCCATAGTATGGGGAAAATGCCAACGGAGGCCGAGCTCCACGGAGCTCGGTATTTTGAAAAAAAAACAAAAATTATATTTCAAAGTTTCAGAAAATTTCAAAACAAAATTCCATGGTAACTTAATAGATTTCCGCACGAACGTGTACGAAAATTATTTGAATTTGTTGTGATTTGTAGGCTGTACAAAAAAAAACAAAAATCCGGCCCAACAACAAAAAATATTGGCCCATTCTAGAAATACGTTTTTTTCTTTTTTCTGTACGCCACGTGTGAAAGTATTTGGTTTTGAATTTTTGCACAGACGCAATACACATGTGTGAAAGTGTATACAAACAAGTTTAAATTTTTTCACCTTATGGAAATTTGTATTTTGAAAACGAGCTCCGTGGAGCTCGGCCTCCAAAAGCCCTCACCCCCGTAGTATGCCTCTACTTGACTAGCTCGTTAATAAAAGATGGTTATGTTTCCTAACCATAGACATGTGTTGTCATTTGATGAACGTGATCACATCATTAGGAGAATGATGTGATGGACATGACCCATCCGTTAGCTTAGCATTATGATCGTGACAGTTTCATTGCTACTGCTTTCTTCATGACTTATATATGTTCCTCATCCTATGAGATTATGCAACTCCCGAATACCGGAGGAACTCTTTGTGTGCTATCAAACATCACAAAGTAAATGGGTGATTATAAAGATGCTCTACAGGTGTCTCCGAAGGTGTTTGTTGGGTTAGCATAGATCGAGATTAGGATTTGTCACTCTGTATTTCGGAGAGGTATCTCTGGGCCCTCTCGGTAATGCTCATCCCTATAATCCTTGCAAGCAGTGTGACTAATGAGTTAGTTACGGGATGAAGTATTACAGAAAGAGTAAAGAGACTTGCCGGTAACGAGATTGAACTAGGTATGATGATACCAACGATCAAATCTCGGGCAAATAGCATACCGATGACAAAGGGAAAAATGTATGTTGTTATGCGGTTTGACCGATAAAGATCCTCATAGAATATGTAGGAGCCAATATGAGCATCCAGGTTCTGCTATTGGTTATTGACCGGAGATGTGTCTCGGTCATGTCTACATACTTCTCGAACCCGTAGGGTCCGCATGCTTAACATTTGATGATGATATGTATTATGAGTGATGTGTTTTGATGACCGATGTTTGTTTGAAGTCCAGGATGACATCACGAACGTGACGAGGAGTCTCGAAATGGCCAAGACATAAATACTGATATATTGGACGGCTATATTCGGACATCGTAAGTGTTCTGGAAAGTTTCGAATAAACCCCCCCCCCCCCCCCCCCCCGGGGGGGGGGACTAATGGGCCACCATGCGCCTTAGTGGAGAGAGAGGAGGGAGGCCATGGCAGGCCGCGCCCCCCTTGGAGTCTGAATAGGACAAGGGAAGGGGGGTGACACCCCCCTTTCCTACTGATAACCCACAAGTGTAGGGGATAATTGTAGCCTTTTTTGATAAGTAAGAGTGTCAAACCCAACGAGGAGCTAAAGGTAGAACAAATATTCTCTCAAGTCCTATCTGCCACTGATATGACTCTACGCATGCTTAGTGTTCGCTTTACCTAGAACAAGTATGAAACTAGAAGTACTTTGTAGGTGTTGTTGGATAGGTTTTCAAGATAATAAAGAGCAAGTAAATAAAAGCTAGGGGCTGTTTAGATAAAGAAGCAATAAATTAAATATAGCGAGTGTGGAAAAGTGGTGGTAGGAGTTGTGAAATTGTCCTAAGCAATTGACTATGTTACTAGACCGATGGCAAGTTTTATGTGGGATAGGCCACTGCTAGCATGTCATCCCTGACTTGGAATTCTATGCACTTATGGTTGGAACTATTAGTAAGCATCCGCAACTACTAACGTTCATTAAGGTAAAACCCAACCATAGCATTAAGATATATTGGTCCCCCTTCAATCCCGTATGCATCAATTTCTATGCTAGGTTGAAGCTTCTGTCACTCTTGCCCTCCAATACATAGTCCTACCAAAATACAACTAACCCTATGGTGTGATCCCCGCGCACGCTCATATGATGGGCACCAAAGGACAGCAACATAACCACAAGCAAATTAAACCAATCATAGCAATTCATCAATCACCGATAGGACAACGAAAATCTACTCAGACATCATAGGATGGCAACACATCATTGGATAATAATATGAAGCATAAAGCACCATGTTCAAGTAGAGGGTACAACAGGTTGCAGGAGAGTGGACCGCGGAATATATAAGGGGGAATGTGATGGAGATGTTGGTGAAGATGGTGGAGGTGTTGGTGAAGATCGCGGTGATGATGATGGCCCCCGGCAGCACTCCGGCACCACCGGAAGCAAGGGGGAGAGAGCCCCCTTCTTCTTCTTCTTCCTTGACCTCCTCCCTAGATGGGATAAGGGATTCCCCTCCGGGCCTTGGCTCCCATGGCGTAGGAGGGGCGAGAGCCTCTCCGATATTGGATCTGTCTCTCCGTCTCTCTCTGTTTCTGCATTATCAGATTTTGCCCCTTCACCGTTTCTTTTATATCCATAGATCCGTAACTCCGATTGGGGTGAATCTTTCGCCCAGATCTTTCTCATAAAATTATCTTTCTTGCGGAAAAAGAAGAGCATCAACCGCCTTACGGGGGGTCCCAGGAGAGTCCAGGGCATGCCTGCCTCCCTGGGGCACGCCCCCTATCTCCTGGCCCCCTCGGGCACCGTCTCGCGTTGATTTTACTTCCCAAAAATCACAAATATTCCAAAATAATTCTCCGTCCATTTTTATCCCGTTTGGACTCCGTTTGATATGGGGTTTCTACAAAACATAAAACATGCAACAGACAGGAACTGACACTGGGCACTAGATCAATATGTTAGTCCCAAAAAATAGTATAAAAAGTTGCCAAAAGTATATGAAAGTTGAATAATATTGGCATGGAACAATAAAAAATTATAGATACAACGGAGACGTATCAGCATCCCCAAGCTTAATTCCTGCTCGTCCTCGAGTAGGTAAATGATAAAAAAATTTGATGTGGAATGCTACCTAGCATAATCTTGATCATATGTCTAATCATGGCATGAATATTAAGACATGAGTGATTCAAAGCAATAGTCTATCTTTTGACATAAAAACAATGATACTTCAAGCATACCAATCAAGCAATTATGTCTTATCAAATAACATAGCCAAAGAAAGCTTATCCCTACAAAATCATATAGTTTGGCCATGCTTCATTTTCGTCACACAAAATGCTCCCATCATGCACAACCCCGATGACGAGCCGAGCAATTGGTTCATACTTTTTAACGCGCTTCAGCTTTTTCAACCCTCACGCAATGCATGAGCGCAAGCCATGGATATAGCACTATAGGTGGAGTAGAATATGATGGTGAAGGTTTATGTGGAGAAGACAAAAAGGGAGAAAGTCTCTCATCGACGCGGCTAATCAACGGGCTATGGAGATGCCCATCAATTGATGTCAATGGGAGGAGTAGGGATTGCCATGCAATAGATGCACTAAGAGCTATAAGTGTATGAAAGCTCAAACTAGAAACTAAGTGGGTGTGCATCCAACTTGCTTGCTCATGAAGACCTTGGGCATTTGAGGAAGCACATCATCGGAATATACAAGCCAAGTTCTATAATGAAAATTCCCACTAGTATATGGAAGTGATAACTCAAGAGACTCTCTATATGAAGAACATGGTGCTACTCTGAAGCACAAGTGTGGTAGAAGGATAGTACCATCGCCCCTTCTCTATTTCTCTCTCTCTCTTTTCGGTGGGCTTCTTTGGCCTCTTTTTTTATTTGGGCTTCTTTGGCCTCTTTTATTTTTCATAAAGTCTGCAGTCTCATCCCGACTTGTGGGGGAATCATAGTCTCCATCATCCTTTCCTCACTGGGGCAATGCTCTAATAATGATGATCATCACACTTTTATTTACTTACAACTCAACATTACAACTCGATATCTAGAACAAAGATATGACTCTATATGAATGCCTCCGGCGGTGTACCGGGATGTGCAATGATCTAGCATAGCAATGACATCAAAAAATAGACAAGCCATGAAAATATCATGCTAGCTATCTTACGATCATGCAAAGCAATATTATAATGAATGCTCAAGTTATGCATATGATGATGGTGGAAGTTGCATGGCAATATATCTCGGAATGGCTATGGAAATGCCATGATAGGTAGGTATGGTGGCTGTTTTAAGGAAGATATAAGGAGGCTTATGTGTGATAGAGCGTATCGTATCACGGGGTTTGGATGCACCGGTGAAGTTTGCACCAACTCTCGAGGTGAGAAAGGGCAATGCACGGTACCGAAGAGGCTAGCAAATTGCGGAAAGGTAAGAGTGCGTATAATCCATGGACTCACATTAGTCATAAAGAACTCATATACTTATTGCAAAAGTTTATTAGCCATCGAAGCAAAGTACTACTATGCATGCCCCTAGAGGGATAGATTGGTAGGAAAAGACCATCGCTCGTCCCCGACTGCCACTCATAAGGAAGACAATCAAAGAAACACCCCATGCTTCAAATTTGTCACACAACGGTTACCATACGTGCATGCTACGGGACTTGCAAACCTCAACACAAGTATTTCACAATTTCACAATTACTCAACTAGCACGACTCTAATATCACCACCTTTATATCGCAAAACTATTGCAAGGAATCAAACATATCATATTCAGTGATCTACAAGTTTATGTAGGATTTTATGACTAACCATGTGAATGACCAATTCCTGTCATCTCTCTAAATAGATATACGTGAAGCAAGAGAGTTTAATTCTTTCTACAAAAGACATGCCCACACTCTAACAAATATAAATGAAGCAAAAGAGCATTCTACAAATGGCGGTTTTCTATGTGAAGAGAACCAGGCAATCCAAACTTCAAATGATATAAGTGAAGCACATGAAGCATTCTATAAAGCCATACTCAAAAGATTTAAGTGAAGTGCAATGAGAATTTTATAAACCAACCAAGGACTATCTCATACCAGCATGGTGCATAAAAGAAAAGTGAAAACTAAATGCAAAAGACGCTCCAAGACTTGCACATATTGCATGAACGAAACGGATTCGAAAACATACCGATACTTATTGAAGAAAGAGGGGATGCCTTCCAGGGCATCCCCAAGCTTAGAAGCTTGAGTCTCCTTGAATATTTACTTGGGGTGACTCGGTCATCCCCAAGCTTGAGCTCTTTCCTCTCTTCCTTTTCCTCATATCGAGACATCCTCGAGTAGACACTTCATCCACACAAAACTTCAACAGAAAACTCGGTAAGATCCGTTAGTATAATAAAGAAAATCACTACTCTAAGTACTGTTGCAAACCAATTCATATTTTTTTTTTGCATTTTGTCTACTGTAATATAACTTTTCCATGGCTTAATCCACTGATAGAAATTGATAGTTTCATCAAAACAAGTAAACTATGCATCAAAAACAGAATCTGTCAAGAACAGAACAGTCTATAGCAATCTGAACATTGACCATACTTATGGTACCCCAATAATTCTACCAAAATTAGGAAAAATAAAAAATTTGTACAAAAAGACAGTGAAAAAAGAATCAGAACCATTTAACGTTCCAGTTAAAAATGTAAAATTTCGCGCTACAACTAAGGTTTCTGTCCTGCACCGTACAAACCAACAAGCATTGTAAACATCCTAAAGGCAAACCTTGGCACATTATTTTTATAATACAATGGAATGGTACAAGGGGATAATTATTTTTGTTGAAAAGTTTCTGTAATCAAGATTCACAAAGTTTCCGTGAGCATGAACAAAGTTCAAGGCTAGCTCCCACTTCAACAATTCTTGTCTTTCTCACTTTCACTTTCCTTTTTGAAAAGTTTTGGGTTACCTCTTTATTTTTTTGTTTTTAAACTATATAAAAGCACTCAACAGAAATAAATGACTCTCTAAAACTTCCGGGTTGTCTCCCTGGCAGCGCTTTCTTTAAAGCCATTAAGCTAGGCATAAAGTGCTCAAGTAATGAATCCACCCGGATCCCAAGGTATATCAAAGCCAATTTTAATTAACAATGATTTGTAATTTAGTAGTTAGCACAAAGTAACATATATCAAGCAACAACGAAGTCTAACTCTCTTCCTATGCATCGGCATGTCATAAAAGAACAATTCACGCACACCAAGTAAAGGCCAATGCATAGTATAAGCAGTTTCTTGCAATTTTATCATATTGGAAACATAGAGAGGTGGAGATATAGTTCCTCTCTCATAATAATTGCAAGTAGGAGCAGCAAGCACATGCATATTATATCTATCAAAATTATCGTGTGTAGTAGTAGTAAAACACAACCCATCAATATAATCCTTAATAAGCACAAACTTCTCCGATATAGTGTAGTAGGGAGAATTCAAAAATATGATATGACTATCATGTGTGGGTGCAATAGCAACAATTTCATGTTTAACATAAGGAATTATAGCAAGTTCATCTCCATAAGCATAAGTCATATTGGCATCTTGGCCACAAGCATAGCAAGCATCATCAAAAAGGGATATTTCATAGGAATTAAAGGGATCATAACAATCATCATAGCAATCATCCTTCGGTAAGCACGGAGGGGAATTAAACTATGCATGAGTTGAAGAGTTACTCTCATTAGAAGGTGGGCACGGTTGATCAATCCGCTCTTCCTCCTTTTGTTCTTCGTTCTCCTCATCATCTTTTTCATCCAATGAGCTCACAGTTTCAGAAATTTCTTCTTCCATAGCTTCCTGCAAAATATTAGTCTCTTCTTGGACAGCGGAGAAGACCTCAATATATGGTTTAACATAGGCATTAGAAGCATAATTATCATAACAATATTCAAGTATGGCAAAATTTTCAGATTTGTAAAGAGTAGCATTATACTTTTCAATCAAAGAAGCAATTTCATAAGCACCCTTAAAAGCAAAAAATTCTTCAATTTGTTGAACATCATAGTAATTATAAACACCCTTAGCATAAGAAGATATGATTCCATTATCACTAAACAAGCATTGATAGGGTAGGTGTTTCTTAGGGTCTTCAGAACAACAAGAAAAACCATAAATTTCACATAAATTCCAAGCATAACATTGCAAACGATGAATTTCATCCAATAAAAGTTTCCCTTTTTTAGATATTCGGTGTCGCACATAACAAGCATGCTCATCTAAAGATTTTCCCTCAACTAAGCTAGTTGGGGTTTCAGCATGAGCACATAGGGATCGAAGATGATCCAAGTAAAAAGCTTCAGGGGTGTAATAGATTTTGAGTGGTTCTTCAACCATTGGTTCAGTGGGTACACCTAATTTTTTTGGTATTTTGCATTTCCTAACCATAACTAAAGATACAAAACAACTAAGAACAGCAAATAAAAATTACTTAGTGATAAAGCAAACAAGCACACACGAGAATATTCACCCCACGTTATGACTCCCCGGCAACGGCGCCAGAAAAAGGTCTTGATAACCCACAAGGGTAGGGGATAATTGTAGCCTCTTTTGATAAGTAAGAGTGTCAAACCCAACGAGGAGCTAAAGGTAGAACAAATATTCTCTCAAGTCCTATCTGCCACTGATACGACTCTACGCATGCTTAGTGTTTGCTTTACCTAGAACAAGTATGAAACTAGAAGTACTTTGTAGGTGTTGTTGGATAGGTTTGCAAGATAATAAAGAGCAAGTAAATAAAAGCTAGGGGGTGTTTAGATAAAGAATCAATAAAGTAAATATAGCGAGTGTGGAAAAGTGGTGGTAGGAGTTGTGAAATTGTCCCTAAGCAATTGACTATGTTACTAGACCGATGGCAAGTTTTATGTGGGATAGGCCACTGCTAGCATGCCATCCCTGTCTTGGAATTCTATGCACTTATGATTGGAACTATTAACAAGCATCTGCAACTACTAACGTTCATTAAGGTAAAACCCAACCATAGCATTAAGATATATTGGTCCCCCTTCAATCCCGTATGCATCAATTTCTATGCTAGGTTGAACCTTCTGTCACTCTTGCCCTCCAATACATAGTCCTATCAACATACAACTAACCCTATGGTGTGATCCACGCGCGTGCTCATATGATGGGCACCAATGGACAGCAACATAACCACAAGCAAATTAAACCAATCATAGCAATTCATCAATCACCGATAGGACAACGAAAATCTACTCAGACATCATAGGATGGCAACACATCATTGGATAATAATATGAAGCATAAAGCACCATGTTCAAGTAGAGGGTACAGAGGGTTGCGGGAGAGTGGACTGCTGAATATATAAGGGGGAAGGTAATGCAGACGTTGGTGAAGATGGCGGAGGTGTTGGTGAAGATCGCGGTGATGATGATGGCCCCCGGCAGTGCTCCAGCACCACCGGAAGGAAGGGGGAGACAGTCCCCCTTCTTCTTGTTCTTCATTGACCTCCTCCCTAGATGGGAGAAGGGTTTCCCCTCTGGTCCTTGGCTCCCATGGCGTGGGAGGAGCAAGAGCCCCTCCGAGATTGGATCTGTCTCTCCGTCTCTCTCTCTGTTTCTGCATTCTCAGATTCTGCTCATTCACCGTTTCTTTTATATCCGGAGATCCGTAACTCCGATTGAGGTGAATCTTTCGCCCAGATCTTTCTCATAAAATTAGGTTTCTTGCAGCAAAAGAAGAGCGGCAACCGCCTTACAGGGGGCCAAGGAGAGTCCAGGGTGCGCCTGCCTCCCTGGGGCACGCCCTCCTATCTCCTGGGCCCCCCCGGGTACCGTCTCGCATAGATTTTACTTCCCAAAAATCACAAATATTACAAAATAATTCTCCGTCCGTTTTTATCCCGTTTGGACTCTGTTTGATATGGGGTTTCTGCGAAACATAAAACATGCAACAGGCATGAACTGGCACTGGGCACTGGATCAATATGTTAGTCCTAAAAAATAGTATAAAAAGTTGCCAAAAGTACATGAAAGTTGAATAATATTGGCATGGAACAATCAAAAATTATAGATACGACGGAGACGTATCACCTACTCCCTCTTTCTCTCCTTCCTTCCCCCTCTCTCCCTCTTGGTGGAATCCTACTAGTAGGACTCCCCTCTTGGGGCGCGCCCTAGGGGCCGGACAGCCTACCCCCTTGCCCCTCTATATACGGGGGCAGGGGCACCCTAGAACACACAAGTTTCTCTCTCAACCGTGTGCGGTGCCCCCCTCCACAGTTACACACCTCGATCATACCATCGTAGTGCTTAGGCGAAGCCCTGCGCCAATAGCATCATCATCACCATTGCCATGCCATCGTGCTGACTGAACTCACCCTCATCCTTAACTGGATCAAGAGCACGAGGGACGTCATCGATCTGAATGTGTGCTGAATGCGGAGGTGCCGTATGTTCGGTACTTGGATCAGTTGGATCACGAAGACGTTTGACTACATCAACCGCATTATTGAAACGCTTCCGATTTCGGTCTACGAGGGTACGTGGACACACTCTCCCCTCTCGTTGCTATGCATCACCTAGATAGATCTTGTGTGATCGTAGGATTTTTTTTGAAATTACCGCGTTCCCCAACAGTGGCATCCGAGCCAGGTCTATGCATAGATGTTATATGCACAAGTAGAACACAAGTGAGTTGTGGGCGATAATAGTCATACTGCTTACCACCAACGTCTTACTTTGATTCGGCGGTATTGTTGGATGAAGCGGCCCAGACCGACATTACATGACCGCGTTCATGAGACTGGTTCTACCGATGTTATTTTGCAAATAGGTGGCTGGCGGGTGTCTGTTTCTCCAACTTTAGTTGAATCAAGTTTGACTACGGCCGGTCCTTGTTGAAGGTTAAAAAAACACACTTGACAAAAAATCGTTGTGGTTTTGATGCGTAGGTAAGAACCATTCTTGCTAGAAGCCCGTAGCAGCCACGTAAAACTTGAAACAACAAAGTAGAGGACGTCTAACTTGTTTTTGTAGGGCTTGCTGTGATGTGATATGGTCAAGGCATGATGTGATTTAATTTGTTGTATGAGATGATCATGTTTTGTAACAAAGTTACCGGACCCTGGCAGGAGCCATATGGTTGTTGCTTTATTGTATGCAATGCAATCACCATGTAATTGTTTTACTTTATCACTAAGCGGTAGCGATAGTCGTAGAAGCAATAGTTGGCGAGACGACAATGATGCTATGATGGAGATCAAGATGTCACGCCGGTGATGATGGAGATCATGACGATGGTTCGGTGATGGAGATCATGAGCACAAGATGATGATGGCCATATCATGTCACATATTTTGATTGCATGTGATGTTTATCTTTTATGCATCTTATTTTTCTTAGTATGGCCGTAGCATTATAAGATGATCCGTTACTAAATTTCAAGGTATAAGTGTTCTCCCTGAGTATGCACCATTGCTACAGTTCATCGTGCCGAGACACCACGTGATGATCAGGTGTGATAAGCTCTACGTCCACATACAATGGGTGCAAGCCAGTTTTGCACACGCAGAATACTCAGGTTAAACTTGACGAGCCTAGCATATGTAGATATGGCCTCAGAACACTGAGACTTAAAGGTCGAATCTGGATCATATAGTAGATATGATCAACATAGTTATGTTCACCATTGAAAGCTACTCCATCTCACGTGATGATCGGACATGGTTTAGTTGATTTGGATCACGTGATCATTTAGATGACTAGAGGGATGTCTATCTAAGTGGGAGTTCTTAAGTAATATGATTAATTGAACTTAAATTTACCATGAACTTAGTCCTAATAGTTATTTTGCATGTCTATGTTATTGTAGATCAATGGCCCGTGCTACCGTTCCTTTGAATTTTAATGCGTTCCTAGAGAAAGCTAAGTTGAAAGATGATGGCAGCAACTACATGGACTGGGTCCGTAACTTGAGGATTATCCTTATTGCTGCACAGAAGAATTACGTCCTGGAAGCACTGCTCGGTGCCAGGCCTGCTGCAGATGCTATTAATGATGTTAAGAATGTCTGGCAGAGCAAAGCTGATGACTACTCGATAGTTCAGTGTGCCATGCTTTACGGAATAGAATCGGGACTTCAAAGACGTTTTGAACGTCATGGAGCATATGAAATGTTCCAAGATTTGAAGTTAATATTGCAACCAAATGCCCGAGTTGAGAGATATGAAGTCTCCAACAAGTTCTACAACTGCAAAATGGAGGAGAATAGTTCGGTCAGTGAACACATACTCATAATGTCTGGGTACCATAACCACTTGACTCAACTGGGAGTTAATTTTTCTTATGATAGTGTCATTGACAGAGTTCTTCAATTACTACCACCAAGCTATAAAGGCTTCGTGATGAACTATAATAAGCAAGGGATGAACAAGACTATTCCCGAGCTCTTCGCGATGCTAAAAGCTGTGGAGGTAGAAATCAAGAAGGAGCATCAAGTGTTGATGGCCAACAAGACCACTATTTTCAAGAAAAAGGCAAAGGGAAGAAGCGGAACTTCAAGAAGAACGACAAGAAAGTTGCTACTCAGGAAAAGAAACCCAAGTCTGGACCTAAGCCTGAAACTGAGTGCTTCTACTACAAAGGGACTGGTCACTGGAAGCAGAACTACCCTAAGTATTTGGCGAATAAGAAGGATGGTAAAGTGAAAGGTATATTTAATATACATGTTATTGATGTGTACCTTACTAATGCTCGTAGTAGCGCCTCGGTATTTGATACTGGTTCTGTTGCTCATATTTGCAACTCGAAACAGGGGCTACAGATTAAATGAAGATTGGCTAAGGATGAGGTGACGATGCGCGTGGGAAATGGTTCCAAGGTGGATGTGATCGCCGTCAACATGCTACCTCTACATCTACCTTCGGGATTAGTTTTAGACCTGAATAATTGTTATTTGGTGCAAGCGTTGAGCATGAACATATATCTGGATCTTGTTTGATGTGAGACGGTTATTCATTTAAATCAAAGCATAATGGTTGTTCTATTTATATGTGTAATATCTTTTATGGTCATGCACCCTTGCTAAGTGGTCTATTTTTGTTGAATCTCGATCGTGATGATACACATGTACATAATATTGAATCCAAAAGATGCAAAGTTAATAATGATAGTGCAACTTATTTGCGGCACTGTCGTTTGGGTCATATCGGTGTAAAGAGCATGAAGAAATTCCATGCTGATGGACTTTTAGAATCACTTGGTGCTTGCGAACCATGCCTCATGGGCAAGATGACTAAAACTCCATTCTCCGGAACAATGGAACAAGCTACTGACTTATTGGAAATAATACATACAGATGTATGCGGTCCAATGAGTGGTTGAGGCTTGTGGCGGGTATCGTTATTTTTCTTATCTTCACAGATGATTTAAAGCAGATATGGTTATATCTACTTAATGAAGCATAAGTCTGAAACATTTGAAAAGTTCAAAGAATTTCAGAGTGAAGTGGAAAATCACCGTAACAAGAAAATAAAGTTTCTACGATCTGATCATGGAGGAGAATATTTGAGTTACGAGTTTGGTCTTCATTTGAAACAATGTGGAATAGTTTCACAACTTACGCCACCTGGAACACCACAACGAAATGGTCTGTCCGAATGTCGTAACCGTACTTTATTAGGTATGGTGCGATCTATGATGTCTCTTACTGATTTACCACTATCGTTTTGGGGTTATGCTTTAGAGGCGGCTGCATTCACTTTAAATAGGGCACCATCAAAATCTGTTGAGACGCCTTCTTATGAACTGTAGTTTGGCAAGAAACCAAAGTTGTCGTTTCTTAAAGTTTGGGGTTGCAATGCTTATGTGAAAAAGCTTCAACCTGATCAGCTCGAACCCAAATTGGAGAAGTGCGTCTTCATAGGATACCCAAAGGAACTGTTGGGTACACCTTCTATCACATATCCGAAGGCAAAATCCTTGTTGCTAAGAATGGATCCTATCTAGAGAAGGAGTTTCTCTCGAAAGAAGTGAGTGGGAGGAAAATAGAACTTGATGAGGTAATTGTACCTTCTCCCTTATTGGAAAGTAGTTCATCACAGAAATCAGTTCCAGTGATTCCTACACCAATTAGTGAGGAAGCTAATGATGATGCTCATGAAACTTTAGATCAAGTTACTACCAAACCTCGTAGGTCTTCCAGAGTGAGATTCGCACCAGAGTGGTACGGTAATCCTGTTCTGTAAGTCATGTTACTAGACCATGGTGAACCTACGAACTATGAGGAAGCGATGATGAGCCCAGATTCCGCGAAATGGCTTGAGGCCATGAAATCTGAGATGGGATCCATGTATGAGAACAAAGTGTGGACTTTGGTGGACTTGCCCGATGATCGGCAAGCCATAGAAAATAAATGGATCTTCAAGAAGAAGACCGACGCTGACGGTAATGTTACTATCTACAAAGCTCGACTTGTTGCGAAAAGTTTTTGACAAGTTCAAGGAGTTAACTACGATGAGACTTTCTCACCCGTAGCGATACTTAAGTCTGTCCAAATCATGTTAGCTATTTCCGCATTTTATGATTATGAAATTTGGCAAATGGATGTCAAAACTGCATTCTTGAATGGATTTCTGGAAGAAGAGTTGTATATGATGCAACCAAAAGGTTTTGTCGATCCAAAGGGTGCTAACAAAGTGTGCAAGCTCCAGCTATCCATTTAGGGACTGGTGCAAGCCTCTCGGAGTTGGAATAAATGCTTTGATGGTGTGATCAAACCATATGGTTTTATACAGACTTTTAGAGAAGCCTGTATATACAAGAAAGTGAGTGGGAGCTCTGTAGCATTTCTAATATTATATGTGGATCACATATTGTTGATTGGAAATGATATAGAATTCTGGATAACATAAAATGATACTTGAATAGAAGTTTTTCGTTGAAATACCTCAGAGAAGCTGCTTACATATTGGACATCAGGATCTATAGAGATAGATCAAGACGCTTAATTGGACTTTCACAAAGCACATACCTTGATAAAGTTTTGAAGAAGTTCAAAATGGACCAGTCAAAGACAGGGTTCTTGTGTGTGTTACAAGGTGTGAAATTGAGTCAGACTCAATGCCCGACCACTTCAGAAGATGGAGAGAAAATGAAAGTAATTCCCTATGCTTCAGCCATAGGTTCTATCATGTATGCAATGTTTTGTACCAGACCTGATGTGTGCCTTGCTATAAGCATAGAAGGGAGGTACCAAAGTAATCCTGGAGTGGAGCACTGGACAGCTATCAAGAACATCCTGAAATACCTGAAAAGGACTAAGGATATGTTTCTCGTCTATGGAGGTGACAAAGAGATCATCGTAAATGGTTACGTTGATGCAAGCTTTGACACTGATCCGGATGACTCTAAGTCGCAATTCGAATACGTATTTGTATTGAATGGAGGAGCGCTCAGTTGGTGCAGTTCCAAGCAAAGCGTCATGGCAGGATCTACGTGTGAAGCAGAGTACATTGGTGCTTCAGAAGCATCAAATAAAGGAGTTTGGATGTTCATATCCGATCTAGGTGTAATACCTAGTGCACCGGGTCCAATGAAAATCTTTTGTGACAATACTAGTGCAATTGCCTTGGCAAAGGAATCCAGATTTCACAAGAGAACCAAGCACATCAAGAGACGCTTCAATTCCATTCGTTATCAAGTATCGGAAGGGGGCATAGAAATTTGCAAGATACATACGGATCTGAATGTTGCAGACCCATTGACTAAGCCTCTTCCACGAGAAAAACATGATCAACACCAAAACTCCATGGGTGTTAGAATCATTACTATGTAATCCAGATTATTGACTTTAGTGCAAGTGGGAGACTGAAGGAAATATGCCCTAGAGGCAATAATAAAGTCATTATTTATTTCCTTATTTCATGACAAATGTTTATTATTCATGCTAAAATTGTATTAACCAGAATCTTAGTACATGTGTGAATACATAGAAAAAACAGTGTCCCTAGTATGCCTCTACTTGACTAGCTCGTTAATCAAAGATGGTTATGTTTCCTAACCATAAACATGTGTTGTCATTTGATGAATGGGATCACATCATTAGGAGAGTGATGTGATGGACATGACCCATCCGTTAGCTTAGCATTATGATCGTGCACAGTTTCATTGCTACTGCTTTCTTCATGACTTATACATGTTCCTCAGACTATGAGATTATGCAACTCCCGAATACCGGAGGAACACTTTGTGTGCTATCAAACATCACAACGTAAATGGGTGATTATGAAGATGCTCTACAGGTGTCTCCGAAGGTGTTTCTTGGGTTGGCATAGATCGAGATTAGGATTTGTCACTCCGTATTTTGGAGAGGTATCTCTGGGCCCTCTCGGTAATGCTCATCACTATAAGCCTTGCGAGCAATGTGACTAATGAGTTAGTTACGGGATGAAGTATTATGGAATGAGTAAAGAGACTTTCCGGTAACGAGATTGAACTAGGTATGATGATACCGACGATCGAATCTCAGGCAAGTAACATACCGATGACAAAGGGAACAACGTATGTTGTTATGCGGTTTGACCGATAAAGATCTTCGTAGAATACGTAGTAGCCAATATGAGCATCCAGGTTCCGCTATTGGTTATTGACCGGAGATGTGTTTCGGTCATGTCTACGTAGTTCTCGAACCCGTAGGGTCCGCATGCTTAACGCTCGATGACGATATGCATTATGAGTTATGTGTTTTGATGAACGGAGTTTGTTTGGGGTCCCGGATGATATCATGGACATGACGAGGAGTCTCAAAATGGTCGAGACATAAAGATTGATATATTGGACGGCTATATTCGGACACCGGAAGTGTTCCGGAAAGTTTCGGATAAATCCGGAGTGCCGGAGGGTTACCGGAACCCCCGGGGGAACTAATGGGCCACCATGGGCCTTAGTGGAGAGACGGGAGGGAGGCCAAGGCAGGCCGCGCGCCCCCCCCCCCTTGGAGTCTGAATTGGAGAAGGAAGGGGGGCGACACCCCCCTTTCCTACTCCCTCTTTCTCTCCTTCCTTCCCCCTCTCTCCCTCTTGGTGGAATCCTACTAGGACTAGTAGTCCTAGTAGGACTCCCCTCTTCGGGCGTGTCCTAGGGGCCGGCCGGCCTCCCCCCTTGATCCTTTATATACGGAGGCAGGGGCACCCTAGAACACACAAGTTTCTCTCCCGACCGTGTGCGGTGCCCCCTCCACAGTTACACACCTCGATCATACCATCGTAGTGCTTAGGCGAAGCCCTGCGCCGGTAGCATCATCATCACCGTCGCCACGCTGTCGTGATGACGGAACTCACCCTCGTCCTCAACTGGATCAAGAGCACGAGGGACGTCATCGAGCTGAACGTGTGCTGAACGCGAAGGTGTCATACGTTCGGTACTTGGATCGGTTGGATCGCGAAGACGTTCGACTACATCAACCGTGTTATTGAAATGTTTCCGCTTTCGGTCTACGAGGGTACATGGATACACCCTCCCCTCTCGTTGGTATGCATCACCTAGATAGATCTTGCCTGATCGTAGGATTTTTTTTTTGAAATTACTGTGTTCCCCAACAATCCTTGTGTCTGAAGTCGACTCAGCTGAAGGTGGGATACTGAGCAGCTTCGCCAATCCTCCTCTTGAGGGCCATGGGGGCGCTAGGAGGAGCTAGGGGCGCTTGGCATGGTTTGAAGTTTTTCGTGGTTTTCTCCGGTGCTCTTTGGGCGATGTGAGGTGACATTTGGGGATCTAACCTCGTTATATAGATGCCACCCGCAGCTGGTAAAGGGTTAAATTGTAAAGAAGCATGGACCGTTTGCATTCGTGCAACGCATGGAAATCGAGGCGATGACAGGGAGGAATCATAAAGACTGGGTGCCAGACTATCATCAATCCAGAGTATGCTGAAGAACCCGCCTTGCAAAGCCCAAGACATAAATCCGCATACTACATCGTCATTGAAGGCAAGTTTGGGGGCTACTGAGGGAGCCTTGTTTCGGGGGTCCTCGGGTGTCCGGCTCGAGGATGCGGGCCGGACTGAATGGGCCGTGAGAATAAAGCTAAGGGTCATCACTCCGTGTTTGGGTAGGACTCCTGTGTGCGTGGACGACAAGATTAGAGTCCGGATGTATTGTTTCCTTCCCTTGTGAACCGACTTTGTACAAACCCTAGGCCCCTCCGGTGTGTATATAAACTAGAGGGTTTAGTCCGTGGAGGCCATCATCATAATATTCATAGGCTAGACAAGCTAGGGTTTGGCCATTACGATCTTGAGGTAGATCAACTCTTGTAACCCCTATACTCATCGAATACAATCAAGCAGGACGTAGGGTTTTACCTCCTTTAAGAGGGCCCGAACCTGGGTAAACATTGTGTCCCTGTGTCCATTGTTACCATTGATCCTTAGACACACAACTTGCCCCCCCCCCCCTACCCGAGATCTGCCGGTTTTGACACCGACATCGGGCGACAGCGTCGTCCTCGTCGCGTCCCCCCCTTGGGGCGTCGCCTTAAAGAGCTTCGATCCTGTTCGCGCATTCCATAGAGTGGACGCTCATGGCATTGCGGTCGGCAGCTGTCCGTCCGACTTCTTGTGTGGCAATGATGGCGGCTTCGGGCGGAGTTGAGCTGCTGCTGGCTTTAGTAGTGGGTCTCATCCGGCGTGTTCGAGGGGTCGCCATGCCTCACTTATCTTCCTGAAGTTGGAGCAGTTGAGGAGGTGTCTCTGCAGTGACGATGACACGAGATGGGTGGTTGGTTCCGGTGCCGGCTCGGTGCAGGCCCATCGCTTTCCCCCTACATTGCTCGTCGACAAAGTTGAAGCTACCTGGTCGTCGACGCGTGTGGTGGACTGTTTGTGTCGGGGAGGCTGATTCCACCAACACCTATGGAGACAGGGCCCCTTTCGATTCGGAGGGGGGCGGAGGTCGCACAAAGAGCGGATCGAGGCGGTGCACGCGGGCGGTTTTTACCCAGCTTCGGGCCGCACGGATGCGTAAAACCCTACTGCTGCTTGTTTGTGTATATTCAATCCTTGCTCAGGAGCGATGGACGCTATCAGACTGAGCGTGGGAGTGTTTCCGGTGCTTCCGAATGAGCCGAGCCGGCTGAACCTCCGAAACCCCTCTCTACGTTGCGCAGGGGCCTCCTTTTATACGCTGAAGGGGTCACCGACAGGTGGCAACGCAGAGGAGGGTAAAAACATAAAAAGCAAGGTAGTTGGTACAGTTGCCTGTACAGTGCACCCTACCTAACTCTGACGGCAGGGGACAAGGGCATTAAATGCCCGTCTGGGTCGCCCGAACAGTGCAGAAAAGGACCGTTAGGGGCGCCTTCGTTCGCCACGATGGTGGTCTTGTCAGCGCCTGCTTGCCAGCTCGCACCCCTAGATGCACGGCCTCCTGCCACGTGTGCTTGGTTGGGTTCCAGAGCGACACGTTAGCAGGTGTGCTGGAGCGCGGGCGCGGAGTGGGGGTTTCCCGCGGCAAGCTCCTTGCCGCGGTCGTCGTCTTGTCGTTGCTGCTATCTTGTCGGGCCCGGGAGCTTGTCGCTCACCGGGCCTTGCCGGGACGCGCGGCGCGACGCGGCAAGCTTTCTTGGTATGCCTTGAGTGGCCTTCCCGGCAGGCTCCTCTTGCCGGGGTCTTGTCTGGCCTTCCCGGCAAGCTCCTCTTGCCGGGGTCTTGTCTTCTTCTCGGTCAGCTTCTCTTGCCGGGGCCTGGGTTGGCCTTCCCGGCAAGCTCCTCTTGCCGGGGCCTTGGTTGGCCTTCCCGGCAAGCTCCTCTTGCCGGGGCCTTGGTTTGAGTACTTTGCTCTTGAATGGTCTTCAAGGGAACCACGGAGGGTCTTGGCGGTCACCCGGCAAGCCTTGCCGCGGGATGCTGCGACCGCCCGTGCACAAGTTCAGGGTAATAGGGTACCCCTACTCTAGTACACCGACAGTTTGGCATCGACCGGCTCAGGCATCGGCGCTTGCTTGCGGTGAGGCCTACTTCGGTGGTCGTTGATGGTGGAGCCGGAGTCGCCCTTGCGGAGGGTGTGATGACGATGACACCAGATTACAACCTCGATGGTGCTTTTCTCTTCGACGACGTGTGTGCGTTCTTGTGTGGGTTGCCAGGTCGCCATGTGTGCCTGTTTTTACGGGCATATTGTGACGGTTTTTGTCTGGTTTTTCGTTAATTAAGTGGGCAACTCTCTTCGACCATTTTTAATGAATCAAACCCTAAGGGACCGCGTTTAAAAAAACACTACCTTGTCCATCTGGGTTTACTAACACCTCCTTATATTTTGAATCAAATATCAACTACAATATAAATTTGGCTGAGAAAATATGAGCTATCTTTATCTTTATCTTTACCTAATAATAAAGCGCGGACGACGAGGCGCCATGCCGGCTCGGTCTCTCAAAGGTGCTCATAGGGGTAGGATATGCATGTATGAGTTCATAGGAGGTGAGTGTATGCGCGTATGTATGAGTGTTTGCGTCTATAGTGTGTTAAAAAAATAGAGCGCCAACCGCTCTGGCTGTACATCGTCCACAATTTTGCAGAATAGTCCATATGTTTATGAGAATTCAACCCGTAGTCCTGTTTTGAGTGAAAAATATGGTTTGCTTTTCTTTTTTCAACCCCCCGGTCTTTTAGTTAATCAACCTGTGGTCCTAAATTTAAGTGAAAAAGCGATTCGTTTTTCTCCGGAAAACCTCCTGATCTTTCTATTAATCAAGCCGCCATCTATCTATTATTTTTTGGACAGGTTCAAATGCTTTAAAAAAATCCATATCTTTTAAACTCTAACTCCAATTTTGACATGTCATATATGAAAATTAATTAAAAAATGTCTAGAATCTAATTATGATGTTACTTTACCTCTTAGATATTTAAAAAGTGTGATTCAAATGCTTAAAAAATATATTCATATATTCTAAACCCTAACTCCAATTTTAACATTTTATATATGGAAATCGATTAGAAAATGTGTAGAATCTGAATATGATGTTCTTTTACCTACTATTAAACATTTTTTAATTCTATTTAGGGGACAATATTAATCGATAGCTCATGATCCATCTTTATTTCATACCAGTGTAGATCAGGTTAGAAATCAACACCTCAGCAAAATTAGTTTGAAGAAGAAAGAAACCATCTATAACCACGCATGCACGACTCGGTAAAACCTCTAGGGGAAAAGTTGATTTCCCATCTTATGCGGAGAGAAAGAGAGACACCTTAGAATTGGTCACATTCAAGCGAGTTGCGATTGTGAACATTGAGGCGGCCGTCGACAAAGGTGGGAAGGAGGGTAAGCGGCAACATAGGTGGGATGCACGTGGACCCATTGAGGTTTTCAGTCATGATTATTCTGTCAGGGACGTGTGGCATTTTTTTGTCATTGCAATGCACATGCTTTTTTGCTAGTTACTTACTAAAAATAGTAATATAGTAATATTAAAAACTTCTATCAAATACAAGTTTTGTGGCATATATCTTATATTTTGCTAGTCAAAAGTTGATCCGAAATACAAGGGTACAAATAAATTCAAACCGAAAAGTACTTGTTTATTTATGAGAAAACTATATTTTTCATCCCCCAACGCTCTTCAAAGTATAGGAATTATCTCTTAACTCCTACACCAACAAACCTTAGGGCCTGTTCTACAACTCCATCAAATCCGCAACTTCAGCTTCTCGAGTGAGCTTCTCGCTGCACCCAACGATCGAAAACTCCAGCGTTGCAGCCCAGCTGGGAGGCAAGAAGCCTGTTGGGCGTCGGCTTCTCCTAGCGCTGCAGCCCAACTGGGAGGCAAGAAGCCCGTTGGGTGCCCCTTTGGGCTGGTGAGGCAGCCTAGGAGATGGAAAACGATTCGCTCAAAAAAAACGGAAAATGTTAACACCCACACGTGTGGGCGTTTGCACATCGCCCACACGCCTTCATCACCACTCATTTTGCCACGTATGAATAGATGACATCAGCAGAATTTGTTTTTGGTTTTCGGCTTAAAAATGTTGTATCTCCTAAATAAAAAAGCGAACTAAAAATTCGTTTTCACCATTAAATCCGTCTCGACGAGATCTTCAAAACTAGACCTCATGTTGATATGTTTCAACGAATATTTTTTTTGCCAGAAGTTGCCACGATGTTTACATTGTAGTTGCCATAGGGCTTAAACTAAAGTTGCCATGTGGCAATTTTAGTTTGTAGATCATAGCAATTTTAGTATTTTGATGATGGCAACTCCAGTACTTTGACCATGAAAATTATTTTTTGTATGAACCATGGCAATTTTACGTGCATGTATCATGGCAATTTTAGTTTATGGTTCATGGCAAGTCTAGTTTCTTAATTCCCCGTTTTATAAATGTCAAAATTTACTTTTAAATGTAGAAGAAAATAGCTGAAACATATCATGGCAACTTCAGTGTAAACATCGTGGCAATTCATATGCAATAGACATGGCAACTTTTAATCTAATTTTTTTTTCATCAAAACATATCAACATGGGATCTAGTTTCGAAGATCTCATCGCGAGGGATTTAATGGTGAAAACGGATTTTCAATCGGATTTTTCGTTTAAGAGATAAAACATTTTAAAAACTGAAAATCCAAAAAAGATTCCTGCATGCATGCATGCGATGACGTGACAATCTGTTTACATTAGAGACGTGTGGTGCGTCTCCCTTCCTGCCACACGTGTGGTAGTTAGCGTGACCCAAAAAAAAAGGAGATGGAAAACAATTACCCCTCAAAAAAAAAAGAGATGGAAAACGATTCGACCGAGGAGGACTCGATCATGTGCACGAGCGTGGGCGTACGTCGAAACTCTCATGCGGAATATTTTCCTTGGCAGTGGCAGCATCTTATAAATGAAGGGAAATCCACATTCTATATAACGTGGAGCTCGTTTTTCGTTGCTTATCAAAAATGCATTACCGAACGAAATAACTTAGGCTATGTTTAATAGCAAAGTATAAGAAAAACCAAAGTATCAAAAACTGCAGTATTTTAGTCAGCAGGTACACAAAACAATAGTTTTTATTTAACAGAATCTTTCGGAGTATTCAGAATACATAGCAGGTGTTTGGTTACAGCACAGAATGATGTAAAATTTGCTGGCTAGCCCTTAGACAGTCGCATCTAGCTAGCCATCATGGTAGCAATGCAAACATGTGCAGCTGGCCGGTTTGTGTGCTGTTTCTGTTGCGCTAATCTAGCTAGGTAGATTGGCTAGCCCTTGGGCACTTACGTCCATATGAACTAAGGAGCACGCACAGACGATGAAACATTATCTTGTATATTTTGTGAAAGTCCACCTGCCGCGCGGCGTCGCCAAGCGATGTCTCTTTTTTAGATCGAGCGACTTGTTAGCACAGGAGGAAAGAAGATAACGATGCTACTCTGTTTTTTAAAAAGAGGTCTGAAGTTCTTTTTTTTATACAGAGAAAAAAACCACAGTTTGCTCAATACTGCAGTTTTAAAAGCACTGTTGTTAGGGACAGCCAAACACCTCGTTGCAATTAAAACCATGATAATCTGAAAAACTGCAATATTCTCATAATACTGCAAAAATACTGTGCTATCAAACGGGGAGTTAGTGAATTTAGCTTGCAGGAGCTAAACCGTTCGGCTCCATTTTGACTCTGGAGTTTGTGGAATTGAGAGCTGGAGAGTTTCAGAACAGGCTCTTATTGCCCCAACTTCTCAAAGAATAAAAGTTTAGTCCATCACGCCGCTTCGGGTGGTTTTCATTTGATGTGGACACAATTTTGACCGAAACTTAACACATCATCTGGGTTTGACCACCACGTCACAAAGCACCAAACGCACAAAATACATGCATTTTATGCACAGACTTGTTGGGTGCGGCGAGGAACGCATGCGAGCGGGCACGGCGACAACTCTCTGGATGACTCGAGAGCTAGCGGGGAGAGGTTGCGTGATAGCAGGGAGAGAGTTGGGATATCCACGGCTTGGGAAGCAAGCAAGGGCACGCGGGATTGCCGAAGGTTCACTGGAGATGACTTCCAGCGGAGGTGACATGTGGCACTATGCGAACATCGAGCTAGATGCCATGAGGAGGCTTGGGGAGAGGGAAGAAACAACCAGGGGCTCACCTAGAGCATGTATGTGTGCTTGGACACGACAGGGAAGCACCAAAGCGATGTTGCGGGTGGCGGAGCTTGCCAAAGGAGGTAATCAAGGCACGGTGATTGTCACCGGAGTCAGGGACGACGTTATGTGCATCGGCGATTTAAGGCCTCCAACGTAGATTATTTCGCCATAGTTTACTATGACGGCAAGGCGGATCGCCTAGACATGGTGGTTTGTTCAGCGAGGTCGTTGGCCACGTATACGAGAGTTGACACTTGGGGCGGCGTGAAGCGGGCTCCACCCACGTACTCTCTGTACAAGACAAGAGAGTGGCTGAGTCTCGAGAGAGAAGTAGGGTACGCCGAGGAGGACCAAATGGTGCAAGGAGGAGGAGGTGAGGAGGGCTATGCCGGCAGCAAGGTCCAACGTACGAACGGTCTCAATGTGTTCCGAGGACGATTGCGTCGTACTTGTTGCACAAATCACAACCCTAGGGGCAGGGATGGAAATGGGTTGACTCGGCGACCACATGGAGTTGGAGGCAAGCATGAGGGCCTCTCCAACACTGGCTCTCAAATCGGACATTGCGTCAACACTGATGCGGCAGCTAGCCAGCCATCCAATCGTAGTTGCATACAATCTGAAGCAGATTTCAACAAGCCATTTTTTTTGCAAACATGATGATTTTCATATAAACAGGAGCACATTCGTTACATTTTGATATTTTTCACTAAAAAGGCAACCCGACCTAAACCAAGCCTACGACAACGCCCGTCCTTCACGTCCGTGTTGTTCCCTTCCGGCGATCGCCGGGTGCATCTCACCGCCTCCAGACCCGTGAAGCAGGGCCGGTCCTGAGATTTTGGGGGCCTGGGGCGAGACTTATACTCGGGGCCTTTAATATACACATCATTACAATGAAAATGAATATACATATGTTTTTGTAATATTATCAAATACACTTCATTAAATGCATCCAAAATATGTATGCATACCAAATAATTTATACATATTACCTTAAAAAATTCTTCTAACATTCCTCGATGCAAAGTCACTTTTGATGAGGTCGACGTCAATATAATCCAATCATTTCTTCTCGATGCATAATTTGGCTAAACAATCTAACCTCACTTGAGTCATTGTTGACCTCAGATAGTTCTTCGGCATTTCGAACTTGAAAAACTTGTTTCAGTCGTCACAAGCACAATAAATAAGGTGTGATAAACAATTGAGATATTAGAGTGACAATCAACTTCTCTGACATGCTCAAAAATCTACATAGATGACGTTACACCATTTGGAAAATATTATCTGTTTCTAGAATATATTTTTTCACAATCACTTTCGTCAAACTGTTTTCTCCACGTAGCACGGCGTTTTACTTGAAACAATGGCTCTACACCCATTTCAGTTGCAATACGTTTAGCAATGATTAAACTACTCCCTCCATCCCATAATGTAAGATGTTTTTTGACTTTAGTGTAGTATCAAAAAACGTCTTACATTATGGAACGAAGGGAGTAGAAGATAGCACCTCATCGCTCTCAAAATATTGTGTTATACTTTGTATTTGATTCAAAGCAGAGTCAAAGCACATGGCTCACGATTGCAACAGATTGCTCACTTTATTTATGGCAAATGCGATATCATGTCAAATAATCATACCAACTAGGAACTCAAAACGACCAAGTGCATCAAAAAAATGTTTTTGCATCACATTTATCCTTACGTTCAATGATGAAGTAGTTGAAGTATTAGTCTCGAAAAAAAATATGAATATTTCTGCGCTGTGATTGACAACGCTGAAAATAAATAAAAATTTGCATCAGTTGACAATTGTTGAACAGTGCCGATGTGCCGGCTATTCATCTATAGAAGACTAGCAACCGCAACATGATCAAAAATATAATATATATACCTCGGATGGTTGAATCGTTTATGGACAGAGAGCAAATAGGTGTTGCGACAGCGCCGGAGAATTGAAATCGGTGAACTATTTGAATTAGGGAGGAATATTTGATTCAGGATAAAAGGGAAAAGGAGCGGTGAGCGCGCAGTCACGAAGAGACGAAGCGTCGGCGGCCACAGATGGGAAATTGGTATTTGGGAACTACGGCGTGAATGCGTGCATGATGGAATAGAAAGGGAATCAAGGGAGATCAATCAGTTCCTATTTTTTCACGCACTGAACTAGGAAAGAATTGATCGCTGCCTCCTGCCTCGCTGCCCAGCAGTCCATCTATTAGAAAAATTTCTGCCACAGCCTACGCGCATACCTGGGGCGGGGCCCCTCAATTTTGGGGGGCCGGGGCGGCCACCCCCCTCCCCCCTCAGGGCCGGCCCTGCCATGAAGTGAAGGTGCGGTTGTCGACGAGGAAGAATAGGACATGAGAGACGGATCGACCCACTTTGTATCTGAGACCCCAGTGCCTCCCACACACTACACCTTCTCGGAACAAAATATTAGTATGTAGCAATAAATGTCCATTCTTTGCAACAAATCATTGAGGAAATGGCAATTTTTGGAACATGCAGATCATCAAAAGTAATACATGTAACCTCACAAAAACACTTTAATCAACTAGAACAGACAAACAAAATCGTCGGTAAGTCGTCAAGAATTCTCGCATGCTACTGCTACGTGTTATTCATCACCAACAAACTGAAGAGACTAAGACTCTGCCAATAACAAATTAACAATACCGTGATACAGAATGAAGCCAAAACCCAGATGCAAAATTAACTAGTACAACTCATACAAATCTCCACCCGAACAGCACAAATACTACAATAGAAATAACCATGATCAACTATGAGCAGCACTGACTGAGTAGATCATCGTCGGATTGCCTGGTGTTGGCAGTAGGAACTGGTGATCAGAAGCACATGTCGAGCAGACAGCAGCAGCAAATAGCAGCACAACTGCAAATGAAAACGGACCACGGATTAGAAGAAATCAAAACAGAAAGCAATGGGAAGATGGCGCGTAGTCTCGACGATCTAGTGGTTTATATATCACGGCTCAGAATGTAATGACGTACCATCCTTTCCAGAAGCCGTCGCCGCCGCGGTCCTGCGAATCCTGCGGCGGGGCCGGCTGCTGGTAGTTAGCGGCGACAGGCGGCGGCGCGCCGTACCCTGGAGGCGGGTAGGCCTCCTGGCCCGGTGGCGGGTACGCGGTGCCCGGTGGCGGGTAGCTCATGGTCGACGCCGCGGTGCTGAAGTAGGAAGCTGGCAAGGCAGACTTGGCGATGCTACGTACCAAGTGCTCTGCTCTCGACTCTGTGATGTTCTTCTATTGGAGCATTGCCGTTTATATAGTGACACGACGAGCTGACGAGGGAGCTGGCGAGGAAGCTGTTAGGATTACTTAGTCGCGTTATCCAAAATTTTCAAAGGGAATGCACTCGTAGTGCATCTATGCACGGCGACGGCGGATTATTTTTCTGTTCTTCGTCTTGCAAAAACGCGTTGTTGAAGGCGTCACTGAGAAGGAGAAGCATCAGACATCGGTCCACATTTGCGGGCACGCAGCGACCGTTGATCTGCATGGTGTACGTACTGCTGAAACATAGATCTGCTGTCTGCTTCCCATTTGGACGTCTGCTGGACTCCGCTGCCGTCGGGTTCGTCGCCGCCCTTTCGAACTGGTCCACCGTTGAGATGCGCCGCGCGGAAAAGTTCCAAGCGAATCGGGTTCCGTAGTTGGTGAGGGTTGATATAGCTACGAGATTGTTTTTCTAATGTGGTGATATGGTGGTAGTAGTAGGCACTAGTCTTCTCGGAACTGCTCCAATAATTCTGGCACTCACCACCTTTGATGGTCGTTTACCGGCGTCTTTTCTTCTTGTGCTGGTCAAATTTGATGACCGTTGCCATTCGATAGGTTCGGCTCACCTTGTTTCAAGAAATGAAAAAGGTTCGGCCTACCATGGACCTACACATTAACCCTACACGATATTTCAGCACGCGTTTTTTAAGTTGAAATGGTTCTCGCTCTTCAGGAAAAAAATATTACTGTCTATAAATACAGTCCCAGGATACTATCCTTATTTCCAAGGGAAAGAAAATACAAGCTCAACGTCACAGTTTGGTGGATGGCGCAACCAACACACAAGTGGTACCCTATAACAACCATGATTCGTAATCAACCTTATATTGTTTAGGTGCTATTTATAGAAGGAAGATTGCCAAAACCTCTTTCGAAATAGGCTTTCGCCTCACTTATAGATAAAGCAACCATCAAGGCGATACAACAAGTTCATAAGCGGCAAAAGAAAATATAAGTCCATTGGGGCAAAAAGACACACATGCCCAAAATGTGAAAAAAAGAGAGAGAAAAAAAAGACCACCAAGTGACCAATAGATCATCGGCTAAGAGGCGGGGCAAAGCGGTGAGCAGCCAGAGTCATCGTGTCCATCATGCCGTCAAGCCGATCTCGATCCCACTGCCTAGAGAGCGTCTACCAGACTTGCAAAAACACTAGGAATTTGAAGACATAGTCAGTTGCATGCTGTAAGAAGACCCACTCAATCATCATCGTGTTACACGTCGTCCATAGGGTCCAAGTCATTGTCGTGAACACTAACCAGAAGAGGCATCTCGTCCTCCCTATTTGGTTGGCCTGAGTTTCGAGAAACTTAGCCAGGTCCAAGGCTTCCCACTATGGCCCCTGAAGCTCACCGACAAAGTACCAAAGAAAGTGAGCCGTGAGGCAGGGGAGAAGAAGCGGGTTCCCGTTTTCGGGCTATCACAAAGCGGGCATATCCCATCACTAGGATCGTGGAGCTTGGACACCTCCATGCCTTATAGGAGGCGGTTACGCAAAAGCTGCCACGCAAAGATCTTGATCTTCAAAGGACAGGGCACTTTTCACAAAGGTTTAGTCCATGCAAGTGACACAATCGGCATAGGGTATGATATGCCGAGCGAAAGAAGAACACCGACGGGGTTAGGTGCAATATATGGCGTCCAAATATTCCAGGTGTAAAAGGGGGAAGAGCCGTCCGAAGGATGGCCCAAGCAGTGGTTTCCTCGGGTCCAAATGATTGACGGAATGGGACGTTCCAGACCCCATTGTGTGCGGCCAAGGAGACCAATAGGAAGGGGTCTGCGCAGATAGCAAACAAGTCCGAGAAATCCATGTATAACGCAGACCCATCCACCCAAGGGTGAAGCCAAAAGAGGGTCCCATGTCCAATGCCTATGGAGATAGGGTGCCCCAGGCGAATCTCATTCTTGATCGACCGAATCGACTTCCAAAACTGAGATCCCTCCCTACACTCACACACTAGTAGCGGGCACCCTCCAAGTATTTCGCTTTAATAGGCTACAACCACAGGCCGTCGTCCTCACCGAGGATCCTCCAAACCCATGTCGACATAAGAGTCACATTCACACATCAAGAAGCAAGAATGCCTAGGCCCCTAGGTCACTAGTAGAAAACATGGCTTTGGTTTGGGCCTGGTCAGCCCATTAGTTCTGGTTCTTCACGAACCGAGACCCATGGGGGGCATTAGACCCGGTTCATGAGCCTAGGGGGCCGTCCGGGGCCTCGTGGGCATTGGTCCCGGTTCGTCTAGAATCATTTGTCCCGGTTCTAGGCACGAACTGGGACCAATGGGTCGCGCTCCTGGCCCACAGCCATTGGTACCGGTTCGTGCCTTGAACCAGTATAGAAGGATGAATTTAGTCCCGGTTCATGCCACGAACCGGGACAAATAATTTGCCTATATATACCCATCGCCAAGGCAGAGCACTCCACAGTGCTCTGTTTTTTCTAGCCGGCGAGGGGAGGGCATTTGGGTGCTCTAGCTCACCTTCTATGCACATGAGGTGTTCGATGAAATGCTCGAGCCACACTAGTTAAGCTTTCTCCTCTCGAAGCTCGACCTCGGAGCTCCATTTTTCCTGAGATTTGTCTAGATTTAGCGGTCCGTCACGCCCCGTCCCCGTTTTCACCGTCGTTGATCGCCCGCGCTGAGCTCATCGCCGGCACCATCATGGTGAGCCTCTTGTTCTTATCTTCTTTCTGATTTTCTTACTTTAGATAGATACTTGTCTGATTTTCTTACTTTAGATAGATACTTGTCTGATTTTCTTACTTTTGACACACATAATTATATATAATGCACACAGATGAACCGGCAATGGATGTATGGTGACAGACACACCTCCGAGTACTTTAAGGGTGTGCATAATTTTCTCGAAGTGGCTGAGGCAAACAAGCAGAATGGTTTTATGTGTTGTCCATGCCCTAAATGTGGGAATACAAAGTCTTACTCTGACCAGAAAATCCTTCACACCCACCTGCTTTACAAGGGTTTCATACCACACTATAATGTTTGGACGAGGCACGGAGAAATAGGAGTTATGATGGAAGATGGCGAAGAAGAAGAGGACGATGACAACTATGTGCCCCCTGAATACAGTGATGCTACAACGGGGGGAGGTGCTGAAGATCAAGAGGAACCAAACGATGTGCCCAATGCTGCAACAGTGGAAGATGTTGAAGAGCAAGAGGAACCAAACGATGTGCCCGATGATGATGATCTCCGCCAGGTCATTGTGGAAGCAAGGACGCAATGCGAAAGTCAAAAGGAGAAGCTGATGTTCGATCGCATGTTAGAGGATCACAAAAAAGGGCTGTACCCCAATTGCGAAGATGGCAACACAAATCTGGGTACCGTACTGGAATTGCTGCAGTGGAAGGCAGAGAATGCTGTGCCTGACAAAGGATTTGAGAAGCTACTAAAAATATTGAAGAAGAAGCTTCCAAAGGATAACGAATTGCCCGAGAGTACGTACGCAGCAAAGAAGGTCGTATGCCCTCTAGGATTGGAAGTGCAGAAGATACATGCATGCCCTAATGAACGCATCCTCTACCGTGGTGTATACGAGGATTTGAACGCATGTCCGGTATGCGGTGCATTGCGGTATAAGATCAGATGAGATGACCCTGGTGATGCTGACGGCGAGCCCCGCAGGAAGAGGGTTCCTACAAAGGTGATGTGGTATGCTCCTATAATACCACAGTTGAAACGACTATTCAGAAACAAAGAGGATGCCAAGTTGATGCGATGGCACAGTGAGGACCGTAAGAAAGACGGGAAGTTGAGAGCACCCGTTGACGGGTCGTAGTGGAGAAAAATTGAGAGAGAGTACTGGGCTGAGTTTGCACGTGACCCAAGGAACGTATGGTTTGGTTTAAGTGCGGATGGCATTAATCCTTTCGGGGAGCAGAGCAGCAATCACAGCACCTGGTCCGTGACTCTATGTATGTATAATCTTCCTCCTTGGATGTGCATGAAGCGGAAGTTCATTATGATGCCAGTTCTCATCCAAGGCCCTAAGCAACCCGGCAACGACATTGATGTGTACCTAAGGCCATTAGTTGAAGAACTTTTACAGCTGTGGAATGGAAACGGTGTACGTGCATGGGATGAGCACAGATAGGAGGAATTTAACCTACACGCGTTGCTGTTTGTAACCATCAACGATTGGCCCGCTCTCAGTAACCTTTCAGGACAAACAAACAAGGGATACCACGCATGCACGCACTGTTTAGCTTACACCGAAAGTATATACCTGGACAAATGCAGGAAGAATGTGTACCTGGGACATCGTCGATTTCTTCCGACCAACCATCAATGTAGAAAGAAAGGAAAGCATTTCAAAGGCGAGGCAGATCACCGGAAGAAGCCCGCCATGCATACCGGTGATCACGTACTTGCTATGGTCAATGATTTACACGTAATCTTTGGAAAGGGTCCCGGCGGACTAGCTGTTCCGAGTGACGCTGAGGGACACGCACCCATGTGGAAGAAGAAATCTATATTTTGGGACCTACCCTACTGGAAAGACCTAGAGGTCCGCTCTTCGATCAACGTGATGTTGATACGTCTCCAACGTATCTATAATTTATGAAGCATTCATGCTATATTATTATCTGTTTTGAATGATTATGGGCTTTATTATACACTTTTATATTACTTTTGGGACTAACCTATTAACCGGAGGCCTAGCCCATATTGCTGTTTTATTGCCTCTTTCAGTATTTCGAAGAAAAGGAATATCAAACGGAGTCCAAACGGAATGAAACCTTTGGCAGCGTTATTTTTGGGAAGAATATCACCCAGGAGACTTGGAGTTCACGTCAGAAGAGACTCGAGGAGGCCACAAGATAGGAGGGCGCCCCCCCCCCTACTGGGCGTGCCCCCTGTCTCGTGGGCCCCTCGAGCACCTCCCGACCGACTTCTTTCGCCTATATAAGCCTACGTACCATAAAAACATCGAATATCAAGATAGATCGGGAGTTCCGCCGCCGCAAGCCTCTGTAGCCACCAAAAACCTCTCGGGAGCCCTTCCCGGCACCCTGCCGGTGGGGGGATCCTTCACCGGTGTCCATCTTCATCATCCCGGCGCTATTCATGACGAGGAGGGAGTAGTTCACCCTCGAGGCTAAGGGTATGTACCAGTAGCTATGTGTTTGATCTCTCTCTCTCTCTCTCTCGTGTTCTCTCTCATGTTCCCTCTATGGCACGATCTTGATGTATCCCGAGCTTTGCTATTGTAGTTGGATCTTATGATGTTTCTCCCCCTCTACTCTCTTGTGATGAATTGAGTTTTCCCCTTTGAAGTTATCTTATCGGATTGATTCTTTTATGAGAACACTTGATGTATGTCTTGCCGTGCTTATCTGCGGTGACAATGGGATATCATGTGCCACTTGATGTATGTTTTGGTGACCAACTTGCGCGTTCCGCCCATGAACCTATGCATAGGGGTTGGCACACGTTCTTGACTCTCCGGTAGAAACTTTGGGGCACTCTTTGAAGTACTTTGTGTTGGTTGAATAGATGAATCTGAGATTGTGTGATGCATATCGTATAATCATGCCCACGGATACTTGAGGTGACAATGGAGTATCTAGGTGACATTAGGGTTTTGGTTGATTTGTGTCTTAAGGTGTTATTCTAGTACGAACTCTTGAATAGATTGATCCGAAAGAATAACTTTGAGGTGGTTTCGTACCCTACCATAATCTCTTCGTTTGTTCTCCGCTATTAGTGGCTTTGGAGTGACTCTTTGTTGCATGTTGAGGGATTGTTATATGATCTATCTATGTTATTATTGTTGAGAGAACTTGCACTAGTGAAAGTATGAACCCTAGGCCCTGTTTCCTACCATTGCAATACCGTTTACGCTCACTTTTGCCATTAGTTACCTTGCTGTTTTTATAATTTCAGATTACAAATACCTTTATCTACTATCCATATTGCACTTGTATCACCATCTCTTCGCCGAACTAGTGCACCTATACATTTTACCATTGTATTGGGTGTGTTGGGGACACAAGAGACTCTTTGTTATTTGGTTGTAGGGTTGTTTGAGAGAGACCATCTTCATCCTACGCCTCCTACGGATTGATAAACCTTAGGTCATCCACTTGAGGGAAATTTGCTACTGTCCTACAAACCTGTGCACTTGCAGGCCCAACAACGTCTACAATAAGAAGGTTGTGTAGTAGACATCAAGCTCTTTTCTGGCGCCGTTGCCGGGGAGGTGAGTGCTTGAAGGTATATCTTTAGATCTTGCAATCAGATATTTTTGTTTCTTGTTTTATCACTAGTTTAGTTTACAAAAGAAAACTACAAAAAATGGAGTTAAGTTTGTCTCGTACGCTTCGTCTTTTTAATATCTTTCGTGAGCTTGCTTGGTACTAAATCTTTGAATGATGAGCATGATTGCAATGTTGTTAGTATGAACTCCTTGAATACCCATAGTACTAATGATGATTGCTCTAGTCATGATGAAAATATCTCTTATGAGCATGTCAACTTTTGTGGAGTGCATGTTTGCATGAACACACCAAATAGAGAAGATATTTATTGCAAGAGGCATGAGCATTTAGAAACTAAATGGTTGCAAGAAAGGCTAGATGTGAGTGCTGAAAATTTAAAATTCCTTTGCCGTACTTGTGAACTTTGCAATGAACGTGGTCATTTACATCTCCAATGCAAATTGTTTCATGACCGAATCGTGTCCAAAAATTGTGATGATTTGATTTCCCTTGCACATTATAATGAACTTAGTTTGCTTTTGGGTTATGAAGAATTGAAACGTTTAACTAAGGATCTTCCAGATTTTGCCCTTAAGAAATTCCTTGATATTGATCTAGAGAAGATTTATTTGTATTGTACGGTGAATTGCATTGAAAATCCTTATATTGCCAATTACCTAAAGAAAATAAAGCAAATAGAATATGATGAGAATACTAATTAAAGGGAAGAGACTTCCCAATATCCTCCTATTATTTCTTATGATGAATCAGGTAACGAGGAGGAGCTTTCTATTCAACCAATCTCATCAATAAGGAGCTCAAAGAGGAAGGTTGAACCCACACATAATGTGAAGAAGAAAAAGAAAAGAAGGAGCAACAAAGGTAGAAAGGTATCCCTCCCAAATGATGTTGCTCCTACTACCCATTGTGATTATGATAATTGCTTTACTATTGGTGCTATCCATATTTTTAACGATGAGAGTGATTATGCTTATGATATGAAAGGGCCCAAGCTTAGGGAAGCTATGTTTGATGAGTGAAATATTTGAGAATATATTTGCTGAAATTAATGTTTGTCCTAATCTTGGGGATGCTATGTTTAATGAAGATGATATTTTTAGCATCCTAAGTTGATATGCAAAGTTGTTATGATGATAGCATTCCTCTTTATGATGATTATATTGATGAAAGTGGGTTTGGAAGAGTGTCAACTTTAGGAAGTAGTAATCCCACTATTTTGGAGGATGTTGAATCTTATTGTGATGAATATGAAAGTGGATTTGGAAGAGTGTCAACTTTATTTAGTGATTCCACTATATTGGGAGAGGTTTCAATCGATTATGATGAGAACGAAGTTGCTACTTATGATGATTATTGTGATGAAACTTATGCTATAAAAAGTAGTGATGATTATATTTATAAAACTTGTCATGATTATGATTACCATTTTTCTGAACATTACTCTTTTAATGTGGAAACAATTTTTAATGTTCAAGTCTCTTATGATACTCCCACCATTCCGAATGAGAAGAATTTTGCTTATGTGGAGAGTAGTAAATTTTCTATGCTTGTAGATCATGAAAAGAATGCTTTAGGTGCTGGTTATATTGTTGAATTCATTCATGATGCTACTGAAAATTATTATGAGGGAGGAACATATGCTTGTAGAAATTGCAATAATGTCAAGTTTCCTCTCTATGTGCTTACAGTTTTGAAGCTATGCTTGTTTTGCCTTCCTATGCTAGTTGATTATTGTTCCCATAAGTTGTTTTCCCAAAAAATCCCTATGCATAGGAAGTGGGTTAGACTTAAATGTGCTAGTCATATTCTTCATGATGCTCTCTTTATGTTTCAATTCTTATCTTTTATGTGAGCATCATTGAAATCATTTTTTTTGAATATTTACTGTGGAGCAAAGCTCCACAACCCTTTATTAAAAAAGACAAAGTGTCAACTGTACAAGCAAGAGAAAATACAAGATCTAAAGGTTAGAGAAGGAGCTACCTACCTACCTACCTGAACTTAAGGCAGAGAGTTAACCCAAGCAGACAGCTTGGCCCTGATATCTACTTTCAATCTATGAGCTAGAAGAGTTATGTCATGTACAAAATTACATTTCCAAGCAGCAAAGGTTGCATTTTCCCCTCTGAATGTCCTTCCATTCCCGAGGATCCATATATTCCAAGCTGCAGTGAGCATGACCTCAAAGAAGAAAGGATGCTTGAATGTTGATCTTGCATGGTGGATACACTGTTGGATCTCTGGTCCCCTTGTCCAATCAATGGAAAGGTAATTCCACACTCGGCGACTAAAGTTACAATTGAAGAATAGGTGCAACCTATCCTCATAGACAAATTCATTGCAGATAACACAAAGATTGTCATCCAAAGGGGACCTCCAATGTCTTCTAATTAATAAGTCCTTGGTGTTGAGCCAGTCAAAAAACAACAACCAACGAAATACTTTGATCTTCATAGTGCACTTGCTATCCCACAACCACTTGCATGGCAAAATAGTTGGCAAATGTGAATGCATGATGATGTAGAAGCTCTTAGCAGAATAGCCACCAGATTTCCCAGGCCAAATCCAAACATCTGGCAAAGTGGTGTCCCTGTGTAGATCCAGGATCCAAGCTTCTAGAGCTTGCAATTCCAAAGCAGCGTCATGTGATAGTGGCAAAAGGAACATTGAATATAAATCCTGAGATATGAGGAATTCATGCACAAAGATCTTGTCATTGATAAGAAAGGAGAAAATCCTAGGTAATCTACAACGTAGAGGTCTGGAAGAGCCATCAATAAGCCAAGCATCAGACCAGAAAAGAGTCGAATCTCCCATATTAATGTGAACTGAAGAGATAGCAGTATATGCCTCAGCGAGCTTAAGGATATCTCTCCACCAAAAAGAACCAGCTGGGGCTGTAGCATGTGGGATACCATCAGCATAATAACTATTCCAGATAAAAGTAACCCAAGGTATATCAACTTTATTGAAGAATTTGTGGAGGTGCTTTACAAGGAGACCCTTATTTTGGATATGTAAATTGTGTTGGGGAACGTTGCAGAAAATAAAATTTTCTACGCTTCACCAAGATCAATCTATGGAGTCATCTAGCAACGAGAGAGAGGAGTGCATCTACATACCCTTGTAGATCACGAGCGGAAGCGTTCAAGAGAACGGGGTTGAGGGAGTCGTACTCGTCGTGATCCAAATCACTGAAGATCCTAGTGCCGAACGGACGGCACCTCCGCGTTCAACACACGTACGGTTGGGGAAAACGTCTCCTCCTTCTTGATCCAGCAAGGGGGAAGGAGAGGTTGATGGAGATCCAGCAGCACAACGGCGTGGTGGTGGAAGTAGCGGTGATCTCGGCAGGGCTTCGCCAAGCTCAGCGAGAGGGAGAGGTGGTACGGGGGGAGAGGGAGGCGCCAGGGACTAGGGTGTGGCTGCCCTCCCTCCCCCCTTCTTTATATAGGGGCCCTAGGGGGGCTCCGGCACCCTAGAGATCTAATCTCAAGGGGGGCGGCGGCCTAGGGGGGACTTGCCCCCCAAGTCAAGTGGGGCGCCCCCCCACCCCTAGGGTTTCCAACCCTAGGCGCAGGAGAGGCCCAAGGGGGGCGCACCAGCCCACCAGGGGCTGGTTCCCTTCCCTCTTCAGCCCACGTGGCCCTCCGGGATAGGTGGCGCCACCCGGTGGACCCCCGGGACCCTTCCGGTGGTCCCGGTACAATACCGGTGACCCCCGAAACTTTCCCGCTGGCCGAAACTGGACTTCCTATATACAAATCTTCACCTCCGGACCATTCCGGAACTCCTCGTGACATCCGGGATCTCATCTGGGACTCCGAAAAACTTTCGGGTTACCGCATACTAATATCTCTATAACCCTAGCGTCACCAAACCTTAAGTTTGTAGACCCTACGGGTTCGGGAATCATGCAGACATGACCGAGACAGTTCTCCGGCCAATAACGAACAGCGAGATCTGGATACCCATGTTGGCTCCCACATGTTCCACGATGATCTCATCGAATGAACCATGATTTCGAGGATTCAAGTAATCCCGTATACAATTCCCTTTGTCAATCGGTACGTTACTTGCCCGAGATTCGATCGTCAGTATCCCAATACCTCGTTCAATCTCGTTACCGGCACGTCACTTTACTCATACCGTAATGCATGATCCCGTGACCAACCACTTGGTCACATTGAGCTCATTATGATGATGCATTACCGAGTGGGCCCAGAGATACCTCTTCGTCATACAGAGTGACAAATCCCAGTCTCGATCCATGTCAACCCAACAGACACTTTCGGAGATACCTGTAGTATACCTTTATAGCCACCCAGTTACATTGTGACGTTTGGTACACCCAAAGCACTCCTACGGTATCCAGGAGTTACATGATCTCATGGTCTAAGGAAATGATACTTGACATTAGAAAAGCACTAGCAAACGAACTACACGATCTTGTGCTATGCTTAGGATTGGGTCTTGTCCATCACATCATTCTCCTAATGATGTGATCCCGGTATCAAGGACATGCAATGTCCATAGTCAGGAAACCATGACTATCTGTTGATCAACGAGCTAGTCAACTAGAGGCTTACTAGGGACATGTTGTGGTCTATGTATTCACACATGTATTACGATTTCCGGATAACACAATTATAGCATGAATAATAGACAATTATCATGAACAAGGAAATATAATAATAATCATTTTATTATTGCCTCTAGGGCATATTTCCAACAGTCTCCCACTTGCACTAGAGTCAATAATCTAGTTACATTGTGATGAATCGAACACCCATAGAGTTCTGGTGTTGATCATGTTTTGCTCGCGGAAGAGGTTTAGTCAACGGATCTGCGACATTCAGATCCGTATGCACTTTGCAAATATCTATGTCTCCATCTTGAACATTTTCACGAATGGAGTTGAAGCGACGCTTGATGTGCCTGGTCTTCTTGTGAAACCTGGGCTCCTTGGCAAGGGCAATAGCTCCAGTGTTGTCACAGAAGAGAGTGATCGGCCCCGACGCATTGGGTATGACTCCTAGGTCGGTGATGAACTCCTTCATCCATATTGCTTCATGCGCTGCCTCCGAGGCTGCCATGTACTCCGCTTCACATGTAGATCCCGCCACGACGCTTTGCTTGCAACTGCACCAGCTTACTGCCCCACCATTCAAAATATACACGTATCCGGTTTGTGACTTAGAGTCATCCAGATCTGTGTCGAAGCTAGCGTCGACGTAACCCTTTACGACGAGCTCTTCGTCACCTCCATAAACGAGAAACATATCCTTAGTCCTTTTCAGGTACTTCAGGATATTCTTGACCGCTGTCCAGTGTTCCATGCCGGGATTACTTTGGTACCTTCCTACCAAACTTACGGCAAGGTTTACATCAGGTCTGGTACACAGCATGGCATACATAATAGACCCTATAGCCGAGGCATAGGGGATGACACTCATCTTTTCTCTATCTTCTGCCGTGGTCGGGCATTGAGCCGAGCTCAATTTCACACCTTGCAACACAGGCAAGAACCCCTTCTTGGACTGATCCATATTGAACTTCTTCAATATCTTATCAAGGTATGTGCTTTGTGAAAGACCTATGAGGCGTCTCGATCTATCCCTATAGATCTTGATGCCTAATATGTAAGCAGCTTCTCCAAGGTCCTTCATTGAAAAACACTTATTCAAGTAGGCCTTAATGCTGTCCAAAAGTTCTATATCATTTCCCATCAAAAGTATGTCATCTACATATAATATGAGAAATGCTACAGAGCTCCCACTCACTTTCTTGTAAACGCAGGCTTCTCCATAAGTCTGCATAAACCCAAACGCTTTGATCATCTCATCAAAGCGAATGTTCCAACTCCGAGATGCTTGCACCAGCCCATAAATGGATCGCTGGAGCTTGCATACCTTGTTAGCATTCTCAGGATCGACAAAACCTTCCGGCTGCATCATATACAGTTCTTCCTTAAGATAGCCGTTAAGGAATGCCGTTTTGACGTCCATTTGCCATATCTCATAATCATAGTATGCGGCAATTGCTAACATGATTCGGACGGATTTCAGCTTCGCTACGGGAGAGAAAGTCTCATCGTAGTCAACCCCTTGAACTTGCCGATAACCCTTAGCGACAAGTCGAGCTTTATAGATGGTAACATTACCATCCGCGTCCGTCTTCTTCTTAAAGATCCATTTGTTTTCTATCGCTCGCCGATCATCGGGCAAGTCTGTCAAAGTCCATACTTTGTTTTCATACATGGATCCTATCTCGGATTGCATGGCTTCAAGCCATTTGTTGGAATCTGGGCCCGCCATCGCTTCTTCATAGTTCGAAGGTTCACCGTTGTCTAACAACATGATTTCCAGGACAGGGTTGCCATACCACTCTGGTGTGGAACGTGTCCTTGTGGACCTACGAAGTTCAGTAGTAACTTGATCCGAAGTACCTTGATCATCATCATTAACTTCCTCTCCAGTCGGTGCTGGCACCACAGGAACATCTTCCTGAGCTGCGCTACTTACCGGTTCAAGAGGTAGTACTTCATCAAGTTCCACTTTCCTCCCACTTACTTCTTTCGAGAGAAACTCTTTCTCCAGAAAGGACCCGTTCTTGGCAACAAAGATCTTGCCTTCGGATCTGAGGTAGAAGGTATACCCAATGGTTTCCTTAGGGTATCCTATGAAGACGCATTTTTCCGACTTGGGTTCGAGCTTTTCAGGTTGAAGTTTCTTGACATAAGCATCGCATCCCCAAACTTTTAGAAACGACAGCTTAGGTTTCTTCCCAAACCATAATTCATACGGTGTCGTCTCAACGGATTTAGACGGTGCCCTATTTAAAGTGAATGTAGCTGTCTCTAAAGCGTATCCCCAAAATGATAGCGGTAAATCGGTAAGAGACATCATAGACCGCACCATATCCAATAAAGTGCGATTACGACGTTCGGACACACCGTTACGCTGAGGTGTTCCAGGCGGCGTGAGTTGTGAAACGATTCCACATTTCCTTAAGTGCGTACCAAATTCGTGACTTAAATATTCTCCTCCACGATCTGATCGTAAGAACTTTATTTTTCGGTCACGTTGATTCTCTACCTCATTCTGAAATTCCTTGAACTTTTCAAAGGTCTCAGACTTGTGTTTCATCAAGTAGACATACCCATATCTACTTAAGTCATCAGTGAGAGTGAGAACATAACGATAGCCACCGCGAGCCTCAACGCTCATTGGACCGCACACATCAGTATGTATAATTTCCAATAAGTTGGTTGCTCGCTCCATTGTTCCGGAGAACGGAGTCTTGGTCATTTTACCCATGAGGCATGGTTCGCACGTGTCAAATGATTCGAAATCAAGAGACTCCAAAAGTCCATCTGTATGGAGCTTCTTCATGCGTTTGACACCAATGTGACCAAGGCGGCAGTGCCACAGATATGTGGGACTATCATTATCAATCTTACATCTTTTGGTATTCACACTATGAATATGTGTAACATCACGTTCGAGATTCATTAAGAATAAACCATTGACCAGCGGGGCATGACCATAAAACATATCTCTCATATAAATAGAACAACCATTATTCTCGGATTTAAATGAGTAGCCATCTCGTATTAAACGAGATCCAGATACAATGTTCATGCTCAAAGCTGGCACTAAATAACAATTATTGAGGTTTAAAACTAATCCCGTAGGTAAATGTAGAGGTAGCGTGCCGACGGCGATCACATCGACCTTGGAACCATTCCCGACGCGCATCGTCACCTCGTCCTTCGCCAGTCTCCGCTTATTCCGCAGCTCCTGTTTTGAGTTACAAATATGAGCAACCGCACCGGTATCAAATACCCAGGAGCTACTACGAGTACTGGTAAGGTACACATCAATTACATGTATATCACATATACCTTTAGTGTTGCCGGCCTTCTTGTCCGCTAAGTATTTGGGGCAGTTCCGCTTCCAGTGACCCTTCCCTTTGCAATAAAAGCACTCAGTCTCAGGCTTGGGTCCATTCTTTGGCTTCTTCCCGGCAACTGGCTTACCGGGCGCGGCAACTCCCTTGCCGTCCTTCTTGAAGTTCTTCTTACCCTTGCCTTTCTTGAAACTAGTGGTTTTATTGACCATCAACACTTGATGTTCCTTTTTGATTTCCACCTCCGCTGATTTCAGCATTGAAAATACTTCAGGAATAGTTTTCACCATCCCCTGCATATTGTAGTTCATCACAAAGCTCTTGTAGCTAGGTGGGAGCGACTGAAGGATTCTGTCAATGACCGCCTCGTCCGGGAGGTTAATGTCCAGCTGGGACAAGCGGTTGTGCAACCCAGACATTTTGAGTATGTGCTCACTGACAGAACTATTTTCCTCCATCTTACAACTGTAGAACTTGTCGGAGACTTCATATCTCTCGACCCGGGCATGAGCTTGGAAAACCATTTTCAGCTCTTCGAACATCTCATATGCTCCGTGTTGCTCAAAACGCTTTTGGAGCCCCGGTTCTAAGCTGTAAAGCATGCCACACTGAACGAGGGAGTAATCATCAGCACGTGACTGCCAAGCGTTCATAACGTCTTGGTTCTCTGGGATGGGTGCTTCACCTAGCGGTGCTTCTAGGACATATGCTTTCTTGGCAGCTATGAGGATGATCCTCAGGTTCCGGACCCAGTCCGTATAGTTGCTGCCATCATCTTTCAGCTTGGTTTTCTCTAGGAACGCGTTGAAGTTGAGGTTGACATGAGCGTTGGCCATTTGATCTACAAGACATTTTGCAAAGGTTTTTAGACTAAGTTCATGATAATTAAGTTCATCTAATCAAATTATTTAATGAACTCCCACTCAGATTAGACATCCCTCTAGTCATCTAAGTGATACATGATCCGACTCAACTAGACCGTGTCCGATCATCACGTGAGACAGACTAGTCATCATCGGTGAACATCTCCATGTTGATCGTATCTTCCATACGACTCATGTTCGACCTTTCGGTCTCTTGTGTTCCGAGGCCATGTCTGTACATGCTAGGCTCGTCAAGTCAACCTAAGTGTTTTGCATGTGTAAATCTGTCTTACACCCGTTGTATGTGGACGTTGGAATCTATCACACCCAATCATCACGTGGTGCTTCGAAACAATGAACTTTCGCAACGGCGCACAGTTAGGGGGAACACTTTCTTGAAATTATTATGAGGGATCATCTTATTTACTACCGTCGTTCTAAGCAAATAAGATGCAAAAACATGATAAACATCACATGCAATCAAATAGTGACATGATATGGCCAATATCATATTGCTCCTTTGATCTCCATCTTCGGGGCGCCATGATCATCTTCGTCACCGGCATGACACCATGATCTCCATCATCATGATCTCCATCATCGTGTCTCCATGAAGTTGTTCGCTAACTATTACTTCTACTACTATGGCTAACGGTTTAGCAATAAAGTAAAGTAATTGCATGGCATTTATTCATTGACACGCATGTCATACAATAATTAAGACAACTCCTATGGCTCCTGCCGGTTGTCATACTCATCGACATGCAAGTCATGATTCCTATTACAAGAACATGATCTCATACATCACATATATATCATTCATCACAACCTTTTGGCCATATCACATCACAAGGCATATGCTGCAAAAACAAGTTAGACGTCCTCTAATTGTTGTTGCATGTTTTTACGTGGCTTCAATAGGGTTCTAGCAAGAACGTTTCGTACCTACGTAAAAGCCACAATGTGATATGCCAATTTCTATTTACCATTCATAAGGACCCTTTTCATCGAATCCGATCCGACTAAAGTGGGAGAGACAGACACCCGCTAGCCACCTTATGCAACTAGTGCATGTCAGTCGGTGGAACCTGTCTCACGTAAGCATACGTGTAAGGTCGGTCTGGGCCGCTTCATCCCACGATGCCGCCGAAACAAGATAAGACTAGTAGTGGCAAGAAAATTGACAACATCTATGCCCACAACAAATTTGTGTTCTACTCGTGTAAAGAAACTACGCATAAACCTGGCTCTGATACCACTGTTGGGGAACGTTGCAGAAAATAAAAAATTTCTAAGCTTCACCAAGATCAATCTATGGAGTCATCTAGCAACGAGAGAGAGAGAGGAGTGCATCTACATACCCTTGTAGATCGCGAGCGGAAGCGTTCAAGAGAACGGGGTTGAGGGAGTCGTACTCGTCGTGATCCAAATCACCGAAGATCCTAGTGCGAACGGACGGCACCTCCGCGTTCAACACACGTACGGTTGGGGAAGACGTCTCCTCCTTCTTGATCCAGCAAGGGGGAAGGAGAGGTTGATGGAGATCCAGCAGCACAACGACGTGGTGGTGGAAGTAGCGGCGATCTCGGCAGGGCTTCGCCAAGCTCAGCGAGAGGGAGAGGTGGTACGGGGGAGAGGGAGGCACCAGGGACTAGGGTACGGCTGCCCTCCCTCCCCCCTTCTTTATATAGGGGCCCTAGGGAGGCGCCGGCCCCCTAGAGATCTAATCTCAAGGGGGGGGGGGGCGGCTGCCTACGGGGGGGGGGGACTTGCCCCCCAAGTCAAGTGGGCGCCCCCCACCCCTAGGGTTTCCAACCCTAGGCGCAGGGGAGGCCCAAGGGGGGGCGCACCAGCCCACCAGGGGCTGATTCCCTTCCCTCTTCAGGCCACGTGGCCCTCCGGGATAGGTGGCCCCACCCGGTGGACCCCCGGGACCCTTTCGGTGGTCCCGGTACAATACCGGTGACCCCTGAAACTTTCCCGGTGGTCGAAACTGGACTTCCTATATACAAATCTTCACCTCCGGACCATTCCGGAACTACTCATGACGTTCGGGATCTCATCTGGGACTCCGAACAACTTTCGGGTTACCGCATACTAATATCTCTACAACCCTAGCGTCACCGAACCTTAAGTGTGTAGACCCTACGTGTTCGGGTATCATGCAGACATGACCGAGAGTGACAAATCCCAGTCTCGATCCGTGTTAATGATACGTCCATTTTGCATCATGCTTTTATATCAATATTTATTGCATTATGGGATGTTATTTCACGTTATGTCACAATACTTATGGCTATTCTCCCTTATTTTACAAGGTTTACATGAAGAGGGAGAATGCCGACAGCTGGAATTCTGGGCTGGAAAAGGAGCAAATATTGAAGGCCTATTCTGCGCAACTCCAAAAGTCCTGAAACTCCACGGAATATCTTAAAATAAATAAAGAAAAATCATCGCCAAAGATGAAGGCCAGGGGGCCCACACCCTGCTCACGAGGGTGGGGGCGCCCCCCCCCCCGGGGCGCGCCCCCTACCTCGTGGGCCCCTTGGTGGCTCTCCGACGCCCATCTTCTCCTATATGAAGTCTTACGATGATAAAAATAAGAAGCAACCTTTCGGGATGAGACTCCGCCGCCACGAGGCGGAACCTTGGCAGAACCAATCTAGGGCTCCTGCAGAGCTGTTCTGCCGGGGACACTTCCCTCCGGGAGGGGGAAATCATCACCATCGTCATCACCAACGCTCCTCTCATCGGGAGAGGGAAATCTCCATCAACATCTTCACCAGCACCATCTCATCTCCAAACCCTAGTTCATCTCTTGTATCCAATTTTTGTCTCCAAGTCCGGGATTGGTGCTAGTAGTGTTGATTACTCCTTGTAGTTGATGCTAGTTGGTTTATTTGGTGGAAGATCATATGTTCAGATCCTTTATGCACATTATTACCCCTCTGATTATGAACATGAATATGCTTTGTGAGTAGTTACGTTTGTTCCTGAGGACAAGGGAGAAGTCTTGCTATTAGTAGTCATGTGAATTTGGTATTCGTTCGATATTTTGATAAGATGTATGTTGTATAACCTCTAGTGGTATTATGTGAACATCGACTACATAACACTTCACCATTTTTTGGGCCTAGAGGAAGGCATTGGGAAGTAATAAGTAGATGATGGGTTGCTAGAGTGACAGAAGCTTAAACCCTAGTTTATGCGTTGCTTCATAAGGGGCTGATTTGGATCCATATGTTTCATGCTATGGTTAGGTTTACCTTAATAGTTTTGTTGTAGTTGCGGATGCTTGCAATAGAGGTTAATCATAAGTGGGATGCTTGTTCAAGTAAGAACAGCACCCAAGCACCGGTCCACCCACATATCAAATTATCAAAGTACCGAACGCGAATCATATGAGCATGATGAAAACTAGCTTGACGATATTCCCATGTGTCCTCGGGAGTGCTTTTCCTATTATAAGAGTTTGTCCAGGCTTGTCCTTTGCTACAAAAAGGATTGGGCCACCTTGCTGCACTTTATTTACTATTTTTACTTGTTGCTCGATACAATTTATCTTATCACAAAACTATCTGTTACCACTTATTTCAGTACTTGCAGAGAATACCTTGCTAAAAACTGCTTATCATTTCCTTCTGCTCCTCATTGGGTTCGACACTCTTACTTAGCGAAAGGACTAGATAAATCCCCTATACTTGTGGGTCATCAAGACTCTTTTCTGGCCCCGTTGCCGGGGAGTGAAGCGCCTTTGGTAGGTGGAATTTGGTAAGGAAAAATTTATTTAGTGTGCTGAAATTCTCTGTCACTTGTTACTATGGAAAGTAATTCTCTGAGGGGCTTGTTCGGGGTATCTTCACCCCATCGAGTAGAGCAAAGAGTTGCTCCTCAACCTATTCAACCTACTGAACCTATTTAAAATGAAACTCCTTTTGAGATTCCTTTGGGTATGATGGAAAAACTGCTAGCTAACACTTTTACAGGAGATGGGACAAAGCATCCTGATAAACATCTACGCTATGTGGATGACGTTTGTGGACTATTTAATCTTGTAGGTATACCCGATGATGTTGTTAAGAAGAAGGCCTTCCGTTTATCTTTGAAGGGAGACGCATTGACATGGTACAGGCTATGTGATGATATGAGATCATGGAACTATAAAAGATTGAAATTGGAATTTCATCAAAAGTACTACCCTATGCATCTTGTTCATCGTGATCGCAATTATATATATAATTTTTGGCCTCGCAAAGGAGAAAGCATCGCTCAAGCTTGAGGGAGGCTTAAATCAATGTTATATTCATGCCCCAATCATGAGCGCCCAAGAGAAGTAATTATTCAAAGTTTCTGTCAGGACCCCGACTCAATGCCACATCGATCTAGCATGTAACACCTCATATCATTTTGCGGCCTCACGCACGGTATTCCCACGGGTGTCGTCTTACCTTTGCCCGGGACCGTTTGCGTCTTTTGGCACACGTATATGATAGTGTCGCTAGCATCCATATGATAAGGAGCCCGGGCTGACATGGCTAGTCGTAAACCCAAAGTGGCACAAACCTACAGGGACAGGCATCCATGACCCAGCATCGAACGTGTCGGTCATCAGCGAGTGAATCCAGGCTGTAGCACTGGGCTAGCAGGACTCCGGTGAACCGGGCTGTAGCGGGCTAACAGGACTCCGGTATTCATCGCGTGACATTTCCCTGAAGGGACAGACACAGGAACGACGAAGGACACATGCCGGCCAGCCTAAGTGTTCCGGAGCAGTAGCAAGCTACCATGGCTCAGTGGAAACACCAGGAGACATTTCCCGGTAAGAGAGGCTACCAAGGATAAACAACTAGGTTGTCAGATCCCACACATACCAAGCATTTCAATAACATACACACAATATGCTCGATATGTGCAAATACAACATGGCATCACAACATGACTCTACAACTCAAGTATTTATTCATTAGGCTCCGAGGAGCGAGATATTACAAACAGGGGTCTCATGACCCAACATTCAGAGCATACATATCAAAGCACAAGCGGAAGCTATCATGTCTGAGTACAGACATCTATAAATGAAAAAGGCTGAGAAGCCTGACTATCTACCAAATCCTGCTGAGGCACAAGATCGTAGCTGAGGTAACAAGCTAAACGTCGAAGTCCACGTGGAACTACTAGTGAGACTGAAGTCTCTCTGCAAAAACATAAAATAGGCAAACGTGAGTACAAATGTACCCAGCAAGACTTACATCAGAACTAACTACATATGCATCATTTTCAACAAGGGGATGGTGGGGTTTAACTGCAGCAAGCCAGCTTTGACTCGGTGGCTATCCTAAACTACGACTGCAAGCGACTCTTTTGAGGTGGCGCACACGAGTCCACATATTCACCATATCAATACACCACTATGGATCCGCTCCCGTCTCCCTACGAGAACGCCATCCATAGCACTCACGCTTATCTTGCGCATTTTAAAGTATCCACTTTCACTTGTCTATGAACTGATATAAGCAACCCAGAAGTCCTTTACCGCGGACACGGCTATTCGAATAGATGATGTTAACCCTGCAGGGGTGTACTTCTTCATACATGTTTCCACCACTTAGCGTCTGCACACGACATGTGCTCGGCAGACTTCAAGCGAAAGCCGACGTGGGTGTAGACCACGACCTACCTAAACACCTAAGTCTCTAGTCCAGGTTTATCGCCTATTCGGGTTCCATCCATGAGGAGATCCGGCCGGAGTTTCGCTCACAGCCCCAAACGATGTGAACAGGGTTCCGTGACACCAAACGGGTGCCCGGTTTACCCGGCCACGTGCCTACCGCATCACAGCCCACCCCTACGGTCAGCGCTGTCCACGGCCTCCAGCATACTACAAACACCAGAAACTACTTGCAACTCCTGGACAGAGGACAAGGGTGATTAAGAAGTCGAGCGGGGTCATATTTCAGGGCCCAATGTATGGTAGTAGCTGAGTCATGGATCACAAACACAGAACTCAGTTCCTAAGGACGGCTTCAATGAGACAACCCACCATGTACTCCTACATGGCCTCTCACCGCTACCTTTACCAAATCGTGTTCACACACTTAGCTCTCAATGGTAGGACATGTTCACACACCTCTGATCCATTCCCGATGAATCAGACCTGACACAACTCTAAGCAGTAGCAGGCATGACAAACAAGCAAGAATGAGTAGGCACAACAGGGCTCAAACAACTCCTACTCATGCTAGTGGGTTTCATCTATTTACTGTGGCAATGACAGGTCATGCAAAGGATAAAGGGGTTCAACTACCGCAACAAGTAACAGATGAATCGTTGTTGTCCTAATGCAGTAAAAGAGAGCAGGAGCGAGAGAGTGGGTTTGTATCGGAATGAACAAGGGGGTTTTGCTTGCCTGGCACTTCTGAAGATAGCATTGAGTCTTCATCAGTGTCAACGATCACATCATCGGTATCACGTCTATCGAGAGGGGACAAATACCGGCAACATAGAAGGGAACACAATCAATGCAATGCACAATATGATGCATGATCATGACATGGCAAAATGAATGTGTTTTGAGCTAATGCAACTAGCAACAGATTAAATGAAGTTGGTTTGAATACAAGATTCAAATTTAAACTCCATATGTGATTATTCAAATGCCATTTAATTGATTTGTGCTAAACAGCAGCTATAAGTTGTTCTAACATGCATGAAAATGGTACAGATGGATTCCTTGAATTTTTCTGATAATTTTTCATATATAAATTATTTAATTTGGAGTTACGGTTGAATTTCTATGATTTTTAGAAGTTTATACAATTTTCTGGAATTTTCTGAATAAAAACAAATCCAGAAAACATTACTGCGTCATCCTGACGTCATGATGACGTCAGCAGGTCAACGTGGCACAGTCCGGTCAAACTCTGACCGGTGGGTCCCGAGTGTCAGTGTCTAACTAAACTAACCTAGCTTAGTTAATACTAACCTAACTTAATTAGCCGGGCGGGGCCCGCATGTCAGTGAGAGAGAGGGGGGTCAAACCGGCCAGTGGGGTCAAACCCGGGTCAAACTCGCCGGAGTTGACCCGAGGCTCGTCGCCGGCGAGGCCAGGGACGGCGGAGAGCGTCGGGATTCGCCCTCCGATGACCAAAAGAGCGGCGGAGGGGCTCTACGGGATGCCCAGGCTCGCGCGCATCTAACAGGGCAAACGGGAGAAGCTAGGGTGGCCGGAGGCGACGGCAATCATGACGACGGCGGCGGCCGGAGTTCGGGTGGTGGCGGGTTTGGCGCTACGAGCGGTGGTTTGGCGCGCTGAGGGCACTAGGGAGAAGCTCTTGCTCCTCCGCATCCAAAGGAACGGACGGGAGGCCGCGAGGTGGCCGGAGTTGAGCACGGCGTCGACCTCGGCGGCGGCCGGAGCTCGGGCGAGCTCGGGGTCGGTGTTAGGGAGCACGGCAGGAGGCAAAGGGGGGTGTTACGACCTCCTGGGGTTGCACTGAGCACGGCCGCGTGCTCGGTTGCAGCTCTAGGCAACGGTGGCTACGGCGGCGACATGGCCGGCGGCGAAGAGCTCTCGGCTCCGGTGGATATTGGCGCTAGCAGGAGAAAAAGTGCCAGGGGAGGGAGGGGATCGACGCAGCAGCTCACAGCGGATCGAACGAAGGGGTTGGTGAGCTCGGGGGCGTCCTCGTTGCTGCGAATCGAGCGGCGGCGATCTCCGGCCATGGCGATGAAGACGGTGGTGATGGCGGCGTTGCAGCGCGTCCGTGGCGTCGTGGCTTGTCGAGGAGGTCGGGGACGTCGAGACGGAGCTCGCAAGCACAGCGAGGGGTCGAGGGGGAGACGGTGGCCGCGGCGTTACGGTGGCGCGGCTGCGGCTGCGCTCGGGCGAGTGAGAGAGAGGAAGCAGAGGAGAGAAACAAGGGAGAGGGAGAGAGCGAGGGGGTCCAGGGGGTCGGGGCGGCGCCGAGGAGATGACGCGCGGCGTCGCGGTGGCCAGGCGATGCAGACGAGCAGGGTGGTGGCGTGGCGAGCTCGGGCGCGTGCGCCGTGTCCCTCCTCTGCCTACTGGCGCGAGGAGGAAGGCGACAGGGAGGGTAGCGGTGGCGGGCTGGGCCGCTGGAGGAGCTGGGCCAGGTAAGTGGGCGCCAGGTAAGTGGCTGGGCTTCTCTCTTTTTTTATATATCTGTTCTGTTTTCTATTTAATTGCCACTGAATTCAAATTCAAACAAATTTGAAAACAGTGCCAAAACTCCCCTGGATAATTTTATGTCACTTAAGGTCTACTCCTCATAAACATAAAATATCTCAGGACATTTGAAAATATATTCATTATATATTATGAATATAACTCCAAATTCAAATAAAATATTGATTTAAAATCAGAGCCCAAATAATTCCTTAGAAATGTCCCAAAATTTTGGTTTGATTTATAACTCTTGCCAAAATTGTCAGAGCTATTTCTAGGGCATTTTGGATTTACTGATTGCAATTTTAGGGTTTCTTGCCCCTTTATTAAAATGATTTCCGAGGCTTTCAATTTCCTCATTTCAACTTTCGGAATATAGACATGATGCACACATGAAGCTAGCCTAGAGCATTACCAGAAGCTAGGGATGTGACAACTCACCCCCACTAAACAAGAATCTCGTCTCGAGATTCAAGCGTAGGGTAAGATGAAGGGGAAACGCAAACTAACATAATCTCCACGATCCAGGGTGCACTTCAAATGAACGTTGATTCGTTCACCATCATTATCTCGAAGTCTTGCTCTGGGAACTCCAACCAACATGACAACGAGAGGAGAAGGGAACTCTAGAAGGATCAATCTTCTCGAAGGTCGAACAACTCAGGATTAACTCTCGGAATGAGACATAGCAACATCTCTCGAGCTGAGAGGCGAAGCACACATCTATAGGAATGGAGTGAAGCAGATGACGAGGGTTCACTAGGTAGACCACAATTCCACACCTAAGAGGGTGGTGAACGGTTGTCAACGTAGCGAGGAGTTGAGTTGCCATGATACCACGACGAAACATCCTGGAGGAGGGTGATTCATAGATTATTACCCTAAGTGGCAAAAAGAATTACCTTTGATCCAGAGATCATTGAAACTCTTCATACCAGCCTAAGGCAATCACAAGCGATCATTTGGAGGGGGTCGGTAGAATGGCATACTCGGACTTGGATGATGTGGATTACCTTGTTGAAAACAACGTAATGGATGAATTTGCTTATCACCGGAAATGGAAGAGACCCATGGTAGAATGGCACATTGGCGGTGCAAGCTGGGAACAAAATGCAAATGATGGGAATGATTCTGGTAACTAGGGAAGAACCCAACAATAGAGAGTGGATTCACTGTTTGAAAAGGTCATAGCATTGCCGAGGAAACCGAGAGGAATCCCAGTTAGAGCCGATGATAACACGTAGCGCTTGTGCGTGCTCTCAAGAACTTGAGCATTTCCATAATCATCAAGGTTTTACCAACATCCGTGTCAAGGATGCTGACAACACAACATACTACCATGATGAATAGCGATGGACGATGCAGATGCAAAGGAGGATAACACTTTCTCAGATTTCACCTTAGCGAGCCAAGGAACAAAATCTGGACGATCGACCGAGAGACATTTAGCACTCCGCTTCTAATGTTCTCCTTGATGTGCTAGCGTAACCCATTCATAGATATGGTTTGATATCTAGAACATCAAGTAAAAAGGTCGGACTTCGGGATCTCAAAATCCATAGGGGCAACTAGGGAGTAAATCCTACGAAATCCCTATGGGGAGGTGGCCAACTTCCTCAATCAAGATATTATAATAACAGGTCTTCCGGCTGGGTGTGTTGGCCACGACATCCACTTTACCGGTTTTCGAGGGACCGATATTATAGTTCTTGGGAAATGTTCCAAACCATCATATCTGCCTGAGATTCAGATCTGGTTGGTGTCAGGATATTCCAGACTCATCGAGTCTAGGAAGAAAAATGAAAGTTTGCAACACAAATCGACGAGATGACGTTGCGGGATTCTCGGGAGATGAACTACGATAGCAAGCTCCAAAACATGAGCTGGTTCTGCTACAAACATGTGAACATGTTGTCCAAGACAAGCATGACCACAAAGTAGTCTTATAATAAAACACTACCGAGTTCAGGAGGGGGAACCATCATTAATGACATCGAAGTCTCCACGCGTGGAAGTCCAAAGAGTTCACCTTGGACAGACTCCTTTATCTTTGAACAACTCAATCAGTGGCTTGGTGTGCTAGGATATACATATAGAATGGAGGTTGCAAATCTCCAGACCACAGAATACTTCGCACGTATGCATGACTGACTTGGGATGATTCCAGAGGAAGCAAAACTAACTTTCTCAAATTCACGGCGGCAACTTTCACCAAATGCACGTGTATAAGAGGAAGTCACTCCTTTCATCAAACAAATACTTCATGAGCTAGCATGAAGAAAATGCTTTCAAAAGTTTCCAACACTAGCTTAATGTCCAACAAAATCATGGAGGAGATAAGGATGTTGTCAATGGGCTCAACAACAATTCATCTGGGTTTCCTTTTAAAAGGAATTCCATAGTTAAGTGAACAAGTGATAGCATGGGTCAGACCCAAAAGATATAATGGTGTATACTCGAGGGATCAACCACGAGTAAGACAACATTACGAATATCGTTGGTTCTGGTCTGATTGGATGATAGCCCATACTCCAATCAAAGGTTGGATAAAATGATAGGTCCATTAACTGATCACGAGGTTCAGTCGATGAAAATATCAACTTTCTTCAACACACATACAAGACATCCCTTATAATGAACTATATCGGACAAGCTTCTATCTTCCAACTCTCCAAGTTGATGCATAGCTTAACCAACTAGCTCAGGGGTATCCAACACGGATTCTTGGAGAAAGGGTGGTTTACAGGATAAACCAACTTGATCACGAGCTTAACATAACAGTCAGGTGACAACCTGGTGATACTTTCGAGAAGATATTCGGAAAATCACGAACCACCGATATGTTACTAAGATCGAGAACAATCTTGCTTTTCAGGGCAAGACGATATGATCAAATGAGTGAGGACTTGACACAATCCTAACTCATTGATCGAAGGGTGCACCGGAAATAAGGACTAGATAGCACGATCAGTCTTAGAATGATGATTCAAGAACCAACACGCTAAGAATGAAATTATTATCCTTTAACTACCAAGCAACAGAGTTGCTAGCAGTATTGATTTCACACGCCATGATTCATTTGTCGGCATTCCGGTTACAATAACACAGGAACCGAGGAATGAACAATGATGGCAAAAGTATCACTGTACCAAGAGTTCATAGGATGGTGTGCAATTCCTATAACAATCCCGATATAAAAGATGGTAATACTCCAAGGTAGAACAGAGCAAAAGCTGGATTGGCATTTTGATCTGCGGAGTACAATTGTTTTGACCCAATCCTAGATATGGAAGAGGTACTGGAGTTTGTTTCTCCTAGTCATTCCGCGATAGAATGGCTTGACGGACCACAAGAGTAATAGGCATCGATAAACGAACGCACGCATACTCTTGACTATCAATTGATAGACGAAGGTCAGTAGACAACTAAAGAGGGACAACTCAAAGGAACATATAACTTTCTGAGTTGTGGATGCATAGACTAGTATGTCGAACCAAGTTCAACATAATTCTTCCGGATAACCCATGCAGAAGGGTTGAGCTGGCAGAGTCACAATATAGCATGGAGAACTCATCGAGAGCACTCTTGTTGTCATCTTTTGGTTCAGAAGAACTCCTGCCAAGAATGGTTCATGGTAATTGGAAGAAGGATGTACCACGAACCTCGAGGACTATCGCAAAGGTTACTACTATCCTAAAGGGACTAGCAAACACTATCAACATGAAGTAAGTAGGGTGAATCTCGGGTTCAAAACCCAAGGAGTAGAATACCTACTACTAAGTGGCATCACGGGATGCTTTCGAGAATAAAGGCCAGAATCATCACACTAGGACACAAATCATGGCTAGCTTACTAGGTGACTCCCTAAAACACCTAGGGTCATAATAATAGCTCCAACATATATGTCAAGGCAATAAATTACCTCAACGCACCGGTTAGTGTGCTTATTCTGACCATAAGGGACATCGGGAACGAAAGAGAGGATTTGCAAATGCATCAGACTAATTAGAAACCTGGGATGACTCGGACAGCATAACGGCTGTAAATGCTTAGAAAAAAATTTGAGACATTCACAAAAATGGTGGCATAACCACACAGAAGCACAATATCAAGGTTTCGAGATCAACAATTAACATACGGAAGTAGTAGAAACTGAACTCAAGCTTAAATCCAACAATCTTATAAGTCTACGGATTAGTAACGCGTGATCCTGATAGAAAGAAGAGATAGCCTAGCTCTTAATCCCCGTAGGAAAGATAAGATGACTCAGATCAGAAGGGCATGAGGTATAAGGAGTAAAAAGAGCCTTACGTTCCATCCCACAATCAATTCCCTTATATAACTAAAGAATTTCTAGACTCAACTTCGACCAGTTTGGCTTGGTAATCCTACAGGCAGTCAAGCTCTGATACCAACGCTGTCAGGACCCCGACTCAATGCCACATCGATCTAGCATGTAACACCTCATATCATTTTGCGGCCTCACGCACGGTATTCCCACGGGTGTCGTCTTACCTTTGCCCGGGACCGTTTGCGTCTTTTGGCACACGTATATGATAGTGTCGCTAGCATCCATATGATAAGGAGCCCGGGCTGACATGGCTAGTCGTAAACCCAAAGTGGCACAAACCTACAGGGACAGGCATCCATGACCCAGCATCGAACGTGTCGGTCATCAGCGAGTGAATCCAGGCTGTAGCACTGGGCTAGCAGGACTCCGGTGAACCGGGCTGTAGCGGGCTAACAGGACTCCGGTATTCATCGCGTGACATTTCCCTGAAGGGACAGACACAGGAACGACGAAGGACACATGCCGGCCAGCCTAAGTGTTCCGGAGCAGTAGCAAGCTACCATGGCTCAGTGGAAACACCAGGAGACATTTCCCGGTAAGAGAGGCTACCAAGGATAAACAACTAGGTTGTCAGATCCCACACATACCAAGCATTTCAATAACATACACACAATATGCTCGATATGTGCAAATACAACATGGCATCACAACATGACTCTACAACTCAAGTATTTATTCATTAGGCTCCGAGGAGCGAGATATTACAAACAGGGGTCTCATGACCCAACATTCAGAGCATACATATCAAAGCACAAGCGGAAGCTATCATGTCTGAGTACAGACATCTATAAATGAAAAAGGCTGAGAAGCCTGACTATCTACCAAATCCTGCTGAGGCACAAGATCGTAGCTGAGGTAACAAGCTAAACGTCGAAGTCCACGTGGAACTACTAGTGAGACTGAAGTCTCTCTGCAAAAACATAAAATAGGCAAACGTGAGTACAAATGTACCCAGCAAGACTTACATCAGAACTAACTACATATGCATCATTTTCAACAAGGGGATGGTGGGGTTTAACTGCAGCAAGCCAGCTTTGACTCGGTGGCTATCCTAAACTACGACTGCAAGCGACTCTTTTGAGGTGGCGCACACGAGTCCACATATTCACCATATCAATACACCACTATGGATCCGCTCCCGTCTCCCTACGAGAACGCCATCCATAGCACTCACGCTTATCTTGCGCATTTTAAAGTATCCACTTTCACTTGTCTATGAACTGATATAAGCAACCCAGAAGTCCTTTACCGCGGACACGGCTATTCGAATAGATGATGTTAACCCTGCAGGGGTGTACTTCTTCATACATGTTTCCACCACTTAGCGTCTGCACACGACATGTGCTCGGCAGACTTCAAGCGAAAGCCGACGTGGGTGTAGACCACGACCTACCTAAACACCTAAGTCTCTAGTCCAGGTTTATCGCCTATTCGGGTTCCATCCATGAGGAGATCCGGCCGGAGTTTCGCTCACAGCCCCAAACGATGTGAACAGGGTTCCGTGACACCAAACGGGTGCCCGGTTTACCCGGCCACGTGCCTACCGCATCACAGCCCACCCCTACGGTCAGCGCTGTCCACGGCCTCCAGCATACTACAAACACCAGAAACTACTTGCAACTCCTGGACAGAGGACAAGGGTGATTAAGAAGTCGAGCGGGGTCATATTTCAGGGCCCAATGTATGGTAGTAGCTGAGTCATGGATCACAAACACAGAACTCAGTTCCTAAGGACGGCTTCAATGAGACAACCCACCATGTACTCCTACATGGCCTCTCACCGCTACCTTTACCAAATCGTGTTCACACACTTAGCTCTCAATGGTAGGACATGTTCACACACCTCTGATCCATTCCCGATGAATCAGACCTGACACAACTCTAAGCAGTAGCAGGCATGACAAACAAGCAAGAATGAGTAGGCACAACAGGGCTCAAACAACTCCTACTCATGCTAGTGGGTTTCATCTATTTACTGTGGCAATGACAGGTCATGCAAAGGATAAAGGGGTTCAACTACCGCAACAAGTAACAGATGAATCGTTGTTGTCCTAATGCAGTAAAAGAGAGCAGGAGCGAGAGAGTGGGTTTGTATCGGAATGAACAAGGGGGTTTTGCTTGCCTGGCACTTCTGAAGATAGCATTGAGTCTTCATCAGTGTCAACGATCACATCATCGGTATCACGTCTATCGAGAGGGGACAAATACCGGCAACATAGAAGGGAACACAATCAATGCAATGCACAATATGATGCATGATCATGACATGGCAAAATGAATGTGTTTTGAGCTAATGCAACTAGCAACAGATTAAATGAAGTTGGTTTGAATACAAGATTCAAATTTAAACTCCATATGTGATTATTCAAATGCCATTTAATTGATTTGTGCTAAACAGCAGCTATAAGTTGTTCTAACATGCATGAAAATGGTACAGATGGATTCCTTGAATTTTTCTGATAATTTTTCATATATAAATTATTTAATTTGGAGTTACGGTTGAATTTCTATGATTTTTAGAAGTTTATACAATTTTCTGGAATTTTCTGAATAAAAACAAATCCAGAAAACATTACTGCGTCATCCTGACGTCATGATGACGTCAGCAGGTCAACGTGGCACAGTCCGGTCAAACTCTGACCGGTGGGTCCCGAGTGTCAGTGTCTAACTAAACTAACCTAGCTTAGTTAATACTAACCTAACTTAATTAGCCGGGCGGGGCCCGCATGTCAGTGAGAGAGAGGGGGGTCAAACCGGCCAGTGGGGTCAAACCCGGGTCAAACTCGCCGGAGTTGACCCGAGGCTCGTCGCCGGCGAGGCCAGGGACGGCGGAGAGCGTCGGGATTCGCCCTCCGATGACCAAAAGAGCGGCGGAGGGGCTCTACGGGATGCCCAGGCTCGCGCGCATCTAACAGGGCAAACGGGAGAAGCTAGGGTGGCCGGAGGCGACGGCAATCATGACGACGGCGGCGGCCGGAGTTCGGGTGGTGGCGGGTTTGGCGCTACGAGCGGTGGTTTGGCGCGCTGAGGGCACTAGGGAGAAGCTCTTGCTCCTCCGCATCCAAAGGAACGGACGGGAGGCCGCGAGGTGGCCGGAGTTGAGCACGGCGTCGACCTCGGCGGCGGCCGGAGCTCGGGCGAGCTCGGGGTCGGTGTTAGGGAGCACGGCAGGAGGCAAAGGGGGGTGTTACGACCTCCTGGGGTTGCACTGAGCACGGCCGCGTGCTCGGTTGCAGCTCTAGGCAACGGTGGCTACGGCGGCGACATGGCCGGCGGCGAAGAGCTCTCGGCTCCGGTGGATATTGGCGCTAGCAGGAGAAAAAGTGCCAGGGGAGGGAGGGGATCGACGCAGCAGCTCACAGCGGATCGAACGAAGGGGTTGGTGAGCTCGGGGGCGTCCTCGTTGCTGCGAATCGAGCGGCGGCGATCTCCGGCCATGGCGATGAAGACGGTGGTGATGGCGGCGTTGCAGCGCGTCCGTGGCGTCGTGGCTTGTCGAGGAGGTCGGGGACGTCGAGACGGAGCTCGCAAGCACAGCGAGGGGTCGAGGGGGAGACGGTGGCCGCGGCGTTACGGTGGCGCGGCTGCGGCTGCGCTCGGGCGAGTGAGAGAGAGGAAGCAGAGGAGAGAAACAAGGGAGAGGGAGAGAGCGAGGGGGTCCAGGGGGTCGGGGCGGCGCCGAGGAGATGATGCGCGGCGTCGCGGTGGCCAGGCGATGCAGACGAGCAGGGTGGTGGCGTGGCGAGCTCGGGCGCGCGCGCCGTGTCCCTCCTCTGCCTACTGGCGCGAGGAGGAAGGCGACAGGGAGGGTAGCGGTGGCGGGCTGGGCCGCTGGAGGAGCTGGGCCAGGTAAGTGGGCGCCAGGTAAGTGGCTGGGCTTCTCTCTTTTTTATATATATATCTGTTCTGTTTTCTATTTAATTGCCACTGAATTCAAATTCAAACAAATTTGAAAACAGTGCCAAAACTCCCCTGGATAATTTTATGTCACTTAAGGTCTACTCCTCATAAACATAAAATATCTCAGGACATTTGAAAATATATTCATTATATATTATGAATATAACTCGAAATTCAAATAAAATATTGATTTAAAATCAGAGCCCAAATAATTCCTTAGAAATGTCCCAAAATTTTGGGTTGATTTATAACTCTTGCCAAAATTGTCAGAGCTATTTCTAGGGCATTTTGGATTTACTGATTGCAATTTTAGGGTTTCTCGCCCCTTTATTAAAATGATTTCCGAGGCTTTCAATTTCCTCATTTCAACTTTCGGAATATAGACATGATGCACACATGAAGCTAGCCTAGAGCATTACCAGAAGCTAGGGATGTGACAGTTTCTATGCTCAGCTTTCTGATAACAATCGCACCATGCTCGATACTTCTTGTGCTGGCTCTTTTATGATGAAGACTATTGAATTTAAATGGAATTTATTGGATAGAATTAAACGCAACTCTGAAAATTGGGACCTCGACAAAGGTAAGGAGTTAGGTATAACACCTAAGTTTGATTGTGTTAAATCTTTTATGGATACCGATATTTTCCGTAAGTTCAGCACTAAATATGGACTTGACTCTGAGATAGTAGCTTCTTTCTGTGAATCCTTTGCTACTTATGTTGATCTCCCCAAGGAGAAGTGGTTTAAATATCATCCTCCCATAGAAGTAAAAGTAGCTGCACCTATTAAAGTTGAAGAAAAGACTGTCACTTATAATGATCCTATTGTTCCTACTTCTTATGTTGAGAAACCGCCTTTCCCTGTTAGAATGAAGGATCATGCTAAAGCTTCAACTATTGTTCGTAAAAGCAATATTAGAACTTATACACCTCCTGAGCAAGTCAAAGTAGAACCCAATATTGCTATTGTTAAAGATCTCTTGTCTGATAATATCGATGGACATGTTATTCAATTCTAGGGTGAAACTACTAGAATTGCTAAACCTTGTGCTAGAGATAAACATAGACCTGTGGTAGGTGTGCCTGTTATTTCTGTTAAAATAGGAGATCATTGTTATCATGGCTTATGTGATATGGGTGCTAGTGCTAGTGTGATACCCATTGACTTATACAAAGAAATTATGCCTGACATTGCACCTGCTGAGTTAGAAGATATTGATGTTACAATTAAACTTGCCAATAGAGACACTATATCTGCAATGGGAATTGTTAGAGATGTTGAAGTCTTGTGTGGAAAAACCAAATATCCCGCTGATTTCCTTGTTCTTGGTTCTCCACAAGATAGCTTTTGTCCCATTATATTTGGTAGACCCTTCTTGAATACTGTTAATGGTAAGATAGACTGTGAAAAGAATGTTGTTACTATTGGCTTGGATGATATGGTTCATGAGTTTAATTTCTCTAAATTTAGTAAACAACATCGTGAGGAAGAATCGCCTAGTAAGGATGAAATTATTGGTCTTGCTTCTATTGCTGTACCTCCTAGCGATCCTTTAGAACAATATTTGCTAGACCATGAAAATGATATGTTCATGAATGAAAGAAGGGAAATAGATGAAGTATTATTTAAATAGGAACCTATCCTGCAACATAATTTGCCTGTTGAAATCCTAGGGGATCCTCCTCCATCCAAGGGTGACCCCGTGTTTGAGCTTAAACCGTTGCCTAATAATCTTAAATATGCTTATCTTGATGAAAAGAAAATATATCCTGTTATTATTAGTGCTAACCTTTTAGAGCATGAAGAAGAAAGGTTATTGAAAACTCTGAAGAAGCACCGTGCCACTATTGGGTATACACTTGATGATCTTAAGGGCATTAGTCCCACTCTATGTCAACATAAAATAAATTTGGAAGCGGATGCCAAACCAGTTTGTGAACCTCAATGATGTTTGAATCCTAAAATGAAAGAAGTGGTAAGAAAAGAAATACTCAAGCTTATGGAGGCAGGTATAATTTATCCCGTTGCTGATAGTCAGTGGGTAAGTCCTGTCCATTGTGTCCCTAAGAAGGGAGGTATTACTGTTGTCCCTAATGATAAAGATGAATTGACCCCGCAAAGAATTATCACAGGCTATAGGATGGTAATTGATTTCCGCAAATTAAAAAAAGCTACTAAGAAAGATCATTACCCCTTACCTTTTATTGATCAAATACTAGAAAGATTATGCAAACATACACATTATTGCTTTTTAGATGGTTATTCTGGTTTCTCTCAAATACCTGTGTCAGCTAAAGATCAATCAAAGACTACTTTTACATGCCCTTTTGGTACTTCTGCTTATAGACGTATGCCTTTTGGTTTATGTAATGCACCTGCTACCTTTCAAAGATGCATGATGGATATATTCTCTGACTTTTGTGAATTTTTTTTTGAGGTTTTCATGGACGATTTTTCCGTCTATGGTTCCTCTTTTGATGATTGCTTGAGCAATCTTGATCGAGTTTTGCAGAGATGTGAAGAAACCAATCTTGTCTTGAACTCGGAAAAGTGCCACTTTATGGTTAATGAAGGTATTGTCTTGGGGCACAAAGTTTCTGAAAGAGGTATTGAAGTTGATAAAGCCAAAGCTGATGCTATTGAAAAGATGCCATGTCCCAAGGACATCAAAGGTATAAGAAGTTTCCTTGGTCACGCCGGATTTTATAGGAGGTTCATTAAGGACTTCTCAAAAATTTCTCGGCCTCTGACTAATTTATTACAAAAAGATGTACCATTTGTCTTTGATGATGATTGTGTAGAAGCTTTTGAAATACTTAAGAAAGCATTAGTCTCTGCACCTGTTGTTCAGCCACCGGATTGGAATTTACCCTTAGAAATTATGTGTGATGCTAGTGATTTTGCTGTAGGTGCTGTTCTAGGGCAAAGAGTTGATAAGAAATTAAATGTTATTCATTATGCTAGTAAGACTCTAGACAATGCTCAAAGGAATTATGCTACTACCGAAAAGGAACATTTAGCAGTTGTATTTGCTTGTGATAAATTCAGACCCTATATTGTTGATTCTAAAGTAACTATTCACACTGATCATGTTGCTATTAAATATCTTATGGAAAAGAAAGATGCAAAAGTTAGACTTATTAGATGGGTTCTCTTGCTGCAAGAATTTGATTTGCATATTGTTGATAGAAAAGGAGCTGAGAACCCTGTTGCAGACAACTTATCTAGGTTAGAGAATGTTCTTGATGGCCCACTACCTATTGATGATAGCTTCCCTGATGAGCAATTAAATGTCATAAGCACTTCTCGTAGCACTCCTTGGTATGCTGATTATGCTAATTATATTGTCGCTAAATTTATACCACCTAGCTTAACATACCAACAAAATAAAAAGTTTTTCTATGACTTGCGACATTACTTTTGGGATGACCCACATCTTTATAAAGAAGGAGTAGATGGTGTCATTAGACGTTGTGTACCTGAGCATGAACAGGAACAGATCCTACGCAAGTGTCACTCCGAAGCTTACGGAGGACACCATGCTGGAGATAGAACTGCACATAAGGTATTGCAATCCGGATTTTATTGGCCCACTCTCTTCAAGGATGCCTGTAAGTTTGTCTTGTCTTGCTATGAATGTCAAAGAATTGGTAATATTAGTAGACGTCAAGAAATGTCTATGAATTATTCACTTTTTATTGAACCGTTTGATGTTTGGGGCTTTGATTATATGGGACCTTTTCCTGCCTCTAATGGTTACACACATATTTTAGTTGCTGTTGATTACGTTACTAAGTGGGTAGAAGCTATTCCAACTAGTAGTGTTGATCATAACACTTCTATTAAAATGTTTGGAGTCCCTAGATATTTAATGACTGATGGTGGTTCACACTTTATTCATGGCGCTTTCCGTAAAATGCTTGCTAAATATGACGTTAATAATAGGATTGCATCTCCTTATCACCCGCAGTCTAGTGGTCAAGTAGAATTGAGCAATAGAGAGCTCAAATTAATTTTGCAGAAGACTGTTAATAGGTCTAGAAAGAATTGGTCCAAGAAACTAGACGACGCATTATGGCCCTATAGAACTGCATATAAAAATCCTATGGGTATGTCTCCGTATAAAATGATTTATGGAAAAGCATGTCACTTACCTCTCGAACTAGAACATAAGGCATATTGGGCTATTAAAGAGCTCAACTATGATTTCAAACTTGCCGGTGAGAAGAGGTTATTTGATATTAGCTCCCTTGATGAATGGAGAACCCAAGCTTATGAAAATGCAAGTTGTTTAAAGAAAAAGTTAAAGGATGGCATGACAAAAGGATACAAAAGCGTGAGTTTAATATAGGTGATTATGTATTGCTATACAACTCTCGTTTAAGATTTTTTGCAGGGAAATTTCTCTCCAAATCGGAAGGTCCCTACGTTATCGAGGAGGTCTATCGTTCCGGTGCCATAAAAATTAACAACTTCGAAGGCACAAATCCGAAGGTGGTAAACGGTCAAAGGATCAAACACTATATCTCAGGTAATCCTATAAACGTTGAAACAAATATTATTGAAACCGTAACCCCGGAGGAATACATAAGGGACACTTTCCAGCCCGCTTCAGACTCCGAAAAGGAATAGGTATGTGGTACGGTAAGTAAACCGACTCCAAAACAATTTTTAAGGCAATACTTCTCCGTTTTGGGATATTTAGAAAAATAGCAAAATAAGTGGCAGTCTGGGAAGGACATGAGGCCTCCACGAGGGTGGAGGGCGCGCCCTACCCCCTTGGGCATGCCCCCTACCTCGTGAGCACCTCATGTGCTCTCCGGACTCCGTTTTCTTGTACGATACGTATTTAGGTCGGTAAAAATTCATTATATATACTCCCGAAGGTTTTGACTCTCGTATCACGCAATTATCCTCTGTTTTCGTTTCGAGTTGTTGCTGCTGCAGATTTGAGCAAGATGTCTTCTCAAGAGTCAGTCGGGGAGAGCCGGGTATCTAACCCGGCACCGAAACCAAGGGCAAACATTGATGCTGACCACCTTGGGCCAGGAGAGGAGGAAGAGATGGAGGCTGACCTGATGAGGGTAGATGCCATGGAAGATCAAGAAGTCACCTCTCGCCTCCGAGCTGGGTTTACTATGGGGGAACTTCAGAGCTCAGCTATTCCAAACTCAGTTATCCCTTCCAATGTTAGATTTCTTTCTTATGAAAATATGAGGAGGAGTGTCTCTTGTTCCCCCGCAGCTATGAAACACCCTTGGGTACAAGGAGCTTTGGCCGTCACGGGAAAGCTTCGCAAGGAAATAATGGACCTCAAGCAGCAAGTCAATAAACTCGAGGAGGAGAACCGTATCTTGAGGGGAATCATCGCCAAGAATATTAAACCAACAACAAATAAGGACACATAATCAGATGGGTATGGGCACTCCCCTTGGCAACTGCCAAGCTTGGGGGAGGTGCTCTGGTATCGTATCACCATCACAACTCCTATCCTTACCGTTCTTCTTAGTTCAATCCTATTAGTAGTGTCTTGATTTAGTAGAATAAAGTCATGGCATGATCTAGTTTTGAGTTTTGCTTTATGATCCTTCTTTGTAATCGAGTCCGTGAGCTATATAATAAAGATTAGTGTTGAGTCAAGGGCTTGTTTATTTTGCCATGATCTTGGGTGAATAGAATAAAAGAATAAAAAGAATCAAAAAGTTCATATTGATCTTATTGAAAGTAATGACTTCACATAGAGAGAGTATGATGATTAAAAGTTGTTGGGAGTTGGCAAATATAGCTTTGGTCATCGTTGCAATTAATAGGAAGTAATAAGGAAAGAGAGGTTTCACATATAGATATATTATCATTGACACCTTTTATGATTGGGAGCACTCATTAAAATATGACATGCTAAAGAGTTGAGGTTGGACAAGGAAGACAACATAATCAGTTATGTTTTCTTATATCTGAGATAAAGTATGTTCTCATGGATCCTCTAACATGTTGAGTTTGCCTTTCCCCCTCATGCTAGCCAAATTCTCAGCACCAAGTAGAAATACTACTTGTGCTTCCAAATACCCTTAAACCAGTTTTGCCATGAGAGTCCACCATATCTACCTATGGATTGAGTAAGATCCTTCAAGTAAGTTGTCATCGGTGCAAGCAATAAAAATTGCTCTCTAAATATGCATGACTTATTAGTGCGGAGAAAATAAGCTTTGTACGAACTTGTTGTGGACGTAATAAAAGCAACGTTCTTTTGCATTAAGATTTTGTGCATCAACCCTAAACGCGCATGAAAACCTCTGCTTCCCTCTGTGAAGGGCCTATCTTTTATTATTATCCTCTACCTTATGCAAGAGTCATGGTGATCTTCACCTTTATTTTTTTCATTTCATCCTTTGGCAAGCTCAGCATGTTGGAAAGAGTATGATATATATATCTAATTGGATGTAGGGGAGCATGAATTGTTATTGTTGACATTACCCTTGAGGTAAAAGGTTGTGGGGCAGAACTATAAGCCCCTATCTTTCTCTATGTCCGATTAAAACTCCGTAACCACAAGTATCGCGTGAGTGTTAGCAATTATGAAGGACTAAGTGATAGTTGAGTATGTGGACTTGCTTTTAAGCTCTGACATAGACTCTTTCCGATGTTATGATAAATTGCAATTGTTTTAATGACTGAGACTATAATTTGTTGGTGCTCAATAAGGTTTTTGATTCATACTTTTTGCTTTGTGAAAAGATCATCACTTGAACATAAGTAATCATATGACAAAATCTTTATATGCTGCTGTTATGGAAATAATCATGATGCCTTCATGCCCGTATCTTATTTTTAACGACGCCTCTACCTCTAAACATGAGGACATATTTATTGTTACCGGCTTTTCGCTTGAGGACAAGCGAGGTCTAAGCTTGGAGGAGTTGAAACGTCCATTTTGCATCATGCTTTTATATCAATATTTATTGCATTATGGGCTGTTATTTCACGTTATGTCACAATACTTATGGCTATTCTCCCTTATTTTACAAGGTTTACATGAAGAGGGAGACGGCCGGCAGCTGGAATTCTGGGCTGGAAAAGGAGCAAATATTGAAGGCCTATTCTGCACAACTCTAAAAGTCCTGAAACTCCACGGAATATCTTAAAATAAATAAAGAAAAATCATCGCCAAAGATGAAGGCCAGGGGGCCCACACCCTTCTCACAAGGGTGGGGGGCGCCCCCCCCTGGGGCGCGCCCCCTACCTCGTGGGCCCCCTGGTGGCTCTCCGACGCCCATCTTCTCCTATATGAAGTCTTTCGATGAGAAAAATAAGAAGCAACCTTTCGAGATGAGACTCCGCCGCCACGAGGCGGAACCTTGGTGGAACCAATCTAGGGCTCCCGCAGAGTTGTTCTGCCGGGGACACTTCCCTCCGGGAGGGGGAAATCATCACCATCGTCATCACCAACGCTCCTCTCATCGGGAGAGGGAAATATCCATCAACATATTCACCCGCAGCATCTCATCTCCAAACCCTAGTTCATCTCTTGTATCCAATTCTTGTCTCCAAGTCCGGGATTGGTGCTAGTAGGTTGCTAGTAGTGTTGATTACTCCTTGTAGTTGATGCTAGTTGGTTTATTTGGTGGAAGATCATATGTTCAGATCCTTTATGCATATTATTACCCCTCTGATTATGAACATGAATATGCTATGTGAGTAGTTACGTTTGTTACCGAGGACAAGGGAGAATTCTTGCTATTAGTAGTCATGTGAATTTGGTATTCGTTTGATATTTTGATAAGATGTATGTTGTCTAGCCTCTAGTGGTGTTATGTGAACGTCGACTACATAACACTTCACCATTATTTGGGCCTATAGGAAGGCATTGGGAAGTAATAAGTAGATGATGGGTTGCTAGAGTGATAGAAGCTTAAACCCTAGTTTATGCGTTGCTTCGTAAGGGGCTGATTTGGATCCATATGTTTCATGCTATGGTTAGGTTTACCTTAATACTTTTGTTGTAGTTGCGGATGCTTGCAATAGAGGTTAATCATAAGTGGGATGCTTGTTCAAGTAAGAACAGCACCCAAGCACCGGTCCACCCACATATCAAATTATCAAAGTACCGAACGCGAATCATATGAGCATGATGAAAACTAGCTTGACGATATTCCCATGTGTCCTCGGGAGCGCTTTTCCTATTATAAGAGTTTGTCTAGGCTTGTCCTTTGCTACAAAAAGGATTGGGCCACCTTGCTACACTTTAGTTACTATTGATACTTGTTGCTCGATACAATTTACCTTATCACAAAACTATCTGTTACCACTTATTTCAGTACTTGCAGAGAATACCTTGCCGAAAATTGCTTATCATTTCTTTCTGCTCCTTGTTGGGTTCAACACTCTTACTTATCGAAAGGACTACGATAGATCCCCTGTACTTGTGGGTGATTAGTCAACCCAACAGACACTTTCAGAGATACCTGTAGTATACCTTTATAGCCACCCAGTTACGTTGTGACATTTGGTACACCCAAAGCACTCCTATGGTATCCGGGAGTTACACAATCTCATGGTCTAAGGAAATGATACTTGACATTAGAAAAGCACTAGGAAATGAACTACACGATCTTGTGCTATGCTTAGGATTGGGTCTTGTCCGTCACATCATTCTCGTAATGACATGATCCCGTTATCAACGACATCCAATGTCCATAGTCAGGAAACCATGACTATTTGTTGATCAACGAGCTAGTCAACTAGAGGCTTACTAGGGACATGTTGTGGTCTATGTATTCACACATGTATTACGATTTCCGGATAACACAATTATAGCATGAATAATAGACAATTATCATGAACAAGGAAATATAATAATAATCATTTTATTATTGCCTCTAGGGCATATTTCCAACAAATTGATCACTCCAAGTCCTCCTTTTTCCTTTGGCCTACACACTAGGTCCCAGGTAGCTAAGGACTATTTAGGTGCATCGCTGTTTCCTCTCCACAAACACTGCCTAAAAATCCTGTCCAGTTGTTTAATAATTCTAGGTGTCAACTGCAAACTACAGAGAAAATATATGGGCATAGAGGTGAAGACAGAAGTTAACAGCTGCAACCTGGAACCTTGATTTAACATAGAGGAGCTGTATGTCAATCTCATTTCCAAGGCATCCACCAATGGCATGAAATCCACAATTTTGGGCCTTGTAGTGCCAAGAGGCAATCCCAGATAGGTAAAAGGTAACTGGCCAATTTTGCATCCAAGCAGATTAGCTAGTCTGACAGCTTCCTCCTCATCAATATTCAAAGGAATCATGGAAGACTTTGAAAAATTAACTTTTAACCCAGTGTATTGTTGAAAGGTGAGCAACATATTTTTGAGGGCAACCAACTCCTCATCTCTGGCAGTCAAAAAAATGACAGTGTCATCAGCATACTGAATTATAGGGAAATCCCGGTCATGTGAAGGTATTGGCAGAGTTAATGTTCCAAGAGAGAACATCTGATTAACCACTAACTGTAGAAGGTCAGTAGGAATGACAAACAGCAAGGGAGAGAGAGGATCACCCTGTCTGACACCACACTTGCACTTAAACTGTTTTCCAGGTATGCCATTGAGCAAAACAGAAGAAGAACCTGTAGAAAGGATATCTTTGACCCAGCCAATCCATTTATCATCAAACCCCTTGCACTTGAGCATCTGCAAAATAACCTCATGTTCCACAGTGTCAAATGCTTTTGCAAAATCCAGCTTCAAGATTATGATTGGTCTCTTTGACTGTTTGCATTGGTGTATGTATTCAAAAGCCCAAGCTAAACAATCCTGGATAGATCTACTCTTCAAGAACCCATATTGGTTTTTATGTATACAACTGAGAATCACCTTTTGCAACCTATTGGCTAACAGTTTGGTAAGGAATTTCAAACAAGTGTTAGTCAAAGAAATAGGCCGAAAATCATCTGGACCCTCAGGAGAGAGCATCTTGGGTATGAGCATAATAAGAGAGCCAATTATATTCTCAAGAGACAATTTCCCTTCATAGAAATCCAGGATAAGGCGTCGAAAGTCCTGCTCCATGATTGTCAGCAACGCTTGATAAACAAGCCATTAAACCCATCTGGACCTAGTGCTCTGGGACAGGCTGAATGAGCTTTGGTAGGTTGAAGCCCATTGTGATGCCCTGGGCCTAGCCCATTCTATTTTTAAAAGAAGCCCACAGAATTCCCGCCATTTGGTGATGATCTTAGACCAGGTCGACCATTCCCGCCATTTTCAAACTGGCGATGGAGTTCCTCCGCATGCGTTCCGATGCCATTGCATGAAAAAACTTGGAGTTCTCCTCACCCACTTTAATATACCTGATCGTGCACCTCTGCTTCCAATATATATAATGTAACTTCAGCATTTTCTCATAGTGCAGCTTAACAATTTTCCTGAAGTTGAACTCCGTCCTTACTAGAGGCCTGATCTCTTCCAACTGATCAAAAAAGATGATAACCTTGTTGCAGTCCAGTGTTAGTTGTTTGAGGTAAGAGAGTTTCTTACTCCAAGATCTCAAATCATATCGGAGGCTTTTAAATTTCCTGGTTAGCACGGCCGAAGCAGAGAGATCATCAAACACCGGAGCCTCCCAAGAGCTATGAACGCAATCCATCAAGCTTGGCATCTCCACCCAAAAGTTTTCAAATCTAAAATCCTTAGATTTAGGAATCCTAGTATCAATGGACACCACACAGGGGACATGATCCGAAGCAGTTTTGGATAGAGGAAAAACCACAGTGTTTGGATAATAAGAAATCCAATCCGAGGTGGTAAAGAACCAATCTAACTGTTCAAGGAGTGGTATTTGATGCATATTTGACAAGGTGAAGCTCCTCCCCCTAATTGGTAATTCTAGAAGACCAAGATGTCCAATTACCTCATTAAAAATGAAGATATCATTAATGTCCCCTCCTGATTGATTTTTGTTTTCCAATGATCGTATAAAATTGACATCGCCTAGGAGCTTCCAATTCTCATCAGACGGGATAGACATGTTATATAGCCAGTTGACAAAGTCGTCCCTAGGTTGTACCTCACATGGCCCATAGACTGAAACCATTGTCCATTTTTCTGAATTATGAACTGATTTGAAAGAAACCACCACACTGAAACGCTGAACTTCCACTAGCTGACCGTCAAAAACAGAGGAGTTCCAGATGATTAAAATGCCACCTGAAGCACCCACCGATGGAGAAAAAGCAAACTGGTCAAAGCGTCTAGGGCAGAAAGACCTAATCATACGGATGTCAAAGTTCTGACATTTGGTCTCCTGCAGACAGATTATGGAGCAATGGCTCTCTTCAATCTTAGCTCTAACATCATGCTGTCTAGCCGGTGAGTTCAAACCACGCACATTCCAGCACAACACATTCCAGTTATGATACATTGTAGTCCCCATAAACGACCAAAATAAGATTAATATAACCAACAGGGCTGCTTAACAGCACAGGACAAGTCACAACATAACCACGCACCACACAATCATAATAGTTCAGAAGGTCAGACTGACAAAGCGATAAAAAAAGAAGATGACAAAAGACCCCACGGCTCCAACGCCCTAAAGATGTATGGAAAAGATCACTCATCATTTGGACTATCTTGCTTAGGATCAGATTTTGGAGAAGCCGTAAGCTTCTCCACCGTCAAGTCTTCCGGAGAGATACCAAGTGCCGCCCCCACTGCTTGCATTGTAGAGATGGGTGTTGGTGGCGGCAAAGAGGTGTCATGTCGTGGGGCATAATCAGTTTTGAGCTTCTTGGCCTTGGGGCATCGTAGTGGTGTCGGCTTGATGGATATTGCAGAGATTGGTTTCATACCCGTTCTCTTGGCACAGCTGCGAGTCATCCTTCTGACAGAGAAATCCAGGTTTTCCTCCACCAGGGTGGTCGTGTGCCTGGAAGGAGGCTGCCGCGACCTCTTCCCCAAGGGAGTAGGTGTGACAGAGGTGAACTGAAACTCATCGAGTGGTTGCGTTTCAGAATTCGTCTCAGGCGTGTCCTACGAATACCCTGTAGGCTGTAAGCAGCACGAGTCTTCAGTAAGCTCCTGGATTTTCATAGAGGAGCTCTTCTTTGATTTAGCCACAGACCACCATTGCTTCTTCAAATCAGCATCCAAAAAACCCGGCACAAACTGCAAGGAAAGCCGTGGCAGGATGCCTAGCTAGAAAGGCATTAAAGAAAAGCGCTTGTTGGGAGACAACCCAATATTTATCCTTACTATTTTTGTGTGACCACATGATTATTATACTATAGTAATCATGTTTTATAGCTTTTATTTCAATAAAGTGCCAAGTAGAACCTTTGGGAAGACTTGGGTGAAATCTATGTGATCTTGCTGTAAAAAACAGAAACTTTTGCGCTCACGAGATTAGCTGCCACTTTTACAGAAGAGTGATTTTAGGTTGATTCTTTTTGCAGATGATTAATAGACAACTTCCTCAGGTACACCAATTTATTTCAGAATTTTTGGAGTTCCAGAAGTATACGTTTGATACAGATTACGACAGACTGTTCTGTTTTTGACAGATTCTGTTTTCATTGTGTTACTTGCTTGTTTTGATGAATCTATGGCTATTATGTAAGGGTATGAACCATAGAGAAGTTAGAATACAGTAGATATTACACCAATATGAATTTAGAATGAGTTCATTACAGTACCTAAGTGGTGATTTATTTTCATATACTAACGGAGCTTACGAGTTTTGTCTTGAGTTTTGTGTGGTTGAAGTTTTCAAGTTTTGGGTAAAAATTCGATGGATTATGGAATAAGGAGTGGAAAGAGCCTAAGCTTGGGGATGCCCAAGGCACCCCAAGGTAATATTCAAGGACAACCAAGAGCCTAAGCTTGGGGATTCCCCGGAAGGCATCCCCTCTTTCGTCTTCGTTCATCGGTAACTTTACTTGGAGCTATATTTTTATTCACCACATGATATGTGTTTTGCTTGGAGCGTCATTTTATTTTGTTAGTTTTTGCTTTATGTTAGTTAGAATAATGTTTTTCATCTTTAGTTTCAATAAAAATGTCAAGGATAGCCTTTGCCATGCCTATTTTGCTAGTATACCTGTTGCTGTTTGAAAACAAAAAGTTTACCGCTGTTGCAAAAATTCCCTAGAAAACTCAGAGAGTGATATAATGTTGAATCTTTTTTCACAATGAGATCTGATAATTCTTCTACAGCATACTATTTTTCTTATAATTTGTGGAGTTAGGCAAGTATGATGAATCTTGCATTCTTTACAGACTATACTGTTTTGGCAGATTGCTGTTATGGTTGCATTGTTTGCATATGTTTGCTTGTTTAATGATTCTATTTGAGGATAGGAGTATTAAATATGGAGAGTCATTTAGTATGCAATGTTGAATAATAATCTTAGTGATTTGTTACAGTAGAAAATGATAAGGTTTTGCATTGGTTTATACTAACCTATCTCACGAGTTCTTGTTGAGTTTGTTGTGAATGAAGCTTTTGATAAAAAGAGAAACCATGATATGAAAGGAATTAAGGAGACACAAAAGTTCAAGCTTGGGGATGACCAAGGCACCCCAAGATAATATTTCAAGAAGTCTCAGCATCTAAGCTTGGGGATGCCCCGGCAGGCATCCCACCTTTCTTCTTCAACAACTATCGGTTAGTATCGGTTGAACCTAAGTTTTTGCTTCTGCACATGAGTTGTTCTATCCTTGCAATGTAATTTTGTTTTGCTTTGATTGCTGTTTGAATACAATACCAATATCTGAAATTCTTAAATGAGAGAGAGTCTTCACATAGTTACTTAATTATTTAGCCACTCATTGATCTTCACATATATCTTTTTGGAGTAGCTTTTCATTTACTCGTGTGCTTCACTTATATCCTATGAGTAATTTTTTGAATGAGTTGAATGTCATAAATCTGAAATTATATATGTCTCTTTTGCTTATCCCATGGGGAGTAATGACTTCACATCTAAGAAGTAGAGGTTGTAAATTTATTGACGGTTAGCAAGCATTGTATTGGTCATTTGAACAATTCATGAAAGAATATTGAAAGAAGAGAGATTTCACATATAAATATATTATCATAGACATGTTTTATAATTGTGAGCACTCATTAAGTATGACATGCTAAAGAGTTCATGTTGGACAAGGAAGACAACGCAATGGGTTATGTTTTCTCGCCTCTCAGTTAAAGTATATTGTCATGGATCATTCAAACATGTTGAGCTTGCCTTTCCCCCTCATACTAGCCAAAACTCCTAGCACCAAGTAGAGATACTACTTGTGCTTCCAAATATCCTTAAACCCAGTTTTGCCATAAGAGTCCACCATACCTACCTATGGATTGAGTAAGATCGTTCAAGTAAGTTGTCATCGGTGCAAGCAATAAAAATTTCTCTCTAAATATGCATGACTTATTAGTGTGGAGAAAATAAGCTTTGTACGAACTTGTTATGGAAGCAATAAAAGCGACGGACTGCATAATAAAGGTCCATATACAAGGGACAATATAAAGTGACGTTCTTTCGCATTAAGATTTTGTGTATCCAACCCTAAAAGCACATGACAACCTCTGCTTCCCTCTGCGAAGGGCCTATCTTTTACTTTATGTCTTTTACTTTATGCAAGAGTCAAGGTGATCTTCACCTTTCCCTTTTTCATTTTATCCTTTGGCAAGCACTTTGTGTTGGTGTGATCATGATATATATATCCAATTGGATGTACGTTAGCATGAACTATTATTGTTGACATCACCCAAATGTGAATACGTTTGGAGGCAACATTATAAGCCCCAATCTTTCTTTGTGTCTGATTAAAACTTCATAACCACAAGTATTGCGTGAGTGTTAGCAATTGTAGAAGAGTATGTGAAGTTTGCTAAATCAAAGCTCTGACATAGACACTTCCTGAAAGTAAGATGAATTGCAATTTTTTGATGACTAAGAATGAAGTTTGCTAGTTTTCAATAAAGTTTATGGTCTATGCTTTAACATGTGAATAGCTTATTACTTGATTATGAAAAGTTTTATGAGATGAACTACTGTTATGACATATCATGATGCTAGTAAAGGTGATTGAAATTATCATTGATCAAACTTGTGCACCTCTAGCATTCACACATCATAAATTCTTTCTTTTATCATTTACCTACTCAAGGACGAGTAGGAATTAAGCTTGGTGATTCTGATACATCTCCAACGTATCTATAATTTATGAAGCATTCATGCTATATTATTATCTGTTTTGAATGATTATGGGCTTTATTATACACTTTTATATTACTTTTGGGACTAACCTATTAACCGGAGACCCAACCCATATTGTTGTTTTATTGCCCGTCTCAGTATTTCGAAGAAAAGGAATATCAAACGGAGTCCAAACGGAATGAAACCTTCGGCAGCGTTATTTTTGGGACCAATATCACCCAGGAGACTTGGAGTTCACGTCAGAAGATCCTCGAGGAGGCCACGAGATAGGAGGGCGCCCCCCCCCCTACTGGGCGTGCCCCCTTTCTCGTGGGACCCTCAAGCCCTCCCGACCGACTTCTTTCGCCTATATATGCCTACGTACCATGAAAACATCGAATATCAAGATAGACCGGGAGTTCCGCCGCCGCAAGCCTCTGTAGCCACCAAAAACCTCTCGGGAGCCCTTCCCGGCACCCTGCCGGAGGGGGGATCCTTCGCCAGTGTCCATCTTCATCATCCCGGCGCTATCCATGACGAGGAGGGAGTAGTTCACCCTCGAGGCTGAGGGTATGTACTAGTAGCTATGTGTTGGATCTCTCTCTCTCTCTCTCTTGTGTTCTCTCTCGTGTTCCCTCTATGGCACGATCTTGATGTATCCCGAGCTTTGCTATTGTAGTTGGATCTTATGATGTTTCTCCCCCTCTACTCTCTTGTTATGAATTGAGTTTTCCCCTTTGAAGTTATCTTATCGGATTGAGTCTTTTATGAGAACACTTGATGTATGTCTTGCTGTGATTATCTGTGGGGACAATGGGATATCATGTGCCACTTGATGTATGTTTTGGTGACCAACTTGCGGGTTCCACCCATGAACCTATGCATAGGGGTTGGCACACGTTCTTGACTCTCCGGTAGAAACTTTGGGGCACTCTTTGAAGTACTTTGTGTTGGTTGAATAGATGAATCTGAGATTGTGTGATGCATATCATACAATCATGCCCATGGATACTTGAGGTGACAATGGAGTATCTAGGTGACATTAGGGTTTTGGTTGATTTGTGTCTTAAGGTGTTATTCTAGTACAAACTCTTGAATAGATTGATCCGAAAGAATAACTTTGAGGTGGTTTCGTACCCTACCATAACCTCTTCGTTTATTCTCCGCTATTAGTGGCTTTGGAGTGACTCTATGTTGAGGGATTGTTATATGATCTATCTATGTTATTATTGTTGAGAGAACTTGCACTAGTGAAAGTATGAACCCTAGGCCTTGTTTCCTACCATTGCAATACCGTTTACACTCACTTTTGCCATTAGTTACCTTGCTGTTTTTATAATTTTAGATTACAAATACCTTTATCTAATATCCATATTACACTTGTATCACCATCTCTTCGCTGAACTAGTGCACCTATACAATTTACCATTGTATTAGGTGTGTTGGGGACACAAGAGACTCTTTGTTATTTGGTTGCAGGGTTGTTTGAGAGAGACCATCTTCATCCTACGCCTCCTAAGGATTGATAAACCTTAGGTCATCCACTTGAGGGAAATTTGCTACTGTCCTACAAACATGTGCACTTGCAGGCCCAACAATGTCTACAAGAAGAAGGTTGTGTAGTAGACATCAGATGCATGTGACGAAGAACCTTTGCATGAACCTGCTAGGCTTCTTGGGCGTGTATGGGAAGACAAAAGATACAGCTGAGGCACGGGAGGACCTGCAACGTTTGCACGAAAAAGACAGCATGCCTCCAAAGCAGTATGAAGGTCCTGCCAGCTATGCTCTTACCAAAGAAGAGAAGGAAATCTTCTTTGAATGCCTGCTTAGTATGAAGGTCCCGACTGGCTTCTCGTCGAATATAAAGGGAATAACAAATATGCCAGAGAAAAAGTTCTAGAACCTAAAGTCTCATGACTGCCACGTGATTATGACGCAACTGCTTCCGGTTGCATTGAGGGGGCTTCTATCGGAAAACGTCCGATTAGCCATTGTGAAGCTATGTGCATTCCTCAATGCAATCTCTCAGAAGGTGATCGATCCATAAATCATACCAAGGCTAAGGAGTGATGTGGTGCAATGTCTTGTCAGTTTCGAGCTGGTGTTCCCACCATCCTTCTTCAATATCATGACGCACGTCCTAGTTCATCTAGTTGACGAGATTGTCATTCTGGGCCCCGTATTTCTACACAATATGTACCCCTTTGAGAGGTTCATGAGAGTCCTAAAGAAATATGTCCGTAACCGCGCTAGGCCAGAAGGAAGCATCTCCATGGGCCATCAAACAGAGGATGTCATTGGTTTTTGTGTTGACTTCATTCCTGGCCTTAAGAAGATAGGTCTCCTCGAATTGTGGTATGAGGGGAGACTGACTGGAAAAGGCACGCTTGGAGGGGACTCAATAATATGCAGGGACAGATATTCTTGGTCTCAAGCACACTACACAGTTCTACCGAACTCTACCTTGGTGACCCCGTATGTCGATGAACACAAGAACAGTCTGCGCTCCAAACACTCGGAGCAGTGCGACGACTGGATTACATGTGAACGCATCAGGACTTTCAGCAGTTGGTTGGAAACACGTCTCAGAGGTGACAACACTATTTGTGATGAGCTATACTCGTTGTCCAGGGGACCATCTTCGACTGTAATAACTTACACAGGATACGAGATAAATGGGAATACATTTTACACAATCGCCCAAGATCAAAAGAGCACCAACCAAAACAACGGTGTCCGCTTTGATGCAGCAACCGAGAGGGGAAAGGACACATATTATGGTTACATAGTGGACATATGGGAACTTGACTATGGAGTAGATTTTAAGGTCCCTTTGTTTAAATGCAATTGGGTCAATCTGTCAGGAGACGGGGTACATGTAGACTCACAGTACGGAATGACAATAGTGGATCTGACAATCTTGGGTACACCGACGAACCATTCGTCCTAGCCAATGATGTGGCACAGGTTATCTATGTGAAGGACATGTCTACCAAACCGAGAAAAAGAAAAGATAAGGAAGCGAATACATCATACGATGAGCCAAAGCGCCACATAGTTCTTTCAGGAAAAAGGGACATCATGGGAGTGGAGGGCAAGAAAGACATGTCCGAAGATTATGAAAAGTTCCATGAAATTCCTCCCTTCAAAGTTAAGGCTAACCCAAGCATCCTGATAATTGATGAAGATTATCCATGGTTACGGCGCAATAAGGAAAGGACACAAGCGAAGAAAAAGTGAAGACCACAACTATTATGATGATACCATGCCAACTTTCAACCTTTTCGTAGTTCATTTGAAATGCCTGTTGTAACAGACAAGTTTCCGTATGAAATCCTGATACTTCGAAAGCGATTGTCCGTTTTGTACATGAAGTGCATCTAGTTTTTGCCGTAACCCTCTTAACTTTTTTGCACATGCTATGTGGATGAAATAATGATACCATGCCAACTTTCAACCTTTTCATTGTTCATTTGAAATTCTTTTCAATTTCAGGATCTTGTAGCTTAAAATAATCGGTAAATGCATAAAAAATAACAAATGAAGTCAGAAAGGGATGAAAATTGATGATGTAAGTAGAAACCAAATAAAATAAAATAAACTTTAATAAAATATATAAGTAGAAACAAAATAAAATAAAATAAAATAAACTTTGATAACATAAATAAAATTTATGGACCTAAAATTAACAAAGTATTTTCTGTTCAAAACATTATAAGCAAAAAGAATTTTCTTAAAATAAATAAAATAGCAACAGTAAGTATTTTGTTGTGAGTAGAAACAAAATAAAATAAATAAAGCAAAAAAGAAAATAAAAAATGGGAAAAAATAAAAAAAATCCACCTACTAGGTCACCACGGCCTGAATACGACTCGAAACCCATCCATGGGCCAGGATTCAGGCCCGCGGAAGGCCCAACAGGCCCACAGGCATAGCAGTGCGAGATTAGGCCCAGAGGCCTGCAGTTGAGAGGAGCTCAATGGAGCTGGCAGGGCAGGGCTTATAAACAGGTCCTGCCGCTCCTCGGCTAGCGAGGTGGGACTAAACATCCCATCACACCGCGGCTTTGGCAGCAGGACATTGGTCCCTGTTGATGCCACGAACCGGGACCAATTCACACCTTTGGTCCTGGTTCGTGGCACCAACCGGTACCAATTCCCCCCACCCCTTTAGTCCCGGTTGGTGCCGCCAACCGGGACCAAAGCCCCCTGCTTCCCGCCCTTTGGGCTGCTGAAAAGAGACTTTGGTCCCGGTTGGTGTCACCAACCAAGACTAAAGGGCAGCATTGGTCCCGGTTGGTGCCACGAACCGGGACCAATGCTTTGACTATATAAGAACCACTTCTGAAATTTTTTAGTTTTCATTGCCAGTTGCCCCCCGCCCGACGACGTCGCGAGCTCATACACGCCGCCAAGCTGCCCGACCACCGTCGTCGCCGCCAGTGCCCCCGAGCCCACGCCGACGCCGTCGCCCGTCGCCGTCGTCCTCCGCCCCCGCCGCCATCGCCGTCGCCCTCCGCCGCCCCCGAGCCATCGTCCGTCACCGTCGACATCGCCCTCCGCCCCCCGCCGCTGTCGCCCTCCGCCCCCAGCCACCGTCGCCGTCGCCCTCCGCCGCCCACACCGTTGCCCTACGCCGGCCCCACCATCGCCCTCGCCGGCCACCCCCGATGTGAGCCGCCGCTACCACGGCTCTGTTCATTTTTTCATATAATTTGTATTATTTCTTTGTTCATTGCATTTTTTTCATATATATAATGTATATATGTATGTGGTAGCTATATGATGAATGGATGTGGCTATGTATGTATGAATATAATGCTCATAGCATTTTTTTGTTTATATATGTTTTTTTCATATATGTATTAATTTTTTATTTAGGTTAGTAAATATCCATTTTAGGTTAGTGCTTAGTAGTTGAACTAGTTGATTTAATAAAACTACTTTATTAAATTTTACTATATATAGAAGTAGTTTATTTTTAGTAAGAACTACTTTATTTTATTTATTTATAGTAAGTGCTTAGTAGTTGAACTAGTTGATTTAATAAAACTACTTTATTTTACTGCTATATATAGAAGTAGTTTATTTTTAGCAAGAAAATTAATAGAACTAGTTTATTTTTTTAGTTCAAGCAATTAATCCCGCATCAACGTCGACGATGCCTATCCCGCATCCTCGTCGTCGACTCGGCGGAGGAGGCCGGCTTGATCAGAGGGGCCATGTCAGGGATTGGGCTCCACTGGGCTGGTATTGGGAGGTGCTACCTTCCGGGGGTCGTAGGTTGGTGAGGAGCCAACCCGCTGTTGACCCGATCCTTGTTTGGTGGCGGTCGCGTGGGCCAGTGATGGTGCCGAGGCTTCCCGACACCGCGGAGGTGGTATGTCACCATGTCAGCTAGGAGGACGAGCACGCCCGTTGCTACATGGTTGCGTTAGAGGGCAGGTTCGATAATACCTGGCAGGTTCTTCAGGGATCTCACTGGAGCTATGATCCTGTGATGGTTCCTTCTCTTTGGGTGTCCATCGCCCGCGACGATACCCATCGGGCACTACGGTTCTAGCTGTATTCACGATGCTATATGTATGATAGTATTCGAGGAGTATTAGTGATAATATTCGACAATGTACAGACACAAGAGATCATGTAGTTTTGCTTATAATTGAATGCATGCTAATTTGAATACTACTTTATTTTACGATTTGGTTTTGCTTATTGAATGCTCAAATTGGAAAAGTACTCCTACTTTGAATGCTAAAATTGGAGAGCACTATGCAGAAATCTAGGAGCCCTCTCCATCATCCGCGCCGTCGTCCCCATCACCGACCCCCCTCCGACCTCGAGGTAAGACCAGCCAAATCTCCATGTCAATATGAGTCCTATAATATGAGTCCTTGGGTTGACTTTAAGTCTGTCGAGTCTACACCTATATGAGAGGACGAAGATCCCGACTGTTGTCGTGGGGGTAGCTTCTCCTTTGTTCCCGTGTGCTAGACACAATTTCGTGTAATGCACTCAGGAACGAAAGGAGGAGCTACCATCACCGACGGTCGCAAATGTCAGAGAGGAATCAGTGAGGGAGAGTCTCCAACCATATATATATGAGAGGATGAAGAATCCCGACTGTTGTCGTGGGGGTAGCTTCTCCTTCATTCCCGTGTGCTAGACAATTTGGTGTAATGCACTCAGAAATGAAAGGAGGAGCTACCATCATCGACGGTCGAATATGTACACCACATGAGCTGAGAGTTTTTAAGAAAAGGCTCGACAGACCGATAGTCAACCTGTGATGAATAATAATGATCTAATTTAGGTTTTTTAGTACATATATTTAATTGTACAAGTTTAATATTTCAATTATGAACATAGGAAATATCGTACTAGGACAACGAAAACCGCCCGGGGGAGTGCGACTGGTGCCACGACGACCGAGGTATGTGCGACAGGTTCCTTGAGCTGGACGAAGATCGGCGCTTCAACATTAAGCTCGAGGAGACCTTTGATGTTGAAACGGTATGCAACGACGACAAGAGTTTTTTCGTAATTAAGCACGACTTCAACTATTTCAATGTGTACTTTTCATCTTTTCCAATTCGACTAGCTTATCCCATGCTATGCAAGACGCTATGTCTTGGAGAGGATGGGTTTTGAAGACCATGAAAGTATGGAAACAAAGAAATTCACCTAAGGACCCATCATGGTGTGGATTTTGAAGTAAAGTTGTACAATTTTGAGAGTGTAACCCATTTTGGTTGCAAAAATTGGGAAGCACTTTGCAAGATGTATGGTTTTGATGAGGGTATGCTTGTCACCATAGATCTTGGTGATCCTAAAATTGAGCAAGACAATATGGACATTTGGGTCCTTGTTGATACGCTTCCAATTCTTCCCCTATGTGAGCTTCTCAAACATAGTTATTAAGTAATTTATATTGTTTATTTCAAAATAGTTGATAGCTTATTTCCATTGACAGCTTATTTTCATTCTTCAAAGAATGTGCGGAAGATGGTAGACAAAACCCACTACACCGATGGCTCTGAATTAACTTATCAGGAGAATTACAGTATCTACAATCGAACTCCTCAACATTATGGTCAATACGTGCCACTAGTGCAGGTGTTGAACTACGGTAACTACCATGGAGATACCCTGGTAAGATTTTTTACTATTATGACATCCGTGCATCTTTTGCATACTTCTAAAACTAGTACATCATTGCTAACTACGAAGTTATTACTATGTTTTTCAACAGATAATCCCGAATGATTGTGTGCCTCATCTAATGTATCAGCATGGCCGCCTTGATATTTTGAACATACAACCAGGTCATCCTACGAATCTCAACTGTCCATACCGGATTTCTAAAAGAAGTGGAGTCATGACAATCAAAGAATGGAAAAAAATGTATGGACAGTCGTAAGGAGGTTCTTGGAAGCAAAAGGAAGCAAAGCACAAGAATTGGAGACAAGATGATCTCCATTCTCCATAATGGAGAGTCAAGGTCTGTATTGTTTTATGCTATTTTACCTTAAGGGTATTTAGGTCCTACCTGATACTGATGATCATGTGCTAAGAACAATTAAGTAGGGTTGGTTCGATGACTATGAGGATGATGATCGTATGACTTGTTATTAATAACGAGTAGAAGTTTTATGATGATGCATGATTAGTAGGATTTCTTATTATATATGATGATGCATGATGCGAGCATGAAGAGTTATTATATATCAGCGGGTGAAATGAACATAGCAGTAGCGTTGGTAAACCAAGCACGGAGATATAAGAGAGGACACTTCTCTCTATTAGCTAGCTAATAACAACCTGAATTAACCCCCAAAACCCCTAAACTAGCCCCTTTAAAAAAAACCTCAGCTCCAGCCAGCTGCTGACGCGTGGATGCCTTTTGGTCCCGGTTTATGTCACCAACCGGGACCAAAGGCCCCCCTTCCTGGGCTGGCCGCAGCGGCCACGTGGAGGCTCACCTGTCTCGGTTCGTGTAAGAACCGAGACTAAAGGCCAAGGGCATTAGTACCGACCTTTTAGTCCCAGTTCCTAAACCGGGACAGAAGGCCCTTTTTCTACTAGTGGGTCCTTGGGCAAGTAGATATTTTCCCACTTGACCATATGGTATTTATGTCATCCATCAATCTCCTACCAGAAAAAGCATGATAAATCCTTGTCAAAGGAGCTACGCACACCTTCCGGCAAAATATACACTCCCATCCTATACATGGATAGACTAGAAAGGCATGAGTCAATAAGCATAGATTGGATGTAAATCGGCCGCACCACGACTCGGACATAGATGCCATCTTCCCCACAAGCGGGTCAAAATCCCGAATGTCGATTCTCGAGTCAAATAGTGGCATCCCTAGGTAGGCGATGGGGAAGAAGGACACCTTACAATTAAGGTTGTCTGCAATCTACTGCTGGTCATCGATAGAGAACTTTAACAACATCGCCTTACTTTGATGAAAATTGATCATAAGACCAGACAATGGCCTCAAATCAAAGGAGAAGGAACTTGAGGTTGATGATGTGGACTTATGATGCATCTAGCATAATCATGGTGTCTTTGGTGATATTTCAGTTCTTCTTCGATGTCAAGTTTGGTGTACGCCGACCTCTCTTGACATTATCAACACGCTTGAGCCATTCACCCTGCAGTGAAGCTTCTCGGCCTATGCTGCATATGCCTAAACCATCTTAGACGATGTTGAACAATCTTCTCTTGAATCTATGCTAGAGCCACCCCATACCGTCCCCAACCATATCCCCCACAAATTAGCATGTCACAACTTCATTGGTTCAATTTTTACCTTGGAAAAAGGTAAAAAAAAACCTAGAAAAAAGAATCAAGCTAGGTTTAGTATACTAGCAAAAAACACTCATGAGCTGCATCAGAAGAAAAAATAACACACGATCTTAACCCAATAACCATCACTCAAGACCACAAGGTCCACGTCAATTATATTAGTGATGGATCACATTTGTGTTGCCACCTATCCGCCTTCTCACCCTCGACGTCAGTGGCCTTAGTGTTCACACAAAACCAAAACGGGTTTGAATGTGGTTACTCCTAAGGCGTCTCTCTCTCTCTCTCTCCCCTCTCTCTCGCTATTGGGATGAGAAATCTATTGTTTTCCCCTGTGAGATTTTTCAGTGGTGTGCACATGTGGTTATTGATGTTTTCTTTCGTCACTATACGGTTTAAGCAGGTGTTTATTTACAATCCATATATAATGGGTGTTTATTTACAATCCGGATCACCACCGGTATGAAAGAAAAACGGACCGTGCGCTATAGATTATAAGTTCACTTAAAAATATATTTTAAATATATTTAACAGGTAAAAAAATATCATATTCATATTCTACACAGTTTTCTAATCAAATTTCATATATAATATGTCAAAATTGGAGTTACATTGGTAATTTAGAAATAGCATTTGTTTGACTTCAATATCTTCCAAAATAATATTTAAAAATATTTAATAGGTAAAAATAACATCACATTCAGATTGTACACATTTTTCTTATCAAATTTCATATGCAACATGTTCAAATCAGACTTATGACTAAAAAACATTGTCTTACTTAAATATGATCGACTCATGCATTACCTAGAAAGTCAGGGGGGTTTGAAAACATATAAAATAACGGTTCGACTGTGACTTAAATGTGTACTGCAGGTTAATTAACAAAAAATACATAGAGTTTTCTACAAAATTATAGGACGGACCCAAAGCTGGCCATACGGGCGATGCTAACTAGGTCGGCCCGGTAGCATGATGACCCAGAAGTACAGGGGATCAATTGTAGCTCTTTTCGATAAGTAAGATTGTCGAACCCAATGAGGAGCAAAAGGAAATGACTAGTGGTTTTCAGCAAGGTAATGTCTGCAAGTGATGAAATTGTAAGTAACAGAATAGTTTGATAGCAAGATATTTTGTAACAAGCAAGTAATGATAGTAGTAACAAATGTGCAACAAGGTAGCCCAATACTTTTGATGCCAAAACGGTCTCTTATAGTTAAGCAAAGCATTCTTGAGGGTGCATGGGAATTTCATCTAGTGACTTTCATCATGTTGATTTGATTTGTGTTCGCTACTTTGATAATTTGATATGTGGGTGGATTGGTGCTTAGGTGTTGTTCTTACTTGAACAAGCCTCCTACTTATGATTAACCCTCCCGCAAGCGTCTTCAACTACGAGAAAAGTATTAAGAATAAATTCTAACCATAGAATTAAACTTGTGGATCCAATCGGTCCCTTACGGAATAGCGCATAAACTGGGGTTTAAGCTTCTGTCACTCTCGCAACCCATCATCTAATTACTACTCCACAATGCATTTCCTTAGGCCCAAATATGGTGGAGTGTCATGTAGTCGATGTTCACATGACACTACTAAGGGAATCACAACATACATACTATCAAAATATCGAACACACATCAAGTTCACATGATTACTTGCAACATGATTTCTCCCGTGACCTCAAGAACAAAAGTAACTACTCACAAATGATAATCATGCTCGAGATCAGAGGGGTATTAAATAGCATAATAGATCTGAACATATAATCTTCCACCAAATAAACCATATAGTAATCAACTACAAGATGTAATCAACACTACTAGTCACCCACAAGCACCAATCTATAGTTATGGTAACAAGATTGAACACTAGAGATGAACTAGGGTTTGAGATGAGATGGTGCTGTTGAAGATGTTGATGGAGATTGCTCTCCCCAAGATGGGAGAGCTATTGGTGATGATGATGACGATGATTTCCCCATCTGGGAGGGAAGTTCCCCCGGCGAAATCGCTCCGCCGGAGGGCAAAAGTGCTCCTGCCCAAGTTCCGCCTCGAGACGGCGGTGCTCCGTCCCGACAGTCCTCTTCTAATTTTTCTAGGTCAAAATGACTTATATACCAGAAGATGGGCACCGAAGGTGGGCCTGGATTAGCACGACCCACCAGGGCGCGCCTGGGGGCCCAGGCGCGCCCTGGTGTCTTGTGGTCTTTAGGGTGGCCCCCTCCAGTACTTATTTTCTCCAATATTTCTCATGTATTCCATAAAAAATCTTCGTGAAGTTCCAACTTGTTTGGGGTTGTGCATAATAGGTGGCCTGACGTAGCTTTTCCAGGTCAAGATTTCCAGCTGCCGGAATTCTCCCTCTTTGTGTGTACCTTTCATATTATAAGAGAAAAGGCATTAGAATTACTCCAAAAGACATTATTATGCATAAAAACATCATAAATAAGAGTAGGAAAACATGATGCAAAATGGACGTATCATAGCATGCATGCACGGCACAACCCGAACTAAATGGGCCAACCGGCCAGGCCTGGCACGCGGCACGCCATGGGCCATGCCTAGGCCTGAAGGATGGGCACGCGGGCCGGCACAACATGCTCCATTTTTTTGAAATATATAAATACATATGTCCTATATAAATACCTAATACACTTATATGCTCAATATTTTTTTAGTGCATGCATATTTTTTGTAGTGCTTGGGTTTTTTCCATGGTAATATGTCTCTCTTTCGTTTCTGGGAAACATAGCATGCAATTTCAAAAAAAAAAAAATCTACGCTCACGCAAGATCTATCCATGGAGATGTTGGAAATATGCCCTAGAGGCAATAATAAAATGGTTATTATTGTATTTCCTTGTTCATGATAATTGTCTATTGTTCATGCTATAATTGTATTAACTGGAAACTTTAATACATGTGTGAATACATAGACCATAACATGTCCCTAGTGAGCCTCTAGTTGACTAGCTCGTTGATCAACCGATGGTCATGGTTTCCTGACCATGGACATTGGATGTCATTGATAACGGGATCACATCATTAGGAGAATGATGTGATGGACAAGACCCAATCCTAAGCATAGCACAAGATCGTGTAGTTCATTTGCTAAAGCTTTTCTAATGTCAAGTATCATTTCCTTAGATCATGAGATTGTGTAACTCCCTGATATCGTAGGAGTGCTTTGGGTGTACCAAACGTCACAATAGGTATCTCCGAAAGTTTCTGTTGGGTTGGCACGAGTCGAGACTGGGATTTGTCACTCCGTATGACGGAGAGGTATCTCTGGGCCCACTCGGTATTGCATCATCATAATGAGCTCAATGTGACTAAGTAGTTAGTCACAGGATCATGCATTACGGAATGAGTAAAATGACTGGCCGGTAACAAGATTGAACAAGGTATTGGGATACCGACGATCGAATCTCGGGCAAGTAACATACCAATTGAGAAAGGGAATTGCATACGGGATTGCTTGAATCCTTGACATCGTGGTTCATCTGATGAGATAATCATGGAACATGTGGGAGCCAACATGGGTGTCCAGATCCTGCTGTTGGTTATTGGTTAGAGAGGTGTCTCGGTCATGTCTGCATGATTTCCGAACCCGTAGGGTCTACACACTTAAGGTCCGATGACGCTAGGGTTATAAAGGAAGTTTGTATGTGGTTACCGAATTTTGTTCGGACTCCCGGATGAGATCCCGGAGGTCCTGAGGAGTTCCGGAATGGTCCGGAGGTAAAGATTTATATATGGGAAGTCTAGTTTCAGTCACCGAAATAGTTTCTGGGGTTATCAGTATTGTGCCGGGACCATCGAAAGGTTTCTGGGGGTCCACCGGGTGGGGCCACCTGCCCCGGGGGACTTAATGGGCTGAATATGGGAGGGAACCAGCCCCTAGTGGGCTAGTGCACTCCTCCCAAATGACCCAAGGCGCCTAGGGTTGGAAACCCTAGGGGAGGGGGGCGCCTCCACCTTGCTTGGGGGGCAAGTTTCCCCCTCCTGGCCGCCGCCCCTCCCCTCTAGATGGGATCTGGAGGGGGGCATCCCCCTCTCCCCTTCCCCTATATATAGTGGGGGTTTTGGGGCTGCCAAGAACATGAGTTTCCCTCTATCCTGGCGCAGCCTTACCCCTCTCCCTCCTTGTCTCTCGCAGAGCTTGGCGAAGCCCTGCTGGAGTGCCACGCTCCTCCATCACCACCACGCCATTGTGCTGCTGCTAGACGGAGTCTTCCCCAACCTCTCCCTCTATCCTTGCTGGATCAAGGCACGGGAGACATCACTGAGCTGCACGTGTGTTGAACGCGGAGGCACCGTTGTTCGGTGCTTGGATCGGATTTGGACGCGATCTGAATCGCTTCGTGAATGACTCCACCGACTGCGTTCTTGTAATGCTTCCGCATCACGATCTTCAAGGGTATGAAGATGCACTCCCCTCTCTCTCGTTGCTAGTATCTCCATAGATTGATCTTGGTGATGCGTTGAAAATTTTGAATTTCTGCTACATTCCCCAACAGTGGCATTATGAGCTAGGTTTATTGTATAGATTCTATGCACGAGTAGAACACAAGTTGTTGTGGGCGTTGATTTTGTTCAATATGCTTACCATTACTAGTCCTATCTTGTTTCGACGGTATTGTGGGATGAAGCGGCCCGGACCGACCTTACACGTACACTTACGTGAGACAGGTTCTGTCGGATTTCGGGTTCCGGCAGACCCTCTAGATTCGAACACTGGGGTGCGCGCGGAGATTTCGCCCTCTACCTACCTACACCTCACCGCCTCGCTAGGATCTAAGCTATAAAAGGAACAACACAAGAGACACAGGGTTTATACTAGTTCGGGCCACCATTGTGGTGAAATACCCTACTCTAGTTTGTGGTGTGGTGGATTGCCTCTTGGGCTGATGATGAACAATACAAGGAAGAACAGCCTCGCGAGGGTCTGTTCTTGGCTGGTGCGATGAACTGCTCGGGGGAGTTCAGTCGCTCTCTCTGCTGGTTTCTAGATGATGATCTCTGTCTTCCTCTCGATCCCCCTACCTTGTGGGTGGCTAGTTCTATTTATAGGCAAAGGCCCTGGGCCTCTTCCCAAATATTGAGCGGGAAGGGCGCCAACAATTGGCCATTTTGAAGGGGAACATCTAGTACACTTATCCTGACTAAAGTTGGTCCTCGCCTGTCAAAGGCTCTGGTGGTGACGCCGGCTTGGGCTCCACAATGACCTCCTTCCTTCCGTTGCGACGGTCTTGGTCTTGTTGCACCGAAACGGATGCCTTTGCTTGATGCTCTCGCTTGCGCTTGCTTCCTTTGCACCAAAGAGGAAAGGAGGACACTGCGCAGGCTCGCGCCCGCCTGGCGCCCTTGGTCGTCATGGCTTGCATCATGGGCACCTCGTGAGGTACCCCGCCTTGATCTCTCCGCCTCCTCGCGAGCTAGCCTGACGAGGCCGTGCCTAAGGAAGCTTCTTGTCGTCCACCCCACGAGGCTTGGCCCCTCGTGAGGGTCTTGAGCTCGTGCTGATGAAGATGGGTCCTGCTGGGCCGCCCCTTGAGCCACGCCGCAGGCCACAGGCAGGCAAGTCTGGGGACCCCCATTCCCAGAACGCCAACAGTAGCCCCCGGGCCCAAGGCGCGCCCGGACTTGGCTGAGCAGAGAAGCGACTGTGCAAGTGCGAAGCGCCGTGGGCCCTAACAGTCTGCGGCCTCGGGCGCCACGCGGCGGTTGGTTGGTCGTGGGTGCCTTAGCAACTGCACAAGTCATCAAAAAAGCGGCATCTGCCTAGGCTTTGCTTCCCTTGCTTCCTCCAGTCATTGCCGAGATCCCCTTTCTTGCGCCCTTCCTTCCTGCCTCTGAAATCTTCAGATCTACTCCGACCGCGTGCCCTAGCAAGGCATGGCGCCTCGTCAGACCTCGGCCGGAGCTTGGTACTCACCCGCCTTGGACTCGTCAAACGTGTCAGAGACGAGCCTTGCCCGGGTGCGCCGGATGGTGGCGGCACAGGGTGTCGACGGGGCAAAGGTGCTCAAGGCCGGCTCCGCCCTTCCCGAGGGCCAAGGGAGCACCTTCTACCCGCTCTTCGTAAGCGCCATTGCTGCCGGTCTGGTGCCTCCCTTTACTGAGTTCTTCCTTTCTGTCCTCCGCCATTACAACCTGCAAGCTCTGCACCTCCACCCCAACTCTGTTCTTCTTCTGGCGATCTTCGCCTACTATTGTGAGGCTCACGTCGGAGTGCAGCCCTCAGTGGCCTTGCTGCGCCACTACTTCTCCCTCCGGAGCTCTCATGGCCCCATCTCCGCGTGCGCGAGCTTTGTCGCGTATGGTGGCTCCAACGCCATCTCGAAGCCCGGGAAGAGGATTGAGGGCTTCAGGAGCAAGTGGGTCATGGTAGATGTTGGGCGCATCCATCCTCGGCTGATTCTGCCCACAGAGCACCCCACGAGCTCTGATGATTGGTCTCGCGTGGAACTCGTGGACCCCCGCGCGAAGCCGGTGCTGGAGAAGATGGACGCGGATCTGAGGCTAGGCAACATGGCAGCGGCGAAGCTGACTGGTGCGTCGCTCCTGAGGGAGTTCTTGGAGCACTAGGTGGCCCCGCTTCGCAAGTACTCGCTGCCGCTGTGGAGGCCCCGCTCGAGCCCCGCAGTCTTGGACGACGAAGATCTAGCCGCGGTCCTCCAATCTTTGGTCGGAGGAGACGTGGCGAGGCTGGAGGGCGCCCCTGTACCCCTGTTCCTTCAAGATGATTGGGAGCAGGAGATGGGCTCCATGCCCGTCTTCAATGGGGACGGGCCCGTGCCCGCGGAGGTTCCCAAGGACCTGGCGGCCATGGCGACGGTGAACGTGTCCTCCATCGACTCCAGCGAAGAGGAGGAAGAAGAGGAGCGAGAAGAAGGGCCTGACTCCGAGGCTACCGACGGGGAGTCGAGAGCGCCCCTCCCCTGGCGCAGGTTCCGCGCTCTCCGCCTCTTGCCGAGCGACGACAAGGATGGCGACGAGCAGGGCGGCGAGAGCTTGCCCCCGATCTTGAAGAAGGACAGGACTGGGCTGGTCCCCCGTGGGTCCACCCCGGCTCTGAGGCGATCCGCAGATGCGCCTCCTGCCCCTGAGCCTCTCGGGGCTGATCCCTGCAGCCGGCTCTCGGGCTTCAAGTATGGCCGGAGGTTGCTCGAGCTCGCGAGCGATGACCAGTAAGTGCTTGATTCTTGTTTTATTCCCTGTTTTGTCGCTAAGGCTTGATGTCTGTATCTCTTGGCTAGGCTGGCGCCTGCGGCGAAGAAGCTGAAGGGGGCTCTTGAGGTTCCGTCTTGGGCAGCGCCTCTGCCTGCAAAAGGAGGTGACAGCAAGGCATGGGCGTCTCCTGCCCGGTCGTTCTCGCGAGGCCTGGTGGAGCTGGCTAGAGCGAGCTCAACCCCCATGGCCCAAGCGACTCCTGAGGTATCCTTGCCTGATGCCACCGCCATAGCTGCTGGGGCGCAGCAGGTCCCGCCTCAGGATACTGTGGTTATGCTGCCATCGTCTCCTCCTACGCCACCAACTGCTGTCTCTCCGACTCCTCCCACGGTTCTGGATCGTGCTACTGTTGTACTGGACCGGCTGCGGCAAGATCTTCTGGGCGCCGACCCTCGCTTGGTGGCCGGGCGCTTAGAGCTGGCTTCTGGCTGGATTCGCTTTGACGCTTCAATTCGAGCGGCGCTGTATCAGGCCTCGACGGCTTGCGATGAGGAGAAGTTGGCCGTCCTTGGGGCAAAGGCTGCTCACGACGCCGCCTTGGGGGAGGCGGCCGATGCCCGAGGTCGCTGCAAGGCGCTGGAGAGCGAGCTGCAGGGCCTGCGGGACCAGCTTGCCAAGGAGGTCCGCATTCGCCAAGAGAAGGAGGAAGACATGAAGGCTCGCGAGGCGGCCGTCAAGGATCGAGACGCCAAGCTTAACAAGCGCCGTGACCGCCTGGGCGCACTGGAGCAGGAGCTGGAGGTGAGGAAGGTCGAGTTGGACGGCAAGGCGCGGGTCCTCGCCGAGGACCGTAAGGCCTTCACGGAGATGGAGGTGAAGGCTCGCACCCTACTGAGGTCACTTTACGACAGCGGCCTGGAAAGCTCGCTGGCCGGCGCCGAGGACGGCCCCACCAAGCGGCTCCCCTTCCTGATCCGTGCTCTTGAAGATGTCACCCTTGGCCTTGGCCCTACGGCTGAGGCCGAGGCACGTGGCCTATCTTCTGCAGCGCTGACGCGGGTCCTTACCCACGTCTACCTTCGCGATCCCAACGTCGACCTCGACAGCCTGTTGGAGCCAGCGAGCGGCGAGCTTGCTGCTGCCGCTGCTGAGGCCGTGAAGGGTCATGTGGAGGCTCTGTTGGCGAAGTTCCGGGCCTTCAGCACCAAGCCGAAGCGAGGCGCTTCCGGCCCTCCGGCTTCACAAGGCGAACCCGCTCCGCGCAGCTCCACCACCAACAAATGACTCCATTGTGACTCCTATTCTTCTTTCAACTCCTGCAACATGCATCATGCCTCAGGGAGGCGTTTAAACTTGTGTTTGGTGTTGTGATAATAGTTATGGACTGTAATATTTGCTTTTGAATTCCTTGAGATTTGCGCTTTTCCTTCCTACTTGCTTATGTTCTACGCCGGCAGAGCCCGGCCCCGCGCATACCTCAGCCACCGTTAGCCCCGATCGGAAACCAGGACGGGACCAAGGAGTGAGGGGCTACGTGACAAGTTAGGCTCCTGAGTCGCGATGCTCAGGAGTCCCCCTTGGCGCACGAACAGCAAGTAGGGAGGTGAGATGTGTGGGTGAATCTACCATTCTACGTCTGCAGAGCCCGGCCCCGCACATACCTCAACCGCCGTTAGTCTTTCGGAACTAAGGAGTGAGGGGCTACGTGACCAGTTAGGCTCCTGAGTCGCGATGCTCAGGAGTCCCCCTTGACGCTCAAACGGCCTTTGTACCTTGGCTCCGCTCAGGGAGGGACGCGCGACGAATCAGGGCCGAGGGGCCTGGCTGGGTGGTGTGCGTTTGGGCGTGACCCAGGCGCAGCCCCCATGCCCAGCCCCCTCTTGCGGCGCTCCCAAGGGGAGGCGTTTCGATGAGGCCAAACACTGAGCTCTGGGCTCCCTGAGGTTGATGCGGCCGGGGGCCACCCTCAGTTGTTTATCACCAGCGCGGCGCATAGCGCTTCCGTATGTGTACGAGCATAGCCGCTCCTCAACAGTGTCGTTAGCTAGCGTGGAGCATTATGCTTCCACTGGTGCGTGGGAGGGGGCTCCCCTCCGGGAGGAGCCCCCGGGGCGTGTACAGCCCCGCCCTGACACGTGGCTGGCATGGTAGGGCCTAACGAGGTGTATCTGGGCACCCGTGAGCCAGCGCGGGACTCACGGGGCCCTACCTCAAGGCGGGTTGCGCCTGGCACTGGGCCTTAACTTGTGATGTGTTCCTGCAAGTTTTGGTTAGATGCTGACGCTCTACGTCCTCGGGTCCCGACCCTCGAGCGGGTCTCAGCCGTCGCTGGTATGCCAGGTCGCGATGCCGTGGACAAAACCAGAGAGTGAGGGCTGGAGAGCCAGTAGGAGCCCATGAGTCACGATGCTCAGGTACCCCCCCCCCTTTAACGTGCAAGCGGTCGACCTGAAGGAAGAAGAGGTGCCGTTGACAGGCATCAAATAACAAGCATGATGGGTCGAACGCATGGCCCGAAAATAAACGCAAGAGGGCTACATGCCGCTGGGTCTGACCCGAGCGACTTGGGGATGATGCAGCCCGAGGGGCGCCCCCAACAAAGCAAGCTAGGAACATAAAGTAAAAGAGGATACATGCCGCAGGGACGGACCAACGCGGCCTGGGAATAATGCAGTCGTGGGGGCGCTCCCAGCTGGAAACGAAACTTGAAGGATGTCACCTGATAGCGTTGAAGATGAACGGGTGTTGAAGTAGCGGACGTTGTGGGCTGCAGAAGCCGACCCTCATGAGCCCCTAGGCCCAGGAGCCTCGGGAGGTTCCGGAGGTGCTGGTGGCTCCTTGTGGACCATCTCCATTTCCGCCAGGACTGCGGAACGCCTGGCCTCCTGAGCCTCCAGGATGCTCCCCATGAGGCGCTGGTACATGGCGGCCGCGTTCGGCAAGCCGTAGGGCATGCGAACGTAGCTGTGGGGTGGGATTTCGTAGCGCCCCGCGCGTGAGGGCCAGAAGCGCCCCTGAGAGGCGGCTCGGTTTAGCCCTGGGATGTCGATGCAGACGCGCAGCCCACCATCCTCGCCTAGATGGGGAGCTGCGGCGGGTAAGCGGCGGCTGTCACTCATGACTCTTGACTCCTTCAACTCCTGCGCGTCTGACAGACGAACTCCTGAGGGTTTGGCCCTCCTTGCCTTGCTCCTTCCTGAGGGAAACATGCTTTGAAACACGCCTCCAAGTGGTGCCCAAGCGCCTCACTCATGACCTTAGCAAGGTCGGCGGCCCTCCAGGAGGGAGCCCCCGAGCCTTGCTTGAGGAGGGCACCAGGCGCGCCTTCCTATGCGACAGAAGGAGGTGCCCCCTGAGCGAGCACAGACCCTGAGGGGCCTGCCTCCTGAGGGGTCGGGCCTGGCGATGTCTTCTTCTTCTTGGGAGCGGTCTCAGGGAGCCTCCCGCTCCCGCTATCTGGGTCTTCAAGTGACGCGGCCTGAAAAGCTCGCTCCAGAGAGCACACAACATCTCTTTCTTCACAAGGCACCGTGATGACTCCACCGCTTCCTGGCATCTTGAGGACGTTGTAGCCATGATGAGTCACAGCCATGAACTTGGCGAGAGCTGGGAACCCGAGGATGGCGTTGTATGGCAGGCGAATGTGGGCGACGTCGAAGTCGATGAGCTCGGTGCGGTAGTTATTGCGCGCCCCGAAGGTGACAGGGAGGCGGACCTTCCCAATCGGAACCGTGGAGCCATCGGTAACTCCAGAGAAAGGCTTGGTTGGCTGAAGCTGATCGTAAGGCACTTGGAGATTGTTGAATGTCTCTACGGACAAGACGTTGAGCCCTGCCCCGCCGTCGATGAGGGTCCTGGTGACTTGCACGTTGATGATGACTAGGGAGCAAAGCATCGGGAGGACTCCGGCTGTGGCCGCGCACTTGAGCTGATCCGCTGAGCTGAACGTGATGGCGCACGCCGACCACCTGAGGGGGCGCGTGGCTTCGAGCTTGGGGAGGACTGCATTCACCTCGCGGGCGAACTGCTTGAAGATGCGCTGAGAGGCTGGGGCTTGAGCTCCCCCCAGGATGCAGGCAATCACGCGCGGCACCTGGAAGCCCCCAGCCCCCTCGTCCTGATGATGGTCCTCGTTTCTCCTTGGTTGCGGCGGCAGAGGAGGGAGGCCTGCATTTCCTTGCGGACGATCCTCGCGAGGCTGGTCCCTCCAACGATACTCGCGAGGTCGGTCGCGCCACCCTTGGCGAGGGCCGCGGTCTTCCCAGCGTCCTGTGTTCCTTCCTCCTCCTCGGCCGTAGCCTCGATCATTGGGGCGCCGGCCGATCCTCCCTTCTCGCATGGCTCGGAGCTTTTGGCATTCGTTGGTGTTGTGGGTGTGCAGGTCATGGTACACATAGTACCGGCTGCCCTTGAAAGACTCGGGCTGATCTCTTCCCCGCTTGGTGTCTGGTTCTGCCGCGAGCACGGCAGCCCCCTTGCGCTTCACGTCCTTGGCTTTGGATTTCTTCTCTTCTGGGTCTGCGGCTGGTAGCTCGAGCAGGGAAACGCGCCCTTCCTCAGCCCTGGCGCACTTGTTCGCCAAGTTGAACAGCTCCAAGGAAGTGCACAGATCTTCATGCATCGCCAGCTCCTCCTTCATCTTGACGTCACGCACACCGTCGGAGAAGGCTGAGATCATGGCCTCCTTGGTCACCTTGGGAATCTTGAGGCGTGCGTTGTTGAAGCGCTGGATGTACTTCTGCAGGGTCTCCCCTGGTTGTTGCTTGATGCGGTGCATGTCTCTCACGGCGGGTGGCCGGTCGTGAGTACCTTGGAAGTTGGCGATGAAACGGGTGCGCATCTCGTCCCAGGAGGAGATCGTGCCAGGAGCCAGGTTCAGGAGCCAGGTGCGTGCCCCGTCCTTGAGTGCCATGGGAAACCAGTTCGCCATGACCTTCTTGTCCCCGTTGGCGGCTTTGATGCCTAGCTCATAGAGTTGGAGGAACTCCGCAGGGTCGGCCGTGCCGTCGTAGCGAGGAGGCAGGTCCGGCTTGAAGTTGCCGGGCCATGCGACGCTGCACAGCTCGGTGGTGAAGGCGTGGCAGCCTACTGTGGCCACGGGAGGCCTTGGGTGACGAAGAGCTTGGTCTTGCGGGTCCCCATCTGCTGCAGCTGGGAGCAGCGCGGGGTCTTGGCGTGCTGGAACAGGAGCGTGGTCGCGACGGGCCAGAGCAGGGAGCACTCGGGCGGCTTCTTGGGGACGAGGGACCTCTTGGCAACTCTGCTCTTGCCGCGCTGGCGCCGGACGGAGTGGGTACCGCCCAGGGGCCACGCACCTTGGGGCTAGGGCGCCTTCTTGTGGAGGAGGCGGCTGAGGCGCCACCGGAGCTTCATTGCCCGTGCAGGGTGGGGCATGGTGCAGCGAGATGGACGGTGCGGGGGAGCCCCCTGCGGCGCGGACGAGCTCGGCGACGCGGTCGAGCCACTCTTCATAGACGTCGTCGACTGGGCGGTAGCGCAGGAGCTCATTTGCCGCGATGAGTGCAGCTCGAGCTTCCATGGTCATGTGGAGTGCGCGGGACGAAGAACCAGCTGGGGTGAGTGAGGGAGTAGCAGTGCGGCCATCTCGCCTCACTGACGGATGCTGGGACGATGCTTTTTGCTTGTTCCCCGTCGGGCCGGTGGCAGCGTTGATGACAGGCGACGGGGAACGACATGGGCGGCCGCCGACGGGGGCCGTCTGGGCGACGCCGGAAGCGAGAGCTGCTCGGCGCTCGGCGCGGGCCCGACAAGCGTCCGACATGGATGCGATGGTCGGTGAAGAACATGGCGGCGGGAGACGAATTCCGGTGCACCCCTACCTGGCACGCCAAATGTCAGATTTCGGGTTCCGGCAGACCCTCTAGATTCGAACACTGGGGTGCGTGCGGAGATTTCGCCCTCTACCTACCTGCACCTCACCGCCTCGCTAGGATCTAAGCTATGAAAGGAATAACACAAGAGACATAGGGTTTATACTAGTTCGGGCCACCATTGTGGTGTAATACCCTACTCTAGTTTGTGGTGTGGTGGATTGCCTCTTGGGCTGATGATGAACAATACAAGGAAGAACAGCCTCGCGAGGGTCTGTTCTTGGCTGGTGCGATGAACTTCTCGGGGGAGTTGAGTCGCTCTCTCTCCTCTGGTTCCTAGATGATGATCTCTGTCTTCCTTTCGATCCCCCTACCTTGTGGGTGGCTAGTCCTATTTATAGGCAAAGGCCCTGGGCCTCTTCCGAAATATTGAGCGGGAAAGGCGCCAACAATTGGCCATTTTGAAGGGGGCCATCTAGTACACTTATCCTAACTAAAGTTGGTCCTCGCCTGTCAAAGGCTCTGGTGGTGACGCCGGCTTGGGCTCCACAATGACCTCCTTCCTGCCGTTGCGACGGTCTTGGTCTTGTTGCACCGAAGCGGATGCCTTTGCTTGATGCTCTCGCCTGTGCTTGCTCCCTTTGCACCAAAGAGGAAAGGAGGACACTGCGCGGGCTGGCGCCCACCTGGCGCCCTTGGTCGTCATGGCTTGCGTCATGGGGACCTCGTGAGGTACCCCGCCTTGATCTCTCCGCCTCCTCGCGAGCCAGCCTGACGAGGCCGTGCATGAGGAAGCTTCTTGTCGTCCACCCCGCGTGGCTTGGCCCCTCGCGAGGGTCTTGAACTCGTGCTGATGAAGATGGGCCATGCTGGGCCGCCCCTTGAGCCACGCCGCAAGCCGCATGCAGGCAAGTCTGGGGACCCCCGTTCCCAGAACGCCGACAGGTTCCACCGACTGACATGCACTTGTTGCATAAGGTGGCTAGCGGGTGCCAGTCTCTCCCACTTTCGTCGGATCAGATTCAATGAAAAGGGTCCTTATGAAGGGTAAATAGCAATTGGCTTTCTTTCTTTCAACCGGTGTTTTCTCTTCAAGTTATTCATCGGTTCCCCTTCCAAGTTGCCTTTGTTTTCCCGCCCTCCCACCCCTTTTTCTTCCCGGAGTCTGACTCTCTCTCGACCATCTATCTCAGTCGTGTGGAGCCTCTTCAGTCTTTCGTAAATTAATTCAACCGGTGAATTCTCGTCTTGTTCATCATTCTTCATCCCTTTTCTTTTTCCGGTCGACCCAATTCAAGTATTCGGTGTTGATCATATTCTTTCCCTCAGATCAAGTGTTATCCTTGCTCGTTCGCCTCTCGCCAGTTTATCCTTCCGGAGTGTTCAAGACATCTCAGGAGATTTGTTTGTGCCCGAGTTAATTCAAGGTTGTCACCTCATTCAAATATTTCAATTGTTCCGGTGCATCATCTATCTTTTCAAGAATCCTTTTTGACGGTGTTATCTCTTCAGTGGGCCCTAACCCACAGGTCTTTTCCCAGGATCTTACCTGACTCTTCTAATTCCCCCGGAGTGATTCTCAATTCTTTTCAAGTGTGACGTAAGAATGAATTTCATCAGTCAGATGCTTTTCCAAGATCGATTTCAAATCATTTTCCTTTGTTGCCTCAACCTCTTCGCTTTTCATTTTCCCAGAGTATCTTAGTAATTTTGGTGTTGTTTCTAGTCGTCATTTGAAGACCGAAGAAGAGTTTTTCCTCTAAATCTTGCCCGTTCTCTCGAAGATTCGTGGTTCTAGCTTCTGGTTACCCTCTCGAATTATTCCATTTGTCAGATATTCTTTTCTTACCCATCCGGAGTAGGTCAGAAGTTGTTTTCCCGTTTCTTTTCATCGGAGGCAATCATTCCAGTTACCATTATCCTATTATCCCAATGCTTCGTTCAAGTGTTCTTTAATCAGCTCACGATCTCTTTGTTCTTTTGCATCTAAATCCCCTCAAGCATATTTGCCTTCTAATTCTTCCCGGTGATTCATTCTCTTTCGTCAGTCATTTTCGAATTCTTATGGTGGTTTGTTCAAGATTCATTTTCTTTGATTATCATATTAATTCATTCGTTCTTTCCAATCCTACCGGTGGTTTTCAAGTTTGCGACATGTCACTTCTCAATCCTTTTCAAGAAGAATAAGTAGTATGCGAAATCCATTGCTTGTCATCAATTTAATTTGATGAAGGATAAGTATACAATAAATCTTATTCTTATTTCTTCCAAGTGATTAATCCTTTCCTTCGGAGTTTGTTCTTGATGAATAAATTCTAGTTCCAAGTGTTTTCATCTTTTCTTTTCCGAAGTTCAAATTTCCTCAGCCATTTCGTTGGAACCTCCATCTAAGTCATCGCAAGGCTCATCTTATTCTTTCATCCTTCATTCTATCTCATCATCCTTTTGTAACCGGAGTTCTTCATGGTGGTTCTTCATGATTTAATTCATTTTTCAAGAGTTCTTCAAGATTCTTGGTGGCGGAGTTCAAGTATATTTTCTTCTCGCGTCTCGAAGTGCAATTAAATTCTCCGTATTCTTTTGAATTGGAGTTTTGCATTTCTTCGTTCTTCTCAGATATTCAAATTCATTCAATCCTTCCTTCTAAGTTCTTTTCATTCAATTCTTCCGGAGGCATTGCATTGTTCATCTCGTCAAGTGCCATCTCTTTGGGTGAAGCTCATGCTCTTTTCTTTCCATGTTTCAGCCGGAGTGATGCTTAAATCCTTTCAGTCTTATTCGTTTCTTATCTCGTTCTAACCGGAGTGCTTTCATAGTCTATCTGATTCCGTGAGCTTTCGATTCTCGTCATTCTCGTCGTTCCTCTCTTCTTCTCGAGTGCTCTCAATTCTTTGCTTCTTCTCTTGAGTTCTCGTTTCACCTCATCCATTTTCCCTTCCGTCTCGGTCCTAAGATCTCGGGACGAGATCTCTTGTTAGTGGAGGAGTGTTGTAACGCCCCGGTTTTGATGCGCCAGGTGTCTGCCAGTTATTCGCCGTCGTTGCCATGTCATTTGCTTGCGTGTTGCATTTTATCTTGTCATCATGTGCATTGCATTGCATATGTGTCCGTCTCATGCATCCGAGCATTTTCCCCGTTGTCCGTTTTGCAATCCGGTGCTCCTATGCCCTCCGGCGTTCCCCTTTTTGTCTCTTGTTGTGAGTGGGTGTTAAACTTTCTCGGAATGGCCCGAGGTTTGCCAAGCGGCCTTGGTATAGCATCGGTAGACCGCCTGTCAAGTTTCGTGCCATTTGGAGTTCATTTGGTACTCCAACGATTAACCGCGTAGCCCGAAACCCCCCTTCTCTTTGCAGCCCAACACCCCTCCAAAGTGGCCCAAAACCCAGCAAACTCCCTTCCATGCTCTCGGTCGTTCGATCACGATCGTGTGGGCGAAAACCGTGCCTCATTTGGACTCTCCTAGCTCCCAGAAACTATAAATATGCCCTCCCCCGTCCAAATCGCAGTCCAACCCTAGCAAACTTCCTCTCCGCGCCGCCGGACAAAAACCCCGCCGCCCGGACATGTCCGCCGCCCTCAGCCACGTCATCCGGGCCAATGAGCATCCGCCACATCATCGTCGCCGCGCCCGCAGCCAACCACCGGGCGCCACGTTGCGTCCCCGTGCCCGGCGCCCTGCCCGGCCGTCGTCGGCGCCGCCTCGCCTCGCCGGACCCGCCGCCGCCGCCCGGGATCGCTATCGGTGTCAAAACCGGCGGATCTCGGGTAGGGGGTCCCGAACTGTGCGTCTAGGCGGATGGTAACAGGAGACAAGGGACACGATGTTTTACCCAGGTTCGGGCCCTCTTGATGGAGGTAAAACCCTACGTCCTTCTTGATTGATATTGATATTGTGGATGTTTACAAGAGTGGATCTACCACGAGATCAAGGAGGCTAAACCCTAGAAGCTAGCCTATGGTATGATTGTAATGGTTGTTGTTGTACGGACTAGAGCCATCCGGTTTATATAGACACCGGAGAGGGCTAGGCTTACATAGAGTCGGTTACAATGGTAGGAGATCTACATATCCGTATCACCAAGCTTGCCTTCCACGCCAAGGAAAGTCCCATCCGGACACGGGACGAAGTCTTCAATCTTGTATCTTCATAGTCTTGGAGTCCGGTCAATGATGATAGTCCGGCCGATGATAGTTCGGCCGATGATGGTAGTCCGGCTATCCGGACACCCCCTAATCCGGGACTCCCTCAGTAGCCCCCGAACCAGGCTTCAATGACGATAAGTCCAGCATGTGTGTAGTCTTCGGCGTTGCAAGGCGGGTTCTCCTTCAAGTTCTACGTACCTGCCGAACAGTGTCCGGCTTCCTCATCAATGTTGTGCGTCTTGGCTTCCACGCCCAATAATGGCCTTCTTCCACGCGTCGTGCGAATGTGAAAAGCCAGGGTGTCTTTTATGTTTTACCCCCTAGTTGTGCGAATAATCTGCCTATAAGGGAGGCAAGAATCCAGATCCAAATCACTATCTTCCTCCTGCAAATACTCATCGGAGCGCTTTCGACCAAGAATCCATTCCATCATGGACCATCAACGCGGCTCCTCTTCTCGCGCTCCCAGCCCTTTGCTAGGAGATTGGAGGAGATGCTCTGTTCCGCACAACGAGCTGGTGAAGCTCCAAGTGGGGGGATATCTCCCTCCGGCCTTTATGGTTCCGGTTTGAGCCGGGCTGGCCACCTACAAAGGTGGGAAGCAAGCGGAGGTTACCCCAAGTCCCAACAAAGGGGAGCGGGTATGCTTCGTCCCCTATCTGATAAGGGGGCTTGGATTTCCTGTACATCCATTCCTCCGCGGGCTCCTGGAGTTCTACGGACTCCAGCTTCATCACCTCACGCCCGCCTCAATCCTGCATATTGCGGGTTACGTAGCTCTTTGCGAGCTATTCCTGGGCGTGAAGCCCCATTTCACGCTGTGGAAGAGGTTGTTCTGCCTTGTACCCCGCTCTCACGAGGGGTCCATATATCAAGTGGGCGGCGCCGAAATATGGCGCATTGCCGGGACCGGATACCCATCCGGAACCCCTAAGAAGGCGTCCGAAGACTGGCCTTCGGAATGGTTTTATATAGAAGACGCTCTGCTGCCGGACCCTGTTCGGATCGGCCTCCCGGAGTTCAGCAATGCTCCTCTGAAGAAACGCCTTAGTTGGCGTCCGCGGAGCCCCCAACTGGAGGAAGACAAGAGCGTCCATTATTTGATGGGCCGAATAAGGTTACTGGCCCATTCCAGGTTGACCATGATTGGAGTCATGGCAACATGCATTATGCGGGGGGTGCAGCCACTACAATACAGGGGCCACCCCATGTGGGATTTCAACGGGGAGGACGATGCCACCCGTCATGGCCGCAAAGGGCCGGATTCGGTCGAAGACCTGGTGACGATCCTGTTCGGCCTGTATAAGGGGGAGAAGGAGGATTTCCTTCGGACGAACCCATTAAATGGGTTCTCCATGAATAATCCCCGGCCTTGGGTAAGCGAACACTCTGCATGCCCGACCCATGCTTTTTGAAACATGAAGTTTCTTATATTGTGTTCTTCTTTCGACGCAGGAGCTACGCCGAATCGTGGAGGACATGCTAAGTCCAGCTTCGCAACCCGAGGATCCAGAGAGATCCCGGGATCCGGCCTCCGAAGAGGATCCAAACATAATGGTGGAGCTAATCGACGGTGTGTTCCACCAGCCCAGCATGGACAATGCTTTAGTCGCCATCATGGCCGACTATCCCAGACTATATCCGGCTTCCCAGGTGATTGCGACCGAAGTCCTGACATCGTCATTCCTTCCTTGCTTATTTCTGACCACCGTATACGATGGTGCTGTGCAGGAGGCGCCCCTAGGGCGAGAAGCCGAGCCCATGGTGGCTGGCCAACAAAGGCCAGTCCGGACCAGTAGGCGGAAGAGGAGCGCGGCGCGGACTGAAACGTCGCCGCAAAGGTGTAGCTCACAATTCCTTATTTAGAGCAACGTTCCTAGGAAGCGTTTGAGTGCTCATGACTTTTGTAGGGAAAAAAGCGTTCGCCGGAATGCGGGCGTGGAGGTTGCCAATCCAACCTCTACCAGCCAGGCTCCAGCACCTGGTCTGGAGGGGGAGGCAAGCGCAAGGCGCGAGCCGAACGTTCCTCCGATGGAGGATGCCGACAGACTGTCCGCCACCAAGTCTGAGGTGGAGAGTGCCCTGAATCACAGGCGCCGCCGGACAGTATTTCGCGACGCGTGCTTCTCCCCCGAGGCGTTGAATGCCTTTAACGCGGGGGACGCGCACCTTCGTGCTGCTCAAGATGGTTTTACCAGAGCCACGGAGCAGTATGTAAAAGACATACGGGTAAGAGAATTTAATAGTTGTATATGCCAGTAGCCCCCGAGACTTAAATTAGTTATATTAACTGATTTAAGGATCATATGAATCGTAGGATCTTACCGAGAAGAATACCCAACTGTCTCCGGAGCTGCAAGAGTGCAAGGCCCAACTTGAGGCCGCACTCTCTGGCACAGGAGGAAACACAGGGACCTCTCATGGTAACGCATTATTTTAGAAAGATAAGTAGCGTTTGGCATTTGCGCAAGTCTAAAAAATGACGTTGCAGGTGCTGCCGGACAAGATCCGGACAGGCAAGAACTTCTGCGCCAACTAAAGGCCGGCGAGAGGGTGCTGCATAAGGTGCAGCATGAAAGGAACAAGCTACAGGATTCCCATGCCCAGCTTGGAGAAGAGCTGAAAGGCGTTCGGGCCGAGCTGTCGGGCTCCGTTAAGGAGAATCAGCAGCTTCGTCGCGGCATCTATAGTAAGTGCTTGAGCGAACTCCTTTGAAAAGAAGAGTTCGGCGAGGAAGTCAATTTGACAGAATATGTCTGCAGCTATGCTCACAGGTCGCCCTGCGGAGGAGATGCCCGTATCAACGGGTGATCAACTTCCCGAATTGTTGCAACTGATCGAACGAGTTCGGCAGGCAATGAGCGGCGTCATCCAGGCTTTATGGCCAGCCTTCTCCTTACCCGAGGGTCTTGGGGAGCTTGCGGAGAAGCTTCAGGGAGTGCGGCAGCGCTTCCATTTATGGAAGATTTCGGCCTGCCGCCAAGGTGCCAGGGAGGCCTGGGCCATGGTAAAGACGCGGTACAAGAAGGCGGATCCCAACCACATGGCCGAAGTCGGACCGGTGGGGCCCGATGGGAAGGAGATCCCTGTGAGTTTAGTATACGGCCAAGTAGAGCTGGCCGCTAAATTTTCCCAACAGGACTGTAAATTAGACAACCTGTTAGACGGGATTGAGGAAGAATACAATCAGTCGATTTGACAATGTATTATAAAATGACATATAAAATGCCTTCTAGCCGGATTGTAGATCGTTTGTCTTTGCCGACCTTTTCGCTTTGACCTCGGGACCCTAGAGTCTGGAGTGTGTCCGAATACCTTCTTGGTTATGAAACAACCGGGGTATGCATGGAGACCAGGCATAGGGGTCATTAGTGCTTTATCAGAAAAGTGCCCAACTAGTTATGTTATATTACATGGGTAGTAAGAAACATCTTCCAGGGAGAATAGTTCCGTTAAGGGTTCCTTTCCTCTGGGGGTGGCATGCCCTAAAGTGCATGTCCGGACTACGAAAAAAGCAGAAAACCATCTGGGGGCAGATAAATAAGTGGATAAAAAATCATCTTTTAAGTCACCGACCGAATATTCCCTTAAGAACGCTAGCTTTCGGCTTCACCCAGTCTCAGGTACACATCCGGCTGACCCGGCAGTAACAATCGCAGAGGTGCTCCCATTACCTCCTAGCCGAAAAATCGGGAACGTAGGGGTAAGCACAGGAGCCAGGCAACCCAGCTTGGCGAAAACTTAAGTCATATCGTTGCATATAATGGTGAATAAAAGGTACATGTGGAGGCTTGACACATGTGCTGGGCATGAAGCCCTTATAATTAAGCTTCTAGTAAAGAAGCCCCCAGGTATAGTGAGTGCGGATAGCACATCAATTGCGCGCGAATGTTGCGCAAGTAGGCCCTTTAAGGCTTGGATGAATAGGGTTGAGAAAAAAGATAAACAAAAGGCAGCTGAAAAAAAATTTGGACGGGGGGAAAGGGACGAACTCTTAGTCCGGCGCTAGGCATAGAATCTTCAGAGGCGGGCTGCGTTCCATGGGTTCGGCTCCAGTCGGTTATCCGATGCATTTCGTAGACGGTACGCTCCGCCGGTTAGGACTTGATCGATGATGAAGGGGCCTTCCCATTTGGGCTTGAGCTTGTCCTTTTTCTTGTCCGGCAGGCGTAGAACCAGTTCGCCAACGTTGTAAGTCTTGGCCCGTACTTCTCTGCTTTGGTATCTTCGAGCCTACTGCTGATAGAATGCGGAACGAGCCTTCGCGACGTCGTGTTCTTCCTCCAATGCGTCCAAGCTGTCCTGCCGATCCAACTTGGCTTCTCTTTCTTCGTACATGCGCACTCGAGGTGAGTCATGAATTATGCCGCAGGGCAAAACTGCTTCTACGCCGTATACCATAAAAAATGGTGTGAATCCGGTAGTACGGTTAGGCATTGTCCGCAGCCCCCAGAGTACGGAGTCGAGCTCCTCTACCCAGTGCGTGTCAGATTTCGTAAGGGATCGCACTAGTCTGGGTTTGATGCCGCTCATTATTAGACCATTTTCTCGTTCCACTTGACCGTTGGTTTGAGGATGATAGACTGAAGCGTAATCGAGCTTGATGCCCATATTTTTGCACCATGATTTAACCTCATCGGCCGTGAAGTTCGTGCCGTTATCGGTGATGATGCTGTGGGGGACACCATAATGGTGTACTACCCCGGATATAAAGTCTATCACTGGTCCGGACTCTACCGTTTTAACTGGCTTGGCCTCTATCCATTTGGTGAATTTATCCACCATGACCAATAGGTACCTTTGCTTGTGGGTTCCCCCTTTAAGTGGTCCAACCATGTCAAGCCCCCAAACCGCGAACGGCCAGGTAATGGGTATAGTTTTGAGGGCGGTGGGTGGCATATGGCTCTGATTAGCAAAGAGCTGACAACCGACGCATCTTTGGACTAAGTCCTGAGCATCTGCTCGGGCCGTCGGCCAATAAAATCCTGTACGGAATGCCTTTCCTACAAGGGCCCGAGCTGCGGCGTGGTGTCCGCCTAGTCCGGCATGAATTTCATCCAGGAGGTTTCGCCCTTCCTCTTCGGAGATACACCTTTGAAGGACTCCGGTTGTGCTTTTCTTATAAAGTTCTCCCTCATAGACCTTGTAGGCTTTAGATCGCCGGACAATGCAGCGGGCCTCATTTTGGTCTTCGGGAAGCTCCTGCCTAAGCAAGTAGGCAAGGAATGGTTCTGTCCACGGGGCAATTACTGCCATTATCTCGTGGGCTAAAGGTGTTATGTCATCGGCTGAATCGGCGGTTGGTGCGGCTTGTTCCGGTTTGTTATTTCCGAACTCCTCTTCCCATAGTACGGATGGCTTGAAGAGCCGTTCCAGGAAGATGTTAGGAGGGACAGCGTCGCGTTTTGCGCTGATGCGTGCCAGTACGTCGGCTGCTTGGTTATTATCCCGGGCTACGTGATGGAATTCAAGTCCTTCAAACCAGGCTGACATTTTTAGGACAGCGTTGCGATATGCTGCCATTTTCGGATCTTTGGCGTCAAAGTCTCCGTTTATTTGGGATATTGCGAGGTTTGAATCCCCGCGCACCTCTAGGCGTTGAATGCCCATGGAGATTGCCATCCGGAGACCATGTAAAAGGGCCTCGTATTCGGCTGCGTTGTTGGAGTCCGTGTACATTATCTGAAGTACGTATTGGACTGTGTCCCCGGTCGGGGACGTCAATACGACGCCAGCCCCCAATCCGGCTAACATTTTAGAGCCGTCGAAGTGCATAATCCAATTGGAGTATGCGCCGTACTCTTTAGGGAGTTCGGCTTCGGTCCATTCAGCGACAAAGTCAGCCAAAACTTGTGACTTTATAGCTCGCCGAGGTTTGTAAGTTATATCAAATGGTAAGACCTCAATAGCCCATTTTGCAATCCTGCCCGTCGCGTCGCGGTTGTTTATAATGTTGTTAAGTGGTACTTCAGAGGCCACTGTTATCAAACACTCTTGAAAGTAGTGTCAGAGCTTCCGGGATGCCATGAACACCGCGTATGCTATCTTCTGATAGTGCGGGTAACGGGACTTGCAGGGGGTTAACACAGTGGATACATAGTATACTGGTTTTTGAAGAGGGAATTTATGCCCTTTTGTCTCTCATTCGACGATGAGTACCGCGCTTACAACTTGATGTGTTACTGCGATGTATAACAACATTGGTTCGCCCAGGTTGGGCGCAGCCAGGACCGGATTTGTTGCCAATATGGCCTTTATTTCTTCGAGTTCGGCGGTGGCAGCATCCGTCCACTCGAAGTGTTCGGTGCGCCTAAGGAGGCGATAGAGGGGCAATGCCTTTTCTCCTAGACGGGAGATAAAGCGGCTTAGAGCCGCCACGGATCCAGTCAATTTTTGTATTTGCTTGAGGTCTTTTGGGATATCTAGCTGTGACAGAGCTCGGATCTTGGCTGGGTTTGCTTCAATTCCTCTACCGGATATGATGAAGCCCAGCAGCTTTCCAGCTGGTACGCCGAAAATGCATTTTTCCGGATTCAGCTTGATGTCATATGCTTTGAGGTTGTCGAATGTGAGCCTCAAGTTGTCTACTAGAGTTTCGACGTGTTTAGTTTTGACGACTACGTCGTCTACGTATGCCTCTACTGTTTTGCCGATCTGGGTAGCCAGACATGTCTGAATCATGCGCTGATATGTTGCGCCGGCGTTTTTAAGTCCGAAGGGCATCGTGTTGAAGCAGAATGGTCCATATGGAGTAATGAATGACGTTGCGGCTTCATCCGCTTCTGCCATCTTGATTTGATGATAGCCGGAGTATGCGTCCAGGAAGCACAATGAATCGTGCCCTGCAGTGGCATCGATGATTTGGTCGATGCGGGGGAGGGGGAAGGGATCCTTTGGGCAGGCTTTATTTAGGTCTTTGAAATCGACACATAGGCGCCAGGATTTGTCCTTCTTTGGTACCATTACCAGGTTTGCTAGCCAATCCGGATGTTTGATGTCTCTGATGAATCTGGCTTCCAATAGTTTGGCTAGCTCTTCTCCCATTGCCTGTCTTTTGGGTTCGGAAAATCGTCGAAGAGCCTGTTTGACTGGCTTGAATCCTTTTAGGATGTTGAGGCTGTGTTCTGCCAATCTGCGTGGGATTCCGGGCATATCCGAGGGGTGCTAGGCAAAAATGTCCCAATTTTCCCGAAGGAATTCTCGCAGTGCAGCGTCTATATCAGGGTTCAATTGTACCCCCATGGAGGCCGTCTTTGTCGGGTCCGTTGGGTGGACCTAGAATTTTACTATTTCATCTGCTAGTTTAAAGGAGGTGGACTTGGATCTCTTGTCGAGTATCACATCGTCCCTATTCACCATAGAGCGCAGTACGGTGAGTTCCTCTGCCGCTAGGGCTTCGGATAGTGCCTCTAAGGCTAGTGCGGCTGTCTTGTTTTCGGCGCGGAGTGCTATGTCCGGATCACTAACAAGAGTGATTATTCCGCCGGGCCCAGGCATTTTGAGCTTCATGTACCCGTAATGGGGTACAGTTTGAAAAATTGTGAATGCCTCTTGTCCTAATATAGCGTGATATCCGTTGTTGAATGGGGCCACTTGGAACGTGACTTCTTCGGATCTGTAATTGTCCGGCGAGCTGAATACCACATCGAGTGTGATTTTTCCTGTGCAGCGCGCCTCCCGTCTAGGGATTATTCCTCTAAAGGTTGTGATGCTTCGCTCAATGCGGCTCCAGTCTATTTCCATTTTTTTAAGGGTTTCCTCGTAGATGAGGTTTAATCCGCTGCCGCCATCCATGAGGACTTTTGTAAGTCGAAAGCCGTCCACTATTGGACTAAGTACCAGTGCGGCTGGAGCTCGGGCTCTTCGGAATTTAGGTTCGTCGCTAGCGTTGAAGGTGATGGCTGTGTCGCTCCATGGATTGGTTGTTGCTACTTGGTAGACTTCGGCGAGGCTGCGGATTGTTCGTTTCCGCATATTATTTGATGCGAAAGTCTCGAAGACTGTTGATACCGTACCGATGTTGTTGGAGTGGTTTTCCGGGGCTAGAAGCTCCTCGCCACTTTTGGCCACCTGCCGTAATATCCAACATGCTCGAAGGCTATGTGTTGGGATGGCGCCCTCTGTACTGTGAATTTTACAGGGTCCGCTAAGCCATCCCTCTAGTACGGTTCCGTGCCCTTTATGGGGTTTTTGCTTTTTGGTTTTTGTATCTGGTGCCTGAGTGTAATGCACCCTTTTGTTGCGGACTAGGGTTGTATTCGGGGCCGGATTGTCCCAAAACTTATTTTCGGTTGTCCGGAAACTCTCCATCGCACAGTACTTTCGTACTATGGACGCCAGGTCGGCAAAGCGTGTAATTTCACGATGGCTGACGGCGTTCAAGATTCCCTCGTCCGTGCAATTATTGCAAAAAATTGAGATTGTGTTTTCCTCTCGGCAGTCCTTTATCCTGTCCATAACCAGGAGGAATCTGGCCCAGTAGTGATGTACTGTCTCAGCGGGCTCTTGCCGGATTAGAGATAGATCGCATATGTCTGGGCGGGTGGGTGGAATTAAGTCCGGAACCCTACCCATCTCAAGGCTCGAAGGCCGAGAAGTTTCCAAATTTGGAAGCTTGGATTGCTGGACATTGTCCAATGAGTCTGGTCCGATGCCTGACTTTAAGTTCAGTGCTTGATCGAAGTCCGTCCCTCCGTGGGAATCTGGCATGGGGGGTTCGGGAGCCCGGACATGACTAGTTTTCAATACAGGAGAAGAGTCGCCGCATTGTTCCTCTACCACTGCAACGTGGTGGGTGACCTGGGGGGAGTTAATCTCTCTCAGATCGGTTTTAAGCCCAATCTGATTGTAGTCTGTAGCAACTCCCAGGGCGGCGATGCGATCCAAGAGCTCGCTTACGGACGAGATCTCTATTGGACCCAGCCACTCGGCGAATTCCGAGCTGACGTGAAGATTGCTTTTGACGACTTGAGAGGTCATTGTCGAAGCGGTAGCCGGACAGGCGGTCATAAGAAAACCACCTAGCCGGATAGTTTGGCCGGCGGCCAAGGCTCCTTTGGCGAAAATACCGTCCTTGAAGATGGGAGGAGGCATCCTTCCTATCGGTGACGGCACAGAGGAACTCTCAATGAAAGCACCAATGTCGGTGTCAAAACTGGCGGATCTCGGGTAGGGGGTCCCGAACTGTGCATCTAGGCGGATGGTAACAGGAGACAAGGGACACGATGTTTTACCCAGGTTCGGGCCCTCTTGATGGAGGTAAAACCCTACGTCCTGCTTGATTGATATTGATATTGTGGATGTTTACAAGAGTGGATCTACCACGAGATCAAGGAGGCTAAACCCTAGAAGCTAGCCTATGGTATGATTGTAATGGTTGTTGTTGTACGGACTAGAGCCATCCGGTTTATATAGACACCGGAGAGGGCTAGGGTTACATAGAGTCGGTTACAATGGTAGGAGATCTACATATCCGTATCGCCAAGCTTGCCTTCCACGCCAAGGAAAGTCCCATCCGGACACGGGACGAAGTCTTCAATCTTGTATCTTCATAGTCTTGGAGTCCGGTCAATGATGATAGTCCGACCGATGATAGTTCGGCCGATGATGGTAGTCCGGCTATCCGGACACCCCCTAATCCGGGACTCCGTCAATCCCCGTTGCCGCCCTCCGCCGCCTCCGCCGGCGACCCCGCCGCCGGGCGCCTCCGCGCGCGCCCGAGCTCCTGGCCCCGCGCCCCGTCGCCCTCAACCCCTGGTCGCCTCCTCCGCGACGCGCCGGTGCGCCGCTGCCCAGCTCCGTCCGGCCAACGGTCCGGCCCGCCCCTCGCCCTGCTCGCCGGCCTCCACCTCCCCGCGCCGTCCCACGCAGGGATCCGGCCGGATCCGGTGAGATCCAGCCCGGATCCGCCCGTCTCCGCCGTCTCCTCCAACTCCGGCGAGTTTTCCGGCCGCCTCGAAGTCTGTGCAAAACTGGAGATTGACCCCGTTTTGCCCGTCCCCGAAGTATTTTGACATTATCATGCCATGTTCATCGCATCATATCTCTGCATCCGTAGCTCCGTTTCATGCGTGTAATACGTCAAATTGTTCGTCTCAACAAGTACTTAATTTCATTCCATTGCATAATGTTCATTTGAGGTTATCTTGATGCCTTAATCATCGTTGCAAGAGTGCTTCCTGATGTTGTCTGCTGTCTGTTAACAGAACATGCACTTTTGTCATTTTTGCCATGATTGATGTGTGCATCCTATGAGGTTGATGTCTACATGTGTTTTGAACTATGCCATGTCTTCTTTACAGAGGTGCTTACCATGTATTTTTGTGATCAATGTGGTGACTAGCGCAAGCATGCAAACTAGGCTTCGTGATATTGCTGATTTTAGTCCCTGTTCTGCTGTTATTGTGATGCCATGTAAACATGATGCTACAGAGAGATCCATGCATATTTTGAGATACTTCAGTAAGGGTGTTTTGAACATATGATTATGTTATATCCATCCCTGCCCTGGTTGCAATTATGGAGTAGTCTAGCATGTCATTTGCGTGCTCTACTTTTGCTACAAAATGTTTCCTGGCAGATTGTTTACATATTCAATTTTGCCAAGGTTGTTGTAGTTGGTCCTTCCATGCTATGAACTTGTTCTTGCCTTGGTTTGTTTCCTAAACATGTCTTCTTGCTGATGCTATGCTTATCTTGTCATGCAATGACTTGTGGTGAGTGTATCAAGCTTGTTAAGTAGTGTACTTGCTGTTGCTGTTTTGCTAGGCTCAATCTGTTATTTCGTGATGCTATGTAAACCTGCTGCTACTAGTCATTCTAGGCATAATCTGGAGATGTTCACTAAGAGTGTTTTGTTCTACATGTCATGCTCTATCCATTCATTCCCCTGGTTGCATTTATAGCCTGCTGTAGCTTGTTGTTTCCTTGCTCCAAACTTGTTAAATAATGTTGCTGTCAGCCTGTTAACATTAAGTTCAGTTGTTGCCATGATTGTTGCTAGTGTTCCATGCACCCTATGACCTTGCTATTGCCATGCTTAGCTTCACAAACATGTCTTCTTACTGTTGGTTGCCTTGCCATGCCATGTATTGCTCTGTGGTGAGTGGTTCAAGCTCACCAACATGCCTTCTTATTGTTGTTCCTGCCATGTTTGAATCTGTAATATAACTTGCTATCTTTACATGGGTGCCATTATTTCTTCTGATCCTTTTTGGCTCTTGGTCAGTAAGGGACTTTTGTTCTATGCAATTAGTAGGTTCATGGCATGCCTTTGTTTGCCATGATATGTTCCTGTAACATGTTGTTTGATAGCTCTAAACATTGCAACCTGATGTTATTTTCTGCAAAGTCTGAAACTGTTATTATTTGCAATCTTGCCATGTGTGTTTGAGCATGTTCTAGTGGTTTCTGGAGATAGCTCAGTGTTCATGTTTTGTTATGCTTTACCTATACATCATGTCCATGCCTTTTGTTCTCATGTTGGGATGCTGTAGCATGTTGTTTTGATGCTTGCAATATGCCTAGTTGCTGTTTTGGACAGATTGTTGCTATAACTTGTATAGAGTGTATGTGTTGAACCGTTGCTCCGTTTTGAGTGTGCTCTATATGAAACTTGCTTAGAATTGCATGTAGTTTCATATTATCATGTTGCACCCATGTTTTGAGGTGTTTGCTTGATGTTTGAATGCATTTTGCATCAATGTCATGTTTAACTTGTTTTGCTCATATCTTCTAGGCCGTAGCTCCGAACTAAATGAACTTTATATGTAACTTTACTAGAATCTCGTGTAGATCATCTTGGTGCATCTTAACTTGCTGTTTAACAACTTGAACATAAGGTTTATTCAGATCTGGACCAATTTCGAAATTTGCATATGAGGACTTACCGGAATTATTATATGTTGTTCCCGGCCTCATTTAAACTTGCCTTGATGTGTTGCTCTTGTTTGCATCATCCCTTGCCATGAGTAACCACATCTAGATTCATCATGCATCATGATTGTTGTGCATCATGCCTTGTTCATGTGTGGTGGGTTTACTATGTTGTGTGCTTCTTCTCGATAGTTCCCATTTCGTTGCGATCGTGAGGATTCGTTCGTCTACGCTTGGTTCGGCTTCATCCGTCCGTCTTCTTCATGGATTCGTTCTTCTTCCTTGCGGGATTTCAGGCAAGATGACCGCTACCCTGGATCTCACTACTACCATTGCTATGCTAGTTGCTTTGTTCTATCGCTTTGCTGCGCTACCTATCACATGTTTATCAAGCCTCCCATATTGCCATGAACCTCTAACCTTTGACACCTTTCCTATGCAAACCGTTGCTTGGCTATGTTACCGCTTTGCTCAACCCCTCTTATAGCGTTGCTAGTTGCAGGTGAAGTTGAAGATTTCTCCATGGTGGACAGGATTTTGGTTGGGATATCACAATACCTCTTATATTATTAATGCATCTATATACTTGGTAAAGGGTGGAAGACTCGGCCTTATGCCTGGTGTTTTGTTCCACTCTTGCCGCCCTAGTTTCCGTCATACCGGTGTTATGTTCCCGGATTTTGCGTTCCTTACGCCGTTGGGTGATTTATGGGACCCCCTTGACAGTTTGCTTTGAATAAAACTCCTCCAGCAAGGCCCAACATTGGTTTTACCATTTGCCTCACCATCACCTACATTTCCCTTGGGAGTAATTAACCCGAGGGTCATCTTTATTTTAGCCCCCCCCCCCGGGCCAATGCTTGTCTAAGTGTTGGTCCAAACTGAGCGATGTCCGGTGCCCCCTGGGCAACCAGGGTCTATGCCAACCCGTCGTCTTGCTCATCCGGTGTGCCCTGAGAACGAGATATGTGTAGCTCCTATCGGGATTTGTCGGCACAGCGGGCGGTCTTGCTGGTCTTGTTTTACCATTGTCGAAATGTCTTGTAAACCAGGATTCCGAGTCTGATCGGGTCTTCCTGGGAGAAGGTATATCCTTCGTTGATCGCGAAAGCTTATCATGGGCTAAGTTGGGACACCCCTGCAGGGTATAATCTTTCGAAAGCCGTGCCTGCGGTTGTAGGCAGATGGGAATTTGTTAATGTCCGGTTGTAGATAACTTGACACCTGATCCCAATTAAAACGCATCAACCGCGTGTGTAGCCGTGATGGTCTCTTTTCGGCGGAGTCCGGGAAGTGAACATGGTTTCTGGGTTATGTTTGACGTAAGTAGGAGTTCAGGATCACTTCTTGATCATTGCTAGCTTCACGACCGTTCCTTTTGCTCTCTTCTCGCTCTTATTTGCGTATGTTAGCCATCATATTTGCTTAGTCGCTGCTGCAACCTCACCACTTTACCCCTTCCTTTCCCTTTAAGCTTTGCTAGTCTTGATACCCATGGTAATGGGATTGCTGAGTCCTCGTGGCTCACAGATTACTACAACAACAGTTGCAGGTACAGGTTATGCGATGATCATGACGCGAGAGCGATGCTTGCTTACATTGAGTTCTTCTTCTGCTTCTTCAATCAGGGGATAGGTTCCAGGTCGGCAGCCTGGGCTAGCAGGGTGGATGTCGTTTGAGTTTCTGTTTGTGTTTCATCCGTAGTCGGATGATGCTATTATGTATTGTGATGTTGTATTTGTGTGGCATTGTATGCCTCTTGTATGTATCCCCATCTATTATGTAATGTTGATGTAATGATATCCACCTTGCAAAAGCGTTTCAATATGCGGGTCTATCCTTGGTGGGACCTTCGAGTTCCTTTTGGATAGGGGCGCATATTGGGCATGAAAGTTAGTGAAACCACTAGTTTCAAAGAGGGAAAGGGCAAGAAGGGATACTTCATGAAACGACAAACCAGTTGCTGCTCTAGTGAAGAAACCCAAGGTTGAACCCAAACCCGAGACTAAGTGCTTCTGTAATAAGGGGAACGATCACCAGAGCAGAATTACCCTAGATACTTGGTAGATAAGAAGGCAGGCAAGGTTGATAGAAGTATATTGGATATACATTATATTAATGTGTACTCTACTAGTACTCCTAGTAGCACCATGGTAATAGATACCGGTTCGGTTGCTAAGTGTTAGTAACTCAAAATAAAAGGCTACGGAATAAACGGAGACTAGCTAAAGGCGAGGTGACGATATGTGTTGGAAGTATTTCCAAGGTTGATGAGATCAAACATCGCACACTCCCTCTACCATTGGGATCGGTGTTAAACCTAAATAATTGTTATTTTGTGTTTGCGTTGAGCATGGACATGATTGGATTATGTCTATCGCAATATGGTTATTCATTTAAGGAGAATAATGGTTACTCTGTTTATTTGAATAATACCTTCAATGGTCTTGCACCTAAAATGAATGGTTTATTGAATCTCGATCGTAGTGATACTCATGTTCATGCCAAAAGATATAAGATAGTAATGATAGTACCACCTACTTGTGGCAATGCCATGTAAGTCCTATTGGTATAAAAACGCATGAAGAAGCTTCATGTTGATGGATCTTTGGACTCACTCGTTTTTTTTTGAAAAGTTTGAGACATGCAAACCATGTCTATTGGTATGTACGCATGAAGAAACTCCATGCAGATGGATCATTTGGACTCACTTGATTTTGAATCACTTGAGACATGCGAATCATACCACATGGGCAAGATGATTGAAAAGCCTCATTTTCAGTAAGATGGAACCAGAAAGCAACTTGTTGGAAGTAATACATTTTGATGTGTGCAGTCCAATGAGTGCTAAGGCACGCAGTGGATATCATTATGTTCTTACTTAGCAGATGATTTGCGTAGATGCTGAGTATATTTACTTGATGAAACACAAGTCTGAATTATTGAAAGGTTCAAGTAATTTCAGAGTGAAGTTGAAGATCTTCATGACAAGAGGATAAAATGTCTATGATATGATCATAGAGACAATACCGCCTGGAACATTGTGGAAATTGCGGAAATTGTTTCACAACTAATACCGCCTGGAACACCATAGTGTGATGGTGTGTTCGAACATCATAGCTGCACCATATTGGATATGGTGCATACCATGATGTCTCTTATCGAATTACCACTATCGTTTATGGGTTAGGCATTAGAGACAACCGCATTCACTTTAAATAGGGCACCACGTAATTCCGTTGAGATGACATCGTATGAACTATGGTTTAGAGAAACCTAAGCTGTCGTTTCTTGAAAGTCTGGGGCTACGACGCTTATGTGAAAAAGTTTCATCCTGATAAGCTCGAACCCAAAGCGGATAAATACATCTTCATAGGACACCCAAAATAGTTGGGTATACTTCCTGTCTCGAGAATCGGGTCCTTTCTCGAGGAAAAGATTCTCTCGAAAGAATTGAGTGGGAGGATGGTGGAGACTTGATAAGGTTATTGAACCATCACTTCAACCAGTGTGTAGCAGGGCAAAGGAAGTTGTTCCTGTGGCCTACACCAATTGAAGTGGAAGTTGATGATAGTGATCATGGAACTTCGGATCAAGTCACTACCAAACCTCATAGGACGACAAGGACAGGTACTTCTTCAGAGTGGTACGGTAATCCTGTCCTGGAGGTCATGTTGCTAGACAACAATGAACGTACGAGCTATGGAGAAGCGATGGTGGGCCCAGATTCCGACAAATGGCTCGAGGCCATAAAATCTGAGAGAGGATCCATGTATGAAAACAAATTGTAGACTTTGGAAGAACTACTTGATGGTTGTAAGGCTGTTGGGTACAGATGGATTTTAAAAGGAAGATGGACAATGATGGTAAGTATCACCATTAAGAAAGCTCGACTTGTCGTTAAGATGTTTTCCGACAAGTTCAAGGAGTTGACTACGATGAGACTTTCTCACTCGTAGCGATGCTAAGAGTCTGTTGGAATTATATTAGCAATTACTGCATGATTTATGAAATCTTGCAGATAGGATGTCAAAACATTATTTCCTCGATGATATTCTTGAGGAAAGGTTGTATGTGATACAACCAGAAGGTTTTGTCAATCCTGAAAGATGCTAACAAGTATGCAAAGCTCCAGCAATCCTTCTAAGGACTGGAGTAAGTATCTCGGAGTTGGAATATACGCTTTGATGAGATGATCAAAGATTTTGGGTTTATACAATGTTTATGAGAAACTTGTATTTCCAAATAAGTGAGTGGGAGCACTATAGAATTTCTGATGAGTATATGTTATTGACATATTGTGGATCAGAAATGATGTAGAATTTCTGGACATCATATAGGGTTATTTGAAAAGTGTTTTTCAATGGAAAACCTGGATTAAGCTACTTGAACATTGAGCATCAAGATCTATAAAGATAGATCAAAAACGCTTAATAGTACTTTCAAATAAATACATATCATGACAAGATTTTGAAGGAGTTCAAAATAGATCGGCAAAGAAGGAGTTCTTGGTTGTGTTATAAGGTATTAGTAATTATAAAGACTCAAGACCTGACCACGGCAGAAAAGAGAGAAAGGACGAAGGTCGTCCCCTATGTTTTAGACGTAGGCTCTACAGTATGCTATGCTATGTACCGCACCTAAAGTGTGCATTGCCATAAGTCAGTCAAGGGGTACAAGTGTGATCCAGGAATGGATCACAGGACAGCGGTCAAGGTTATCCTTAGTAACTAGTGGACTAAGGAATTTTCTCGATTATGGAGGTGGTAAAAGAGTTCGTCGTAAAGGGTTACGCTGATGCAAACTTTGACACTAATCCGGATTATTCTGAGTAGTAAACTGGATTCGTATAGTAAAACAGTTATTTGGAATAGCTCCAAAAAGAGCGTGGTAGCTGCATCTAGGAGATGACATAGAGATTTGCAAAGCACACACGGATCTGAAAGGTTCAAATCCGTTGACTAATAACCTCTCTCACAAGCGAGATATGATCAAACCCCATGGGTGTCGATTCATTACAATCACATAGTGATGTGAACTAGATTATTGACTCTAGTGCAAGTGGGAGACTGTTGGAAATATGCCCTAGAGGCAATAATAAAATGGTTATTATTGTATTTCCTTGTTCATGATAATTGTCTATTATTCATGCTATAATTGTATTGACCGGAAACCGCAATACATGTCTGAATACATAGACCACAACATGTCTCTAGTGAGCCTCTAGGTGACTAGCTCGTTGATCAACAGATGGTCATGGTTTCCTGACCATGGACATTGGATGCCATTGATAATGGGATCACATCATTAGGAGAATGATGTGATGGACAAGACCCAATCCTAAGCATAGCACAAGATCGTGTAGTTCGTTCGCTAAAAGCTTTTCTAATGTCAAGTATCAGTTTCTTAGACCATGAGATTGTGTAACTCCCGGATACTGTAGGCGTGCTTTGGTTGTACCAAACGTCACAACGTAACTAGGTGACTATAAAGGTGCATTACAGGTATCTCCGAAAGTGTCTGTTGGGTTGGCACGAATCGAGACTGGGATTTGTCACTCCGTATGACGGAGAGGTATCTCTGGGCCCACTCAGTAATGCATCATCATAATGAACTCAATGTGACTAAGTAGTTAGTCATGGGATCATGCATTATGGAACGAGTAAAGTGACTTGTCGGTAACGAGATTGAACGAGGGATTGGGATACCGAAGATCGAATCTCGGGCAACTAACGTACCGATTGACAAAGAGAATTGCATACGGGATTGCTTGAATCCTTGACATCATAGTTCATCCGATGAGATCATCGTGGAACATGTGGGACCCAACATGGGTATCCAGATCCCGTTGTTGGTTATTGGCCAGAGAGCTGTCTCAGTCATGTCTGCATGATTCCTGAACCCGTAGGGTCTACACACTTAAGGTTCGATGACGCTAGGGTTATAAAGGAAGTTTGTATGTGGTTACTGAATGTTGTTCGGAGTCCCGGATGAGATCCCGGACGTCACGAGGAGTTCCGGAATGGTCTGGAGGTAAAGATTTATATATGGGAAGTCCAGTTTCAGTCACCGGAATAGTTTTGGGGGTTATCGGTATTGTACGGGGACCACCGAAAGGTGTACGGAGGTCCAACGGGTGGGGCCACCTGCCCCGGGGGACTTAATGGGCTGAATATTGGAGGGAACCAGCCCCTAGTGGGCTGGTGCGCCCCCCCCCCCCAAGGGACCAAGGCGCCTAGGGTTGAAAACCCTAGGGGAAGGGCGCGCCTCCACCTTGCTTGGGGGCCAAGTCTCCCCCTCCTGGCCGCCGCCCCTCCCCTCTAGATGGGATGTGGATGGGCCCGTCCCCTCTCCCCTTCCCCTATATATAGTGGGGGTTTTGGAGCTGCCCAACACATGAGTTTTCCTCTCCCTGGCACAGCCCTACCCCTCTCCCTCCTCGTCTCTCGCATTGCTTGGTGAAGCCCTGCTGGAGTGCCACGCTCCTCCATCACCACCATGCCGTTGTGCTACTGCTGGACGGAGTCTTCCTCAACCTGTCCCTCTCTCCTTGCTGGATCAAGGCACGGGAGACGTCACCGGGCTGCACGTGTGTTGAACGCGGAGGCACCGTTCTTCGGTGCTTAGATCAGATTCAGCCGCGATCTGAATCGCTTCGTGAACGACTCCACCGACCGCATTCTTGTAACGCTTCCGCATTGCGATCTTCAAGGGTATGAAGATGCACTCCCCTCTCTCTCGTTGCTAGTATCTCCATAGATTGATCTTGGTGATGCATAGAAAATTTTGAATTTCTGCTACATTCCCCAACATGAAGAAACTCCATACAGATGGATCGTTTGGACTCACTTGATTTTGAATCACTTGAGACATGCAAATCATACCACATGGGCAAGATGACTGAAAGGCCTCGTTATCAGTAAGATGGAACAATAAAGCAACTTGTTGGAAGTAATACATTTTGATGTGTGCAGTCCAATGAGCGCTGAGGCACGCAATGGATATAGTTATGTTCTCACTTCATAGATGATTTGAGTAGATGCTAAGTACATTTACTTGATGAAACACAAGTCTGAATTATTGAAAGGTTCAAGTAATTTCAGAGTGAAGTTGAAGATCGTCATGACAAGAGGATAAAATGTCTATGATATGATCATAGAGATGAATATCTGAGTTACGAGTTTGGCACACAATTAAGACATTGTGGAAATTGTTTCACAACTAATACCGCCTGGAACACCATAGTGTGATGGTGTGTCCGAACATCATAACTGCACCCTATTGGATATGGTGCATACTGTGATGTCTCTTATCGAATTAACACCATCGTTTATGAGTTAGGCATTAGAGACAACCGCATTCACTTTAAATAGGGCACCACGTAATTCCGTTGAGATGACACCGTATGAACTATGTTTTAGAGAAACCTAAGCTGTCGTTTCTTGAAAGTTTGGGCTGCGACGCTTATATGAAAAAGTTTTAGGCTGATAAGCTCACCCAAAAACAGTTGGGTATACCTCCTATCTCAGATCCGGAAGCAAAAGGGATTGTTTCTAGAATCGGGTCCTTTCTCGAGGAAAAGTTTCTCTCGAAAGAATTGAGTGGGAGGATGGTGGAGACTTGATAAGGTTATTGAACCGTCACTTCAACTAGGGTGTAGCAGGGCACATGAAGTTGTTCCTATGGCGCCTACGCCAATTGAAGTGGAAGCTGATGATATTGATCATGAAACTTCGGATCAAGTCACTACCAAAACTCGTAGGTCGACAAGGATACATACTACTCCAGAGTGGTAGGTAATCCTGTCTTGGAGGTCATGTTGCTAGACAACAATGAACCTACGAGCTATGGAGAAGCGATGGTGGGCCCAAATTCTGACGAATGGCTCGAGGCCATAAAATCTGAGAGAGGATCCATGTATGAAAACAAAGTATAGACTTTGGAAGAACTACCTCATGGTCGTAAGGCTGTTGGGTACAAATGGATTTTAAAAGGAAGACAGACAATGATGGTAAGTATCACCATTAAGAAAGCTCGACTTGTCGTTAAGATGTTTTCCGACAAGTTCAAGGAGTTGACTATGATGAGACTTTCTCACTCGTAGCGATGCTAAGAGTCTGTTGGAATTATATTAGCAATTACTGCATGATTTATGAAATCTTGCAGATAGGATGTCAAAACATTGTTTCATCGACGATATTCTTGAGGAAAGGTTGTATGTGATACAACCAGAAGGTTTTGTCAATCCTGAAAGATGCAAACAAGTATACAAAGCTCCAGCAATCCTTCTAAGGACTGGAGTAAGCATCTCGGAGTTGGAATATAAGCTTTGCTGAGATGATCAAAGATTTTGGGTTTATACAAAGTTTATGAGAAACTTGTATTTCCAAAGAAATGAGTGGGAGCACTATAGCATTTCTGATGAGTATATGTTGTTGACATATTGTTGATCGGAAATGATGTAGAATTTCTGGAAATCATGAAGGGTTATTTGGAAAGTGTTTTTCAATGGAAACCCTAGATTAAGCTACTTGAACATTGAGCATAAAGATCTATAAGGATAGATAAAAAATGCTTAATAGTTCTTTCAAATGAACACATACCGTGACAAGATTATGAAGGAGTTCAAAATAGAACAACAAAGAAGGAGTTCTTGGTTGTGTTATAAGGTGTGAGTATTGAGTAAGACTCAAGACCTGACCACGGCAGAAGAGAGAGAAAGGACGAAGGTCGTCCCCTATTCTTTAGACGTAGGCTCTAAAGTATGCTACTATGTGTACCACACCTAAAGTGTGCCTTCCCATGAGTCAGTCAAGGGGTACAAGAGTGATCCAGGAATGGATCACAGGACAGCGGTCAAAGTTATCCTTAGTAACTAGTAGACTAAGGAATTTTCTCGATTATGGAGGTGGTAAAAGAGTTCGTCGTAAAGGGTTACGCCGATGCAAACTTTGACACTAATCCGGATTATTCTGAGTAGTAAACCGGATTCGTATAGTAGAGCAGTTATTTGGAATAGCTCCAAATAGAGCGTGGTAGCTGCATCTATGAGATGACATAGAGATTTGTAAAGCACACACGGATCTTAAAGGTTCAGACCCATTGACTAATAACCTCTCTCACAAGCGAGATATGATCAAACCCCATGGGTGTTGGATTCATTACAATCACATAGTGATGTGAACTAGATTATTGACTCTAGTGCAAGTGGGAGACTGTTGGAAATATGCCCTAGAGGCAATAATAAAATGGTTATTATTGTATTTCCTTGTTCATGATAATTGTCTATTGTTCATGCTATAACTGTATTAACTGGAAACCGTAATACATGTGTGTATACATAGACCACAACATGTCCCTAGTGAGCCTCTAGTTGACTAGCTCGTTGATCAACAGATGGTCATGGTTTCCTGACCATGGACATTGGATGCCATTAATAACGGGATCACATCATTAGGAGAATGATGTGATGGACAAGACCCAATCCTAAGCATAGCACAAGATCATGTAGTTCGTTCGCTAAAGCTTTTCTAATGTCAAGTATCATTTCCCTAGACCATTAGATTGTGTAACTCCCTAATATCGTAGGAGTGCTTTGGGTGTACCAAATGTCACAACGTAACTGGGTGGCTATAAAGGTGCACTACAGGTATCTCCAAAAGTGTATGTTGGGTTGGCACGAATCGAGACTGGGATTTGTCACTCCGTATGACGGAGAGGTATCTCTGGGCCCACTCGGTATTGCATCATCATAATGAGCTCAATGTGACTAAGTAGTTAGTCACGAGATCATGCATTACGGAACGAGTAAAGTGACTTGCCGGTAACGAGATTGAACGAGGTATTGGGATACCGACGACCGAATCTCGGGCAAGTAACATACCGATTGACAAAGGGAATTGCATACGGGATTGCTTGAATCCTTGACATCGTGGTTCATCCGATGAGATCATCGTGCAACATGTGGGAGCCAACATGGGTATCCAGATCCCGCTGTTGGTTATTGGCCGGAGAGGTGTCTTGGTCATGTCTGCATGATTCCCGAAGCCGTAGGGTCTACACACTTAAGGTTCGATGACGCTAGGGTTATAAAGGAAGTTTGTATGTGGTTAATGAATGTTGTTCGGAGTCCCGGATGAGATCCCGGACGTCACGAGAAGTTTCGGAATGGTCCGGAGGTAAAGATTTATATATGGGAAGTCTAGTTTCAGTCACCGGAATAGTTTCAGGGGTTATGGGTATTGTACCGGGACCACCGAAAGGTGTCCGGGGGTCCACCGGGTGGGGCCACCTGCCCCGGGGGACTTAATGGGCTGAATATGGGAGGGAACCAGCCCCTAGTGGGCTGGTGCGCCCCTCCTAAAGGGCCCAAGGCGCCTAGGGTTGGAAACCCTAGGGAAGGGGGGCGCCTCCACCTTGCTTGGGGGGCAAGTTTCCCCCTCCTGGCCGCCGCCCCTCCCCTCTAGATGGGATATGGAGGAGGCCGGCCCCCTCTCCCCTTCCCCTATATATAGTGGGGGTTTTGGGGCTGCCAAGCACATGAGTTTCCCTCTCTCCTGGCACAGCCCTACCCCTCTCCCTCCTCGCTCTCACAGTGCTTGGTGAAGCCCTGCTGGAGTGCCACGCTCCTCCATCACCACCACGCCGTTGTGCTGCTGCTGGACGGAGTCTTCCCCAACCTCTCCCTCTATCCTTGCTGGATCAAGGAACGGGAGACTTCACCGGGCTGCATGTGTGTTGAACGCGGAGGCACCGTTGTTCGGTGCTTGGATCGGATTCGTCCGCTATCTGAATCGCTTCGTGAACGACTCCACCGACCGCGTTCTTGTAACGCTTCCGCATCGCGATCTTCATGGGTATGAAGATGCACTCCCCTCTCTCTTGTTGCTAGTATCTCCATAGTTTTATCTTGGTGATGCGTAGAAATTTTTTAATTTCTGCTATGTTCCCCAAGAGGAGATGCATAGCTACGAGAGGGGAGAGCATCTTCATACCCTTTAATATCGCAAAGCGGAAGCATTTATTAACATGGTTGCTGTAGTCATACACCTTCACGATCCATCCCGATCAAGTATCAATCGTATGGCACCTCCGCGTTCTGCACATGTTCAGCTCGATGACGTCCTTGCCTTCTTGATCCAGCAAGACGGGCGAAGTTGTAGATGAGTTCCAGCAGCACGACGGCGTGCTGACGGTGTTGGTGAAGAACAATCTCTGCAGGGCTTCGCCAAGTGCAATGGAAACTATGACGGAAGATAAACTAGAGGGGACGGGGTTGCCGGCACACGGATTGGTGAATCTTGATGTGTCTTGGGTGCTAGCCCTGCCCCTCTATTTATATGTTGATCCTTGGGGTCAAAACTTGGAGTAAATGCCTCCTCAAAGTCGGTTTTACCCGAAAGGCAAGAGTCCTTCTCAGACTCCAGGACCAGACGCCATGGTTCCCAGCGTATGGACCCATACGCCAGGGACCTGGCATCTGGTCCCTGGACTCCGTAGAACTTCCTTTTGAGCTTTCCAAAAACCCCATGGGCTTTCCCTTTTGGCCCAAATAAAGTGTTCTCGTACCCAAACATTTCGAGAAACATCCGGAACCCCTTTCTGTGAATTCCGGAACCCTTCTGGAGACCGAACACTATTATCCCATATATCAATATTTACCTCTGGACCATTCCGGAGCTCCTCGTCATGTCCGTGATCACATCCGGGACTCCAAACAATATCCGGTAACCAACATACATAGCTCATATAATACTATATCATCAACGAACGTTAAGCGTGTGGACCCTACGGGTTTGAGAACTATGTAGACATGATCGAGACATTTCTCTGGTCAATAACCAATAGCGGAACCTGAATGCCCATATTGGCTCCTACATATTCTACGAAGATCTTTATCGATCGAACCTTATGACAACATACGTAATTCCCTTTGTCTATCGGTATGTTACTTGCCCGAGATTCGATCGTCAGTATCTTCATACCCAGTTCAATCTCGTTACCGGCAAGTCTCTTTACTCATTCCGTAATACATCACCTCGTCACTAACTCCTTAGTCGTTTTCTTGCAAGCTTATGATGTGTATTACCGAGAGGGCCCAGAGATACCTCTCTGATACTCAGAGTGACAAATCCTAATCTCGATCTATGCCAACCCAACAAACACTGTCGAAAATACCTTTAGAGCATCTTTCTAATCACCTAGTTACATTGCGATGTTTGATAGAACACAAGGCATTCCTCCGGTATTCGGGAGTTGCATACTCTCGTAGTCGAAGGAATATGTATTTGACATGAAGAAAGCAATAGCAATAAAACTGAACGATCAATATGCTAAGCTAACGGACGGGTCTTGTCCATCACATCATTCTCCTAATGATGTGATCCCATTATCAAATGACAACTCATGTCTATGGTCAGGAAACCTTAACCATCTTTGATCAACGAGCTAGTCAAGTAGAGGCTCACTAGGGACACATTGTTTGTCTATGTATTCACACATGTATTTAGGTTTCCGATCAAGAAAATTCTAGCATGAATAATAAACATTTATCATGAATAAGGAAATATAAAACAACAACTTTAGTATTGCCTCTAGGGAATATTTCCTTCATTCATATCATAGAGATCAAAGTACAAATCACGTAAAGACCGACATGACAAAACAGAAAAGATAGCAGAACATCTCTGAGATTGACACCAACGCCTGTCACCTGCCTCCGGCGCCACCATAGCAGCCACCAAAGAAAAGAATGACAAATCACCCCCCTCACCTGAGCTCGATGTAGCTCCATCGCCGATATGCAGTTTTGCGAACCTCTAGAGTGGCTCACCAAAAGTGAAGCCCTTGCCGTTGAACCAATCAGACCGGGGCAACACCCCGGACACACCATCGAACTCCAGATCTGGCACCCCACCATGACTAAGACACCGAAGGAAGAAACCATAACTTCCATCCACGAACCACGAGCCCAGCACACGTTCCATCTTCCAGATGTCGTCGGTGCAGACCACAATCTGCATCCGCTCCTAGACTACCTCCCAAGCTCCGCGCCGGCACTGGAGAAAACACCTTCGCAACGGCAGAGCCCGAAGACACAGGTCCACTGTGAGGATGCCAATACCGCCACGCCATCCTTGCTTGAACAGATTGGTTTTCAAATTCATCCCCAACCATAGAACCAATGGCCTCGTCAGGGAAGGATCCGAAGAATCTTTATTCAGCGTTGTCATCGTCGCCGCCAAAGCAAAGACGATGAATAGCCTAAAATTTAGACTATGAAGGAGTAGAAATGATTCACACGCGTGGATCCGACGACTCCCCCCCCCCCTCACCACGACGACCGAGGTAGACAACGGAGGACGGCGCTGGAAGACCGGCCTCTCCTGGCAGAGGCTAGGGTTACAGCCGCCAGGGAACGGGAGTAAACCAAGTTTGCATGCCCTTGTGCAGCACGCTTTTCTTAGGGGATTCTAGAAGAAACACGTATTTAGTGCTTGGATCTGAGTAGTTGTCTATTATTGTGTAGTCTTTGTATGTTTTTATTATCTTTTTGTAATTCTAGAGCATGTCTTATATTCTTTTACTTCTTCGAGATGGAAGGTTTTTAATGATGTAGGCACTAAGAAAACTCTAGATTTATCCCACATAACACTTTACCATTCTTTTAAAAAAATTAATATATCTTTTGGCTTTCCCCCCTGTTTTTGAAGGTATTTCACAAAAAAAATCAAGGCAACACGGGCTGGCGTGCCTAAACGTGCCATGGGCCGGCCCACTTACTTCCCTTGCCGTGCTTGGGTGCTACCTGCAGCATGTGGGCCTGCTACATCTTGAGCTTGTGTTGGTTTTCCTTTAAGAGGAAAGGGTGATGCAGCACAGTAGAGTAAGTATTTCCCTCAGTTTTTGAGAACCAAGGTATCAATCCAGTAGGAGGCTCCTCACAAGTCCGGCTCAATTATCATATGAAACTTGCTTTATCTGGTATCTCCTGAACCTACACAAACAAACAAAGAACTCGCAACCAACGTGATAAAGGGGTTGTCAATCCCTTCACGACCACTTGCGAAAGTGAGATCTGATAGAGATAATAAGATAAGATAAATATAATTTTGTATTTTATAATATAGATGCAGAAAATAAAGATGCACATAAAAGTAGATTGAAAGCTTATATGATAAAGGATAGACCCGGGGGCCATAGGTTTCACTAGTGGCTTCTCTCAAGATAGCATAAGTATTACGGTGGGTGAACAAATTACTGTCGAGCAATTGATAGAAAAGAGAATAATTATGAGATTATCTAGGCATGATCAGGTATATAGGCATCACGTCCGCAACAAGTAGACCAACTCCTGCCTGCATCTACTACTATTACTCCACACATCGACCGCTATCCAGCATGCATCTAGAGTATTAAGTTCATAAGAACAGAGTAACGCTTTAAGCAAGATGTCAAGATGTAGAGGGATAAACTCAAGCAATATGATATAAACCCCGTCTTTTTATCCTCGATGGCAACAATACAATACGTGCCTTGCCACCCTTTCTGTCACTGGGTAAGGACACTGCAAGATTGAACCCAAAGCTAAGCACTTCTCCCATGGCAAGGAAGATCAATCTAGTAGGCCAAACTAAACTGATAATTCGAAGAGACTTGCAAAGATAACTTAATCATACATAAAAGAATTCAGAGAAGATTCAAATATTATTCATAGATAAACTTGATCATAAACCCACAATTCATCGGATCTCGACAAACACACCGCAAAAAGAGTTTACATCAAATAGATCTCCACAAGAGAGGGGGAGAACATTGTATTGAGATCCAAAAAGAGAGAAGAAGCCATCTAGCTAATAACTATGGACCCGAAGGTCTCTGGTAAACTACTCACAACTCATCGGAGGGGCTATGGTGTTGATGTAGAAGCCCTCCGTGGTGGATTCCCCCTCCGGCAGAACGCCGGCGATGGCTCTAAGATGGGATCTCACGGATACAGAAGGTTACGGTGGTGGAAATATTTCTTCGGTAGCTCCCTGGATGTTTTTGGGGTATGTAGGCTTATATAGGAGGAAGAAGTACATCGGTGGACGCCCGAGGGGCCCACGAGACAGGGGGCGCGCCCAGGAGGGGTGGGCGCGCCCTCCTATCTCGTGGCCACCTCGGCTGCTTCTTGACTTGCACTCCAAGTTCTCCGGATCACGTTCGTTCCAAAAATCACGCTCCCGAAGGTTTCATTCCGTTTGGACTCCGTTTGACATTCCTTTTCTTCAAAATACTGAAATAGGCAAAAAAACAGCAATACGGGTTGGGCCTCCGGTTAGTAGGTTAGTCCCAAAAATGATATAAATGTGTAAAATAAAGCCCATGGACATCCAAAACAGGTAATATAATAGCATGGAACAATCAAAAATTATAGATACGTTGGAGACATATCAAGCTTAATTCCTGCTCGTCCTCGAGTAGGTAAATGATAAAAACAGAATTTTTGATGTGGAATGCTACCTAGCATAATTCTCAATGTAATTTTCTTTATTGAGGCATGAATGTTCAGATCCAAATGATTCAAGATAAAAGCTTTCAAAACATAAAAGTAATAATACTTCAAAGCATACTGACAAATAAGCATGTCCTATCAAAATAGCATAGCCAAAGAAAGCTTATCCCTACAAAATCATATAGTTAGGCCATGCTTCATTTTCATTACACAAAATACTCCCATCATGCACAACCCCGATGATGAGCCAAGCAATTGTTTCATACTTTTTAATGCGCTTCAGGTTTTTTTCAACTCTTACGCAATACATGAGCGCAAGCCATGGACATAGCACTATGGTGATATATGGTGGTGGTTGTGAGGACAAAAAGAGGGAGAAGATAGTCTCACATCAACTAGGCGTATCAATGGGCTATGGAGATGCCCATCAATAGATATCAATGTGAGTGAGTAGGGATTGTCATGCAACGGATGCACTAGAGCTATAAATATATGAAAGCTCAACAAAATGCACTAAGTGGGTGTGCATCCAACTCACTTGCTCACGAAGACCAAGGGCATTTTGAGGAAGCCCATCATTGGAATATACAAGCCAAGTTCTATAATGAAAAATTCCCACTAGCATATGAAAGTGACAACATAGGAGAATCTCTATCATGAAGATCATGGTGCTATTTTTGAAGCACAAGTGTGGAAAAAGAGATAGTAGCAATTGTCCCTTCTCTCTTTTTCTCTCATTTTATTTTTTTTCTTTCTTCTTTCTTTTTTCTTTTTGGTGGGCTTCTTTGGCCTCTTTTATTTTTATAAAGTCTGAAGTCTCATCCCGACTTGTGGGGGAATCATAGTCTTCATCATCCTTTCCTAACTGGGACAATGCTCTAATAATGAAGATCATCACACTTTTATGGATTTACAACTCAAGAATTACAACTCAAAGCTAGAACAAGATATGACTCTATATGAATGCCTCCGGCGGTGTACCGGGATATGAAATGAATCAAGAGCGACATGTATGAAAATTATGAAGGTGGCCTTGCCACAAATACGATGTCAACTACATGATCATTCAAAGAGCAATATGACAATGATGAAACGTGTCATAATAAACGGAATGGTGGAAAGTTGCATGGCAATATATCTCGGAATGGCTATGGAAATGCCATAATAGGTAGGTATGGTGGCTGTTTTGAGGAAGGTAAATAATGGGTGCATGATACCGGCGAAAGTTGCACGGCATAATAGAAGCTAGCAAAGTGGAAGGATGAGTGTGCATATATCCATGGACTCACATTAGTCATAAAGAACTCATATACTTATTGCAAAAGTCTACTTAGCCCTCGAAACAAAGTACTACTATGCATGCCCCTAGAGGGATAGATTGGTAGGAAAATACCATCGCTCGTCCCCGACTGCCACTCATAAGGAAGACAATCAAAAGAGCACCTCATGCAACAAATTTGTCACACAACTTTTACCATACATGCATGCTACGGGACTTGCCAACTTCAACAAAAGTATTTCTCAATTTCATAATTATCCACTAGCATGACCCTAACATTACTACCTTTATATCTCAAAACAATTATCAAGCAACAAATTGAGCATAGTGTTGAATGCTCTTTCTATGATAGTTTTTATTATACCCAACTTGGATGCTCATCATTCTAGGACCAAATTTGTAACCATAGAAAATACCATGCTGTTCTAAAAGAATCTCAAAATAATATAAGTGAAGCATGAGATACTAGCAATTTCTTCAAAATTAATCCACCGCCATGCTCTAAAAGATATAAGTGAAGCACTAGAGCAAAAACTATCAACCTCAAAAGATGTAAGCGAAGCACATAGCATATTCTAATAAATTTCAATCAAATAGGCTTCTCCCAAAAGGTGTGTACAGCAAGGATGATTGTGGTAGACTAAAAAGCAAAGACTAATATAATACACGACGCTCCAAGCAAAACACATATCATGTGGCGAATAAAATTATAGCTCCAAGTAAAGTTACCAATGAACAAAGACGAAAGAGGGGATGCCTTCCCGGGGAGTCCCCAAGATTAGGCTTTTGGCTATTCTTGAATATCTTGGGGTGCCATAAGCATCCCCAAGCTTAGGCTCTTGCCACTCTTTATTCCATAGTCCATAAAAGCTTTACCCAAAATTTGAAAACTTCACAACACAAAACTCAACAGGAAATCTTATAAGCTCCATTAGTGAAAGAAAACAAAACCACCAAATAAGGTACTGTAATGAACTCATTCTTTATTTATTTTGATGTTAAACCTACTGTATTCCAAGTTCTCTATGGTTCATACCCTTACATACTAGCCATAGATGCATCAAAAATAAGCAAACAACACACGAAAAACAGAATCTGTCAAAAACAGAATAGTCTGTAGCAATATGTAACTAACGCAAACTTATGGAACTCTAAAACTCCTACAAAAATAGGACGTACTGGAAAATTTGTTTATTGATCAGCATCAAAAAGAATAAATGCAAAATCATGTTTCTGTGATTTATTGATTTTTTTCTCATGAGCGCAAAGTTTCTGTTTTTCAGCAGAATCAAATCAACTATCATCATAGGTTATCCTATAGGTTCTACTTGGCACAAACACTAAATAAAACATGAAAGCACATCTAAACAGAAAGTAGATGCAAAATTTATTACTAAACAGAAACAAAAACAAAAAACACAAAGAAAATTGGGTTGCCTCCCAACTAGCGCTATCGTTTAATGCCCCTAGCTAGGCATAAAAGCGAAGATAGATCTAAGTAGTGCCATCTTTGGAACTTGGTTCATAGATTCATAAGGTAATTTGACTTTCTTCCTTGGAAAGTGTTCCATGCCTTTCTTTAATGGAAATTGGAATCTAATATTCCCTTCCTTCATATCAATAATCGCACCAATCGTTCTAAGGAAAGGTCTACCAAGAATAATAGGGCAAGAAAGATTGCAATCTATATCAAGAACGATAAAATCAACGGGCACCAAATTTCTATTTGCAACAATTAGAACATCATTGATTATTCCAATAGGTTTTTTAATGGTGGAATCCGCAAGGTGCAAATTTAAAGAGCAGTCATCAAGATCATGGAAACCAAGAATATCGCATAAAGTTTTCGGAATCATGGAAACACTAGCACCCAAATCACACAAAGCAAAACACTCATGATCTTTAATTCTAATCTTTATAGTAGGTTCCCACTCATCATTAAGTTTTCTAGGTATAAAAACTTCCAAATTAAGTTTTTCATCAAAAGATTGCATCAAGGCATCAACGATATGTTTGGTAAAAGCTTTATTTTGACTATAAGCATGAGGAGAATTAACAACAGATTGCAACAAGGAAATACAACCTTCTAAAGAACAATTATCATAATCAAATTCCTTGAAATCCGAGATAGTGGGTTCAATACTATTTAAAGTCATGACCTCTCCAATCTCACTTTTAGCAAATTTAGCATCAAGATCTAAAAACTCCGAATTATTGGGACGCCTTCTAAATAAAGTTGACTCATCTCCAGTCCCATTATTATCAAGATTCATATTGCAAAACAAAGATCTAATAGGGGTCACATCAATAACTTTAAGATCTTCATCATTATTTTCATGGAAACTAGAAGAACACACCTTTACAAAGCAATCTTTCTTAGCACGCAATCTAGCGGTTCTTTCCTTGCACTCGTCAATGGAAATTCTCATTGCTTTGAGAGACTCATTGATATCATGCTTAGCAGGAGAAGATCTAAGTTTAAGAGAATCAACATCAAGCGAAAGTCTATCAACATTCCTAGCCAAATCATCAATTTCGAGCATTTTTTCTTCAAGCAAGTCATTAAAATTCTTTTGAGAGACCATAAATTCTTTCACACTATTTTCAAAATCAGAGGGCATCTTATTAAAATTACCATAAGAATTATTGTAGGAATTTCCATAATTATTAGAGGAATTGCTAGGGAACGGTCTAGGATTAAAGTTTCCTCTATAAGCATTGTTTCCAAAATTATTCCTACCAACAAAATTTACATCCATAGATTCATTATTATTCTCAATCAAGGTAGACAAAGGCATATCATTGGGATCAATAGAAGAACTCTTAGTAGCAAACAATCTCATAAGCTCATCCATCTTTCCACTCAAAACATTAATTTCTTCTATAGTGTCAGGGATATAACCCGCGGTATAAACCGCCGGATGTATGACCCGGCTAGAGTTTGGCGATTCACTGGCGACCCACTTGGACCTGGCGGTTTATGATTCATTGGTAATCCGGCAGGCGGGTCAGAGGAGCGACAAGACCCGGTGGCCCAACGGGCGGTTTATGAAAGGCCGGATCACGCTATGGTGGGCCGGTTATCAGGAAAGCACAAGGAATATTTTCCTACAAAGGAAGCAAGACTAGGACTCCACTTGTAATAGAGTAATCCTAATCCTACTAGGACTAGTCATGTAACCCTCCCCTTCAACATATATAAGGAGGGGCAGGGCTCCCCAAAGAGGGACAAGCAAGGCAAGAAGAAACAATCTTAGGGCTAGACATAACTGGGAGAGTTGGTTTACGGCGACTCCCTCGTGATGATAATGAGACCTAGCCTCAAACAGCATGTAGGGCTATTACCGGATGATGTTTCCCGGGGCCCGAAGCTGTCTAAACCCTTGTCTTGTGTTGTGTCTCTCGATTCCCCTCAACCCCTCTCAAGCTACCACATAGATGCGTTGGCCTCGCGAATAAGTCCTCACACTAAGGACATCTGACGTGTTAATTCCACGACAGTTGGCGCCCACCATGGGGCTCGTGCACGGTGGTGTTGAGTTCTTGGAGGGATTTTTTCTAAGGGATCAAGAAGCTCGCGGTTAATCGGATGAAGAACAGGCGCAATCGGATCTACATCATCGACGAGCAGCCGCCTGTTTGAGCATGTACAAGATTGTGAGCAAGAGATTTTTTAGGGGTTACCCGCTATGTGGCCACCGCACGCGCCATAGAGATCCGCCGAGTCCAAGTTGAAAGAGAATTCCAAACTGGGTCGTGCCACTAAATTGTAAAAAGGAAACTAAAGTTGTGTGACGGTATGCCGGATGCGCTGCCACAAGTCGCCGAGACTGACAAGATCTTTGCTGTTGATTCAATTCATAAGAAGAGATGGAGATCGATTCTTGGGCGGGCAGTCCGCCGAGGTGAACACCAGTTTCTGCTACGCTGCCGCTGTCAAATAGCAGGCCATCTCCGCACACACGCGTTCAAGTCCATCCAGCTGGTCCAGTAATAGTAGCGTTGTCACATCTTGAAACTACAGGCCTGCGCCCATGTGAAGGGTCAAGCGCCAACGGGAATCAAAAACTAATATTACTAGTACTCCTACATGGGAAGGACAAAGATGTATGCACCAAGGATGCCTCATGCCAAACGTGCTAGTTCACGTCAAAAAAAACATTAAACCGACTACGTCCTCGGCGGCCGGTCCCTGCACGGGCGACGAGCGGCTCACGGGCAGCAGTGGTGACGGATCAAAGATAGTGCCTAGCTCCAAGTCTCTCCTGCTCTACTTCGCCGGGGCTCTCTCGCTGCAGCCCAAGTCGCCGCTGGCCGGTCAAAGTTGCCGCAAGTAGAAATGACTAGGTGATATCCGTCCGGTTTATTTCAGCACATATTAATTTTTGTATGAACAATTACTTTGTCTTGCGATACTTTTTCATGCAGGACAATTGCTCATAACTAATGAGGTGTTATATTATGCTCCCTTTGGCCGACTCGCCTGTCTGCGCCATTATACAACTCCACGGACGGATCGCCCGTCCACCCGCAAGACTGATTCACGCATCCACGCCGGCTTACAACACGGAGGGAAACTTGCTCATCCGCACTGGCTTACAAACGTCGTGACTGGCTCATATGTCTGCTTCTGTGGCCGACTCGGCTGTGATTGATTCCAGTTTCACCTAGTGATCATCAACTTCATGGCGGATTATTTTTCGGCCTAAGCACATCAGGTGATGTCCATCTAAAAAAAATATTTTATTAGCACATATTATTTTTGTCAAAGATCAGTTTATCTTTGCCTTGGTCTGCAATATTGTTTATGCAGGACAATTATTCATCATAAATGTGGTCTATACCATGGGTACGGAGCATGCGCTAGCAACGTTCTGCACTGGTGTTTCGTCCGTGTCACACCATCAAGCTCGGTGAATGAACGTGAGCAAGTCGCCGTCCCTGTGGCCCGGTCTACATCAGCTGGCCGGGACCGCACCCGCGATTAGCTCGCCCGTCCGTGCCGGTTTACGACACCGGTGCCGATTTTCCCTGTCCGCACCGGCTTACGATGCCGCGGCCGGTTCATCTGTCCGAGCTGCCTCTGATGCTGCGGTCGTCTTTGTCGTCCGTCTCTCGCGGCCTGGTCTACATTATCATACCGGGCCGCACCTATCTGCATGAAGCTGTTTATTGAGTATGAGCAAGTCACGGCTTGGGTAGCCCGGTTTTCTTTCAAACAAAATGGAGGAAAATTATCATATACTATCAACCGCCGTCTGCACTGGATGGCTCAATGGGCAGGCGCACAAGTTGCCGCCACTACAGTTTGGTTAACTTCCAATCGCCAGTTTGAAAGAACCATTGGCCGAGTTGCTGACACGGCTAATATGGGATCATTTATAACCCGCCGCAGTCACCTCAACCTTCAGTGGATTCACATCATGCTATCAACACCAATGATATACAAGTTATTCCGGTTTATATCACGGTCAACTATGGAGAATCTCAAGACAACTCCTCGAGTCGTCTTAAGACTCGGGGGCTACGATGACATGACTCAGCAAATCTTACCAGTTTCAGCAAATTTAAGAACCCCAGGACGATGGAGGGAAAGATAACCCGGTCCCAGAGGCTACTGTTATATTAATGAAAAATTAAAGGCCGTCAGGAAATTTCTGGCTTAGAAAGTATATGACAGTTACAAAATCCCGGCTCAATGAAGAAGTTCCGGGTCATCAGAAAGGATTCTGGTTTACAATCCGGCTGAAGGAAAGTCAGTCTCGCTGAAGCTCTCAAATGTCCAGTTTACAATCCGGTTCAAGAAAAATCTGTTCTCCCACAAAGCTCTGAAGCTCTCAAATCCGGTTTAAGAATTTCCGGTTCAAAAAGGAATTAACTTCTCGCAAGTTCGAGCTTAAAGGCCGTCAAAAAATTTCCTACTGAAAATGAAGATTCCGGTTTAAAATCCGGTACAAGGGAAAGATATCTCCCATAAAGCTTTGAAGCTCTCAATATCCGGTTCAAGAAGAATTTATCTCTTGCAAAAAGTTAAAAGTTGCCAAAGAGGACCTATTGCCATGACGCGCGGTTCAAACATGGGTATCCTGCCTTATGGGCACATCTTCATATGATCATGTGGGGGTTTCCTGTTCAAACATAGGTCTGTTCACCAAAGAGAACATAGTGTTACTACCCTCTGGATGCAGCTATCAAGACAATATTATCATCAGGGGCCAAAGAGAGTTTGTTGCACATAACAACTCAAACATAGGCACCCGGCGAGCACAGCTCAGAAATATATCACATGGGGGCTTCTGCTTGCAAAGCGGAGTCCTGTCCATTAATCCGGCTATCACGCCACAACAAAGCTTGGGAGCTTCACACCCAAGGGGCCAAAGAGAGTCTTGTTGCTACGCACAACTCAAACATAGGCACCCATTGAGCACAGCTCACAAAGTTACTTGGGGGCTCTTTGTGTAAAATAACAAAGAGTTTGAAAGGACCCTTGTAATTGGGTATCGACCCACTGCTTGGAAGCCTGGTGTATTCACCTAAAACCCCGGGTTAACCTGCCTTCATCAAGTAAGCCACTCCTATCTAGGTAATACTGGCATGACCCGCCGAACCTTTGACAAGTTACTCTCATAGAGACCGTGAACTTGTCAAAGTTAAAACGACGATTGGTTAGTTGGAGGCCCATCTTAAAAGGCTTTGCCAAATGGTTCAACTCAGCGCCCTGGCAACCCACGAAAAGCCTCGAATTTGGGCCTGGCAGCCCTTGAAAAGCCTCGACTACAAGTTTTATTTGCTTTTGCTTTTTGCAAAGTTTTATCTTTTTTTTTTGATCAAGTTCTAAGTTAAACCGGTGTCTACTGACCCGGCCAGACCATATGTCATACATCAACCCAGTGTTTCTTAACCCGGCATGGCTTACAGTTATCAGCTGTTAGCACATAATCCATTATGAACCGGCATCTCTTAATATGGTCTGGCATTGACTATAAGTCGCCAAGATGATCATCCGGTGTTTATTACAACCCGACACGGTTTTATTACAACCGGCAAAATATGAGGGGAGTTATCATACTCAAGATTTGGGTTATCACCCTTACTACAAAAAGTTGGTAAACCAACAATGTGATTCAGTGTCACAGGTATGATATATTTCATATTTGATTATTCTTAAGTGCAGCCTTGGTTATAAACCGGGTTATATGTTGGGTATTATGACCCGTCCGGTGGTAAACCGCCAAGACACTTTAAACTTGTTGTATGCAGAAACAGGTTGAATAAAGCATAAATACAAATCATCGGTGTTTATTAACCCGGACTGGCTTTGGACTATAAGTCGCTAGTATATATTTGGATTGCACCATTGGAATCATGCGCTTATAAATCATTTGGTATATTATTCAAATCTTTAATAGCCAACATGGCTGGATTTTTATTATGGTTATCAATAACCAATATTATGATTGAGGTTTTCAAAGTCGCTTCAGCGCAATGGCTATTATTTTATCAATGGATATGATTTATTCTACAATTGAGGGAATAGTCCCGAGTCACTACAGGCTTACGACCTAGCACTTGGGGGCTACATTGTTTAAGTTGAGATTACATCAAATACACAAGTCTCATGTCGCTGCAAGCGTGCACCATGACACTTGGGGGCTAATGCAAAGTCATTTTTTGCTCATATTATTGAAGACCCGACTCATCACATTATAATGAGCAGGCCCTTGGGGGCTACCAATTGCTCCTGTCAACAATTCAAGGTACAAAGCTTTTATTCATTATATTGAAGGGTCCACTGCTCAGTTGGTAAAGCACAAGGCTCTTAACCTTGCGGACGTGGATTCAAGTCCCATGATGGGGGTTACATCATATGATGTTATTTTCATTGAAGTATATATCAAGTCCCAGCTCAATATTACCTTGCTGAGCCGGCCCTTGGGAGCTACACATCATTGCTCAAATCTATATGATTATACCTACAAAGTCCCTGCTCATTATTGCATAATGACCCGGCCCTTGGGGGCTACACTGGTTGAAGTTTTTATGAGTATAAGACAATTACAAGTCCCAGGTTGCTGCAAGCATGACAACCCGGCACTTGGGGGCTACATAATATGGAGTATTCAGTTTTTACTAAGTGACTGGGATGAACAACATGGATTTCTTCAAAGTGGCAGTAATTATATGGAAACAAGTCTCAAATCATCACTTTGTTCTGTTCAAGACTTGGGGGCTACAGGTATTATATTATTATCAAAGAACTATTTTCAAATTCTCTGTGTTGAGCAAACCAGATTGACCCGGCGTCATCAATCATTATGACCCTGTGTCTGCAACCCGGCATCATCAATAATAATGAACCGGCGTTAGGAACAATCATGAACCGGCGTTGGCAACAATCATGACCCGGAATTATCAGTTTTTATAACCCGACAATGGTGGTAATCATAAACCGGCAAGTTTTACATCTTCAAGCCGGCTAGATATCAGTTGAATATTTCAGAGATTAATATTTTTGTCAAGTCAGAGCATTGAAGGCCGATTCAAATGGATTCTTTATTTACAAATTATCTTCTGCAAGCAAATCGATTATGAAACTGGTCTATTGACTCGGATTTTTTAGAAGGAAGAAATGACAAGTATTTAAGGATGATCAAGTGCCGGTTTACAAGAATATTTAAACCGGAGCACAATTCGACAAATTTGTTCTTGTGTTTATGTTGCAGATCAGTTTAACATGGATGAATCCAAATTAAACTGGGGGCTAATGTCGGGGATATAACCCGCGGTATAAACCGCCGGATGTATGACCCAGCTAGAGTTTGGAGATTCACTGGCGACCCACTTGGACCTGGCGGTTTACGATTCATTGGTAATCCGGCAGGCGGGTCAGAGGAGCGACAAGACCCGGTGGCCCAACGGGCGGTTTATGGAAGGCCGGATCACACTATGGTGGGCCGGTTATGAGGAAAGCACAAGGAATATTTTCCTACAAAGGAAGCAAGACTAGGACTCCACTTGTAATAGAGTAATCCTAATCCTACTAGGACTAGTCATGTAACCCGCCCCTTCAACCATATATAAGGAGGGGCAGGGCTCCCCAAAGAGGGACAAGCAAGGAAAGAAGAAATAATCTTAGGGCTAGACATAACTGGGAGAGCTGGTTTACGGCGACTCCCTCGTGATGATAATGAGACCTAGCCTCAAACAGCATGTAGGGCTATTACCGGATGATGTTTCCCGGGGCCCGAAGCTGTCTAAACCCTTGTCTTGTGTTGTGTCTCTCAATTCCGCTCAACCCCTCTCAAGCTACCACATAGATGTGTTGGCCTCGCGACTAAGTCCTCACACTAAGGACACCTGACGTGTTAATTCCATGACATATAGCATGCACCTTTTTACTAGTAGATCGTTCAGTGTGCCATTGAGAATAATTAGCCATAATATTATCAAGAAGTTTTGTAGGATCTCCTAAAGTGATTTCCATAAAAGTGCCTCCGGCGGCCCAATCTAAAAGATTTCTAGACGCAAAGTTTAATCCGGCATAAAAACTTTGTATGATCATCCATAAATTGAAACCATGAGTAGGGCAATTGCGAATCATCAATTTCATTCTTTACCAAGATTGGGCAACATGCTCATGATCAAGTTGTTTAAAATTCATAATATCATTCCTAAGCAAGATGATCTTAGCGGGAGGAAAATATTTAGAGATGAAAGCATCTTTGCACTTGTTCCAAGAATCAATGCTATTTTTAGGCAAAGACGAAAACCAAACTTTAGCATGATCTCTAAGTGAAAATGGAAATAACTTCAATTTAACAATATCATTATCCGTATCTTTCTTCTTTTGCATATCACACAAATCAACAAAGTTGTTTAGATAAGTAGCGGCATCTTCAATAGGAAGGCCGGCGAATTGATCTTTCATAACAAGATTCAGCAAAGCAGTCTTGATTTCACAAGACTCAACATCATTAAGAGGAGCAATCGGAGTACTAAGGAAATCATTATTATTGGTATTGGAGAAATCACACAATTTGGTATTATCTTGCGCCATGGCAACAAATAATCCAACACACAAGCAAACAGAAAAAGGCAAGCGAAAGAGAGAGGAAATTGGGAAAGAGAGGGCGAATAAAACTGCAAGGGTGAAGTGGGGGAGAGGAAAACAAGAGGCAAATGGCAAATAATGTAAATGCGAGGGAGATGAGTTTTTGATGGGTACTTGGTATGTCTTGACTTGAGCGAAGACCTCCCCGGCAACAGCGCCAGAAATCCTTCTTGCTACGTCTTGAGCTTGCATTGGTTTTCCTTGAAGAGGAAAGGGTGATGCAACATAGTAGCGTAAGTATTTCCCTCAGTTTTTGAGAACCAAGGTATCAATCCAGTAGGAGGCTCCTCACAAGTCCCACAAACCTACACAAACAAACAAAGAAGTCGCAACCAACGCGATAAAGGGGTTGTCAATCCCTTCACGGCCACTTGCGAAAGTGAGATCTGATAGAGATAATAAGATAAGATAAATATATTTTTGTATTTTATAATATAGATGCAGAAAATAAAGATGCACATAAAAGTAGATTGAAAGCTTATATGATAAAGGATAGACCCGGGGGCCATAGGTTTCACTAGTGACTTCTCTCAAGATAGCATAAGTATTACGGTGGGTGAACAAATTACTGTTGAGCAATTGATAGAAAAGAGAATAATTATGAGATTATCTAGGCATGATCAGGTATATAGGCATCACGTCCGCAACAAGTATACCAACTCCTGCCTGCATCTACTACTATTACTCCACACATAGACCGCTATCCAGCATGCATCTAGAGTATTAAGTTCATAAGAACAGAGTAACGCTTTAAGCAAGATGACATGATATAGAGGGATAAACTCAAGCAATATGATATAAACCCCGTCTTTTTATCCTCGATGGCAACAATACAATACGTGCCTTGCAACCCTTTCTGTCACTGGGTAAGGACACTGCAAGATTGAACCCAAAGCTAAGCACTTCTCCCATGGCAAGAAAGATCAATCTAGTAGGCCAAACTAAACCGATAATTCAAAGAGACTTGCAAAGATAACTTAATCATACATAAAAGAATTCAGAGAAGATTCAAATATTATTCATAGATAAACTTGATCATAAACCCACAATTCATCGGATCTCGACAAACACACCGCAAAAACAGTTTACATCAAATAGATCTCCACAAGAGAGGGGGAGAACATTGTATTGAGATCCAAAAAGAGAGAAGAAGCCATCTAGCTAATAACTATGGACCCGAAGGTCTCTGGTAAACTACTCACAACTCATCGGAGGGGCTATGGTGTTGATGTAGAAGCCCTCCATGGTGGATTCCCCCTCCGGCAGAACGCCGGCGACGGCTCTAAGATGGGATCTCATGGATACAGAAGGTTACGGTGGTGGAAATATTTCTTTGGTGGCTCCCTGGATGTTTTTGGGGTATGTAGGCTTATATAGGAGGAAGAAGTACATCGGTGGACGCCCGAGGGGCCCACAAGACAGGGGGCGCGCCCTCCTATCTCGTGGCCGCCTCGGCTGCTTCTTGAATTGCACTCCAAGTTCTCCAGATCATGTTCGTTCCAAAAATCACGCTCCCGAAGGTTTCATTCCGTTTGGACTCCATTTGATATTCCTTTTCTTTGAAATACTGAAATAGGCAAAAAAACAGCAATACGGGTTGGGCCTCTGGTTAGTAGGTTAGTCCCAAAAATGATATAAATGTGTAAAATAAAGCCCATGGACATCCAAAACAGGTAATATAATAGCATGGAACAATCAAAAATTACAGATATGTTGGAGGCGTATCAGGGTCGGCACGGCTCGGCTCGGCTATTAATCGTGCCCTGGTGGGTGATACGTCTTCGTCGTATCAAAAAAAATTTATTGTTCCATGCCAATATTCTTCAACTTTCTTATACTTTTGGCAACTTTTTATACTATTTTTTGGGACTAACATATTGATCCAGTGCCCAGTGCCAGTTCCTGTCTGTTGCATGTTTTATGTTCCGCAGAAACCCAATATCAAACGGAATCCAAACGGATAAAAATGGACGAAGAATTATTTTGGAATATTTGGGATTACCTGGAGGAAGAATCAACGTGAAACGGTGTCCGGGGTGGCCACGAGACAGGGGGCGCGCCCTGGACTCTCGTGGGCCACCCGTAAGGCAGTTGATGCTCTTCTTTTGCCGCAAGAAAGCTAATTTTATGAGAAAATTCTGGGCGAAAGATTCATCCCAATCGGAGTTACGGATCTCCAGATATAAAGGAAACGGTGAAGGGAAGGATTCCAGAACGCGGAAACAGAGAGATAGATCCAATCTCGGAGGGGCTCTCGCCCCTCCCAAGCCATGGGAGCCAAGGACCAGAGCGGAAACCCTTCTCCCACCTAGGGAGGAGGTCAAGGAAGAAGAAGAAGAAGGGGGGCCTCTCTCCCCCTTGCTTCCGGTGGCGCCGGAGCGCTGTCGGTGGCCATCATCATCACCGCAATCTTCACCAACACCGCCATCATCTTCACCAACATCTCCATCACCGTCCCCCCTCTATCTATAGCGGTCCACTCTCCCGCAACCTGCTGTACCCTCTACTTGAACATGGTGCTTTATGCTTCATATTATTTTCCAATGATGTGTTGCCATCCTATGATGTCTGAGTATATTTTCGTTGTCCTATTGGTGGTTGATGAATTGCTATGATTGATTTAATTTGCTTGTGGTTATGTTGTTGTCCTATGGTGCCCATCATATGAGCACGCGCGTGGATCACACCATAGGGTTAGTTGTATGTTGATAGGACTATGTATTGGAGGGCTAGAGTGACAGAAGCTTCCACCTAGCATAGAAATTGATGCATACGGGATTGAAGGGGGACCAATATATCTTAATGCTATGGTTGGGTTTTACCTTAATGAACGTTAGTAGTTGCGGACTGCTTGCTAATAGTTCCAATCATAAGTGCATAGAATTCCAAGTCAGGGATGACATGCTAGCAGTGGCCTCTCCCACATAAAAACTTGCTATCGGTCTAGTAACATAGTCAATTGCTTAGGGACAATTCGACAACTCCTACCACCACTTTTCCACACTCGCTTTATTTACTTTATTGCATCTTTATCTAAACAGCCCCTAGTTTTTGTTTACGCGTTCTTTATTATCTTGCAAACCTATCCAACAACACCTACAATGTACCTCTAGTTTCATACTTGTTCTAGGTAAAGCGAACGTCAAGCGTACGTAGAGTCGTATCAGTGGCCGATAGGACTTGAGAGAGTATTTGTTCTACCTTTACCTCCTCGTTGGGTTCGACACTCTTACTTATCGAAAGAGGCTACAACTATCATGTATACTTGCGGGTTATCAAGACCTTTTTCTGGCGCCTTTGCCGGGGAGTCATAGCGTGGGGTGAATATTCTCTCGTGTGCTTGTTTGCTTTATCACTAAGTGATTTTTATTTGCTGTTCGTAGTTGTTCTCTATCTTTAGTTATGGATATGGAACGCAAAATACCAAAAAAATAGATGTACTTGCTACTCATGTAGATGGGGTAACTCCTAAAACCCCCGATTCTCATTATGTGAAAGATATTATGTACTACTTTGATAATCCTGAGAAAACCCCATTCAACTTTATAATGGGAGACACGTTGGATCAACATGAATACTTTAGGGATTATCGCTTGACACAAAAAGGGAAACTATTATGGGATCAATTTATTATGTTGCGTTGGTATGCCTGGAATCTCTGCTTGAGATATGATATTACTTGTTTCTCTAGGATGAAGGCCCCACACCTTCCCTTTTCATGCAAATTTAATGATAATGAAACCTTAGCTTCTTATGCTAATGGTATATATGATTACTATGATGTGGAGCAAATAGAAGAATTTGTTGCTCTTAAGGCTGCTTATAAAATTGAAGGTTTGTTTGAAAAGTATGAAGCTTTTGATGATGATGGTTATAGGCTTGAAAATCTTGCTATACTTAGATATTGCTATGAAAATTATGAATACAATTATTATATTAATGCTTTTATGAAGAAAGTCTCCGCTGTCCAAGAAGAGACTAATATTTTGCAGGAAGCTATGGATGAAGAAATTGATGAAACTGTGAGCTCATTGGATGAAAAAGATGATGAGAAGAGCGAAGAACAAAAGGAGGAAGAGCGGATTAGCTTCCCGTGCCCACCTTCTAATGAGAGTAACTCTTCAACTCATACATTGTTTAATTCCCCTTCGTGCTTACCGAAGGATGATTGCTATGATGATTGATATGATCCCTTGAATTTGTTTGAAATATCCCTTTTTGATGATGCTTGCTATGCTTGTGGCCAAGATGCCAATATGAATTATGCTTATGGAGATGAACTTGCTATAGTTCCTTATGTTAAACATGAAATTGTTGCTATTTCACCCACGCATGATAGTCCTATTATCTTTTTGAATTCTCCTTACTACACAATATCGGAGAAGTTTATGCTTATTAAGGATTATATTGATGGGTTTCCTTTTACCGTTCCACATGATAATTTTGATAGATATAATATGCATGTGCTTGCTGCTCCTACTTGCAATTATTATGAGAGAGGAACTACATCTCCGCCTCTTTATGTTTCCAATACATTAGAATTGCAAGAATCTGCTTATACTATGCATTGGCCTTTACTACGTGTGCATGAATTGTTCTTTTATGACATGCCGATGCATAGGAAGAGAGTTAGACTTCGTAGTTGCATGATATAAGTTACTTTGTGCTCACTACTAAATTACAAGTCATTGTTAATTAAAATTGGCTTTGATATACCTTGGGATCCGGGTGGATTCATTACTTGAGCACTTTACGCCTAGCTTAATGGCTTTAAAGAAAGCGCTGCCAGGGAGACAACCCGGAAGTTTTAGAGAGTCATTTATTTCTGTTGAGTGATTTTATATAGTTTAAAAACAAAAAAATAAAGAGGGGAACCTAAAAACTTTTCAAAAAGGAAAGTGAAAGTGAGAGAGACAAGCATTGTTGAAGTGGGAGAGCTCCTTGAACTTTGTTCATGCTCACGGAAACTTTGTGAATCTTGATTACACAAACTTTTCATCAAAAATAATTATCCCCTTGTACATTTCCATTGTATTATAAAAATAATGTGCCAAGGTTTGCCTTTAGGATGTTTACAATGCTTGTTGGTTTGTGGTGCAGGACAGAAATTTGGGCTGTAGTGCGCGATTTTACATTTTTAACTGGAACGTCAAACGGTTCTGATTCTTTTTGCACTGTCTTGCTATACAACTTTTTTATTTTTCCTAATTGTGGTAGAATTTTTGAGGTACCATAAGTATGGTGGATGTTCAGATTCCTACAGACTGTTCTGTTTTTGACAGATTCTGTTTTTGATGCATAGTTTGCTTGTTTTGATGAATCTATCAATTTGTATCAGTGGATTAAGCCATGGAAAAGCTATATTACAGTAGACACAATGGAAAAACAAAATATGAATTGGTTTGAAACAGTACTTAGAGTGGTGATTTGCTTTATTATACTAATGGATCTTACCGAGTTTTCTGTTGAAGTTTTGTGTGGATGTAGTGTCTAATCGAGGATGTCTCGATATGAGGAAAAGGAAGAGAGGAAAGAGCTCAAGCTTGGGGATGCCCTAGGCACCCCAAGTAAATATTCAAGGAGACTCAAGCGTCTAAGCTTGGGGATGCCCCGGAAGGCATCCCCTCTTTCTTCAACAAGTATCGTTATGTTTTCGTATTCGTTTCGTTCATGCGATATGTGCAAGTCTTGGAGCGTCTTTTGCATTTAATTTTCACTTTTCTTTTATGCACCATGCTGGTATGAGAAAGTCCTTGGTTGATTTATAGAATGCTCATCGCACCTCACTTAAATCTTTTGATTATGGCTTTATAGAATACTTCTTGTGCTTCACTTATATCATTTGAAGTTGGATTGCCTGTTTCTCTTTACATAGAAAACTGCCATTTGTAGAATGATCTTTTGCTTCACTTATATTTGTTAGAGCGTGGGCATATCTTTTGTAGAAATAATTAAACTCTCTTGCTTCACTTATATCTATTTAGAGAGATGACAGGAATTGGTCATTCACATGGTTAGTCATAAAATCCTACATAAACTTGTAGATCACTGAATATGATATGTTTGATTCCTTGCAATAGTTTTGCGATATAAAGGTGGTTATATTAGAGTCGTGCTAGTTGAGTAATTTGAAATTGAGAAATACTTGTGTTGAGGTTTGCAAGTCCCGTAGCATGCATGTATGGTGAACCGTTATGTAACGAAGTTGGAGCATGAGGTGCTCTTTGATTGCTTTCCTTATGAGTGGCAGTCGGGGACGAGCGATGGTCTTTTCCTACCAATCTATCCCCCTAGGGGAATGCGTAGTAGTACTTTGCTTCGAGGGCTAAGTAGACTTTTGCAATAAGTATATGAGTTCTTTATGACTGATGTGAGTCCATGGATATACGCACACTCACCCTTCCACTTTGCTAGCCTCTATTGTGCCGCGCAACTTTCGCCGGTATCATGAACCCATTATTTACCTTCCTCAAAACAGCCACCATACCTACCTATTATGGAATTTCCATAGCCATTTCGAGATATATTGCCATGCAACTTTCCACCGTTCTGTTATTATGACACGTTCCATCATTGTCATATTGCTTTGCATGATCGTAAGATATCTAGCATGATGTTTTCATGGCTTGTCCATTTTTTGATGTCATTGCTATGCTAGATCATTGCACATCCCGGTACACCGCCGGAAGCATTCATATAGAGTCATATCTTTGTTTGAGATATTGAGTTGTAAGTAAATAAAAGTGTGATGATCATCATATTAGATCATTACCCTAGTGAGGAAAGGATGATGGAGACTATGATTCCCCCACAAGTCGGGATGAGACTCCGGACTTTATGAAAAATAAAAGAGGCCAAACAAGCCCAAATAAAAAAAGAGGCCAAAGAAGCCCACCAAAAAAATAAAAAAATAAAAAATGAGAGAAAAATAGAGAAGGGGCAATGTTACTATCCTTTTACCACACTTGTGCTTCAGAGTAGCACCATGTTCTTCATAGAGAGAGTCTCATATGCTTTCACTTTCATATACTAGTGGGAATTTTTCATTATAGAACTTGGCTTGTATATTCCAATGATGGGCTTCCTCAAAATGCCCTAGGTCTTCATGAGCAAGCAAGTTGGATGCACACCCACGTAGTTTCTTTTGTTGAGCTTTCATATATTTATAGCTCTAGTGCATCCATTGCATGGCAATCCCTACTCACTCACATTGATATCTATTGACGGGCATCTCCATAGCCCGTTGATACGCCTAGTTGATGTGAGACTATCTTCTCCCTTTTTGTCCTCATAACCACCACCATATACCACCATAGTGCTATGTCCATGGCTTGCGCTCATGTATTGCGTAAGAGTTGAAAAAGCTGAAGCGCGTTAAAAAGTATGAACCAATTGCTTGGTTCGTCATCGGGGTTGTGCATGATGGGAGCATTTTGTGTGATGAAGATGGAGCATAGCCAGATTATATGATTTTGTAGGGATGAGCTTTCTTTGGCTATGTTATTTGATAAGACATAATTGCTTGGTTGGTATGCTTGAAGTATTAATGTTTTTATGTCAAATGATAGACTATTGCTTTGAATCACTCGTATCTTATTATTCATGCCATGATTAGACACATGATCAAGATTACGCTAGGTAGCATTCCACATCAAAAATTATCTTTTTATCATTTGCCTACTCGAGGACGAGCAGGAATTAAGCTTGGGGATGCTGATACGTCTCCGTCGTATCTATAATTTTTGATTGTTCCATGCCAATATTCTTAAACTTTCTTATACTTTTGGCAACTTTTTATACTATTTTTTGGGACTAACATATTGATCCAGTGCCCAGTGCCAGTTCCTGTCTGTTGCATGTTTTATGTTTCGCAGAAACCCAATATCAAACGGAATCCAAACGGGATAAAAACGGACGGAGAATTATTTTGGAATATTTGGGATTTTCCGGAGGAAGAATAAACGCGAAACGGTGTCCGGGGTGGCCATGAGACAGGTGTGCGCGCCCCCTCCCCCTGGGTGCGCCTTGGAATCTCGTGGGCCACCCGTAAGGCTGTGGACACTCTTCTTTTGCCGCAAGAAAGCTAATTTTACGAGAAAAATCTGGATGAAAGATTCACCCCAATCGGAGTTACGGATCTCCAGATATAAAGGAAACGGTGAAGGGGAAGGATTCTAGAATGCAAAAACAGAGAGATAGATCCAATCTCGGAGGGTCTCGCACCCCTCCCAAGCCATGGGAGCCAAGGACCAGAGGGGAAACCCTTCTCCCACCTAGGGAGGAGGTCAAGGAAGAAGAAGAAGAAGGGGGCCTCTCTCCCCCTTGCTTCCGGTGGCGCCGGAGCGCTGCCGGGGGCCATCATCATCACCGCAATCTTCACCAACACCGTTGTCATCTTCACCAACATCTCCATCACCTTCCCCCATCTATCTATATCGGTCCACTCTCCCGCAACCCGTTGTACCCTCTACTTGAACATGGTGCTTTATGCTTCATATTATTTTCCAATGATGTGTTGCCATCCTATGATGTCTGAGTAGATTTTCGTTGTCCTATTGGTGGTTGATGAATTGCTATGATTGATTTAATTTGCTTGTGGTTATGTTGCTGTCCTATGGTGCCCATCATATGAGCACGCGCGTGGATCACACCATAGGGTTAGCTGTATGTTGATAGGACTATGTATTGGAGGGCTAGAGTGACAGAAGCTTCCACCTAGCATAGAAATTGATGCATACGGGATTGAAGGGGGACCAATATATCTTAATGCTATGGTTGGGTTTTACCTTAATGAATGTTAGTAGTTGCGGACTGCTTGCTAATAGTTCCAATCATAAGTGCATAGAATTCCAAGTCAGGGATGACATGCTAGCAGTGGCCTCTCCCACATATAAACTTGCTATCGGTCTAGTAACGTAGTCAATTGCTTAGGGGCAATTCGACAAATCCTACCACCACTTTTCCACACTCACTTTATTTACTTTACTGCATCTTTATCTAAAAAGCCCCTAGTTTTTGTTTACGCGTTCTTTATTATCTTGCAAACCTATCTAACAACACCTACAAAGTACCTCTAGTTTCATACTTGTTCTAGGTAAAGCGAACGTCGAGCGTACGTAGAGTCGTATCAGTGGCCGATAGGACTTGAGAGAGTATTTGTTCTACCTTTAGCTCCTCAGTGGGTTCGACACTCTTACTTATCGAAAGAGGCTACAACTATCCTGTATACTTGCGGGTTATCAAGACCTTTTTCTGGCGCCTTTGCCGGGGAGTCATAGCGTGGGGTGAATATTCTTATGTGTGCTTGTTTGGTTTATCACTAAGTAATTTTTATTTGCTGTTCTTAGTTGTTCTCTATCTTTAGTTATGGATATGGAACGCAAAATACCAAAAAAAGATGTACTTGCTACTCATGTAGATGGGGTAACTCCTAAAACCCCCGATTCTCATTATGTGAAAGATATTATGTACTACTTCGATAATCCTGAGAAAACCCCATTCAACTTTATAATGGGAGACACGTTGGATCAACGTGAATACTTTAGGGATTATCGCTCGACTCAAAAAGGGAAACTATTATGGGATCAATTTATTATGTTGCGTTGGTATGCCTGGAATCTCTGCCTGTGGGTTATCAGTGGGTCGTGCAGTGCCAGGCACATTTACAACGGGTCGGGCCGGGCCAGGCCAGCTCGTTTGGCCAGCTCTGGACAGACCACTAGGAGCATTCCTATATAGGTAGAGACCTTGGCGTATTCCCATGTCCGCCTGAGCCCTTGTACAATTCTAGGTGCTTAGGAGAGGTGCTTGGAGAAATAAATCAGGCTTTTCTTAAGCACTGGTGCTTATTTATATAGGCAGACGCTTAATTAGGCGTCTCTACTGTAGAAATAGGCACCGGTTCTTAAAAAAAGCCGGTTTATTTTTCTAAGCGCCTGTCTAAGCACCTAGCGTTGTACAAGGCCTTAAATCGCCGCCATGTCCACCCCTCGCCTATGTCAGCACCTAGCGTTTCACCAGAGCACGCCCATGGAGATTCCGAGCGTCGTGCACACGACACCATAGCTCCTGCCGGAACTCGATGGTCCTCCTGCAAGTACGTATACATCTCTGCATCTCTGTTTTAGGCAAAAAAATCATCTCATAGCAATCTCTCTCCCACAGTAGCGCTCCGTTTTCCCCGCGCCGTCAGGCGCTGGGTTAAACCGATGCGTCTTTAATCTTTTCAATTTCCCTCTCCTCCCCCCACTGTTTCATCAACCAAATCTCAGTTTCTTCCCAGCCTCCAGCGCACGGCCGCAGCACTGAGATGACCCTCCGGTGAGCTCCACCAAATTGTATTTGTGCCACACCGCATTCTCGGACTTTAGTTACTTCTACCGTCAGCCAAGATCATATTTTTTATTGTTTTAGAATCCAGGTTTAGATCTTCAACCTTGTAGCCGCCAAATAAGGCTTTGTCCCTCGCTGGGGACCAAGAGCTCGGCCATCGTTGCTTCCTTAGCACCTGAGCATCTCTCTACCTCTACCAGTTTCATCCATCATAAATCCGGTTCAGCCATCACACTACTAGGAAAAGGCCTGCTAGTGGCGCACCTATTTTGGCCATTAATGGTGCACTACAGGTGCGCCACTAGCATCACGCCATTAGAATTTTTTATAGTAATGGCGCACCACATAGAAGTGCGCCATTACTAACAATTTTTTATCAAAAAAAATTTCAATTTTTTTAAAAAAAATCAGAAAAAATCAGATTTTTTTTCATTTTTTTCTTAATCTCGGGTCAATATGCTTAATCTCAAGTCAAATCGCACACCGTGATCAAACTTCCCAAAAGGTCACCCATCCTCACACTACTCCATCCCAAGCACACTTAACTTCAGAGTTCTATCAAACCCCGGCACTAGCTCACTTAACAGGCACTTGTTGATATATCTAACATATCAATCCTATTAAACCTTGTTGATGTTTAGGACTTTGTTCATGTTCATGAGTGTGATGAAATTTTGAAAAAATATTTCAAACTTCCGTTCATATTACGTATCATATTTTGAAAAAAAACCAAAAAAATTTCGAAACTATTTTTTTTCTGTTACTAGTGGCGCACCTAGCAAACGGTGCGCCACTAGTAAGTTTGAAATTTTTACGATTTTTTCCCCTCTAGATCTTAAAAGCCTCGTAACTTTTTTTCTGTTAGGTTTTTGAGTATTTTGAAAATGTTTAACAGGGTTCCCCTGGTTAAATTTGGAGGTAACTTTTCAAGTAGATGATTTTTCATATAAAAACTTTTTAGTCCGAGTTTGTATGCAAAAGTTATGCCCATTTTACAAATTCCAGAGAGATTTTGCAAATAAAGTCGAAATTCATATTTGTAAATTTTCCCAACAACTAGACCACATATCACATGGGAAACTTATTTTCTTTTATTTTTTTGACATCTCCATCATTTTCTTTTATGTTTTTTAAAACTGAAAAGGTGGTCCAGGGGGGGTGCATTCGGGGGAATTTTTGGTCAAAGTTAGTAATGGCGCACCGTGGGTGTGGTGCGCCATTACTAGTTAAAACTAGTAATGGCGCACCACACCAACGGTGCGCCAAACTAGTAATGGTGCACCACACCAACGGTGCGCCATTACTAACTTTGAAAAAAAATAAAAAAAATTGTTAGTAGTGGCGCACCGAGGGTGTGGTGCGCCATTACTAGTTAACTAGTAATGGCGCACTATCCACTGGTGCGCCATTACTAGTTACGAAAAAAAATAGTAGTGGCGCACTGAGGGTTTGATGCGCCATTACTAGTTAAACTAGTAATGGCGCACTATCCCCTGGTGCGCCATCACTAGTTTTGAAAAAAAAAATTGTTACTAATGGCGCACCGTGTATGTGGTGCACCATTAGTCGAGTGCGCAACATGGATGCCCTCCACACGCCCATCGTTGGAGAAACCCCCGAGGCTCGGACCTTGGAAGAGGTGCGCTTGGCTAATTTGGCTGAGCACACTCGACTGGAGAACCTTTAGTGCACTCTCGACGAGCGTGCTCGGGAGCGGATCCCTGAGTCCAGTCGACGACAGCTTTTCCCGCCTCCACCTAAGGTATACCGCACTCCGATTCAAAATCTCACAACTGCGGCCCGAATAGCAAAGTCAATTCAACCTTCCCAGTCGGAGGCTGGCAGAGGTTTGATGTAGATCTGGGCCTTGCTTCGGGCAGCAGGAGAACAGAACACAACAGTGTCTCAGTCGCGGAATAGGATTCATAGCAGATCCGTGGTAGCGGATACAGTTCAGTCAGCCCACAGTCCAAGATCACCCCTGCGGCGTGAAGGCCGTGGGCAGTATGATCACCAACTCGACCGCGACAATCATCGTCTAGTGCCCACACCTCCTTCGAGGAGTGCATCATATGTGCCTCGACAGTACAACGATAGACGCCATCACAGTGGCGAGCATAGAGCACCAGTCGACCCAAGAGAGCCAGGCTTTGATGCAAGATCTATCCTCGTTCAAGGTCTAGTCGACCAGAACAGAGCGCATAGAGAAGACCCTGGCAGAGATCGTCCGACTGGCAGCAGAGTTCATATTTGGGGTCTAGAGTGTTTCAGCAGGGCCATCAGGGCTGCTGTGATTCCTCCCAACTTCAAGTTGGCGACTGGAGTCAGTAAGTTCACTGGAGAGTCCAAGCCTGAAACTTGGCTTGAGGATTAACGAGTGGCTGTGCAGATTGGCGGCGGGAATGATGAAGTGGCAATGAAGCATCTTCCTCTGATGTTAGAAGGGTCGGCCAGAGCGTGGTTGACTCAGTTAGCCCCAGGCAGTATATACAGTTGGGAAGAGCTTGCTCAAGTGTTCGTCAGAACTTTTGAGGGCACTTGCAAGCGACCAGCAGGGTTGATAGAATTGCAGCATTGTGTGCAGAAACCAAGTGAGACTCTAAGAGATTTCATTCAGAGGTGGACCACTTTGCATCACACCGTGGAAAATGTATCAGAGCATCAAGCAGTGTGTGCCTTCAAGGAAGGCGTTAAATACCGAGAGTTGGTCCTGAAGTTCAGTCGGACTGGAGATATGACTCTGACTCGGATGATGGAAATAGCCACCCGGTACGCTAATGGAGAAGAACAGGATCGACTCCGCAGCGGAAAGGGTAAACCAGTCGGCCAAGATGCCGATGGGGGTAATTCCAATCGAAAACAGAAACGTAAGGCCAAGCCTGCAGCATCCGGTGAGATTGCGGCAGTGGTTCAAGGAAAGTTTAAAGGAAAACCTAAGGGGCCCTGGACCCCTAAGAAAGTAAAGGATCAAGCAGGAAATGGTGTGTTGGATTTACCATGTCACATCCATATGAAGAAAGATGAAGAGGGGAATCTGATTTACCCTAAGCACACCACTCAAAAATGTTGATTCCTGATCCAGCAGTTCCGAGAGAAACAACCCAGTGAGAAGTAAAAAGAGTCAGACAAAGACGAGGACGAAGAGGAAGATGACGGTTATCCCAAAGTCCATTCCACCCTGATGATTTTTCCTGATGTTGAGAGCAAGAGTTGATTGAAAGTTATCAACAAAGAAGTGAATATGGTTGCCCTGGCAACGACGACCACATACCTGAAATGGTCTCAAACAGCCATCACATTCGACCAGTCTGATCACCCTGCGCGTATAGCCACCCCTGGGAGGCAAGCGTTGGTGGTCGACCCAATGGTTGAAGGCACTAGACTGACCAAAGTGCTAATGGATGGTGGTAGCGGCCTGAATATCCTTTATGCTGAAACTTTGAAGGGGATGGGAATTCCGATGTCCAAACTCAGCGAGAGCAATATGAGTTTCCATGGTGTTATCCATGAAAAGAAAGCCGAATCACTCGGCCAGATCGCCCTTGACGTGGTTTTCATTGATTCCAAGAATTACCGTAAGGAAAAGTTGACATTTGAAGTTGTGGATTTCCAGAGTGCTTATCATGCCATTCTGGGTAGGCCTGCCTACGCATGTTTTATGGCTCGACCATGTTATGTGTACCTCAAGTTGAAGATGACTGTCCCCAGAGGTGTGATCACAGTTACTGGCAATCAGCAGAAAGCGGAGGAATGCTTCCAGAAGGGTTCCAAAATTGCCGATGCACAAATGACAGCAGTTGAATTTCAAGAATATCAGAAGAATGCAGATCTGAGTGATTTGCTCCGAGCTAAGAAGCCTGCCACAAATTCTGCATTTCAGTTGTCTGGTGAAACGAAGCCGATTCATATTCACCCGACCGATCCCAATGCCGCACTGACTCATCTTTGCATGGAAACCTTCTGACATGCCGGGTGTACCCAGAGAACTGGCAGAGCACCATTTGCGTGTCGACCCCAAGGTAAAACCTGTCAAAGAGCATCTTCGGTGGTCCGCCGTGCAGAAGAGAAAAGCAATTGGCAAGGAAGTGGCTCAGCTCCTAGCAGCAGAGTTCATCCGAGAGATCTACCACTCCGAGTGGCTTGCCAATGTAGTCATGGTCCCTAAGAAGGACGATTCACTTCGTATGTGCATCGATTTCAAGCATATCAATCGGGCATGCCCAAAAGATCATTTCCCTCTCCCCCGCATCGATCAGATTGTTGACTCGACTGCGGGGTGTGAGCACTTGTCTTTTTTAGATGCATATTCCGGGTATCATCAGATCTGACTATATGGTCTCGATCAAATAAAAACAGCCTTCATCGCCCCAGTCGGGTGCTTTTGCTATGTTACCATGCCATTTGGTCTTAAAAATGCCGGAGCCACATTCATGAGGATGATTCAGAAGTGCCTGCTCACTCAAATTAGTCGAAGTGTGGAAGCATACATGGACGACATTGTGGTCAAGTCACGTAAAGGTTCTGACCTACTGACTGACCTCGTAGAAACCTTTGCCAACCTAAGAAGGTATGATATCAAGCTTAATCCGTCAAAATGCACATTTGGAGTTCCAGGTGGAAAATTACTCGGTTTCCTCGTTTCGGAATGGGGGATCGATGCAAATCCAGAAAAAGTTGATACCATCCTCTGAATGAAATGCCCTGTGCGTGTGCATGACATTCAGAAGCTTACAGGTTGTTTGGCCGCTTTGAGTCGATTCATTTCTCGTCTCGGTGAAAAGGCCTTACCTCTTTACCGATTGATGAAGAAATCTGATAAGTTCGAGTGGACTAATGAAGCTGACGCAGCGTTTGCAGAGCTCAAAACCCTGCTTTCCACCCAGCTGGTGCTTGCTGCGCCAATCAACAAAGAGCCTTTACTGCTTTATATTGCAGCCATTGGACAAGTTGTCAGTACAGTACTCACAGTCGAGCGAGAAGAAGAAGGAAAGGCTTACAAAGTTCAGCGCCCAATGTATTATCTCTCTGAAGTTTTGACTCCATCCAAGCAGCGATATCCACATTATCAGAAGCTTGTCTATGGAATCTACATGACCATGAAGAAGGTTGCACACTATTTCTCTAATCACTCCATTACAGTCGTCAGCAACACACCATTATCTGAAATTCTGAACCACAAAGATGCAACTGGTCGAGTGGAAAAATGGGCGATTGAACTCCTTCCATTGGATATCAAGTTTGAGGCAAAGAAAGCTATCAAGTCCCAAGCGATCGCAGATTTCCTTGCCGAGTGGATTGACCAGCAACTGCCGACTCAAGTTCACTTGGAACATTGGACCATGTTCTTCGATGGCTCCAAGATGCTGAATGGCTCCGGTGCTGGGGTAGTGTTGGTATCCCCCCGTGGAGACAAGCTTAGCTATGTTCTCTAGATTCATTTTGACTCTTCCAACAATGAAGTTGAATATGAGGCACTTTTGTACGGGTTGCGTATGGCCATTTCACTCGGCGTCCGTCGCCTTATGGTCTACGGTGACTCGGATTTTGTGGTTAATCAAGTGGTGAAAGAATGGGATGTCAGGAGCCCAGCCATGACTGGTTATTGCAATGCAGTAAGAAAGCTGGAAAAGAAGTTTGAAGGGTTGGAGCTTCACCATATACCCCGACTGAAAAATCAAGCTGCAGATGAATTGGCGAATATAGGATCTAAGAGAGAGGCCATTCCGAGCAATGTGTTTTTGGAGCATATTCATTCACCTTCAGTTTTGGAAGATCCTTTCACTGAAGAGTCCCCACAGCCTAAGAGCGCCACAGATCCGACTGAAGTCGAAATCCCAGCCGTGGTCGATTTAGTCATGGAGGTTTTGGTCGTCACTCCCGACTGGACAGTGCCATACGTTGCGTAAATTCTTAGGAAAGAACTTCCACAGGATGAAGAAGAGGCTTGACAGATCGTCCGACGATCTAAAGCCTTTACTGTGATAAAAGGTCAGTTGTTCAGAGAAAGTGTAACTGGAGTCTGCCAAAAATGCATCACGCCAGAAGAAGGCTGAATGATCCTCAATGATATTCACTCAGGGACCTGTGGTCACCATGCGTCCTCTTGGACCATCGTGGCCAAAGCATACCGAGTCGGATTTTACTGGCCACATGCCAACGAGATGGCAAAAGAAATAGTAGACAAATGTGAAGGCTGACAGTTCTACTCCAACATGTCCCATAAGCCTGCGTCAGCTCTGAAGACTATTCCACTTGTCTGGCCTTTCACTGTCTGGGGATTGGATATGGTTGGACCTCTGAGGACCGGCAGGAGTGGATTTACCCATGTGCTGGTAGCAGTCGACAAGTTTACAAAATGAATTGAAGCCAAGCCCTTTAAAAACCTTGAAGCGAGTACAGCTCTAAGCTTCATCAGAGAATTGACATTCAAATATGGTGTTCCGCACAGCATCATCACGGATAATGGGCCAAACTTCGACTCTGACAAGTTCAAAGCCTTTTGTGCTTCCCAAGGCACAAGGGTCGATTACGCTTCAGTCGTCCATCCTCAGTCGAATGGGTAGGCTGAACGAGCAAATGGATTGATTCTCAAAGGACTGAAACCCCGATTGATGCATGACCTCAAGCATGCAGCAGGAGCCTGGGTCGACGAACTTTCATCAGTACTTTGGGGATTGAGGACAACTCCTAATCGGTCGACTGGATGGACTCCATTCTTCTTAGTCTACGGAGCCGAAGTTGTACTCCCGAGTGATTTGCTTCATAATGCGCCCCGGGTCGAGCTCTTCTCAGAAGAGGAAGCCGAACAGGCTCGGCAAGATGCAGTTGATCTCCTGGAAGAAGAAAGAGAGATGGCCTTGATTCGGTCGACCATCTATCAACAAGACCTGCGCCAATTCCATGCCAAAAAGGTAAGGGGTCGGGCATTTCAGGAGGGAGACTTGGTTCTTCGAGTGGACCAGCAGAAACCACACAAGCTCGCTCCTGCTTGGGAAGGCCCCTTCGTCATCACCAAAGTGCTCCACAACGGAGCATATCATCTTTTCAACGTCAAGCACAATAAAGATAAGCCACGCGCTTGGAATGCGGAACTGCTCCGCCCCTTTTACTCTTAAGCATTCAGACTGTTGAGATGTAATAAGAAATACCTTTTAGTTTGATTATCAAAGACATGATTTTACAGTCTTCCGAATGATTGTTGTTCATTTTTTGCATGTTCTAAAATCCCCCAGTGGGTGCCTTAGCTGCGAATCCATTTCGCATAAGTTGAAAAGAAAAATCCTACCGAGTGGTGAGCCAGCCTCTCACTCGGGGGCTTAGCTGCAAATCTGCTTCGCCTAAGTTTGAAAAATCCTACCGAGTGGTGAGCCAGCCTCTCACTCGGAGGCTTAGCTGCAGTCCAGTACTCTCCTAAGTGTTATAAAAATCCTACCGAGTGGCGAGCCAGCCTCTCACTCGTGGGTTTAGCTGCAGTCCAGTACTCGCCTAAGTGTTAAAAAAATCCTACCGAGTGGCGAGCCAGCCTCTCACTCGGAGGCTTAGCTGTAGTGCAGTACTCGCCTAAGTATAAAAAATCCTACCGAATGGTGAGCCAGCCTCTCACTCGAGGGCTTAGCTGCAGTCCAGTACTCGCCTAAGTTTGAAAGATCCTACCGAACGGTACGGGTCGACCACGACCCCTCCCCCTGGGGCTGCACCATCAAGAAGAAGGACAAGATTGTGTGCACTACTTAGTTGCAGTCTAGTACTCACCTAAGTATAAAAAATCCTACCGGGTGGTGAGCAATGCTCTCACTCGGGGGCTTAGCTGCAGTCCAGTACTCGTCTAAGTATAAAAAATCCTAACGAGTGGCGAGCAATCCTCTCACTCGGGGGCTTAGCTGCAGTCCAGTACTCGCCTAAGTATAAAAAATCCTACCGAGTGGCGAGCAATCCTCTCACTCGGGGGGCTTAGCTGCAGTCCAGTACTCGCCTAAGTATAAAACATTCTACCGAGTGGCGAGCAATCCTCTCACTCGGGAGCTTAGCTGCAGTTCAATACTTGCCTAAGTATAAAAAATCCTACCAAGTGGCGAGCAATCCTCTCACTCGGAGGCTTAGCTACAGTCCAGTACTCGCCTAAGTATAAAAAATCCTACTGAGTGGCGAGCAATCCTCTCACTCGGGGGCTTAGCTGCAGTCCAGTACTCACCTAAGTATAAAAAATCCTACCGAGTGGCGAGCAATCCTCTCACTCGGGGGCTTAGCTGTAGTCCAGTACTCGCCTAAGTATAAAAAATCCTACCGAGTGGCGAGCAATCCTCTCACTCGGAGGCTTAGCTGCAGTCCAATATTCGCTTAAGTTTGAAAAACCCAACCGAGTGGTACGGGTCGACCATGACCCCTCCCCCCGGGGCTGCACCGTCAAGAAGAAGGACGAGATTGTACGCACTGCCAAAGGCTCATCCAACAGCTGACACCAAGGTGAGCTGCTTTCAGGAACGTCAATACCATTGCTGAATGCCTTGTTGATGAGCTGATCAATGCTCCAACAGCTAGGGCCAAGGCGAACTGCTTCCAGGAATGTCAAGGCCATTGCTGAGCGCCTCGCTAATGATCTGATCAATACTGCTCAAGGCTCGTCCAACAGGTCGACTGCGGCCTCTTCCTCAAAAGCTGCATCGAGAGTACGAAAATCCAATCCGAGTGAAGAATGAGTTTCGCTCAAAGACGAACACAACATATTCAAAGATAAGCCAAGTTCAGAGAAATCCAAAGGTTTATAACCGCAAATTAAAAGTACTCAGGCGTCAGGCCCAAAGGAGTTTCAACGATTACAAAACCACTCGGCATTCCGAGGCAAATGAGGGTGAAGCATAATGTCTTTTTGATCACTCGGTGGGAGAAGGGCTGGCTGGATCGCAGAAGCTGTCAAGGTCAATGTTGTCTGCAATACGAGTGGCAGCCTCAAGGAAGGTGTCCATGAAGGACTGGAAAGTGTGCTTCTTAGTATTCACAACTTTGAGAGCCGCCAACTTGTCTTCTCTGGCGTCCTTGCAGTACACTCGAACCAGTGACAGGGCGACGTCAGTGCCACAACAAGCAGATGACTTCTTCCACTCCTGCACTCGACCAGGAATCTGATTGAGTCGAGTCATCAGCGACTCCAGATCTTGTTCTGCCTGAGGCCAGAGTTCGGCGTCCACCCGGGTCATCGCCGTCTTCAGTCGAGCCAGATAGGCAACGGCACCGTCCAAGCATGATTCCAACCGCAGCAAGTTCATCGCAACGTCATCTTTCATGGGACAATTGATGGGGTCGAGACAAGTCTCGACCCACCCGGTTTTAGCTTTAAAATCCTGACAAAGTTCTGTTCCATCATGAAAGATAGTGAGTCGACAATATTACAACATACTTCAATCGACGACAATTAAACCAGTCGAGCGGCTGTACCTTCAAGCTTCAGAACTAGTTTTGCGGCAAGTTGTCCTAGATAGGACTCTAGCTTGCCTGTCGTGGCTCTGAGGCCTCCAACTTCAGTGGTCAGGTTCTCCTTGTCCTTCTTTAGTTGCTTGACTTCCCGATTGGCTTCCGAGATGGCGGTCTTCAACTTCGTGTTCTCCTCTTCTAACCTGCAGACTGAACCCAGCTTCCTGTCCGCAAGCGTTGTCTTCTCACATGCTTCCTTTTGAGCAGCAGCAAGGTCCTGGTCCTTCTTCTCCAAAGCTTCCTTCATTCTCTCTAAAGAAACAACACTCTTCAGACGAGCCTGAAGTTGACGGTTTTCACTACGCACATCTGCTTGTGCTAAGTCACTCGGTTCAAACAGACTGAAAGAAAAAGCTGTGAAAGACGCGAGCTACTAGGTGGGCAAGAGTCGATTGGTTACCTACCATGATGGTCGTTTCTTCTTGAGCAGTCTTGAGGTTCTTCTTTGCGAGTTCAAGATCAAGTTCAACGCTGATATGCTTCTTCTTTAACTCGAAAAGCTGAGCTCCAAGATCATAAGACCTCTGCACTCAGCAAGATAGATATGTCAGTCGACAGAAATAAGAGGCAATGACAGTGAAAAGTTACTCTAAGACTACTGCCAAATCAAATATTCAATAGTAGTCTCGGGGACTACACCCAGTGGGTGCACTTAGCGTGCCCCCACTGGTTTAGAAAAACACTTAGCATGGTCTGCCCAGCATGAGTCAAAAAAAGAGAAGATTCCAAGACCTCAGCCGACTGCCAGCAGTCGACTATGGTCTCGGGGACTACACCCAGTGGGTGCACTCGGCGTGCCCCCCACTGGTCCGGACAGATTACTAAGACTCAGCACGTGTCGAGTGAAGTGAAAGATTTCCTAAATTCTAAACACAAGCACACCCCAGTGGGTGATCCGATATAAAACAGCATTGAAAAGTTCAGTCGGAGTTTGCTGACCTTAACATTGGTCTGCAGGGCAGTGCTGGCGTTATAAGCCAACTGACTGGCGTCGTGCATCACCTTCACCTGCTCCATGACAACATTCACTTGGCGAATAGCCTCCCTGGCAGCACTTGGCGAATCGTCTAGGTTTTGATATGCAACGAAGAGTGATGGCTCCAAGGCGGTCGAAGCAGCTACTGGGTCAGACGAGTGGAGTTGCACTGGAGCGGCGGTAACCGGAGTAGTCAACCCCGACGGACGATTAGTCGTCAACGGACTGGCAAATGTGACGTTGGTCCAAACCGGATCTTCAGAACACTCGACCACCACCTCAAGCGTCGGCGTCGACTGAGGGACTTGAACTTCAAGCTTTCTCCTGCTCGAGCCCCCACCTCTCCTCCTCCTCTCCTGTAGAGGCACTTCTTCTTCATCATCATCAGGAAGCACGACGACCTCTCGTGGAACTACGGAGAGAGAGAAACATTGGAAATTCAGCCGACTGACAACCCGCTCGACTAAATGAAGCCTGGTCGAACGGACTTACCATCTCGGGAAGTGGCCGCATCGTTGGTCTCCTCGTCTCCTAGAGCTTTGTCGATATACATGTCAGTTGTAGCAGATATCCATGTCAGTTGTAGCAGAAGTTGGGATAGAAAGATACATGATCCATTTGGTCAGAACAAAAACTTCAGTCAACCTAGATAAATGTAAGCAAGATACTCACCCCAAAGCAACAGGGACGTCCATCTTGATCCGCGGCAAAGTCTTCCGAGTCTTTGGAGGAGCAACCTTGGGCTGCTTCGCGACCTTCTCTGTCGGCTCCGGAGTCGACGTCCGAGTGCGCTTCTGCGTGTGGGTACTTGGAGCCACATTCTTTCTGCGCCCGCCCGCCGGGTCATGGTGTTGCTTGGATCGGCGTTCGGAGCGCGACGGCGAGTCGACTTCTTCCTCGTTGTCTGACTCCTCGCTCTCCTCCTCCTCGTCTTCATCCGAAGATTCCTTTTCACCGCTCTCCTTCGCGCTGGCCTCCCCCTCCTGGTCCTGCTCCAGAGATTGTTCAGCGTTGGGCATCAAATAAATGTCAGTGAAAACCTACAAGACAAAAAGTCGAGTAAAAGTCAGTCGAGATCAAGTACATTCAGAATGTGTATGCAAAGACAGTCGAAATAAAGAACATACCTTGTCGGGCTGATTGTCGTCACTGAAGGGGATGACTCGCCTGGCTCCTCCGGGGTTGTCCTGGTTGCCTGTAATGCTCTTCAACCACAAGGCCACGGTCTTGGCTGGCACTTCCTCTGTATGAACACGAGCGGTGCCGTCGGACCCAGAGTACAACCACATGGGATGGTCACGGGCCTGAAGAGGCTGGATGCATCGACCGAGGAATGCTTCCAGCAGGTCTATCCCAGTGACACCCTCATTAATCAGTTGGACCACTTTTTCAACCAACATCTTTGTCTCCACATTCTCAGCAGCAGTCACTTTCAGTGGAGAAGGAGTCAGTACACGGTCAAAAGTGAAGTGAGGAAGGCCAGTCGACTGACCTGGAGCTGGGAGGTCCTGACAGTAGAACCAGGTTGACTGCCAACCTCTAACCGATTCAGGGAGAGTCATGGCAGGGAAAGAACTCCTTTGCCTCTTTTGGATACCCAAACCCCCACACATCTGGATGACATGGGTCTTCGAGTCACTCGTTTTCGCTTTCTTCACCGACTGGGAATAGATGGTGAAGATGTGTTTGAAAAGGCCCCAATGCGGTCGACACCCCAAAAATTTTTCACACATCGACACGAACACGGCAAGGTACGTGATGGTATTGTGAGAAAATGGTGGAGTTGGGCACCAAAGAAGTTCAGGAAGCCCCGGAAGAAGGGATGCGGACGGAGCAAAAAAAACCGGTCGACGTGGGTGGCGAGCAGCACACACTCACCCGGTCGAGGCTGCGGCTCCGTCTCCCCCTCAGGTAGCCTTGGTGCACTCTTGGCGATCATCCTGGACTCCGCCAGCTCATCCAGATCTTCTTGCCGGAGCGAAGACTGGATCCAATTTGCCCTGGATCCAGCCTGGCGACAGCCCCCCGCACGATGACGACCCGCGGTTCTGCTTCTTGCCTTTCACTGCCCCTGTCGCCTTCTTCGCGCGCTCCAGCGCCGCTGTCTTGTCCATGGTGGCAGAGCGGCAGCGTCGAGAGCCGAAGAACTAGATGCGATGAAGAAGCGGAGGAAGAAGAAAGAGAAACTTGCGTGCACAGTGCAGACGCCTCGGCCCTGTCGCCTTATAAAGGGCTGCTTCCGAGTGGCTAACGCGTGGGACCAGGCGATCCTCTCAAATCTCGCAACAGTCGTGCGCAACATACGTGGCAAAAAAGGTGGCACAGAAATCGAGGCACTACTGTTTATCCACCCCGCTTACTTTGGCGCGCCCCGTCCCGCGCGCTTCCCCGAAATTTCATATCCCGTGAAATCCGGGATACACTGCAATCAATCGCGCCAAAGATTCTGCACCCCAAGACAGCACTCGGCAGATGATGCAACAAGTTCAGTTGGCAACTCTCTGAATGGATCAAGGCGACTGAATCGATGCTAAAGTACCAACGTGAGCCTTCCGTCCTGCGTAAAACACTCGCGAGACTCGAAGCTCGGAACAAGATTAACTTCAGCCTACTTTCCATTCGAACCTCAATCCATTCGGGGGCTACTGATGAGGATACAGACCTGGGGTAGGGTCATAGGCCTGACCTATACGTCCTACCCAAGGTCGCTACCCTAGAAGATAAGAAGTCCAAGAGGCAACAAAGAAACCCCAGTCAGAGCGAGTTCAATCCACTCGACTAGTCATATCACTCGGGCGTCCCCCCTACCTGTTGTCACTCGACCATATGAGGAATCACTCGACCTAGTGAAGGCCAAGAGTCACTCAGCATTGCAACAGTCGGACATTCACTCTATAGTCTTTAAGATCATTAATAACACTTAAGGCTGGCATTATCAGTAACGCCCCTACTTTATGTACATTAAGTCCCTTGTAATGGAGGATGGCTGGGGTCCTGGCGCACTCTATATAAGCCACCCCCCTCCTCTGAGACAAGGGTTGGCACCCCCTGTAACATCACACACATATAATCCAGTCGACCGCCTCCGGCACCGAGACGTAGGGCTGTTACTTCCTCCGCGAAGGGCCTGAACTCGTAAATCATGTGTGAACACCTTCGCCATAGCTGAGATCTTGCCTCTCCATACCTACCCCCCTTTCTATTGTCACTCTTAGAACCACAACACTAAGCACTTCTCCCATTGCAAGAAAGATCAATCTAGTAGGCCAAACCAAACTGATAATTCAAAGAGACTTGCAAAGATAACCAATCATACATAAAAGAATTCAGAGGAGATTCAAATATTTCTCATATATAAACTTGATCATAAACCCACAATTCATCGGATCTCGACAAACACACCGCAAAAAGAGTTACATCGAATAGATCTCCAAGAAGATCGAGTAGAACATTGTATTGAGATTCAAAGAGAGAGAAGAAGCCATCTAGCTAATAACTATGGACCCAAAGGTCTGTGGTAAACTACTCACAACTCATCGGAGAGACTATGGTGTTGATATAGAAGCCCTCCGTGATCGATTCCCCCTCCGGTGGAGCGCCGGAAAAGGCTCCAAAATGGGATCTCACGGGTACAGAAGGTTGCGGCAGTGGAAATAGGGTTTCATGGTGCTCCTGGATGTTTTCGGGGTACGTAGATATATATAGGCGAAGGAAGTCGGTCAGGGGAGCCACGAGGGGCCCACAAGGGTGGGGGCGCACCCACCCCCCTAGGGCGCGCCCTGGACCCTCGTGGCCGCCGCGGCTGCTTCTTGACGTCCACTCCAAGTCTCCTGGATTGCATTTGTTCCAAAAAGATCTCTCCCAAAGGTTTCATTCCATTTGGACTCCGTTTGATATTCCTTTTCTTTGAAACACTGAAATAGGCAAAAAACAACAATTTGGGTTGGGCCTCCAGTTAATAGGTTAGTCCCAAAAATGATATAAAAGTGTATAGTAAAGCCCATAAACATCCAAAACAGGTAATATAATAGCATGGAACAATCAAAAATTATAGATACGTTTGAGACGTATCAAGCATCCCCAAGCTTAATTCCTACTCGTCCTCGAGTAGGTAAATGATAAAAACAGAATTTTTGATGTGGAATGCTACCTAGCATATTTCTCAATGTAATTTTCTTTATTGTGGCATGAATGTTCAGATCCAAATGATTCAAGATAAAAGTTCATATTAACATAAAAATAGTAATACTTCAAGCATACTAACAAGTAATCATGTCTTATCAAAATAACATAGCCAAAGAAAGCTTATCCCTACAAAATCATATAGTTAGGCTATGCTTCATTTTCGTCACACAAAATACTCCCATCATGCACGACCCCGGTTTCAGCCAAGCAATTGGTTCATACTTTTTAACGCGCTTTAGCTTTTTTCAACTCTCATGCAATACATGAGCGTAAGCCATGGATATAGCACTATGGGTGAAATAGAATATGATGATGGAGGTTGTGTGGAGAAGACAAAAACAAAAGTCTCATATTGACGAGGCTAATCAATGGGCTATGGAGATGCCCATCAATTGATGTCAACATGAGGAGTAGGGATTGCCATGCAACAGATGCACTAGAGCTATAAATGTATGAAAGCTCAACAAAAGAAACTAAGTAGGTGTGCATCCAACTTGCTTGCTCACGAAGACCTAGGGCATTTTAAAGAAGCCCATCATTGGAATATACAAGCCAAGTTCTATAATGAAAAATTCCCACTAGTATATAAAAGTGACAAAATAAGAGACTCTCTATCATAAAGGTCATGGTGCTACTTTGAAGCACAAGTGTGGAAAAGGATAGTAACATTGTCCCCCTTTTGGGGGGGGGGCTTCCTTTTTTTATTTGTCCATTCTTTTTTTATTTGGACTTTCTCTTTTTTGGCCTTTCTTTTCAAGGGACAATGCTCTAATAATGATGATCATCACACTTCTACTTACTTACAACTCATGGATTACAACTCGATACTAGAACGAAATATGACTCTATATGAGTGCCTCCAACGGTGTACTGGGATGGGCAATGAATCAAGAGTGACATGTATGAAAAATTATGCATGGTGGCTTTTCCACAAATATGATGTCAACTACATGATTATGCAAGGCAATATGACAATGATGAAACGTGTCATAATATATGAAACGATGGAAAGTTGCATGGCAATATATCTCGGAATGGCAATGGAAATGCCATAATAGGTAGGTATGGTGGCTGTTTTGAGGAAGATATAAGGAGGTTTATGTGTGACAGAGCGTATCGTATCACGGGGTTTGGATGCACCGAGGAAGTTTGCACCAACTCTCAAGGTGAGAAAGGGCAATGCACGGTACCGTAGAGGCTAGCAATGATGGAAGGGTAAGAGTGCGTATAATCCATCGACTCACATTAGTCATAAAGAAATCATATACTTATTGCAAAAGTTTATTAGCCCTCAAAGCAAAGTACTACTACGCATGCTCCTAGGGGAAGAGTTGGTAGGAGTTAACCATCGCGCGATCCCGACCTCCACTCATAAGGAAGGCAATCAAAATAGCACCCCATGCTACAAATTTGTTACACAACTTTTACCATATGTGCATGCTACGGGACTTGCCAACTTTAACACAAGTATTTATCAATTTCATAATTACCCAACTAGCATAACTTTAACATTACCACATTTATATCTCAAAACAATTATCAAGCATCGAATTGATCATAGTATTCAATGCACTTTCTATGATAGTTTTTATTATACCCAACTTGGATACCCATCATATTAGGACCAATTTTATAACCAAAGAAAATACCATGCTGTTCTAAAAGATTCTCAAAATAATATAAGTGAAGCATGAGATATCAATACTTTCTACAAAATAAAACCACCGCCGTGCTCTAAAAAGATATAAGTGAAGCACTAGAGCAAAAATTGTCTAGCTCAAAAGATATAAGTGAAGCACAAAGAGTATTCTAATAAATTCCAAATCATGTGTGTCTCTCCCACAAGGTGTGTACATCAAGGATGATTGTGGTAAACTAAAAAGCAAAGACTCATATCATACAAAAAGCTCCAAGCAAAACACATATCATGTGGTGAATAAAAATATAGCTCCAAGTAAAGTTATCGATAGACGAAGACAAAAGAGGGGATGCCTTCCGGGGAATCCCCAAGCTTAGGCTTTTGGTTGTCCTTCAATTACCTTGGGGTGCCATGGGCATCCCCAAGCTTAGGCTCTTGCCACTCCTTATTCCATAGTCCATCAAATCTTTACCCAAAACTTGAAAACTTCACAACACAAAACTCAACAGAAAATGTCATAAGCTCCGTTAGTGCAAGAAAGAAAACCACCACTTTAAGGTACTGTAATTAACTCATTATTTCTTTATATTGCTGTTAAACCTACTGTATTCCAACTTCTCTATGGTTCATACCCCCCGATACTAGCCATAGATTCATCAAAATAAGCAAACAACACATGAAAAACAGAATATGTTAAAAACAGAACAGTCTGTAGTAATCTGTAACTTTAGAATACTTCTAGAACTATAAAAATCCTAAACAAATAGGAAGTCCTAGGCAATTTGTCTATTAATATACTGCAAAAAGAATCAACTAAAACTCACATTTCTGTGATTTCTTAAAATTATTCTCGTGCGTGCAAAAGTTCTATTTTTCAGCAAGATCAAATTAACTATCACCCAAGATGATCCTATAGGTTCTACTTGGCACAAACACTAATTAAAACATAAAACCACATCTAAATAGAAGCTAGATGAATTATTATTACTAAACAGGAGCAAAAAGCAAAGAACAAAAATAAAATTGGGTTGCCTCCCAACAAGCGCTATCGTTTAACGCCCCTAGCTAGGCATAAAAGCAAGAATAGATCTAAGTATTGCCATCTTTGGTATTCAATTCATAAGTGGCTCTCATAATAGATTAATAAGGTAATTTGATTTTATTTCCAGGAAAGTGTTCCACGCCTTCCCTTAATGGAAATTGGAATCTAATATTTCCTTCCTTCATATCAATAATTGCAACAATCGTTCTAAGGAAAGGTCTACCAAGAATAATAGAACATGAAAGATTGCAATCTATATCAAGAACGATAAAATCTACGGGCACATAATGGAGTCCTCAAGGTGCAAGTTTAAAGAGCAATCATCAAAATCACGGAAACCTAACACATCACACAAAGTTTTTGGAATCGTGGAAACAGTAGCACCCAAGTCACACAAAGCATAGCATTCATGATCTTTAATCTTAATTTTAATAGTAGGTTCCCACTCATCATAAATTTTTCTAGGGATAGAAACTTCTAACTCAAGTTTTTCTTCATAAGATTGCATCAAAGCATCAACGATATGTTTGGTAAAAGCTTTATTTTGACTATAAGCATGAGGAGAATTCAACACGGATTGCAACAAGGAAATACAATCTACTAAAGAACAATTATCATAATTAAATTCCTTGAGATCCAAAATGGTGGGTTCATTGCTATGTAAAGTTTTGACCTCTCCAATCCCACTTTTACCAAATTTAGCATCAACATCTAAAAACTCTTAATCACTGGGACGCCTTCTAACTAAAGTTGACTCATATCCAGTCCCATTATTATCAAGATTCATATTGCAAAACAAAGATTTAATAGGGGACACATCAATCACTTTTAGATCTTAATTATTATTATCATGAAAACTAGAAGAACACGCTCGTACAAAGCAATCTTTCTTAGCACGCATCCTAGCGGTTCTTTCTTTGCACTCATCAATGGAAATTCTCATGGCTTTGAGAGACTCATTGATATCATGCTTAGGTGGAATAGATCTAAGTTTCAAAGAATCAACATCAAGAGAAATTATATCCACGTTCCTAGCCAATTCATCAATTTTAGGAAATTTTTCTTCAAGCAAAGCATTGAAATTCTTTTGAGAAATCATAAATTATTAACACTAGTCTCAAAATCAGAGGGCATCTTATTAAAATTTCCATAAGAGTTGTTGTATGAGTTACCATAATTATTAGAGGAATTAGTAGGAAACGTCCTAGGATTAAAGTTTCCTCTATACGCGTTGTTACCAAAATTATTCCTACCAACAAAATTCACATCCATAGATTCATTATTATTCTCAATCAAAGAAGACAAAGGCATATCATTAGGATCAATAAGAGCACTCTTATTAGCAAAAAAAATCATAGGTTCATCCATCTTTCCACTCAAAACATTAATCTCTTCTATCGCATGAACTTTTTTACTAGTAGATCTTTCGGTGTGCCATTGAGAATAATTAACCATAACATTATCTAGGAGTTTAGTAGCTTCTCCTAAAGTGATTTCCATAAAAGTGCCTCCCGCGGCCGAATCTAAAAGATTTCTAGAAGCAAACTTCAATCCGGCATAAATTTTTTGTATGATCATCCATAAATTTAATCCATGTGTAGGGCAATTGCGAATCATTAATTTCATCCTCTCCAAAGATTGGGCAACATGCTCATGATCAAGTTGCTTAAAATTCATAATATCATTTCTAAGAGAGATGATCTTAGTGGGAGGAAAATACTTATAGATAAAGACATCCTTGCACTTATTCCATGAATCAATACTATTTTTAGGCAAAGACGAAAAACAAGTTTTAGCACGATCTCTAAGCGAAAACGGAAATAGCTTCAATTTAATAATATCATTATCCATCTCTTTCTTATTTTGCATGTCACACAAATCAACAAAGTTGTTTAGATGAGTAGTGGCATCTTCACTAGGAAGGCTAGAGAATTGATCTTTCATGACAAGATTCAACAAAGCAGCATTAATTTCACAAGATTCAGCATCGGTAAGAGGAGCAATCGGAGTGCTAAGGAAATCATTATTGTTGGTATTGGAAAAGTCACACAATTTAGTATTATCTTGAGCCATCTTGACAAGCAATCCAACACACAAGCACACAAGAGGCAAGCGAAAAAGTGGCGAACGGAAAAGAGAGGGCGAATAAAACGGCAAGGGTGAAGTGGGGGAGAGGAAAACGAGAGGCAAATGGAAAATAATGTAATGCGAGGGAGAAGAGTTTGTGATTGGTACTTGCTATGTCTTGACTTGTGCGAAGACCTCCCTGGCAACGGCGCCAGAAATCCTTCTTGCTACCTCTTGAGCACTGTGGTGGTTTTCCCTTGAAGAGGAAAGGGTGATGCAGCAAAGTAGCGTAAGTATTTCCCTCAGTTTTTGAGAACCAAGGTATCAATCCAGTAGGAGGCTACATGCAAGTCCCTCGTACCTACACAAACAAACAAGAACCTCACAACCAACATGATAAAGGGGTTGTCAATCCCTTCACGGCCACTTGCGAAAGTGAGATCTGATAGAGATAATATGATAAGATAAATATTTTTGGTATTTTTATGATATAGATTGAAAAGTAAAGATTGCAAAATAAAGTAGATAGGAAACTAATATGATGGAAAATAGACCCGGGGCCCATAGGTTTAACTAGTGGCTTCTCTCAAGATAGCATAAGTATTACGGCGGGTGAACAAATTACTATCGAGCAATTGTTAGAAAAGTGCATAGTTATGAGAATATCTAGGCATGATCATGTATATAGGCATCACGTCCGCGAACAAGTAGACCGAAACGATTCTGCATCTACTAATATTACTCCACACATCGACCGCTATCCAGCATGCATCTAGAGTATTAAGTTCATAAGAACAGAGTAACGCATTAGGCAAGATGACATGATGTAGAGGGATAAACTCAAGCAATATGATATAAACCCCATATTTTTATCCTCAATGGCAACAATACAATACGTGCCTTGCTGCCCCTGCTGTCACTGGGAAAGGACACCGCAAAATTGAACCCAAAGCTAAGCACTTCTCCCATTGCAAGAAAGATCAATCTAGTAGGCCAAACCAAACTGATAATTCGAAGAGACTTGCAAAGATAACCAATCATACATAAAAGAATTCAGAGGAGATTCAAATATTTCTCATAGATAAACTTGATCATAAACCCATAATTCATCAGATCTCGACAAACACACCGCAAAAAGAGTTACATCAAATAGATCTCCAAGAAGATCGAGGAGAACATTGTATTGAGATTCAAAGAGAGAGAAGAAGCCATCTAGCTAATAACTATGGACCCGAAGGTCTGTGGTAAACTACTCACAACTCATCAGAGAGGCTATGGTGTTGATGTAGAAGCCCTCCGTGATCGATTCCCCCTCCGGCGGAGTGCCGGAAAAGGCTCCAGGATGGGATCTCACGGGTATAGAAGGTTGCGGCGGTGGAAATAGGGTTTCGTGGTGCTTCTGGATGTTTTAGGGGTACGTAGATATATATAGGCGAAGGAAGTCGGTTAGGGGAGCCACGAGGGGCCCACGAGGGTGGGGGCACGCCCACCCCCCAGGGCGTGCCCTGGACCCTCGTGGTCGCCTCGGCTGCTTCTTGATGTCCACTCCAAGTCTCCTGGATTGTGAGTGTCTTGAAGACGTCCACTCCAAGTCTCCTAAATGTTGAAGACTTATAGGTTAAGGGACATCCATAGCAATTGGGGCTCTACAACTCGATGAAGATTTTGATATTTACGATGAAAGTCGACCCCTAAAAATGTATGTCTTCAACTGAAGACTTTGGTTCTCCTGAAGATTTTGGAAGTGAAGAAATTAGTGTAACCTTGAAGACTTGGATATTCATGCGAGGATTATGAAGCGTGAAGACTTTTGTTTCCGTAGTTTCATTTTCTCTTTATTGAGTCATAGGAAACACCGTACTGTTAAGGGGGTTGAGTTAATACTAAGGAAACTGATTTCCAAGTGATGCTCATCTCAAAATCCTACACCTACCCAATCCTTTCGAGTGAAGCCATTGGAAATCTCATATCAGTTCAGTCAATTTCTTCAGTGACAGATACAAAGATCTTCTAGTCTCTGAGGAATTTGTTCTGACTGAGGAGTTAGGAATTCGCCAGTGCGAATTGCCTCCATAGTAAGGATCATGATAGCCCTGAGGAATTAGAACCTCATATTTCCGACTGTTGATGTGCTATGCGCCGGCTGTCCAAAATATCTACCCACCTAACGGTCATGTCATTGAAGGGCATTTATGTCTTATCATGTCAGGCTACTCCCTAGGCTATAAATAGCCGCCCCCTACAACCACTAGTTGGTTGGCTGCTCCAAGAGAAACTGACACTTGTCATTGAGAGCATCCCATCCTCCGAGACTTTGAGCGAAAATCACCAAGTGAGGAAAACCCAAAACCCAAACCCAAAGTGATTGAGCATCACTGAAGAGATTGTTCCTGTGTGGAACCGATGCTTGTTACCTTTGAGGACTGTGTATCCTCCAGACGGTTAGGCGCCATGGTCTGAGCATCCAAGAGGAATTGTGGATCACCGAGTGACCAAGTCTGCGAAGGTTTAGAAGTCACCTGAAGACTTACCATGAGTGTTGGGCGAGGTCAATGTGACTTTATCTCAAGGAGAATACGGCAAGGACTGTGTGTCCGGGACTGTGTGTTCGGGACTGTGTGTCCTCGCGTTTAAATACTCAGCCGCTCCAACCAGACGTACAACTAACACAGCAGTTGGAACTGGTCTACCAAATCATTGTCTTCACCAAGCCAACTGGTTCTATTTCCTCAACCCTTTCATTTCCTCATTCATGTGTTGATGGACCTGATCATTACTGTTTGAAGACTTTGACTGAAGACTTTCTCTTATTCCTCAACCCTAATTCTTCAGTCACATAGTCTTCAGCCTACTTATCCTGTTTTCACGCTATCTGTACTCTGTGCTTGTTTTCATCATGATGACTATGTTGTTGCTCTGTTATGCTTATACCTGAGTACTTATTCTGCTGCTAGTGTGTCGTTACTTAGGAATTTCTTCACCTAGAAATTCCTCACTGATGAATTTGTAGAAATCGCCTATTGGATATTCATTGATATCCAATAGGGCTCTTCGCATATATGTAGAATATAATTTGTGAAGCGTATGATTTGTGAAGCATATTCTTTGATATCTAGCTCACATAGGTGACTTCCAAGTGATGAATATGATTTGTGAAGCATATTCTTCGATATCTAGCTCACACTCCAACACTTGGATTATGGTATCCCAAGGGCTCTTCATTTGATCTCATTGGATATTCTCACTCTGACTATGCTGGTGATCGGGTGGATCGCAAGTCAACATCAGGCACATGTCATTTACTCGGACGTTCCTTGGTATGTTGGTCCTTGAAGAAGCAGAATTGCGTATCACTCTCTACTGCTGAAGCTGAGTACATTGCTGCTGGATCTTACTATGCTCAATTGCTATGGATGAAGCAAACTCTCAAGGACTATGGCATCAATGTGAAGAATGTGCCAATCTACTGTGACAATGAGAGTGCTATCAAGATTGCTCACAACCCAGTTCAGCATTCGAAGACAAAGCCCATCCAGATTCGTCATCATTTTGTTTGCGACCATGTGTTGAAGGGTGACACCTCCATCGACCATGCGAATACTGAAGATCAGCTAGCCGATATATTCACAAAGCCCTTGGATGAGAAGAGATTTAGCAAGTTGCGGTGTGAGCTAAATATCTTAGAATCTTCTAATGTTCTTTGAAAAGAACACACATCCTAACACTTATGCAAATTTGATGACTTAGATGTGCAACACACGAAGTAACGTTTTTCTTTAATCAATGAAGACTAACCCTCTAAGTGTGAAGAAATTAATGAATAATTTTATTCTCAGAACCCTACGACAATTGTACGCGGTGTCTGAAATCATCATTCTTATACGATGGGTTACGCCACCAACCAATGTTGAAAATCTTCAATTTGAGTTTTTGCTATCTCTTCAGTTTTTCAAATTCTTCAACTTTACAGCTTCTTCAGTCTTTTCGTCGCTGTTCTTCATTGCTATATATATTATGAGTTTTTCATGTCCTCTACAGCATTCACTTATAGCTAATTCTTCAAGTTGCTTTTTCATCTAAGTGAATGTGATCGGACCCATTCCCCCTCTATGCTAAACTCAACCCAGTCTGTTCACAAATTCTTCATGTGCGTTCTATTTGAAACCCGTTCAAAATCTTCACTGTGTCCTTGACAGCTGAAGAATTTGCGAACAGAACATTAAATTTTTTCATATCTAATTTTTCAGCTTTTGTTGCTCAATGCATCCCACGACAGGATTAAATAACTCACCCATGATCTCACATGATCTCCACCTCTCAGTACGTGAGTGACACATGTCGCTAGGATAACAAAGGTTAGGGGCACGTTCGTCCAAATTCCTCAGACAAACGGTTTTTCACCTCGTTATAAATACCCCTCCCCTTTCACCTCAGCTCATTTACTCCACTCGACCTCTCTCTCCTCTGCTCAAGCTCTCTGACTTAGCACCGCCGCTAGTATCCATCATCGCCGGTGAGGAAGAGCTTAGCTGCCTCGACCTCGTCGCCATCGTACTCGGACCGGCCGCGAAAATCTTCACCTCCGTCGCCGTCGTAGCTGTCTTCCTCCGCCAAGTTAGGGCGTGGAAGATCTGAATGGACGAACTTCCACAGTTCGTCGTGTTCTTCATCAAGGGTAAATAAAACTCATTTTACTGCCCTTGTTGATTTCGATGATTTACAAAAAATCTTCAAAATGTGTTTATTCTTCCACTTTCATATTCTTAAACACCACAATTGCATCTGTACTTGATCTATCTCTCTAAGATGTACTTTTATTCAAGATTCCTCAATTGTGTGGATTTCCAATCTATACAACTCTGGAACCTAAGACAAGAACTCTTAGTGAAATTCCTCAAGACTCCCCTGGTCAAATCCTCAAACTTGATTCCTTTTAAAAACAAATTCTGAGAACGCATATGACCTCTCCAAATTCTTCGCACCTATACTCTGTTCACAGGTACACATGTCTGCTGCTGAATCACTAGGTTCTCATCAACTTAACTCATTTGCAGCGTTCCTCAAAGAAAAACTGCATACTTCTTTAGAGACATCCATTGTTCAGAATCCTCAGCTGAAGAATATGGCTGAAGAAAAGTGTCCTTAGAAGGGAGGCAAGAGGACTGAAACTAACACTGCTTTTGAGATCCCTGAAGATATTTATGCAGAATATTGCACTCCTGATGAGGCCACTCATGGCAAGGAGAATAAAAATCATCGCAAGGTGCACATTCAGCGGATTGAATGTAGATGGGCACGGGAATGGAGGGAATACCGCCATGTCACTCCTAAGTACATGAAGAAATTCGCAGTGAATCCTCCATGCCCAAGACCTCCATTGGCACCAGGCCAAGAAGTTGATCCCTCTAGCATCAGAAGAGGTGAGAAATTTCCAAAGGAATGGGACAAGCGCCAAAGAAAATTGGATAAAGTAGCAAAAGAGGCAGTGAAGAAATTCAATAAAGATTCTGCTATTGCTGCTGCTGAAGCCTTTGCTAGTCAGCCCAAGAAGGCTATGAAGAAGAAATCAATGGTGAAGCCATCTTCTTCTGCTATGCCCTCACAGCTCAGCTCCTCAATGCCCTCATGGCCCAGCTCCTCAAAGCCCTCAGGGCCATCTGCTCAAGCAAAGCCCTCAACTGCTCCTGCAAAGTCCTCAGCACCAGTGCATCTTGCCACGTGCCAAAGGACTACAGGCTTTTCAATTGCTTCAGGAGCTTCTGCAAGTTCCTTAGCTCAGTTTCAGCTGCTGAAGAAAAAGCTCACTGCTGGGCATGGCACAAGGCCAAGTCCTCACAAGAAGCAGGTCGCTTTTGAAGTACCATCGTCTAACGTTGAAGCTGATGATGAAGAACTGGCACAAATCATCAGAGACAGACAACACCAGGCCGCTAGTGCCAAAGGCAGTGTTGTGCCGCTCTTGCTGGATCCGAAGAAGATCCTTGATTACATCGATCTTTGGCATAAAGATCCCAACACAGCTCTTCCTGATCTGAACCTCACACCAGGACAAAGTCACGTTTTGGCTGCTTTCATTGTTGAAGAAAAGTGGAAGTTTGAGAAGGCCGGATCAGTGAAGAAAGCTTAGTACATGAAGGAGCATTATCTGAAGAAAAATGTCCTGAAAATGACAATTGAAGAACTTGTGACAATCCAGTCTGAAATCAAAGCTCTCAGTGATGAATTTGACGCGTATAAAGCTGATTGGCTAGGTGCCAAAGTCGGATTCGTCAAGCTGGCAAAAGGCCTCAAGCCCAATGTTGCTACTAAAGTGCAACAAAAAATTCCTCAGGGTGAAGCATCTGCTCAGCCCACTAAAGAACATGCCAGCACCACTGATGAAACTCAGGCTGCTGAAGAAACTGAGAGTGCCAGGGCTGATGATGCTATTCCATCTCCAGGTGAAACTATCAGGGAAACCACCAATGTTGCGCTTGATGATCAATCCAGGCCAGCTGAAGAATCTGACGTTGTGACTGAAGAATCTGAACCCGCTAGGGCAACTGAAACAGTTGTACCTAAAGAAATTGTGCCTCTTTCATCTGCCCCCCTGCAAAGTCGTCATAGATTAAAAGCACTCTCCTTCCTTCTGCATCAGAAGCGAAGAAAACCAAGGCTGCTGAAAGGGCAGCTGCGAAGAAGAGGAAAGCATCAGACACCTTAGAGTCTTCAGCTCCGAAGAAAGTGAAGACTTTGATGAGCTCTTTTGAGAATCCAATTGATGCTGTAACGCTGACTGTCATGCCATCAAAGGAAATTGTTCCTTTTGGTGAAGAATATGTCATCGCTGATGACATTGATGAAGAAATCCATCTGCTGCTTCGTCAGAGCAGTTGGATGATGAAATTGAAGTGGGTGCTATCCCTTCACCTCTACAGGTGTCATCGTCTCTGCCTGGGTTCACTGCTGAAGAGGCCGGTGTTGAAGAACTTGAAGCTGAAGAAGAGGATGTGTACATCGGGTCTACAACACCAGTGATGAATGACGATTATTGGGAAAGTCATCATCCAAATTCTCCTCTGACCACTCCTCTGCAACAAATTCCTCTGTCCCCCGTGCAAACTAAAGAAATTCACACGGGTTCTGATCATGGTCAAGCTTCACTTCACTCCATCCCTGAAGAAATTCCAACCACTAGTGCTAATGAAATGTAAAAGAAGACTGCAGAAGAAATTGCTCCTGAGATTCCTCAGCCTGAGGCTCCAGAGGCTGTGCTTGAAGCGGCTGTGAAGACTTCCACTGCAAATCTTCAGCCCAAGCCACATAATCCTCACTCCAAGAAGCAGAAGTTCAAGGCTGATGACTTCTTTGCTGAGCATCATTTCTTCTCAGATTTCAATCCCTATGACTCTGCTCGCCTTCGCCCCAAGCGCTTCTGGACTACTTCTCAGATGAACTTCTATTCCTCGCTGCTGTTTGACAAGGATAAAGTGTTTGACCATGAGCATCTTCCTCATGTGTTGTTCATGACGCTGGTCTGCTCAATTTCTGCATCGACATCTGCAACTGGAATGAAGAGCCAATTCTTCAGTTCTATGCCACTTTGCATCTGACAGGAAATGTTGACGATGTGAATTCATTGGTTCTGGACTGGATGACTGAAAATACTCATCACAAAGCTCCGGCCCTTGAATTGCTTCATGCCGTCCTAGTCAGTCCACCCACTGAAGGAGCTCTAAAATTATATGAGGAACCTGAACTGCAGAATCATCTGATGCAAGTGCTGATGAAGCCTTTGAAGGCTAGCCAAGATCCAAGGACAAATTTCCTTGTCAAGGATTTGCTATATGTGCCAAGGATTGTCTATCACATTCTGGCCAAAACCCTCAGTCCAATTAAGGGCCCCAACTCTGAAGAAGTTGTTGGCATCATGAAGAACTTGCTTTTCAACATCATGCATTGTATTCCAATCAACTATCATGATTTCTTCATGAGGACTTTGGCCAATGCTGCTTTGTCACCCTTTGAGTTGAAGCCTTATGCTCCCTGGATCATGAAATTCATCAGATCAAGGACTTCAATTCATTACAAGGCTGATTTTCGGAATCATCTCAGCTTTGCCACCGATTGAAGTCCTCAAATGGACTATTTCCTCAGCTGATGAGAAGGGCAAGGCTGCAATAATAGATGAAGGCACTCGTCCTTTGGATGGACAATTTCGAAAGGCAGCATCCTACTCTACAAATGATGACTCTGCCACTCATGACACTTCTGCAAATGCTTCAAAGCAAAGTCCTCAGGCCATTGATCCACGTGTGATGACTCATGATGAGCTGCTCCTAAGTCTTCATCAGAAGGTGGATAGAAATCACAAGTGGGTCAAGTGTTAGTTTGGTGCAATCTTCAGAACATGATTGTCACTCAAAACTCTGTGAAGAAGAATCACTATTATCTGCATCAAGTCTTCAACCGCACCTGGGCTATTCTCTCACATATCTGCACTGATGATGAACTCAAGGAGATGGACTTCCAACAGGACTTTGACTGGTCTCAGCCACCTTCAAAGAAATTCAAGAAGGTTAAAGTTCATCATCTGGTCGTCAGCTCATATTCTTCATCATGTGAGACAGATGAAGTTGAAGATTTGGACGACACTTCGGCAGGCCCTACAATAACGGACGACCCCAACAACGTTGGCGTTCCTCCATCAACATCATGATGATATTCTTCAAGGGCGTTAGTCCTCACTTTTCGTCCCTTTTGGTCATTTGATGACAAAGGGGGAGAAATTTGAGTTAGTCTTTGAGCGGGTCTATTATATGGGCATTTTTTTGCTAAGTTACAACTCTTGTTCTTCTGAAGTATTTGTTGGATCGAGTTGTAAACTTAAAGTCCTATGGTGGTCTGATACTTTTGCTCTATTTTTCTACATTCTATTTCCTCATATATGTGACTTTAGCTCAAGGAGAATACGGTGAGGACTGTGTGTCCGGGATTGTGTGTCCTCGAGTTTAAATACTCAGCCGCTCCAACCAGATGTACAACTGTCACAATAGTTGGAACTGGTCTACCAAATCATTGTCTTCACTAAGCCAACTGGTTCTATTTCCTCAACCCTTTCATTTCCTCATTCATGTGTTGATGGACCTAATCATTACTGTTTGAAGACTTTGACTGAAGACTTTCTCTTATTCCTAAATCCTAATTCTTCAGTCACATAGTCTTCAGCCTGCTTATCCTGTTTTCATGCTATTTGTACTCTGTGCTTGTTTTCATCATGATGACTATGTTGTTGCTCTGTTATGCTTATACCTGAGTACTTATTCCGCTGCTATTGTGTCGTTACTTAGGAATTTCTTCACTTAGAAATTCCTAAGTGACGAATTTGTAAAAATCGCCTATTCACCCCCCTCTAGTCAATATAACGCACTTTCAGTGAGCTATACTATCGAGTTAGATTATGCAAGGAACTAAGATGCCTGGTAGGAAATCCTATCAATTCAGCATGGAATTTCGAAAAAAAACACTGAAAGTACATCTAAGTTAGCTCTTTAGGAGATCAAATAAACAATTCCAACAAATCCCAAATTATTACTCCCTCCGTAAACAAATATAAGAGCATTTAGATCTCTAAAGTAGTGATCTAAACGCTCTTATATTTCTTTACAGAGGCAGTACTGCTTACCGTTCCTACTTTTGTAATCATGTGAAATGTTAATGGAATGCTGGATGAACAAAATTGATATCAATGAGGCCAAATGCACTAAAGGCAGGGGATGGAAGGCTTCATCAGCTAAAAGAGAGGCTCAAACCTGCCGAGAAAGCGAGATTCTTCAAGGTGCCCCTAAAACGAGACAAGGCATTGAGCTTGACAAACTTCCTGAGGTGGGTTGCAAATAACTGCATCTTTATTTTAACTTCTGGTGGTAGATGCATTTGCACGCAACACTCATATGTACACCTCTTGTTATTAATCAACAATCTTGCATGGTGCATTCGCTAACAGCATTTAAACAAGTTTAGTCCAGTGTGTTGTTTTTATCTTTAATGTAGGTCTTGATGCAACACGCATGTGCTAGTTATAACAATGTAATTTTATTGTATGTTCTAAGTGAAATCACTAGCTATAATCTAATCATTAAACTTGTTAACAATGTTTCTGCAGGATATGCTACATCATATACATTCACTTATGCCAGTAAAAGACGCTGGCCGTGTTGCCTGTGTATCTAAACGATTTCTGCATTCATGGAGATGTTATTCAAATCTCAAACTCAATAAACAACCACTTGGGTTGACTGGCGACAAATTTGAGGGAAGTGAAATATATCACATCAACAAAGTGGACCAAATTTTGAATAGTTATTCTAAAAATGGGATGAAGGTGAAGTCACTTCAACTTGATCTTTTCCATTGTAGCAGTGTGAGTGCCTTCTATCTGGACTGGTGGCTCAGAATTGCTCTCAAATCTGGTATCAAAGAACTAAGCTTTTCGTTGTCTCGTTCCATGAAAGAAGAAGATTGTTTTCCATGTTCGGTTTCATTTGGCAAGCAAGCTGCGAGTTCGATTGAGCACCTTAATATCTCCAAGTGCACTTTTCAACCTATGGAAACACTTGGCTATTTTGAAAGATTGAAAAGTTTAGACCTATTCCGTGTTTGCATTACTGAGGAGGGATTATGGAAGTTGCTCTCAAAATCTTTCAGCTTAGAACAGTTGGAGATATTTTTATGCAATGAGATAATTTGTTTGAAGATACCATGTACAGTGCAGAAACTTAATTTTCTCATAGTTACAAGTTGTCAAAAGATTCAGGTGATAGATATCAGCGCTCCGAATCTCTTCACTTTTCACTATGTTGGGTTCCCACCAGAGATCTATATCGGAGATTCTTCCCAACTTATAGAAGTACATTTGTCATCTTTATATCCGTCCAGAATCATCTCTTATAGTCGTGCCAAGCTTCCATCTATCGCTAGCAATGTCGAGAGGCTTACCCTGCTGTCCAATAGTGAGGTACGTTTTGGGTTTACATTTCAATCAGATCATATTTATAAGCATCATCAGACTAGCTTATAGTGGCTATATTGAACTACATAATCACTCTTAGGACTTTGTTCTTCAAAATGTGAACACTCCAATGCTTCTTGACAAGCTCCTCCACCTCAAGAGTTTGAAGATTGTACTTAACGGATCAGGGCACTGTTCCCCTGTCTATGACACCTTTTATCTGGCTTCTTTTCTTGATGCTTCTCCTGCCTTGGAATCTTTCATATTGCGTGTAAGTCACTATTCATGTCTTCTTGATATCTATGGGAAAACCAGTGAGCATATATCTTATAAATGATTGTGGTCTTATTTATCTTCTAAACTACTGCTTATCAAGGAATAGTGATAGTAATGTTTGATGCTACATCATCATTTGCAGATAAAACGAAATGCCATAATACATTATTGTGATGCTGGGTGCGATGCATACTTAAGGGGGAAATCGGGATACCGGCATGACCACCTCAAACGGGTGATGATCGCTGGCTTCCGTTCAGCCAAGAGCCTTATTAAGCTTGTGATCCACATCCTTGAGAGCGCTCCTTCGCTGGAGTGTCTCACGCTGGATACGACCCCTGGTGGCCATGGTAGGAAGCTTGGTGATACCAGCATATGCAGTGCTGCAAGAATGTTGGGTAAATGTTGCTCGATGAGTGAGAGAGCTCTTGAAGAAGCTAAGAGAGATGTTGCGGCTGCGAGTAGATACATCACTGGGAGACTTCCATCAACTGTTAAATTTGAGGTCCTTGAGCCCTGTAGGCAATGCCATACTGGCAACCAGTAGATGGATGATTGTGTGGTTAGTTAACATTTAAGTTTGGGCCAGTGGTCCGGATCAAGCGGCTCATCAGATATTTGCACATAGTTAAATAAAAGTTAATTCCCTTTAACCCTCAAGTCAGAAAGCTTGGCTGGTTGGTCCTCAACTATGAGGCCATACACCCGACCCTCCAAAGTTTTAGTTTTAAAACAATGCACATAACTCCAAGGTGGTTTTGGAAGGCAGATCTGCCACGGTGGCAATGTTTTGCATATGTGAAGCTGCAGCGATGATACAATACCAACTTCATTGCCATATCACAAGGTTTCTGCATCTAAGGCTCACAACCCATTGATGATCTTGATGCCATATGGAGGGTCACATGTCACATTGGTTATCATTATATATATGGACTGCCTTTATGGCAAACCCGTTGTGCAAATTCGTACTGGGGGATTATGCGCAGTGGTTTTGAAAGATTTGGAGGGGTCACATGTCCAATTTATAGTTGAGAATGTTGGCGAGCCATATCCCGAGCTTGAGAGGGTTAAGTGATTTTTTTGATAATTTTTTCTTTGCGAAACTGAAACCAGAGATCATATGTACTGGCTATATTACAACCTCATAATGCATTACCGAAGCAAAAAAGCAACTAATTAAAAAAGGAAAACAACATGCACCCCCTTGTATCTAAGAGCATCTACAGCCAGGCGCCTCATACATCCGGGTGGGCCGCCTGATCACTGACCGATCATAAAATTTTGACCAAGGCAGGCTCCTTAAACGGGTCTCAAATGCCCGGGCTGACCGACACCCCTCATATCCAGCCCAAATATTGGGCGAATATGGGGGGCGCCCGGACACGTCGGACCTGACAGTTTGACTCCATCGCAAATTGCACCAAATCCACCCCCAGAGCTGCTGGATCCATTTGCTGCCTCCTCTCTTCTTCCTCCTCCTCGCCGCCCGTCTCGCAGCTCCGCTGCCACGCACGCTCCGCAACTGTTCCTAGCCTCTGCACCGCTAGCTCCGGCAGAGCAGTCCTCTCTTCCATCCTCGCCGCGGTGGACGTTGTCGCCGGCCCGGACGCCATCGCGGCGGCAACTCTCTGGCCCCGCCTTGCGCTTGATGTGTTCGACATATTGTCTGGCCGGATTTTTTGTGATTTTATTAGGGAAAATGATGGATTCCGATGCTTTGTCCGACGAGGAGTATGGACCAACGGAGCTTTGATCAAATGATTCAAGATGAGTCATTCGATTCCCCGGATTCAGACGAAGAAGTGGACATAATCATGCTCATGAGCATGCAAGAGGAAATGGACCGGCAAGCGGAGCATATTCTCAAGTTCAAGGGCACAATCAAAGGGAGAAGAGTTGTCCGTGGCAAAGCTACTGCACAGGGACTACTTTACTCCCAAGCCTATTTTCCTGGATGATCCATGGTTTCCTCGCCGTTTCGCATGTGGAAACCATTGTTTTTGCGCATTGTGGAGCGAGTGGAGGCACACGATGACTACTTCAAACTCACAAGGGATTGTTGCTGACAACTCTCTTTCTCTGCCAAGTAGAAGTGCATGACTGCTCTGAGGATGCTTGCACTTGGTACTATTGCAGATGTCGTTGGTGAGATGGTCAGGATGAGGGAGAGCACATGCCTGAAGACTACTGTCAGGTTTGCTGCGCCGTGGCGGAGGTGTTTGGACCTGAGTGTCTCAGAAAACCAAATGTGCATGACAAGAAGTTGTTGGCTATTGGAGATGCCTGGGATTTCTAGGAATGTTCATATCAATTGATTGCATGCATTGGCAATAAAAAATTGTCCCTAAGATTTGCGGGGAAAGTATCAAGGTCACACCAAAAAGACCACCATCATACTAGAAGCGGTGGCATCACACGACTTATGGATTTGGCATGCTTTCTTTGAAATGTCGGGTTCTCATAACGACATCAACGATCTCCGGTGTTCAGGAAGCTTTGCAATTGGGAATCACCGCCGTGCAACTACACTGTCAACGACAGATACTACAACATGGAATACTATCTTGCCGATGACATCTATCCTCAGACCTCAGTGGGCGGCGTTTCTGCTCTGAAGGTTACCTCTTGCTGGGGACCTCCAGGGGTAACTTTTAGTGGCTTGGGAGCATGCCAAGTGGTGCGTCCAGCCACCACCACATGTGATGTGCTGGGCGCTCCCTCTAGATTTTTTAAAAAATTTCAATACGCGTTTCCGGGTTTAAGATAGGTTTTTTCTAGGCTTTTTGGGCTTTTTTGGGGTTTCACCTGATTTTCCCTAGGGTTTGGAGAAAACAACTGCGTGAACTTTTTTTGCATGGGAAAAAAATGCCTTAACGAGAAACACATATTTGCTTCTTGTGAAAGCACGTGCTTCTTGGAAAAAGAAAAAAATATATACTTTCACGAGAAGCATAGATTTGCTTCCGCGAGAAGCACAATTGTGCTTCTCGAAAAGAGAAAATATGTGCTTTTGTGAGAAGCACAAATTTGCTTCTCGTGGAGTCACAGATTTATTTCCATGAGAAGCGCAACTGTACCTCTCGGAAAGAGAAAATATATGTGTCCACGAGAAGCACAAATTTGCTTCTAGTCAAGACATAGATCCGTACTTCTGAAAAACAAAACAAGTTGTGCTTCTTGAAAATGATTTTTTTTTGAAAAACCGCAAGCGTGTTTCTGTCTTTGTTTTTCTTTTCATTTTTTCGTCAGTTTTTGTTTTTTATCGGATATTTTCGTATTTGTTTTTATTATTATTAAAAGGTTAGTTAAAACCTATTAACATGTGGTCTAGTTTTAAAGATCTTGACGCGAGTCTAATGGTAAAAACTGATCAGGATTTGGACACACAGTCCAAGAGAGTTTTTTTAATAAATAAATCTAAAAGAAAGAGAAACTCCTAAATTAAGATTAGGATAAATGGCGTACATGTAATGCGTCACTTGTGAGCGTCTGGAAAGTGATCTTTACCAGTAATAACCCTTAACAAGTGATCTCGGGCAAAAAAAATTTAAGGGTAAAACCAAGTTTTATTCATGAAATTCCACAGTAGTGGGATACATCTTTGGTCATGAGGCACTCCAAATCACACATGGCGCCTCGGACCTCTAGATAATGAAAACTTGGCTAATCTAATTGCTTCATAATTAACAGCACGACTCTCAAAAATAAATTTACACTGAAAAGTAGATGATAATAGTTATCTCCTCAATGATCGCTCCAGAAGTCCCATGTGATCTCCTGTTGATATCTGATACAACTTGGCTGCAATCCGACGCGACAACAAAGCTCTGGATGCCCAAATCTTCAGCAAGAGACAAAGCTTCCCGGCATGCAATTGCCTCAAGGGTGGCTGGGTCTACCACACCCTCGATAACCAAGGCCGAGCTGCCCATATAGTTTCCCCACGCATCCCTGCATACAGCCGCTGCTGATCCTCCTCTTCTAGTCAATACTCTAGCATCTACATGAATCTTGCAATTACCCGCTGGTGGCTTCTTTGGCCGGCGCTGGCCAGGGTGGCCCGACGCCGGAGTGTTTCCCCGCCCTGGACCCTGGGGTTTCAGTGTATCTAGTTCAGCAATGAACCTAACAACGAAGCCGTGGGTAGCTTGGGGGCTCTGAAAGTGATCTCGGGCAAATAGGAATTCCCTTTCTTTAACCGAGTCCGAGAGGAACAGCCATGCTCTTTCTTTTAACCGAGTGTGCCGGCCCAATTTCCCCAAATTGCAGCCCATTTCCCGAAATTGCTGAGCCTGTGTATCAGGCAGACCTACGGGCCATGTGTGAATAACAAACGGAGATATTTTCACTCTTGCTGTTCTTATCTCTCTCCGCCACTCGTGCAACGCTCGTCGCCGCCCGTCAACTCCGGCCACTGCCCACTGGTGCGTAAAGCAAAACTCCACCCTCCTCCAGCGTCCTCTTCTCCAGTGTAGCCTCCGTGCCCGCGACTTACCCAATAGTTTCTCCGCTGGGCTCGGCAGTAGCGCTCCCTGCCTACGGACGCGCGCGAGGAGACGGCGCCTCGAGCTTACCCAATAGTTTCTCTTCTTGCTTTGCCGGCGCCGCTGCCGCCCTTCCTCCGCCACCGGCATCGTCTGCTCCTCCTCCGCATCCGGGCAACCGAAGCAGCAACTGAACCCACATTAAGTTGCCCTCCGTATCTGCTGAATTTAGCAGCGCCCCTTTTTGGGGGGCTGGGGTTGTGCCATGGAGATACTTAACTGTAAGGGTAGGTTCTAACTGTCCAGCAATAATCCCCATTGCCTTCCACAGTTCCATTGCCTTTTCAATATCCTAACTCTTACATTATTGTCAGAATTTTGTATGATTGTGTCTAAAGTTTACCTTTGAATCTTCAATTCAGGCGTTCGTTTTAGCTTGACAGGCATCAATGGAACCAGGGCCAACCAGTTAGTAAAGGTATTGATTCCTTGCTCTCGCTATGCAATCAGTTCCCAGTCAATCACACGACAGCCAAGAGGCTTGAATGGATTCTTATGTCATCTCTAGGTTAGCCAATTGAGTATATAAAAGTGCCCTCCAACCATTCTAGGTAATCAAAATGGATGTTTATGATGCTGTGTTGCTCGTATAAATGGTAATCATTAGAACTGTGGTGCTATTCAATAGAAAAACTCTTTCAGCACCTGTGCCGCACTTTTAACTCCCATGCCTTTGTCTAGCTTATTGATATTGATTGACAAATGAGTTTTTGCTGTAACATTAAAGACCAACACAGGTATATCATCTCTATACACCCAGCTAGGAACAAAAATTATTCAGATTCATAGGGCCTATCATTTTTCAGTTGTGGATATCTTATGAAGGCTGCAGTGCCATTTTACATTGAATTTTGCTTTACGAGATTCCCTTTTAGTCTGCACTATTATCTTTGTGATTACATTCTGGCAGATAACTACCATTAACGGCCCGTTGGTCCGTTTTTGCTGTCATTTTGGTTTTGGTAGAATGCTCGAAAAGAATTTGTGATGGAGTGCTGCCGCAGTCGAAGAGTTTTACGCTCACTCTCTGTTTGCAAGCATTGTGACCTCTGTGTTTGCAAGCATTGTGACCGGTTTATACTTATCCCTTTTGTTTACAATTTGTCACAGATAGGATCCCAACCTCAACGAGTTGGCCGGGCAAGGTCAGTAACATGCTGTGAGTACTCTCCTGATCCTGCTAGCAAGAGGCATGAGAGGTATCAGCAACAACCACAAAATGTTGATCTCCCAGAATTACACCCAAAGAACAAAAAGAAGCCCTTTCCTGTCCCGATTAAAAAGATGCTGCAAGCTTCCCGCAAAGACAAGAGGCTTGCACAGATGAGGATAGAGAAGCCTCTTGAGCCCCCAAAGAACGGTTTGCTTTTACCAGAGCTTGTCCCTGTTGCCTATGAAGTCCTTGATAACTGGAAAGTGCTCATCAGAGGCATCTCTCAGCTTTTGAATGTTGTTACAGTTTTTGGTTGCAGGTGATTACGAAATTCTTATCTGTGTCATAAGCTGTTTATACATGCATTAACGTTTCAAGACCCTTGTATAGGCACGTCGATCACTATCATGTGACATGATTCAGCAAGTATCTTGTATATTAATGTCCGTCTTATGATTTTGTAGAAAATGCCCTCAAGTCCATGTTGGCCCAGTTGGCCACCAGATACAAGATTGCTATGGTTCAGGAAGCCAGCGTCGAAATAGTCACCACTCTTGGATCAGAGGATCCATCAACGATGTGCTCATCCCGATCGAATCTTACCATCTTTTTGACCCATTTGGCCGGAGGGTCAAGCATGACACCAGGTTTGACTTTGACAGGATTCCAGCAATTGTTGAGCTATGCATTCAAGCTGGTGTCAACCTACCACAGTATCCCACAAGGAGACGGGCTGCTCCTGTGCGGATGATTGGCAAGAAGGTTATTGACCGTGGCGGAGTTGTCGATGAGCCTAAGCCACACCGATCGGAGGACTGTATATCTCTTCTTGCTGAGCTTGACACATTTAGCAACCAACAGGGCCAGACACCCATGCCAACCAATGTGAAAGAGCATGCAGAGAGGACACTGAAAGCATACTGCAATGTCCGGCAGGGTGTTGCGCAGCTGATGAGCAAGTATACGGTAAAAGCATGCGGGTACTGCTCTGAGGTCCATGTTGGTCCATGGGGACACAATGTGAAGCTCTGTGGGGCTTTCAAGCACCAGTGGCGAGACGGCAAGCACGGGTGGCAGGATGCTGTTGTGGATGAGGTCATACCACCGAACTATGTGTGGCATGTCCCTGACCCCACTGGCCCTCCTCTCAGATCCTCCCTAAGGAGTTTCTATGGCAAAGCTCCGGCCGTCGTCGAGCTATGTGTGCAGGCGGGAGCTGAAATACCTGAAGAGTACCGGCCAATGATGAGGACTGATATCATCATCCCAGACCCCGATGAAGCTCGGATGGCTGCATGAAAACGATGTTCTGCCCCTGCACTTCTGAAGATGCCCGGAGTCCAAATTCCAGCCGAAGGTGCTTATTACCCGCACCCGGATGCCTCATGGTTGGGCCCTGTCATATTGCCTGAGGCAGCAGCAAATGCATAGGCTGTATTATAATACTAATACTATGCTGAACCACGACCAGACATACTCTCAAAATTGATTCATAGATCTGCTAAAAGTATTCATCAAAAGGTGATCCTCGAATATCCTGCCTTCGCTCGCCTGTCTTCCTAGTGATACTATGCATCTTGCGACCATTTGATCACTGCTTTGCTGCAGATGCACAACTTGAAGAAAGGAAGTGGAAAAGGATGTCCTCTGCTATGGTGCATATAACCTTGTTTAATGGCGTGAGATGCCTTATGCTTCCCTATGCTAGACTGTGAGGCACTTACGATGGCTCGATACAGATGGCTTCCCCCTTTCCTCTGCTGGTACCATGCTTAATGGCGAGCTGATTCTTGGGATTAAACTAATCGCCGAGATTTGTTCGGGTATTTGTGCGTCTGGCTGTGATTAATCATGGCCTAAAAGCTGTGCAACTTGTAGCTGCCCCCAGAATCCCAGATCATCGCTCCCGGTGCGGCTACATGTATACCGTCAGATTTATCGGTATAATGTACTCTCTCCTCTACTCTTTTGTGCTGTATACTCTGTAACATGGCTGCGAAAGTTGTATCAAATGGATGGTTAGAGAGCCATGAAGTGGAATTAGTATATTTGTTTCTGAAGGATGTATGACAGGCTATTCAGCCAGCCTGAACAATGCTTCCATGCTCTTCTCAGCAGTGAACTGCAGATATCATAAACCATTTGCAATTACAACTTTGTATAAACCATGTCCCAGCAAGTCAACAACATAATCTCAAATTAAGGGCCCTGAGCTCGCACAATTTTTATTTATTTTTGAATATAACATATATGCATTAGAAAAGAACCTTCAGTTGAAGTAATATTGTAGTACCAGCTAAAGATGTGGTCATCACATATATTATTACAGTAGCCAGTGAAGATGCCACGGCATAATATCTCTGCTCTGCTCTGATGCTGGGGCAAGAACAGAGGAAACATGGCGAGCGGCTGCAATGCAACTGAAGTACACAATTGTTTTGAACTGCAAGTACACATGATTGAGTTGTGCCCAGTATATACCCTCTCCTCCATTGTGCTAAGACGATTAAAATAGCACTGGTAAATACAGCTAGGAATCAACAGACGGACCGTGTACGTATGGCCGGGTATCTACACTGGTCCAGTGGCAAGAGCTCTCTGCACTGCACATGTGCGTTCGGTGTTCGTTCACTGGTGTATAAATACGGGGCGGCAACTGTCTAGCCAACCCACCTCATCACTCACTCACTCAGCTCCAGAGCGATCGGTCGCCTCTCTTGAGCTCCCGCGCCGTAGTCATCATCGCCATGGCTAAGGAAGAAGAGCTCAAGGTATGGTTAACATTCAGAGCTCGGTCGTCCATGGTGTTTGCTGTGAAAGAATGAACACCTCTGACCGGGTTTGTGGTGGTGTGTGTGCAGAGAGTTGATTTGAAGGTGAACGTGAGCTGCTGCGACGGCTGCAGGAGGAAGGTGATGAAGGCCATGAACCTCAAGGGTGTGCTCAGGACGGAGATCCACCCGTCGCTCGACCGGGTCACCGTCGTCGGCAACGTCGACACCAAGGTGCTCGTCAAGAAGCTCGCCAAGGTCGGCAAGATCGCCGAGGTGGTCGAGGCGGCGGTGCCCGAGCAGCCGAAGAAGCGCGAGGGTGATGGCGGGAAGGACCGCGACGGCGGTGATTGGCCTGCGATGGCGCCGGCGATGGCGGGCGAGAAGAGCAAGCGCAAGGACGATGCCAAGGACAACAGCGGCGACAAGCCCGCGGCGGCGTCGTCCAAGAAAGAATGCAGCAAGTGCGCGCACCAGCATCAGCAGTCCGCGCGCGGCGGCGGTGACGCCGATGATCACGGCAAGAAGGCCCAGGGCGCCGCCGGTGACGCCGATGATCACGGCAAGAAGGCCAAGGGCGCCGAAGGGAGCGCCTTCAAACAAGAAGATGACGGTTTCGCCGCCGAGGCCAAGCCCTCCCATCCCGACCACGCGCCGGCGGCGGCGCACCACAACTACAACCGCGCCGAGCCGCCCAGCATGGCCGTGCCCATGCAGTACATGCCGACGATGCCGTACTACGCGGCAGCGAACGTGACGGCGCCGTCCTACTACAACGGCGGCGGGTACTACGCGATGCCGCCTCCGCCCCCGGCGCCGATGCCGTGGCAGCTTCCCCATCAGCAGCAGCTGGTCCGGCCTCAGCCGTCGCGCTTCGACGCGGACTACTTCAACGAAGACAACGCCGTCGGCTGCCACGTGATGTGAACCCTGCATGATCGATTCGATCGAGCCCCCACGGTCACGGTGGACAACGCCAATCCATTGCTGCCCTTTCAGCGCGCCACTCGTTCATGTACAACATCCACCTGATCGATCGCCATGAATTATTCAGTTTGTTTCTTGGAATCCTATGTTGAATTGTTGATCGAGCAAAACCACATCACAATGCATTTCTGGCGACGCAAAGTCTCGAAGAAACTTATCAGGCCGTTATTAAATTAACAGTGTAGTTGCATGTCAGTCATCTGAAAACGAAATTTGGGTTGGAGAAGAAAGCAACAGCGGCATTGCACCGACGTGGGTTTGATCTCGTCTTGGGGGGGGGCAGCCACCTTGTCCATCTTAGGGTGCACTAGGGGGTAGCAGCTTCCCCCTTTGTCTCCCTTAGGCCTTGTTCGGTTCCACAGGGTTTCAAGGGGTTTGGAGCAGATTGGCAGGGATTAAATCCCCAGCAAGTCAAAATTCACATCAAACCCCTCCAATCCTCTCCAATCCCCTTGTGATGGGGATTAACCGAACAAGGCCTTAGGGGTTGGGGATGATGCAGGTTCGCCGAAGAATTTCAGGGGGGTCGCCAGTTTAGAGGGATGGTTGGGGGGAGGCGGCAACACGGTGATGGGGAGAGGTTGAGGAGAGAGCGGGATGGCGAGGCTGGCACGACGGTGATGGGGAGAGGTTGAGGAGAGAGCGGGATGGCGAGGCTGGCACTGTAGCGCCACCGGCCGCGCGGGGGCCGGGGGAGGAAGAAGAACACATGTGTGAGCGATTTGTTTTTCAGGAAGGAAGCAAACGGTTGGAGGTAGATGTAATCCTCGTTTTTTGTCTAACCCTTCATACTGATCCGGGCAAAATCGACTGACCCGCAAACAAATTTCAGTCGACTTACTTCTAGCTACCCCTTAGATTAAACATGCCAAGAGCTCCAAGGTCAAAAAGAAAAGGCAAACCAAGAACTCCGAAGTCAAAACTATCCATTAGTAAATTTCAGGATCCGATCAACGGCATCGTATGGATGGGTCAGGGTCTTGCGTTCAAACCATTTACAATGGATCAGCGGCCATCGAATCTTCTTTACTCTAGGTAACACAAGATTGATAGCAATTGATCAACGGCCCTCGAATCCTTTTTGTTCCGAACCAACGGCATATCGGCCGTCTTCTCCGAAGGAGAAATCGTACGGTACGCGCGTGTGTGAGGGCGACCCGGGCGGGTCGGGACTCGGGAGCTGCTGTTCCACGATTCATTCTGTCGCCGTGGGCGGTGGAGACGGGCGGGCGCGCGCGTGCCCCAGTCTCCGATTCGCAGGAGCACACGGGGACGACGACGGAGACGGCAACGGCGACGGGGTACCCGTTACTCGACCCATGTCTGGAAGAAGAAATTGAAGTCTCGAGAATATATGGTGAGACCCGTGGGTCGCCGGCCGAGCCGCCTTTTGTTTGTGCGCGGGGCATCCAAATCCAGTCCATCGGACAACGACGAAGCGGGTTGTGCTGTGGGCTTGTGGCTCAACGCCGCGGGAACGGCCGGGGTGGTAGGTAGGGATGCTGCGGCTGCTTTGCCCGGCTCGTCGTCGTTGGTGGATGGCGGATTCCATGCTGAACTGGACCTCCCGTTGTCGTGAGGCAGCGCGCGCCGCGGGGTGCTTAAGCTACGGGCGTGATCGCGCTGGCTAAATTGACCCGCTGTTACCGTCCAACACCGGATCGAATAAACTGATGGGAGAGGGCAACGGCCGATCCGGGACCGCACGCGCCTACATTCTTCGTCTAGAGCTAAGTTGAACTGGTTTTTTAGACCTTGAAAACATACCTTGTTCGTACGTACCACTCCCTTTATGCACGACTAGGTGTTCTAACTGTCGGCCTACATATGCGCTAGTGTATGCTAGTGGCGCAGTATTTTTTTTCATGATAATACATGTCTCATTAATAAAATAAAGATTTAGTTACAAGTCATGTAAACATCAACATTACATGACTGAAAAAAATAGGATAATGCTATGTAAAAACCATCGTCTGCCCCTCTTCGTCAAGAAAAAGAGACATATCACCTCTTCACCCGAGCTTAACACGGCTCCATCGTTGATCAGCAGCTTTACGGACCTTCAAAGTAGTTTGCTTGAATCAAAACCATTGCCATTGAAAAAATCGGACGGGGGCAACATTGTCCCCGGACACGTCATCAAACTCTAGAACTGACACACCCGCACGACTATGATGCCGGAGGAGGGAACCAGAACTGCCAGCCTTCAACCACAGACCCAACACCAGATGCTCCATCTTCCTGTCACTTGCGTAGACGACTGTCTGCGCGTACTCCTGAACGACAAAACCTCCCCACTCCACCATGACGTCGCACACAACGTCGCAGCAGCGGGAACAGAGCAGAAGGAGAGACACACCTGATGAAGTCACCACCACCGCCTCGCCGACACCATTTATGAACCCTAGCGCCAACTATCTAAGGGATCGACAAGCACACGATGCCATCAACTCCGAGACGGCGCCATGATGAGCACCACCCATGTGTGAATGAAACTAAGGTAGATTTATTCGTCCGAGCGCCGCTCCCACCACCCCGACAACACACCGCGACCTACAAGTCCAAACCCTAACTACAGAGCGGAGGAACGCCCCCCCCCCCCACCCTCCTCTCTCCTGCTGCCGGAGCAGCCGCTGGAGGGAGAAGGGGCCAGCGCCCTAGGCAGTGGAGATCGGTGGAAGAAGATCCGCCTTCCTAGTCGCCTGGCTCGTGCGCAGTATTTACCACCTAGAATTTAGTTGAGGATCGCCTTCGCATTCTCTTATTCAAAATACCTTGCCAGTAATGCATAATGTATTTTGGAACGAAGGAGTACAGCGCACATCCGCGCGAAAGAATGTGCTAGTTCATTAACAAGAACGAGGCTAGGAAAAGCAAAAAATTTATCACATTACATGCTAGTGCTATAAAACAACTACCATTTTTTTTAATTTTTCAAAAATCTACCACAAAATTAGTTCGCTGTTCCAAAAAATCCAAATGACCACATTGTTTAGAATTGATCCGAATTATGACAGGTCGGGTCCGGTCCTAACTAAACCGTATGTTCACTGTTTATTTGACCGTTAACTAATATGTGAGACCCACATGTCAGCTCTGTCATCCTTCTTCTTTTGTCTTCTCTCCCAAGAGCAGCAGCAAGGGTCGACCACAAGGACGTGGTTGCTGCACCGGCGGGCAGCAGCGGCGAGCAGCCGCAGCGGCGGTGAGAAGAAGCAGCTGCAAGCAGCCGTAGCGGAGGAGAGAAGGAGCATCCACGTGCAGCCGCAGCGGCGGAGAGCAGGGGCGGCGGGGAGCAGCGCCGGCGAGTAGCAGCAGTCGCAGCCACGACACGTAGCAGCGGCGGTGGGGAGCAGCAGACGGTGGCGAGCAGGGACGACATGGAGCAGCAGCAGCACCGGTGAGCGTTACGCAGCGGCGGCGGTGGGGAGCAGCATCGACGAGCAACAGCAACCGCGGCGGCAGCCGGGAGCAGCATCGACGAGCAACAGCAGTAGCAGACGCGAGTAGCACGCAGCGGCGGGAAGTAGCGGCGGTACGCATGAACGACGGCAGGGAGCAGCGAGGGGGAGCAGCGACGGCACACAGCAGCAGCAACGGGGAGCAACGCCGGCAAGCAATGGTAGCTTTCGGCCATGGCAACAGATGACGGACCGGATTGCTTTTTTTCAAAACTAACAAGGACTCGATTGCTTTTTAAAAAAATTACAGGGACCAGTTTGCTTTTTTATTTTTGTAAGGACCTACATATGGCCTCCACATGTCATAATGGTCAACTGACGGTTCAATATAACAGTGACCTCATGAGTGGACCCCCTCTGTCATAAACGCGGTTTAAAACTTAATACTTCAGCAACTAGGATTTTTTAGAACAGCGAACCAATTTTGTGGTAGATTTTGAAAAATAAAAAAAGGTAGTATTTTATAACACTAATTTGTAATGTGGTTTTTTTTTTGCTATATACTCCATACGGTGTCATCTCTAGTTCTCTACTGAATTATATTTGTCTGTCAAATTAATACTGCCTCAAATCCAAAAAAAAGTTTCGCTGGTTCAAAAGCGCAACATTTTTTTTATTGAAGGGGTAGTAATTTCACTAAATTAGTGAATAATATTCTAATTTTCGTGGGGGTCACTCGACCCATCGTGGCACTCCCTCTGAGGGCATCCCCAATGGCAGCCCGCAAATTTTCTCCCGCATACGTCTGTCAACAGGGAGAGATCAGTCCGCGGATACGGATGCGGAGGCTGCCATCCAACATTGTTCGCATACATTTCAACCCACATTTGAATTAACCGGACAAAATTCATGCAAACTCGCTGATATGCATCAAAGTTTAAATATAAAATAGCACAAATCATCCATACGTATCATGCAAATCAAGTCTACTACAACAATGTCTCAAATTCGACTAAATTAACCAGATGTCGAACAAGTTTTCCATCAACGGATCAGGCCCTCCCGCACATACTCCCCCTTCAGCTTCATGCAACAATATGTGTACGTAAATGGTCATCCCTCTATCATGTGATACACCACGACGGCGTGTGTAGGCTACATAATGTGTAGATCAACATTTAGTGAACGAAATCAATCAATAAGTTGAGCAATAGGAAGCAAAACTTATGATCTCGTCCTCTGCCGCGTGCAATGGCCACCTTGCCTCTAACTCACGAACCACATCACAAAACTTGGTGATGCTGGTCTGGATTGCATATCAGCGATATGACAATGACCTCATGTTGCGTTGTTGAATGGTGTACACGTCGTATGGCGCAACGTGCTTTAGTGCGTGAAATGTTTCATGCATTTGCTGTCAGAAGGCCTCCCCTTTACTCCGGCCTACGAAATCCGCGTATACTGCCAACCACGCATCGCACAACAACTCATCCTTCATGGTCGAGTAGATCGCCATCCTTCACACTCTAAAAAACTGACATAACATTCAAAAATAAGCTCAATGGCTTTTGGGTGAACACCTGCTGAGCGTGGTGTCCTCCATGGAGGTCGTCGACAGGGGGGCAGAGTGTATCTGGGTACAAACGACTCCAGGATGGACAACATCATCGTAGAGGCGAGCAGGCGCATCTGTGCTGGTTGCGGACGTCCGACAATGCCTCTATAACGGCCAGAGACATATGATACGTCTCCAATGTATTTATAATTTTTTATTGTTTTATGCTATTATATTATCTGTTTTGGATGTTCTATATGCATTAATATGCTATTTTATATTATTTTTGGGACTAACCTATTAACCTAGAACCCAGTGCCAGTTTCTGTTTTCCCTTTGTTTTTGAGCTTCGCAGAAAAGGAATACTAAACGGAGTCCAAACGAAATAAAACTTCACAATGATTTTTCTTGGACCACAAGACACCCAGGAGACTTGGAGTGCAAGTCAGAAGAGCCATGAGGCGGCGACAAGGGTGGACGGCCCGCCTAGGGGGTAGGGCGCGCCCCCTACCTTGTGGGCCCCTCGGACCCCCTGACCAAGATCTTCCTCCTATATATTTGCAAATATTCCTAACCACCAAAAGCATCCACAAAACACTTTTCCACCATCGCAACCTTCTGTTCCCGTGAGATCCCATCTCGAGGCCTTTTCCGGCATCCTGCCGGAGGGGGATTCGACCATGGAGGGCATCTACCTCAACTCTATTGCCCTTCCGATGAAGCGTGAGCAGTCCACCATAGACCTACGGGTCCATAGCTAGTAGCTAGATGGCTTTTTCTCTCTCTTGGATTCTCAATACCATGTTCTCCTCGATGTTCTTGAAGATCTATCCGATGTAATAATTTTTTGCGGTGTGTTTGTCGAGATCCGATGAATTGTGGATTTATGATTAGTTTATCTATGAATATTATTTGAATCTCCTCTGAATTATTATATGCATGATTTGGTATGTTTGTATTTCTCTTTGAATTATCGATTTGGTTTGGCCAACTAGATTGGTTTTCTTGCCATCTGAGAAGTGCTTAGCTTTGGGTTCAATCTTGCGGTGTCCTCACCCAATGAAAAAGTAGGGGTAGTGAGACACGTATTGTATTGTTGCCATCGAGGATAAAAAGATGGGGTTTACATCATATTGCTTCAGTTTATTCCTCTACATCATGTCATCTTACTTAATGTGTTACTCTGTTCTTTATGAACTTAATACTCTAGATGCAGACAGGAGTCGGTCGATGTGTGGAGTAATAGTAGTAGATGCAGGCAGGAGTCGGTCTACTTGATACGGACGTGACGCCTATATTGCATAATCATTGCCTTGGATATCTTCATAACTTTGCGCTTTTATGTCAATTGCTTGACCGTAATTTGTTCACCCACCATATTATTTGCCTTCATGTGATAAGCCTCTATTGAAACCCATGGCCCTCGGGTCTATTTTCCATCATATTAGTTTCCGATCTACTATTTTCCATCATATTAGTTTCCAATCTACTATTTTGCAATATTTTATTTTCAAATCTATAAACCAAAAATATTTTATCTTTTGTTTATCTATCTCTATCAGATCTCACTTTTGCAAGTGACTGTGAAGGGATTGACAACCCCTTTATCGTGTTCGGTTTAAGTTGTTTGATTGTTTGTGCATGTATTGGTGATTTGCGCGTTGTTTTCCTACTGGATTGATATCTTGGTTCTCAAACTGAGGGAAATACTTATCTCTACTTTGCCGCATCCCCCTTTCATCTTCAAGGGAAAAACCAACGCAAGCTCAAGAAGTAGCAGGAAGAATTTCTGGCATCGTTGCTGGGAAGATCTACGCCAAGTCAAGACATACCAAGTACCCATCATAAAACTCTCATCTCTTGTATTACATTGTTCGCAATTCGCCTCTCGTTTTCCTCTCTCCCACTTCTAAAATGATTTTCGAAAAGATTCTCCCTCTTCTTCGCCCTTCTTCCATTCGTCTTTTCGTTTGCTTTTTTGTTTGCCCGTTTGATAGATTGGTTTGTTGCCATCATGTCTGAATCCAGGGAGATTACCGCTGAAAAAGATGGCAGTAACGATGAGGGAAACTTTGATGATTTTGCTAATATTAATCCTCATGAAGAATCTACTATCTTGCACACTAAAAACCTTTGCATAGGTAGCAGCAATATTATTGGAAAAGGGGTTATTAAAGATTTCTTTACTTGTGCCGGTGCGCTACCCACGTTAGGTGGATCTATTCTCCATAAAACTAATAGTCTCGCGGATGCTATATCTTTGCTTGTAGTTGAACTTGAAAGACAATTTGTTCATATGCATCCATGCATACAAAGAATTTTTCTAGAGTTCTCTAATATTGAGCATTCACTACTGCAGGATGCTGCTAACGTGACACTACGATCAGAGACCCTTTCACGAAACTGTGTGCGGTGCATTAATCACACACAGTGGTGTAAAAGAACCATCAAAAAAGGTGCAAAACGTTTGAGATGACAGATGCATCAAACACTGTTCTGATTTTTGTTGCATGTGCGATTCAGGGCATACAGTTTAGTTCAATTAACTGTTTGCGATGAGGGTGAACAAAATAAACGGGCTGCCAGATGAAGGCGTGTGTGATGTATAACATACGGTTCACTCGGATGAACTGTTTGTGATTGATGAATTCATCGCTGACGGGTTACCTAGTGCGGTCATGGGTGTTGTGATATGCTCTGTCTGCAGAACATCTATGCTCTATGTACAAAAGAACAACATATATATACTTGTAACCTGACATGATTGCAATACCAAATTAAACATCCAATTATGTTATATAACAAATACCATAAATATTGCAAGGTTCAAATTCAAAGATTACAACAGGCAAATTCAAACATTGCAAACATCAACATTTCTGCCAAGGGATCAGCCGCTGACAAGTCATGTATGGGTTTGACACAATGACTTCCAATTGCTCTGTCATATGCTCTTCCAAAACGAAGTTTAGCTTTTTTGGAGCCTCTTCCATTTTGCAGTACCTGCCGGTTCTGATCAACATACCATTCATCTGTCCTAATTAAATGTGTGTTCAACCTTAGTACTCTCAGCACCTTTGCTCTGGCAAGAAAGAACCTGGCGAGTGTAATCTCCGGTAAGGTCCCTCGGTAGGAGTTCATAGTAATATTTGAGAGACGTAGATCCAGGAATTCGATGTGATTGTTGTTATAAACATTATCCACCTCCAGGCCTATTATTATCTGCAAAAGAAGAGAACGTGTTAGTGCCTACAGGCAGTTTTGAACATTACCACACGCCTATTTGGTTTGCAGGATTTGTAAAATGCATCAACGTGCCATCTTCGATCTGACATGATTAACATGGGCATTTGATTACAATCTAGAAACATGTAGCCTTCCTCACAAGAGGTTGGATTGGATGAAAAAATCCCTAAGAAAACTAGTACAGATGAATCCAAAGGAGAAATGCTTATGGATTGTAACCATATGAATCAAGCAACCAATATGTGGTGGGGGTGTATGTCCTGGAATCCTCCAAAATTCCTTCAGAAATCGTAGTACATTGTCATTGTAAACTTAGGAAAAGGTGCAAAAAATTGAACTCCCTTATGGTTAATATTTAACATGAAAGGAACATCACCTCGATATACAGCTTCTTCAGCCACGGAAAGCATCTCAGGCAACTGACAACTTGGTCCAGGTTGGGGCCGACAGATTCTAGTGCCAAGGCCTTCACTGTGCCCAGAATCTGGGTGAAGCTTTGCTGGATGACAGACGAACATACATCTTCAAAACTAGAAATAATGTTGATATCAAGAAAGAGAGGTATAAGGCGACTGTTGTACCTGAAAGTAGTAGTATTTGACAGACGAGTAGCCCACCACTGCCAATTTCGGCGCAGAAATGACATTGATTCTTGTTGGACCTTCTTGATCAACTACAAGTAATCTATCAAGTGAAGGTGTGTCCTCAATGACCATATTGTGATCCACCTTTCGTGATCTCTTGTTGCAGCGCCACCAACACACATAAATAGTCCGGAGAGTCCTGGAGGTGATGTGGAAGGTACTCGAACAATTCATCGCTTGAAGACGAAGCAACTCGAGTGCAGTACAGCCACGAAGCAGGCGCTCCATGTCATCCTTTGGGATGCGGACGACGACGAGATCGAGGTGCTTCAGTCATGGTAGAGAAAGAGCGGGCACGCCATTAAGGGGGGGGGGGAGTGGCAGTTCATGAACTTGGCGAGGCGCAGCGTGGGCGCGAAGTAGAGCACAGACGTTGGCAGCAAGAGCATATGCCCATCATTAAAACTGAGCTTCTCGAGCTGATCTATGGTGGGGGATCGGAACCAGTCATCAAGCTTGGCTCGGTCCTTGCCATTGGAATGGAACTTGCCCGTGATAAGGCCTTTGATTGGGTCATGGTGATTGCCGAGGATCTGGGAGAACACATCCAAGATTTTGCGATAGCCATGGTAGAGCTCGTGGGCGTCGAGGAGGTCGACAGGGGTGAGGAGCCATAGGGGGCGCCACCGCCGGGAAAGGGCGGCTGTCCTCACCTCATATTTGATTGGGAGGAGGGATATGATGACTCTCAACATATCATCAGGGGGGTTGCTGATGAAGTCTAGGCCTGCTGGAGTTGCTTGCGGTTCTTTCTCGACCCGCCTTCTCTTGTTGGCAGCCTCGTTCTCCACCTCGTCGGCGGCGACGGAAACCTCTGTCTCCATATTCACGTCGTGCTCCGGTGCACTTTGAGGACTGAGAGCGGCGTCGAGGATGCGGGCGGAGAGAGAGGATTGTGTGTGTGGCGAGGATGGGGGGTGCGGCTGCTCGAGCGCGCCATTAATACAGACTAGTGGGAGCGAGGCAGGTGGCGGTCAAAGGCTGTCTCGCTTCACGGTGAGCCTGCATGGTGGACTTCTGGCATTCCTATACCATCATTTCACGGAGCAAGGCGGACGCACCATTAATATGGAGGAGTCGGAGCAAGGTGGGCGACAGTCAAAGGGCTGGCTCGCCTCCCGATGAGCCTGCGCGACGGACTACTGGCACGCCTATCGTCATTTCACACAGCTACTAGCACGCCCCGTACGGTGAGTGCGTAGCGAACACGCGCATGAATTAGATAGTAGTAGTGATTTTAGTTGCAAAAATTAGATAGTGCTAGTGATTTTTAGCTGCATATTTTGACAAATTGCAGTGTCTCTTGGCTTAGCGCCAAAGTCTGGCTTTAATTTGCATACCGTATTCAATCTGAACCGTTTGCGTTGAAGAGATGCACAAATCCTGCGTTGAACAGCTCGCACTCTTCCCGGTGAGCCTCTCGGTCAGCCTGCGCACCGGATTGCGCTCGCACGCTTCCCGTTCAGTCAAGCAGCTGTCTGCATGGCACCTCCTATAGCCAAAAACCAAGACACGTGGTGTCATGTAAATGGTTAACAGAACGCACACGATTTGAATTATACAAACATTTGAGATATTAACTGGTAGCTATTTGTTTCAAAATGCCTTTGTTGGCTGTTATTCGAGTGCGCCTTCTCTCAAAATGGACACCAAAAACACCACAACATGTCGGGTGCCATTCTATGATAGCATGCCAAGTTTCATGAATTTCATACGAGTTTTTGATTTACTAGAATTTAAAAACAAAGTATCTCAATGTTTTGCCGGCAATCAACTGTGCCTTGGTGTTTGAAATTCATTCCCATTTCTTGCATGGGACCTAAGCATGCACCCAAGGACACCCATTTGGTTTTTCAATCAATTTAAATGCACTGGAGCATGTGCATGTAGTTCAAATTTGAATTATGCACATAAATGCATCGAAAACTCAATTAATGCATAAAAATGTCCAAACAAACCCCACAAAATCCCAAAAATTGACACAACACTCATGTTGTTCTCTGTTGAGACTATATATTTTTTGAAAGCAATAAGAGACAACGGATATTGTTTCGTCCTCAAAGATGGGACGTTCCCTACGGAAACCATCAGGCTTGTTGTGAGAAGCTCTGGTATGTGACAAGCTTATACCCAAACCTGCCCCAAATGGGATAAAAAAATTACCATGCCATGTTGATGTCGCTCCATGATAGCATTGCCAAGTTTCATGAATTTCAGACGAGTTTTGGATTTACTAGAATTCAAAAACAAGGAATCTCAATGTCTGCGGCCGAGTGACGGTGGCAGGGTGTTTGACATTCGTTCCCATTTACTGCATGGGACCTAAGCATGCAACCAAGGACACAGATTTGAATTTTCAACCAATTTATATGTATTAGAGCATGTGCCTGTAGTTCAAATTTGAATTATGCACATGAATGCATAGAAAACTCAGTTAATGCATAAAAATGTCCAAACGAACCCCGAAAATCCCCAAAATTGAAACAACACTCGTGTTGTTCTATGTTGACACTAGAATTTTTTTGAAAGCAATAAGAGGCAGCGGATATTGTTTCGTCCCCAAAGGTGGGACGTTCCCTACCGAAACCATCAGGCTTGTTGTGAGAAGCATATCCCCAAACCTGCCCCAAATGTGATAAAAAATTTACCACGACATGTTGATGCCGCTCCATGATAGCATGCCAAGTTTCATGAATTTCAGACGAGTTTTGCATTTACTAGGATTTAAAAACCAGGTATCTCAATGTTTGCGGCTGAGTGACAGTGGCAGGGTGTTTGACATTCATTCCCATATCTTGCATGGGACCTAATTAAGCATGCAACCAAGGACACAAATTTGAATTTTCAACCAATTTATATGCATTAGACCATGTGCGTGTAGTTCACATTTGAATTATGCACATGAATGCATAGAAACTCAGTTAATGTATAAAAATGTCCAAGCGAACCCCCCAGAAATCTGAAAAATTGACACAACACTCCTATTGTTCTACGTTGACACTAGGAAAAAATTGAAATCGAGAAGAGGCAATGGATATAGTTTCATCCAGAAAGGTGAAACTTTCCCTACCGAAACCATCGGGCTTGTTGTGAGAAGCATATCCCCAAACCTGCCCTAAATGGGACAAAAAATTTACCACGACATGTTGATGCCGCTCCATGACAGCATGTCAAGTTTCATGAATTTTAGACGAGCTTTGGATTTACTAGAATTTAAAAATCAGGTATCTGAATGTTTGCGACCGAGTGACGGTGGCAGGGTGTTTGACATTCGCTCCCATTTCTTGCATGGGACCTAATAAGCATGTAACCAAGGACACATATTTGAATTTCAACTAATTTATATGCATTAGAGCATGTGCATGTAGTTCAAATTTGAATTATGCACATGAATGCATAGAAAACTCGGTTAATGTATAAAAATTTACAAGCGAACCCCAAAAAATCCCAAAAATTAACACAACACTCTTGTTGTCCTATGTTGACACTAGGAAAAAAAATTGAAATCGAGAAGAGGCAACGGATATCGTTTCGTCCAGAAAGGTGAAACGTTCCCTACCGAAACCATCATGCTTGTTGTGAGAGAAGCTCTGGTTTGCGAGAAGCTTATACCATAACCTGACCCAAATGGGACAATATTTTTTACCCCAGCATCTTGATGTCATTCCATGATAGCATGCCAAGGTTCATGAATTTTAGACGAGTTTTGTATTTACTAGAATTACAAAGCAAGCACCTCAACATTTGCCGGAGAGCCACGGTGCCGTGGTGTTTGAAATTCATCCCCATTTGTTGAATGGGACGTAAGCATGAACCCATGGACACATATATCATTTTACAATCCATTTTGGTGCACCGGAGCATGTGCATGTGGTTTAATTTTGAATTGTACACCTGAAATGCCTAGAAAATCAAGTTACCATATAAAAATGTCCAAACGAACCCTGAATAATTCCAATTTTTTTGACGACACACCTATTATTGCATGTTCACTACAGATAGAAGCTCTAGCAATTCAAACACCATTATGTAATTCAAATCAAGATGAAAAATCAAGTAGATCCCACACAGTTCATTATCACCAACCGTAGTACAAAATAACCTGGAGAACTGTCGGTGTATAGTACGCCTATGGCTTATGCGAGAAGGTGCGTCGGCTATAGGGAAATTGGAACCAAAAAAATTTATGTTCAAACTCATCATACACAGGTTAAGCTATCTGAATCATTTGTGATGTTCACATATTGTACACACGTTTTTAATAAGGGGCCGTGTCTGATGACACTTTGCGCGCCAGTTTTTTCGCTGAAGCGATTCCAAATTTTCGGCTTCCGCGAAAATATCTACCTCCCTGCTCCCTCCCCCTTATCAAAAGCCACATTTCCCCTGTTTTCGCCTTCCTTTCCAAGTTGAAACCTTCACTCCTTGCTTGCAACGCCGCCTCCTCACTAACGACCCTCCTTCACGCTGCTTGGCCTCGCCTATCCAGGCAGATGCTACACCTGACCCCCATCCTCCTCCTCCTTCCACATTCCACATGCCCCGACCGCCGGCGCGAGCGCGACACCTTCCACCCAAATCACCGACCCCTCCACAAAAAAAGTGCCACCCTAAGCCATGTTGCACGCAGTATAGCCAGGATCTCAAGGAGCATTCAACAGTGGAGAAGCAAATCACGGCCGCACGCGCGGATGAGGTCGCGATGGCTGCCATTCATGCCGACCCCCAGATCTTGGAGGAGCACCTCGCCATTGAGCCATCGTCGATGCCTCGCGCGCCGACGCCGCTGCGCGGTTGGCTGCTTTAAACGAATGTTCATGGCGTTTTCACGAGGCCATCGTCGGTGCCTTCAACGAAGACTACGAGGTGTTTTCTCAGCGTGCATGTGCTTACCTCATCTCGAGAGCCAGTAGGTCGGTGCCCAGAGCGGCTCAGGCAACTCTCCACTACGACGAGGGCACCCACGATGCGGAGGCCTCGCCCTCTTCCATGTCCAAGGAACCAATCGTCATCGATATCTCCGACAATGAGTAGCTTGTCTTATTAGCTCATTATAAGGACACATGTTCAGTTTGCTAGCTACTGCCTTTCCTTGACAAATTCTAGTGAATTGTGCTATCTACTTTTACCATGCAATCTTATGCTCTAGTGTATATGTTCTATATGTCGTGCAATGTGGTGTTGAGTTAACTATTTGGTTCAATTCTGCAAATGTGATGTTCAATTCTTTAGGGTGCAATTTTCCAAGTTGTCAAGCATGCTTGGTTTGATTAACTGTCTGGTCTTCTATTAGGAGTATGTTATATTGTGCAATGTGGTGCTCAGTTAACATTTGGTTCATTTGTTGTGGTGTTTAATTAACTGTTTGGTTCAATTCTGCAATGCGATGTTCATTTGTTGTTTGTGCATTCTGTTATTGTATACCATGTGAGAAATAAATCGAATTTGGATGTACTAAATACATGAGAAACAAATACAATTGCTATATTTCCAAGTTGTTAGGCATGCTTGTTTTGGTTAACTGTCCGATCTTCTATTAGGAGTATGTTATATTGTGCAATGTGGTGCTTAGTTAATGTTTGGTTCATTTGTTGTGGTGTTTAATTAACTGCTTGGTTCAATTCTGCAATGCTATGTTCAATTGTTGTGGTTGCATTCTGTTATTGTATACCATGTAGGAACAAATCGAATTTGGCTGCACTTAACACATGAGAAACATATACAAGTGCTATATTTCCTAGTTCTTAATCATGCTTGGTTTGGATAAATGGGTTTCCATGTGGCTTGAATTAATCTGATGAATCTGCATTGTGCTTATTTTTCATCAACATATTTTCTATACCACTATATAGTTCACTGATGATTACCTCTCAAACCACTCATGTTTATGCACATCCTTGTTTTCAGGCCTTTCCAAAGCAGTTCACTGATGATTACCTCTCAAACCACCTCTATGGTCAGGAGGCGAGGAAAGTTTTCATACAACACCCACGGTTCAATGTTGAAGTGTTCCTGAAGAGGATGAAGGATAGACGGTCAATCATCTACATGCACTGGCCTAAAGTTGCAAAGACCTTCAACATGAATGAAGGCTCAATATTCGCCTTCCGCTTCAGCAATTTTCCAGATGACATGCATCTGCCTATGTACCGTCTATGAAGCTAATTTCGAAAGGTTCTACATGTCGCATGTGAAACTTGGTGTTGGTGCAGTTGTGTAATGGGGTAGCTGAGTGTTGAAGCTATATCATGTTGTACTCTGATGTATTTCAATTATGAAATCCTACTTCCTTAATATGGGAATGAAATATATTATGTCTTCAATATGAATGTCAATTAGATTAATAAATGGATTATTAATAATAGGGCAATTAGCCTACTAATTGGTTTTTGCTATTGCAAACGGTTATTGAAAAAATACCGTGGGCGATGACCTAAGGGAACGCACAAAGTTTCTAGGAATAAACCGTGTTGGATTGATGAACAATCACACATGAAATTCTCTTCCAAACTGTTTGCGTTAGGCCACCTTCCGGAAACATTTACCGCATAAAAACTATGTGTGACGGACAACCTTTGCCACAGAGTTTCTTCTACGCATTGTGTGTGATGCATTCAATAATGCAAATGATATAATTGTTAATATTGTGTGCGATGTCAACGCTATCATAAACGATTTAACAGGGAAAATTTTGTGTGATGTACCTGCGAACGGAAACGTTTTTCTTGGAGCGACTGTGTGGGATGTATATACGAACGGAAACGTTTAGCAGAGACTGACTGTGTGGGATGTACTAACGACCAGAAACGATTTCGCCTGTATAATTGTATTTTTAGCACTACTTTATGTATAACCGTATTTTCTCGCTCGCCGGTCACACACGACCTTATTTTGCCGAGCATGTGTGCTAGGAGGGCATATCCCCGACGGTTTCTGGGTCGTGCGGGAAGGACCCACCTATCGCCCACACTCACTTGGCGATGGTTCCAAGTGTCGTCGCAGAAAGGGGTTAAAACCCGTTTGTATAGCACCAACGCGTACTCGTGATTCTTCTATTAAGCGCGCCGCCACTATATTTCTAGCCCATGAGTTTAGATTTATTATGAAAGAAGCTAGTGAAATTTTTGTGCATTACAAAGTAGATGATGGTCGTCCTCCCATAGAGGGGATTATTTTTAACCAAGAAGAAATAATGTGTTTGCGATCTCTCGATCATGTTGCTTATAATGAAAATTTGAGAAAAAGGGTCCCTACCAATTTTTAGTTGATAAAATTTCTAAACTTAATGAAAATTTTGTTATACAAAACAACGGATTGGGTTTCTCTCTTGGAAATAAGCTCATGATTTTTTTCCAAAAGAACGCTTACAATGATGAGTTGGTCATACAATATGAGGGGCTGAAGGAGGAACCTATTCCTCCCGAGGTTGATCTTAGGGATCCTTATCCCATTAAATTTAGCCCTTTTGATTACTTTTGCTTACCACAAAGAAAACTTATTGCTAAATGAAGGGAGTACGAGATGATCTTTCGAGATTTGCCTTATTATTACTATGACAATACATAGATCTATGTTTTCTTCCTAGCTAAGGGCGTTAAAGAATAGCGCTTGTTGGGAGGCAACCCAATTTTATTTTTGTTCTTGCTTTTTTTATTATGTTTTTCAATAAATAAATAATTCATCTAGCCCCTTGTTAGATGTGTTTTTGTGTTTTAATTAGTGTTTGTGCGAAATAAGACCTTTGGGATGTCTTACGGTGATAGTTGATTTGATCTTGCTGAAAAGTAGAAACTTTTGCGCCCAGCAAAATAATTTTCATAATTGACGGAAGCGTGCTTTTGATCTGAATTGTTTACAAATGAATGATATACAAATTTCCCAGGTTGTCCAAATTTTTCGGAATTTTTGTAGTTATAGAAGTACTTGAAGTTCTCTGATTTCTACAGATAGTTCTATTTTTGACAGATTCTGTTTTCTTTGTGTAGTTTGATTATTTTGATGAATCTATGGGTAGTATCGGGGGGTATGAACCATGGAGACGTTGGAATACAGTAGATATTACACCAATATAAATTAAAGAATGAGTTAATAAAAGTACCATAAAGTGGTGATTTATTTTCTTATACTAACGGATCTCATAAGATTTTCTGTTGAGTTTTGTGTTGTGAAGTTTTCAAGTTTTAGGTAAGGCTTTGATGGGCTATGGAATAAGGAGTGGCAAGAGCCTATGCTTGGGGATGCCCAAGGCACGCCAAGGTAATATTCAAGGACAACCAAGATCGTAAGCTTGGGGATGCCCCAGAAGGCAGCCCCTCTTTTGTCTTTGTCTATCGGTAACTTTACTTGAGGCTATATTTTTATTCTCCAAATGATATGTGTTTTGCTTGGAGCGTCTTGTATGATTTGAGTCTTTGCTTTTTAGTTTGCCACAATCATCCTTGTTGTACACACCTTTTGAGAGGGACACGAATGAATCGTGATTTATTAGAATACTCTATGTGCTTCATTTATATCTTTTGAGCTAGGTAATATTGCTCTAGTGCTTCGCTTATATCTTTTTAGAGCATGGCGGTGGCTTCATTTTATAGAAATTGTTAAATTATCATGCTTCGCTTATACTATTTTGAGAGTCTCTCTAAATAGCATGGTAATTTGCTTAGGTTATGAATTTAGTCCTAATATGATGGGCATCCAAGAGGGATATAATAAAAACTTTCATATAAAGTGCATTGAATACTAAGAGAAGTTTGATTCCTTATGATTGTTTTGAGATATAAGGATGGTGATATTAGAGTCATGCTAGTGGAGTAGTTGTGTATTGTAGAAATACTTGTGTTGAGGTTTGTGATTCCCATAGCATGCATGTATGCTGAACCGTTATGTAACAAAGTTAGAGCATGATTTATTTATTGATTGTCTTCCTTATGAGTGGCGGTCGGGGACAAGTGATGGTCTTTTTCTACCAATATATCCCCCTAGGAGCATGCGCGTAGTACTTTGTTTTGATGACTAATAGGTTTTTGCAATATGTATGTGAGTTCTTTATGACTAATGTTGAGTCCATGGATTATACACACTCTCACCCTTTGACCATTGCTAGCCTCTCTAGTTCCGTGCAAGTTTTGCCGGTACCATACACCCACCATATACCTTCCTCAAAACAGCCACCATACCTACCTATTATGGCATTTCCATAGCCATTCCGTGATATATTGCCATGTAGCTTTCCATCGTTCCGTTTATTATGACACGCTTCATCATTGTCATATTGCTTTGCATGATCATGCAGTTGACATATTATTTGTGGCAAAGGCACCGTTCATAATTTTCATACATGTCACTCTTGAGTCATTGCACATCTAGGTACACCGTCGGAGGCATTCATAATAGAGTCATATTTTGTTCTAAGTATCGAGTTGCAATTCTTGAGTTGTAAGTAAATAAAAGTGTGATGATATTCATTATTAGAGGATTGTCTCATGTGACGAAAGGATGATGGAGACTTATACGTCTCCAACGTATCTATAATTTATGAAGTATTTATGCTATTATATTATCTGTTTTGGATGTTTAATGGGCTTTATTATACACTTTTATATTATTTTTGGGACTAACCTATTAACCGGAGGCCCAGTCCAAATTGATGTTTTTTTGTCTATTTTAGTGTTTCGCAGAAAAGGAATATCAAACGGGGTCGAAAAGGAATGAAACCTTTCGGAGAGTGATTTTTGGAACAAACGTGATCCAGAGGACTTGGAGTGGACGTCAAGAAAGAAGCGAGAAGGTCATGAGGCAGGGAGGCGCGCCTGCCCTCCTAGGCGCGCCCCCACCCTCGTGGGACCCTTGCAGCTCCACCGACCTACTTATTCCTCCTATATATACCCATATACTCCAAGAACATCGAGGAGCACAATAGATCGGGAGTTCCGCCGCCGCAAGCCTCTGTAGCTACCAAAAAACAATCGGGACCCCGTTCGACACCCTGACGGAGGGTAGATCCCTCACCGGTGGCCATCTTCATCATCCCAACGCTCTCCATGACGAGGAGGGAGTAGTTCACCCTCGGGGCTGAGGGTATGTACTAGTAGCTATGTGTTTGATCTCTCTCTCTCTCTCTCTCTCTCTCTCACTCTCTCTCTCTCTTGTTCTTGATTTGGCGGGATCTTGATGTATCGTGAGCTTTGCTATTATAGTTGGATCTTATGATGTTTCTCCCCCTCTACTCTCTTGTAATGGATTGAGTTTTCCCTTTGAAATTATCTTATCAGATTGAGTCTTTAAGGATTTGAGAACACTTGATGTATGTCTTGCATGTGTTTATCTGTGGTGACAATGGGATATTCACGTGATCTACTTCATGTATGTTTTGGTGATCAACTTGCGGGTTCTGTAACATTGTGAACTTATGCATAGGGGTTGGCACACGTTTTCGTCTTTACTCTTCGGTAGAAACTTTGGGGCACTCTTTGAAGTACTTTGAGTTGGTTGAATAGATGGATCTGAGATTGTGTGATGCATATCATATAATCATGCCCACGGATACTTGAGGTGACATTGGAGTATCTAGGTGACATTAGGGTTTTGGTTGATTTGTGTCTTAAGGTGTTATTCTAGTATGAACTCTATGATAGATCGAACGGAAAGAATAGCTTCGTGTTGTTTTACTACCGACTCTTGAATAGATCGATCAGAAAGGATAACTTTGAGGTGGTTTCGTACCCTGCAATAATCTCTTCGTTTGGTTCTCCGCTGTTAGTGACTTTGGAGTGACTTTTTGTTGCATGTTGAGGGATAGTTATATGATCCAGTTATGTTATTATTGTTGAGATAACTTGCACTACTGAAAGTATGAACCTTAGGCCTTGTTTCCTAGCATTGCAATACCGTTTGTGCTCACTTTTATCATTAGTTACCTTGCTGTTTTTATATTTTCAGATTACAAAAACCTATATCTACCATCCATATTGCACTTGTATCACCATCTCTTCGCCGAACTAGTGCACCTATACAATTTGCCATTGTATTGGGTGTGTTGGGGACACAAGAGACTCTTTGTTATTTGGTTGCAGGGTTGTTTGAGAGAGACCATCTTCATCCTACGCCTCCCACAGATTGATAAACCTTAGGTCATCCACTTGAGGGAAATTTGCTATTTTCCTACAAACCTCTGCACTTGGAGGCCCAACAATGTCTACAAGAAGAAGGTTGTGTAGTAGATATCAAGCTATTTTCTCGCGCCGTTGCCGGGGAGGTGAGTGCTTGAAGGTATATCTTTAGATCTTGCAATCAAATCTTTTAGTTTCTTGTTTTATCACTAGTTTAGTTTATAAAAGAAAACTACAAAAAAAATATGGAATTGAGGGTGCCTCGTATGCTTCATCTTTTTAATATCTTTTATAAAAATAAGGATTCCGATAATTGCGCCCAAGTGCTAGAGGAAGAATGTATTAAAATATTTGGCACTGAATCTTTGAATGATGAGCATGATTGCAATGTTGTTAGTATGAACTCTTTGAATATCCATAATACTAATGATGATTGCACTAGTCATGATTAAAATGTCTCTTATAAGCATGTCAATTTTTGTGGAGTGCATAGAGTTTGCAAGTACACACCAAATAGGGAAGATAGATTTTGCAAGAGGCATAAGTATTTAGAAACTAAATGGTTGCAAGAGAGGCTAGATGCTTGTGCTGAAAAATTAAAATTTCTTTGCCATCCTTGTGAACTTTGCAATGAACATGATCATTTAAATCTCCAATGCAAATTGTTTCATGATCGAATTGTGTCCAAAAATTGTGATGGCTTGATTTCCCTTGTGCATCATAATGAACTTAGTTTTCTTGTGGGTTATGAAGAAATGAAACGTATAACTAAGGATCTTCCAGAATTTGTCCTTGATAAAGTTCTTGATTTTGATCTAGAAGAATTTTTTATGTATTGTGCGGTGAATTAAATTGAAAACCCTTATATTGCCAATTACATAAAGAAAATAAAACAAATAGAAGATGAAGAGAATACTAATGAAAGGTAAGAGACTTCCCAATATCCCCCTATTATTTCTTATGATGAATCGGGTAATGAGGAGGAGCTTTCTATTCAACCAATCTCATTAATAAGGAGCTCAAAAAAGAGGGTTAAACCCACACATGATGTGAAGAATAAAAAGAAAAGACGGAGAAGCAAAGGTAGAAAGGTATCCCTCCCAAATGATGTTGATCCTATTACTCATTGTGATGATGATAATTGCTATACTATTGGTGCTATCTATACTATTAATGATGAGAGTGATTATGCTTATGATAGGAAAAGGCCCAAGCTTGGGGATGCTATGTTTGATGAGAATGACATGTTTGAGAATATATTTGCTGCAATAAATGTTTGTCCCAAGATTGGGGATGCTATGTTTAATAAAGATGATATTTTTAGCCTCCCAAGTTGTGATGAGCAAATTTATTATGATGATAGCATGCCTCCTACTTATGATGATTATATTGATGAAAGTGGGTTTGGAAGAGTGTCAACTTTAGGAAGTAATGATCCCACTATTTTGGAGTATGTTGAATCTTATTGCGATAAATATGAAAGTGGACTTGGAGAGGTCATGACTTTATTTAGTGATGATTCCACTATCTCGGAAGAGGTTCCAATTGATTATGAGAACAAAGTTGCTATCTATGATGATTATTGTGATGACTTGTATGCTATTAATAATAATCATAACCATAAAACTTGTCATATTGATTTTAATTTTCAATTGGATTATTCCTCACATGATAGTTATTTTGTTGAGTTTGTTCATACTACTATTAATAAGAAGAATTTTGCTTATGTGGAGAGTAATAAAATTTCTATGCAAGTAGATCATGAAAAGAAGGCTTTATGTGCTGGTTATATGGTTAAATTAATTCATGATTCTACTGAAAATTATTATGAGAGAGGATCATATACTTCTACATATTGCAATAATATCAAGTTTCCTCTCTTTGTATTGAAAATCTTCAAGATTTGCTTGTTTTGCCTTCCTAGGCTAGTTGATTCTTGTTTCCATAAGTTGTTTGCTCACAAAATCCCTATGAATAGAAAGTGGGTTAGACTTAAATGTGCTAGTCATATTCTTCATGATGCTATCTTTATGTTTCAATTCTTATCTTTTACATGAGCATCATTGAAATCATCATGCCTAGCTAGGGGCGTTAAATGATAACGCTTGTTGGGAGGCAACCCAATTTTATTTTTGTTCTTTTTTTGCTCCTGTTAAGTAATAAATAATTCATCTAGCCTCTTTTTTAGATGTGGTTTTATGTTTTAATAAGCGTTTGTGCCAAATAGAACCTTTGGAAAGACTTGGGTGAAGTCTATGCGATCTTGCTGTAAAAAACAGAAACTTTTGTGCTCACGAGATTAGCTGCCATTTTTTTACTGGAGAGAGATTTTAGGTTGATTCTTTTCGCAGATGATTAATAGCCAAATTCCTCAGGTCCGCCAATTTATTTCAGAATTTTTGGAGTTACAGAAGTATTCGAATGAGACAGATTACTACAAACTGTTCTGTTTTTGACAGATTCTATTTTCTATGTGTTCTTTGCTTATTTTGATGAATCTATGAGTAGTATCGGAGGGTATGAACCATAGAGAAGTTGGAATACAGTAGGTATTGCACTAATATGAATTTATAATGAGTTCACAACAGTACCTAAGTGGTGGTTTTATTTTCTTATACTAACGGAGCTTACGAGTTTTCTGTTAAGTTTTGTGTTGTGAAGTTTTCCAGTTTTGGGTAAAGATTCGATGGACTATGGAATAAGGAGTGGAAAGATCCTAAGCTTGGGGATGCCCAAGGCACCCCAAGGTAATATACAAGGACAAACAAGAGCTTAAGCTTGGGGATGCCCCCGATGGCATCCCCTCTTTCGTCTTTGTTCATCGGTAACTTTATTTGGAGTTATATTTTTATTCACCACATGATATGTATTTTACTTGGAGCGTCAATTTATTTTGTAAGGATTTTCTTTCTGCTATTTAGAATAATATTTTGCATCTTTAGTTTCAATAAAAATTTCAAGGATAGCCTTTACCATGCTTATTTTGCAAGTATACATGTTGCTGTTTCAAAACATAAAGTTTATCGATCTTGCAAAAATTACCTAGAAAAGTCAGAATAAGATAAATTTTTGAAACTTTTTTCAAAATAAGATCTGATAAATTTTATACAGTATAGTATTTTTATCATAATTTTTGGAGTTAGGGAAGTATGACAAACCTTGAATTCTTTACAGACTGTACTATTTTGGCAAATTGCTGTTATGTTTGCATTGTTTGCATATGTTTGCTTGTTTAATGATTCTATTCGAGGATAGGAGCATTAAATATGCAGAGACATTTAGTATGCAATGTTGAATAATTTTAATGATTTGTTATAGTAGAAAATGATAAGGTTTTTTGCATTGGTTTATACTAACTTATCTCACGAGTTCTTGTTGAGTTTGGTGTGGATGAAGCTTTCGAGATTTAGGAAACCGTGATATGAGAGGAATTAAGGAGACACAAAAGCTCAAGCTTGTGGATGCCCAAGGCACCCCAAGATAATATTCTAAGAAGTCTCAAGTATCTAAGCTTGGGGATGGCCCGGTAGGCATCCCACCTTTCTTCTTCAACAATTATCGGTTAGTATCGGTTGAGCCTAAGTTTTTGCTTCTTCACATGATGAGTGTTATCCTTGTAATGTCGTTTTATTTTGTTTTGCTTGTTGTTTGAATAATATCCCAAGATCTGAAATTCTTAAATGAGAGAGAGTCTTCACATAGCTACATAATTATTTAACTACTCATTGATCTTCACTTATATCTTTTTGGAAGTAGTTTGTTATTTACCCGTGTGCTTCACTTATATCCTATGAGTAAATGGTTGAATGATTTGAATATCATAAATCTAAAATTATATATGTTTCATATGCTTATCCCATGGGGAGTAATGACTTCACATATAAGAAGTAGAGGTGGTAAATTTATTGAAGGTTAGCAAACATTGTATTGGTCACTTGAACAATTCATGGAAGAATATGGAAGGAAGAGAGATTTCACATATAAATATACTATCTTGGACATATTTTGTTCACGTGAGCACTCATTAAAATATGACATGCTAAAAAGTTGATGTTGGACAAGGAAGACAACTTAATGGGCTATGTTTTCCTATATCTGAAACGTTATATTGTCTTGGATCATCCAAGATGCTGGGCCTGCCTTTCCCTCTCATGCTAGCCAGATTCTTTGCATCAAGTAGAAATACAACTTGTGCTTCCAAACATCCTTTAAACTAGTTTTGCCATGAGAGTCCACCATACCTACCTAAGGATTGAGTAAGATCCTTCAAGTAAATTGTCATCGGTGCATGCAATAAAAATTGCTCTCTAAATATGTATGATCTATTAGTGCGAAGAAAATAAGCTTTATACGAATTTGTGATAGGGAAGAAATAAAAGCGACGGACTGCATAGTAAAGGTCTTTATCACAAGAGGCAATATAAAGTGACGTTCTTTTGCATTAAGATTTTGTGCATCCAACCATAAAAGCGCATGATAACCTCTGCTTCCCTCTACGAAGGGCCTATCTTTTACTCTTATCTTCTATCCTTATACAAGAGTCATGGTGATCACCACCTTTCCTTTTTACACTTTTTCCTTTGGCAAGCACATTGTGTTGGAGCAATCTGGATATATATATCCACTTGGATGTAGGTTTTCATAAATTATTATTGTTGACATTATCCTTGAGGTAAAAGGTTGGGAGGCGAAACTATAAGCCCCTATCTTTCTCTGTGTCCAATTAAAACTTTGAACCCATAAATATCATGTGAGTATTAGCAATTGTGAAAGATTAAATGATAGTTCAGTATATGGAGTTTGCTAAAACAAAGCTCTGACATGGACTCTTCCTGAAAATAAGATGAATTGCAATTGTTTGATGACTGAGAATGTAGTTTGCTAGTTTTCAAGAAAGTTTATGGTCTATGCTTTAACATGTGAATAGCTTGTTACTTGATCATGAGAAGTTTTATGAGATGAGCTACTGTTATGACATATAATGATGCTAGAAAAGATGATTGAAATTATCATTTATCAAACTTGTGCACTTGCTAGCATTCCCACTTCATAAATTATTTCTTTTATCATTTACCTACTCGAGGACGAGCATGAATTAAGCTTGGGGGTGCTGATACGTCTCCAATGTATCTATAATTTATGAAGTATTCATGCTATTATATTATCTGTTTTGGATGTTTAATGGGCTTTATTATACACTTCTATATTATTTTTGGGACTAACCTATCAACCGGAGGCCCAGTCCAAATTGTTGTTTTTTTGTCTATTTCAGTGTTTCATAGAAAAGGAATATCAAACGGAGTCCAAACGGAATGAATCCTTCGGGAGAGTGATTTTTGGAACAAACGTGATCCAGAGGACTTGGAGTGAACGTCAAGAAAGAAGCGAGGAGGCCATGAGGCAGGGAGGCGCGCCTGCCCCCTGGGCACGCCCCCCACCCTCGTGGGCCCCTCGCAGCTCCACCGACCTACTTCTTCCTCCTATATATACCCATATACTCCAAAAACATCTAGGAGCACAATAGATCGGGAGTTCCACCGCCGCAAGCCTCTGTAGCCACCAAAAACCAATCGGGACCCTGTTTCGGCACCATGCCGGAGGGGGGATCCCTCACCGGTGGCCATCTTCATCATCCCGGCGCTCTCCATGATGAGGAGGGAGTAGTTCACCCTCGGGGCTGAGGGTATGTACCAGTAGCTATGTGTTTGATCTCTCTCTCTCTCTCTCTCCCTCTCTCTCTCTCTCTCTCGTGTTCTTGATTTGGACGATCTTGATGTATTGCGAGCTTTGCTATTATAGTTGGATCTTATGATGTTTCTGCCCCTCTACTCTCTTGTAATGGATTAAGTTTCCCTTTGAAGTTATCTTATCGGATTGAGTCTTTAAGGATTTGAGAACACTTGATGTATGTCTTGCATGTGCTTATCTATGGTGACAATGGGATATTCACGTGATCTACTTCATGTATGTTTTGGTGATCAACTTGCGGGTTCCATAACATTGTGAACTTATGCATAGGGATTGGCACACGTTTTCGTCTTGACTCTTCGGTAGAAACTTTGGGGCACTCTTTGAAGTACTTTGTGTTGGTTGAATAGATGAATCTGAGATTGTGTGATGCATATTGTATAATCATGCCCACGGATACTTGAGGTGGCATTGGAGTATCTAGGTGACATTAGGGTTTTGGTTGATTTGTGTCTTAAGGTGTTACTCTAGTATGAACTCTATGATAGATTGAACGGAAAGAATAGCTTCATGTTATTTTACTACCGACTCTTGAATAGATCGGTCAAAAAGGATAACTTTGAGGTGGTTTCGTACCCTACAATAATCTCTTCGTTTGGTTCTCCACTATTAGTGACTTTGGAGTGACTCTTTGTTGCATGTTGAGGGATAGTTATATGATCCAGTTATGTTATTATTGTTGAGAGAACTTGCACTACTGAAAGTATGAACCTTAGGCCTTGTTTCCTAGCATTGCAATACGGTATGTGCTCACTTTTATCATTAGTTACCTTGCTGTTTTTATATTTTAAGATTACAAAAACCTATATCTACCATCCATATTGCACTTGTATCACCATATCTTCGCCGAACTAGTGCACCTATACAATTTGCCATTGTATTGGGTGTGTTGGGGACACAAGAGACTCTTTGTTATTTGGTTGCAGGGTTGTTTGAGAGAGACCATCTTCGTCCTACGCCTCCCACGGATTGATAAACCTTAGGTCATTCACTTGAGGGAAATTTGCTACTTTCCTACAAACCTCTACACTTGGAGGCCCAACAACGTCTACAAGAAGAAGGTTGTGTAGTAGACATCAGAGACTATGATACCCCCACAAGTCGGGATGAGACTCCGGACGAAAAAGAAAAAAAAGCCCACAAAAAAAGAAAAAAAAGAGAAGGAGCAATGTTACTATCCTTTTTCCACACTTGTGCTTCAAAGTAGCACCATGATCTTCATGATAGTCTCCTATGTTGTCACTTTCATATACTAGTGGGAATTTTTCATTATAGAACTTGGCTTGTATATTCCAATGATGGGTATCCTCAAATGCCCTAGGTCTTCATGAGCAAGCAAGTTGGATACACACCTACTTAGTTTCCTTTTGAGCTTTCATAAACTTATAGCTTTGATGCATCCGTTGCATGGCCATCCCTACTCGCTCACATTGATATCTATTGACGGACATCTCCATAGCCCGTTGAGACGCCTAGTTTATGTGAGACTATCTCCTTCTTTTTGTTTTCGCCACAACCACCATATTCTATTCCATCTATAGTGCTATGTCCATGGCTCACGCTCATGTATTGCGTGAAAGTTGAAAAGGTTTGAAACACCAAAAGTATGAAAAAATTGCTTGGCTTGTCATCGGGGTTGTGCATGATTTGAATATTTTGTGTGATGAAGATGGATCATAGCCAGACTACATGATTTTGTAGGGATAACTTTCTTTGGCCATGTTATTTTGAGAAGACATGATTGTTTTATTAGTATGCTTGAAGTATTACCGTTTTTATGTCAATATTAAACTTCTGTTTTGAATCTTATGGATTTGAACATTCATGCTACAATGAATAAAATTACATGCATAAATATGTTAGGTAACATTCCACATCAAAAATTTTGTTTTTATCATTTACCTACTCGAGGATGAGCAGGAATTAAGCTTGGGGATGCTTGATACGTATCCAACGTATCTATAATTTTTTATTGTTCCATGCTATTATATTATCTGTTTTGGATGTTTTATATCATTAATATGCTATTTTATATTATTTTTGGGACTAACCTATTAACCTAGAGCCCAGTGCCAGTTTCTGTTTTTTCCTTGTTTTTGAGCTTTGCAGAAAAGGAATACTAAACGGAGTCCAAACGGAATAAAACTTCACGATGATTTTTCTTGGACCAGAAGACACCGAGGATACTTGGAGTGCAAGTCAGAAGAGCCACAAGGCGGCGACAAGGGTGGAGGACGCGCCCAAGGGGTAGGGCGCGCCCCTACCTTCTAGGCCCCTCGGTGACCCCTGACCTAGATCTTCCTCCTATATATTTTCAAATATTCCCAAACCACCAGAAGCATCCACAAAAACACTTTCCACCGCCGCAACCTTCTGTTGCCATGAGATCCCATCTCGGGTCCTTTTCCGGCACCCTGCCGGAGGGGGATTTGACCACAGAGGGCATCTACATCAACTCTATTGCCCTTCCGATGAAGCGTGGGTAGTCCACCACAGACCTACGGGTCCATAGCTAGTAGCTAGATGGCTTCTTCTCTCTCTTTGATTCTCAATACCATGTTCTTCTTGATGTTCTCGGAGATCTATCTGATGTAATACTTTTTTGTGGTGTGTTTGTCGAGATCCAATGAATTGTGAATTTATGATCAGTTTATCTATGAATATTATTTGAATCTCCTTTGAATTCTTATATGCATGATTTGGTATATTTGTATTGCTCTTCGAATTATCGGTTTGGTTTGGCCAACTAGATTGGTTTTTCTTGCAATGGGAGAAGTGCTTAGCTTTAGATTCAATCTTGCGGTGTCCTCACCCAGTGACAAAGTAGGGGTAGCGAGGCACGTATTATATTATTTCCATCGAGGATAAAAAGATGGGGTTTACATATTGCTTCAGTTTATTCATCTACATCATGTCATCTTACTTAATGCGTTACTCTGTTCTTTATGAACTTAATACTCTAGATGCAAGCAGGAGTCAGTCGATGTGTCGAGTAATAGTAGTAGAAGCAGGTAGGAGTCGGTCTACTTGATACGGACGTGATGCCTATATTGCATAATCATTGCCTTGGATATTGTCATAACTTTGCGCTTTTCTATCAATTGCTCGGCAGTAATTTGTTCTCTCACCGTATTATTTGTCTTCATGGGAGAAGCCTCTCATCAAACCTATGACTCCCGAGTCTATTTTCCATCATATTAGTTTCCTATCTACTATTTTCCATCATATTAGTTTCCGATCTACTATTTTCTATCATATTAGTTTCTGATCTACTATTTTGCAATCTTTTATTTTCAGATCTATAAACCAAAAAACCCAAAAATATGTTATCATTTGTTTATCTATCTCTATCATTTCTCACTTTTGCAAGTGACAGTGAAGGGATTGACAACCTCTTTATCGTGTTGGGTGCAAGTTGTTTGATTGTTTGTGCATGTATTAGTGATTTGTGCATTCTTCTCCTACTGGATTGATACCTTGGTTCTCAAACTGATGGAAATACTTATCTCTACTTTGCTGCATCACCCTTTCCTCTTCAAGGGAAAACCCAACGCAAGCTTAAGAAGTAGCAACGTACAGTAGTGGCGGCGGAGGTGGATGGTGCGGATGCAAAGTAAGGGGGAGAAGGGGAGAAGGGGAAGTAAATGGGACCAGAAACATGGATTGGGTGGGACGGGGGTGTCAGAGTTCTATGTGTCAGTTGTTCGGAGTCCCACAAAGCTTCCCCACGTTGTCTCCAATTTACGGGAGAAAATACGTCTGAACCGCCCCCAGACCGGTACATGCCCGCATTGGATACCTTCCACGGTTCGAACAGTACGGTCGGGACGATGCGGGAGGTTGGAGGATCAGCTTTGGAGATGCCCTAAGGCAGAGGTAGCTCCGTCCATGTGGTTGAACAAATTTTAGAGGCCTCTCTAGAAAGTGGGAGCTGACAAGGAAAGAACATGAATATAGGAATGGATTGATATGATGTTTGTCATGTTGAAATTCTAACAAAATGTAGAAAAGATAAATAAGCATTGTTTTTACAAAATGATCAGAGCTATTATAAAAATTAAAGAAAAGTACAAAGCACCTCAAACATAATTAATAAGCTATTTTGTAATATGGATCATTTGGTTATATTACTTGAAAAATACATAGGTTTTCCGTAATGACTGAGTATGTTTCATGGTTGTCATGGACGCAAAAGTCATTTTCCAAAAGGTGTAAACTCTTGTTACAAATATTATGAATTTTTGGTGGCGAAACCACCCATGGGAATTTGGAGATTTCATTCCATTGATCCAAATAGTGTAAAGGAAAATATATCATATATGGACTAAAAATCCCCCAAATTTCTTCCCTTCACACAAAGGAGCCCTATCGAGATTTGACAGGAACTGAGAATAAACTCGTGAATCTCAATAAACTCCAATTGAAATGGCATTTCCTGTCTGTGAATTTGAGAACCAGAAATTTGGACCAAGTTGGATGGAGTCATTGCCCCCCTTTCGAATGTGAATTTGTGTAAGACGGGCTATATGTAGCCCTTTATTAAAAAAATGATAGTTACAAGTTAAAAAATAAAAAAATCTTGTGAAAACGTATACATACTCACGACGGATCTATAAATTTTTGTTCGAAATAGTGATTCGCAAACTACGGAAAAAACATCTGGCCCAACAAACACACCGGCCCATTTTCATGTAAGCAATTGTCTTTTTTGGCTATGCAACGTATGATAGCACATTGTTATGAAGTTTTTCTCAAACATGTTATATATGTATATACATATTTTCAAATTGTTTTGTGTTGTGGAAATGGTATTTTGAAAACGAGCTACATGTAGCCCATCCCACACTGGGCATTTTTGCCCCCTTCCTCATTTTACAACTCTAATGTCCTACCAAATGTGGTTGCGGTTGATGCTATGATGAGTGTGTATTTAGAAAATGACACGAGGAACATTTCTGCTAGAGCTGCATGCTTTGAATATTTTAAATAATAGTACTATTTTTTTATGAAATCTCATATCTATCATAAGGAATTCAAAAATTGTAAAAGTATGATCGTCATTGCGAGGAGCAAAGAAGGGTACTTTTATGGTTGACGAAAAGTGATTGTTTCTCTCGGATACGCACGAGTGTGCATACTTTATATTAAATAAGAAAATGGGGAAAGAGTCCCTCCCACGTTGGAGTTACATATTACACGAAACCAACTCCACTCAAACTCGACTAGCTCAAGCTGTATGTACTCGCGATAGCCCACTCGTCAACGTGCCAAGAAAGGCACCCACCTCACCTCTAAAAGTCCGAGCTAGCTTCCAAGATCTACCCTCTACCTCTACTCTAGATGAAACATGATCTCTAGATGGTGTCGCTCCGTCGAACATGATCAAATTCCGATGCTTCCACAACTCCCACATGACTAGGATGAGGATCGCTCACGCATCCTTCCTGTTGCAACATGTCCCGATCTTGTCATGGCACCATTCGGGGAGGGTTTGATTCCCAGCCGGGATCCACTCCTGCTTGCCCATGGCACTGCTGGATTTTTTGTCTATTTGGGCCTAGCCCAATAGCAGTTTCAGAAATTCCTAATAAATCCTAGAGGCCCACGCAGCCCATTCGTGCAAGGCAAGAGGTGGAACTAAAGTTTAGTCCCACATTGCTAGTTTAGAGGGAGTTGGACCTCTTTATAAGGGAGGCTCCTTCCCCACTTGTATGAGCATGAGAACAAGAGAGACATCCACGCGCGCTCCTCCTCTGCCGCCCCCCTCGCCACGCCTCGTCACAACGCCCCGCGGGTTGCGGGAATGAGTTGAGCCGATGTCTAAATTTTTGCCACGCACTACGGGTATACGAAAGGTCACACGGAAGCTGAAAAGTTTTTGCGATAGTGGAGTTTGAATGCGAACGGTGCAGCGCTTCGGCTGCTGGTTGTTCGCTTCGTCTTCGTCTCTTCGTTTTACCTTCCGTCGCTGCCCTCTCGCCTCCTTCTCTTGCGCCTATAAAAGGGAGGTCGCTCCTCTCAGAGAGACGCACCAGAACTTCTCCTTCCTCTCGCCATCGGTTCCAATCTCTGTGATGCTACTGTCTTCCTCATCCCGGCTTGCAGCGTGCACCGCGAGTCGGGACAGTAGGCCTCCGAAACCGCACCTCTTTGAGTCCTATACGGGAGAAGGGTGATAAGGTTTTTGGGGAGCGCTCTGCACGACTACTGACTTCTTCGTCACGGACGCCCCGGACTCCGAGGACTACTTCCCCGACGTCAACAACCTCCTCGACGACATGGAGGACACCGACCCCAATTCCAGTGCCTCTGCTCCAGCTGTTGTCCAGTACGTGTTCTTGTTTTTCCTGTTAGAGGTCCTGCCACAGTTCTTTCTTCTAGTGTTTACCCTACACATGTTAGGATCTACTTCATATATGTATCTTGATCTACTGTCTGCTCGAGAGATGATCCTTTCTAGCTCATATATGCAGATGTTATTTACCTTCACTTTGTCAAATCGCATGACTTATTTTATCACTGCTATACTAGTCATGTTTTATCTAGTATTTCTGTTAATAAAATCATTCAGTAAATTGCACATATTTCCAACAATCCAAAAACCTTATTATAGGAAATTTACCCCGAGTGGTTTTGCTGCTTCTAGGAGACCTCCTATGTTTGAGGGTATCCACTATAAGAGGTGGCGCGTGAGAGCAGTCTTATGGTTTCAGACCATGAGCTGCTATGACGCCACTCTTGGCAAACCTGAAGGAGAGCAAGATGCCCAACAAGCACAAGCTTTTCAGAAAATGGATACCTTGTTTAAGGCTGCTCTCTTGAGTGTTCTTGGTGAGAACATAGTTTATGCTTATGTGTCAATTGACAATGGAAAATATATGTGGGACACACTCGAGGCCAAGTTTGGGGTCTCGGATGCCGGCACTGAGATGTACATCATGGAGCAATTCTATGATTACAGGATGACTGAAGAGCGCTCCGTGGTTGAGCAGGCTCATGAGATACAGTCATTTGCTAGAGAACTTGAGCACTTCAATTGCATGCTACCGGACAAGTTTGTTGCCGGGGGTATCATCACTAAGCTTCCTCCTTCATGGAGGAACTTTGCTACCTTACTGAAGCATAAGAGACATGAGTTTTCCATTCCGGATCTGATTGGTACTCTTGATGTGGAAGAAAAGGCGAGAGCAAAGGACACGCATGCTCGAGGTATTGAGGGAGGATCTAGTGCCAATCTGGTACAGAAGAAAAACTTCCAGTCCCACAAGTTCAAGAACAAGAGCAAGCTTGATGGTAAAGCAAAGTTTGATGGGAAGAACAAGGTTGTACAACACACGAACTTCAAGAAGAAGAGTGACAAGAAGAAAGGTGCCTGTCATGTGTGTGGAGATCCTGATCATTGGGCTCCTAGTTGTCCTAATCGCTATGACAAGCGTCATCCTGGGAAAGGCGGCAAGACCGCTAATGTTCTCATTGGAGACACTGACATGAAGGATGTTGGGTGGTATATTTCCCACTATTCTTTCAGTATGTCATTCTCCTGATTGGTTGATTGAAACGGGTGCTAATGTGCATGTATGCGGTGATATTTCCATGGTTTCGTCTTATCAGACCGCATGGACTTCAACCGTGCTAATGGGCAACGGTTCAAGTGCTTCTGTTCGTGGTGTTGGCATGGTCGATCTGAAGTTTACTTGGGGGAAGATCGTGCGGCTGAAGAACGTGCATTATGTCCCCTCCGTCAATAAAAATCTTGTTAGCGGATCTCTTCTGTGTAGAGATGGCTATAAGCTTGTCTTTGAGTCGAATAAATTTGTAATATCCAATATGGAACCTTTGTTGGTAAAGGCTATGAGTCAGGAGGCCTATTTCGTTTATCCTTATCAGACGTTTGCAATAAAGTTGTTAATCATATTTGCAACAATAGTGAATCAAATGTGTGGCATTCACGTCTTTGTCATGTTAACTTTGGTTGCATGTCACGACTAGCGAAGTTGAACTTAATCCCTAGTTTCACCACTGTCAAGGGATCTAAGTGTCAAGTGTGTGTGTAAGCTAAGCAACCTTGTAAGTCTCACGTGACTGCGGAGACGAGAAATCTTGCACCACTAGAACTTACACATTCAGATCTATGTGAAATGAATGGTGTTTTGACAAAAGGTGGAAAGAAATATTTCATGATGTTAATTGACGACTCCACTAGATACTGGCATGTGTATCTTCTGAAATCTAAGGATGAGGCTTTGAACTTTTTCAAGATCTATAAAGCTGAAGTGGAAAACCAACTTGATCGAAAAATCAAGAGGTTTAGGTCCGACCTATTGGGGAACGTAGCATAAATTCAAAATTTTCTACGCATCACCAAGATCAATCTGTTGAGAGACTAGCAACGAGAGAGAGGGGGAGTGCATCTTCATACCCTTGAAGATTGCGATGCATAAGCGTTACAAGAACGCGGTCGGTGGAGTCGTTCACGAAGCAATTCAGATCGCGACCGAATTCGATCTAAGCACCGAACAACGGTGCCTCCGCGTTCAACACACGTACAGCCCGGGGACGTCTCTTCCTTCTTGATCTAGCAAGGGGAGAGGAGAAGTTGAGGGAAAACTCCGACAACACGACGACATGGTGGTGATGGAGCTCGTGGTTCTCCGGCAGGGCTTTGCCAAGCACCGCGGAGGAGGAGGAGGTGTTGGAGGAGGGAGAGGGCTGCGCCAGGGGAAGGGTGCGGCTGCCCTCTCTCCCCCTCACTATATATAGGGGGAAGGGAGGAGGGGGAGGCACCCTAGGGTTCCCTAGGGGAGGGGCGGCGGCCACAGGGGAAACCCTAGATGGGTTTGGGCGCCCCACCCCCTAGGAAACTTGCCCCCCAAGCCGGGAGGGGCGGCTGCCCTAGGGGTGGCGCCCGCACCTCTCCTGGTTATGTGAGATGGGGCGGGAGGGGCGCTCAGCCCCTTAGTGGGCTGATGTGCCCTCTCCCCTTGGCCCATAAGGCCCCCCCAACGCTTGTCGGGGCCTCCGAAACCCCTTTCGGACACGCTAGTCATCACCTGGTACCCCCGAAACAATTCCGGACTCCAATACCCTTCGTCCAATATACCGATCTTCACCTCCGGACCATTCCGGAGCTCCTTGTCATGTACGGGATCTTATCTGGGACTCCGAACAACCTTCGGTAACCACATACTATTTCCCATAACAACTCTAGCGTCACCGAACCTTAAGTGTGTAAACCCTATGAGTTCGGGAACCATGCAGACATGACCTAGACGTTCTCCAGTCAATAACCAACAGCGGGATCTGGATACCCATATTGGCTCCCACATATTCCACGATGATCTCATTGGATGAACCACGATGTCAAGGATTCAAGAAATCCCGTATGCAATTCCCTTTGTCAATCGGTATGTTACTTGCCCAAGATTCGATCGTCGGTATCCCAATACCTCGTTCAATCTCATTACCGGCAAGTCACTTTACTCGTTCCATAATGCATGATCCCGTTACCAACTACTTAGTCACATTGAGCTCATTATGATGATGCATTACCGAGTGGGCCCAGAGATACCTCTCCGTCATACGGAGTGACAAATCCCAGTCTCGATTCGTGCCAACCCAACAGACACTTTCGGAGATACCCGTAGTGCACCTTTATAGCCACCCAGTTACATTGTGACGTTTGGCACACCCAAAGCACTCCTATGGTATCCTGGAGTTGCACAATCTCATGGTCTAAGGAAATGATACTTGACATTAGAAAAGCTCTTAGCAAACGAACTACACGATCTTGTGCTATGCTTAGGATTGGGTCTTGTCCATCACATCATTCTCCTAATGATGTGATCCCGTTATCAATGACATCCAATGTCCATGGTCAGGAAACCATAACCATCTATTGATCCACAAGCTAGTCAACTAGAGGCTCACTAGGGACATGTTGTGGTCTATGTATTCACACATGTATTGCGGTTTCCGGTCAATACAATTATAGCATGAATAATAGACAATTATCATGAACAAGGAAATACAATAATAACCATTTTATTATTGCCTCTAGGGCATATTTCCAACAGTCTCCCACTTGCACTAGAGTCAATAATCTAGTTCACATCACTATGTGATTGTAATGAATCAACACCCATGGGGTTTGATCATATCTCGCTTGTGAGAGAGGTTATTAGTCAACGGATCTGAACCTTTCAGATCCGTGTGTGCCTTGCAAATCTCTATGTCATCTCCTAGATGCAGCTACCACGTTCTATTTGGAGCTATTCCAAATAACTGTTCTACTATACGAATCCGGTTTACTACTCAGAATAATCTGGATTAGTGTCAAAGTTTGCATCGGCGTAACCCTTTACGACGAACTCTTTTACCACCTCCATAATCGAGAAAATTCCTTAGTCCACTAGTTACTAAGGATAAGCTTGACCACTGTCCTGTGATCCATTCCTGGATCACTCTTGTACCCCTTGACTGACTCATGGCAAGGCACACTTCAGGTGCGGTACACAGCATAGCATACTATAGAGCCTACGTCTGAAGCATAGGGGACGACCTTCGTCCTTTCTCTCTCTCTTCTGTTGTGCACATGTCTTGAGTCTTACTCAATATTCACACCTTATAACACATCCAAGAACTCCTTCTTTGCCGATCTATTTTGAACTCCTTCGAAATCTTGTCACGGTATGTATTTATTTGAAAGTACTATTAAGCGTTTTTTGATCTATCCTTATAGATCTTGATGCTCAATGTTCAAGTAGCTTAATCTAGGTTTTCCATTGAAAAACACTTTTCAAATAACCCTATATGTTGTGCAGAAATTCTACATCATTTCTGATCAACAATATGTTAATAACATATACTCATCAGAAATTCTATAGTCCTCCCACTCACTTCTTTGGAATTACAAGTTTCTCATAAACTTTGTATAAACCCAAAATCTTTGATTACCTCATCAAAGTGTATATTCCAACTCTGAGATGCTTACTCCAGTCCTTAGAAGGATTGCTAGAGCTTTGCATAATTGTTAGCATTTTTCAGGATTGACAAAACCTTCTGGTTATATCACATACAACCTTTCCTCAAGAATATCGTCGAGGAAACAATGTTTTGACATCCTATCTGCAAGATTTCATAAATCATGCAGTAATTGCTAATATAATTCCAACAGACTCTTAGCATCGCTACGAGTGAGAAAGTCTCATCGTAGTCAACTCCTTGAACTTGTCAGAAAACATCTTAGCGACAAGTCGAGCTTTGTTAATGGTGACACTTACCATCATTGTCTGTCTTCCCTTTTAAAATCCTGTTGGGGAACGTAGTAGAAATTCAAAATTTTCCTACGAGTCACCAAGATCTATCTATGGAGAGACTAGCAACAAGGGGAAGGACAGTGCATCTACATACCCTTGTAGATCGCTAAGCGGAAGCGTTCAAGAGAACGGGGTTGAAGGAGTCGTACTCGTCGTGATCCAAATCACCGGAGATCCTAGTGCCGAACGGACGGCACCTCCGCGTTCAACACACGTACAGCCCAGTAACGTCTCCCATGCCTTGATCCAGCAAGGAGAGAGGGAGAGGTTGAGGAAGACTCCATCCAGCAGCAGCACAATGGCGTGGTGGTGGTGGAGGAGCGTGGCAATCCTGCAGGGCTTCGCCAAGCACCGCGGGAGAGGAGGAGGACTTGGGAGAGGGGGAGGGCTGCGCCAGAACTTCGTGTGAAGCTCCCATGCGCCTCCCCACTATATATAGGGGTGGAGTGGCTGGTTTCTTGCCCTCCAATTCCATTGGGGCGTTGGCAAAGGTGGGAGGAAAGAAATCCCATCATTTCCTTCCCCACCGATTGTTATCCCCCCTTTTTAGGGATCTTGATCTTATCCCTTCGGGATATGATCTTATTCCTTCTAAGGGGGGATCTTGGTGCGCCTTGACCAGGGGTGTGGGGCCTTGCACCCACTACCCACGTTCATGTGGGTCCCCCCATGCAGGTGGGCCCCACTCCAGAACCTTCTAGAACCTTCCCGGTACAATACCGAAAAATCCCGAACATTCTCCGGTGGCCAAAATAGGACTTCCCATATATAAATCTTTCCCTTCGGACCATTCCGGAACTCCTCGTGATGTTCGGGATCTCATTCGGGACTCCGAACAACATTCAGTAACCACATAAAAACTTCCTTTATAACCGTAGCGTCATCGAACCTTAAGTGTGTAGACCCTACGGGTTCGGGAACCATGCAGACATGACCGAGACGTTCTCCGGTCAATAACCAACAGTGGGATCTGGATATCCATGTTGGCTCCCACATGTTCCACGATGATCTCATCGGATGAACCACGATGTCAAGGACTCAATCAATCACGTATACAATTCCCTTTGTCTAGCGGTATTATACTTGCCCGAGATTCGATCGTCGGTATACCGATACCTTGTTCAATCTCGTTACCGGCAAGTCTCTTTACTCGTTCCGTAACACATCATCCCGTGATCAACCCCTTGGTCACATTGTGCACATTATGATGATGTCCTACCAAGTGGGCCCAGAGATACCTCTCCGTTTACACGGAGTGACAAATCCCAGTCTCGATTCGTGCCAACCCAATAGACACTTTCGGAGATACCTGTAGTGCACCTTTATAGCCACCCAGTTACGTTGTGACGTTTGGTACAGCCAAAGCATTCCTACGGTATCCGGGAGTTGCACAATCTCATGGTCTAAGGAAATGATACTTGACATTAGAAAAGCTTTAGCATACGAACTACGATCTTTGTGCTAGGCTTAGGATTGGGTCTTGTCCATCACATCATTCTGCTAATGATGTGATCCCGTTATCAATGACATCCAATGTCCATGGTCAGGAAACTGTAACCATCTATTGATCAACGAGCTAGTCAACTAGAGGCTTACTAGGGACATGGTATTGTCTATGTACCCACACATGTATCTGAGTTTCCTATCAATATAATTATAGCATGGATAATGAACGATTATCATGAACAAGGAAATATAATAATAACTAATTTATTATTGCCTCTAGGGCATATTTCCAACAGTCTCCCACTTGCACTAGAGTGAATAATCTAGTTCACATCGCCATGTGATTAACATTCACACTTCACATCGCCATGTGACCAACATCCAAAGAGTTTACTAGTGTCATTAAACTAGTTCACATCATCATGTGATTAAGACTCAATGAGTTCTGGGGTTTGATCATGTTTTGCTTGTGAGAGAAGTTTTAGTCAACGAGTCTGCAACATTCAGATCTGTATGTACTTTGCAAATCTCTATGTCATATTGTAAATGTTACTTTCATGCTCCACTTGGAGCTATTCCAAATGGTTGCTCCACTATACGTATCCGGTTTTCTATTCAGAGCCATTCAGATAGGTGTTAAAGCTTGCATCGACACAACTCTTTACGTCGAACCTTTTATCACCTCCATAACCGAGAAACATATCCTTATTCCTCTAAGGATAATTTTGACCGCTATCTGGTGATCCACTCCTTGATCACCTTTGTACCCTCTTGCCAGATATGTAGCAAGGCACACATCAGGTGCGGTACACAGCATAGCATACTGTAGAGCCTACGTCTAAAGCATAGGGGACGACCTTCGCCCTTTCTCTCTTTTCTGCCGTGGTCGAGCTTTAAGTCTTAACTTCGTACCTTACAACTCAGGTAAGAACTCCTTCTTTGACTGATCCATCTTGAACACCTTCAAGATCATGTCAAGGTACGTGCTCATTTGAAAGTATTATTAAGCATTTTGATCTATCATTATAGATCTTGATGCTCAATGTTCAAGTAGCTTAATCCAGGTTTTCTGTTGAAAAACACTTTTCAAATAACCCTACATGCTTTATAGAAATTCTACATCATTTCTGATCAAGAATATGTCAACAACATATACTCATCAGAAATTCTATAGTGCTCCCACTCACTTCTTTGGAAATACAAGTTTCTCATAAACTTGTACAAACCCAAAATCTTTTGATCATCTCATCAAAGTGTACATTCCAACTCCGAGATGCTTACTCCAGTCCTTAGAAGGATCGCTGGAGCCAGCATACCTTTTAGCATCCTTAGGATCGACAAAAACTTTCTGATTGTATCACATACAACCTTTCCTTACGAAGACTGGTAAGGAAACTCGTTTTGACATCCATCTGCCAGATTTCATAAATGCAGCTAATGCTAACATGATTCCGACGGACTTAAGCATCGCTACGGATGAGAAAATCTCATCGTAGTCAACTCCTTGAATTTATGAAAAACTCTTCGCCACAAGTCGAGCTTCATAGACGGTGACATTACCGTCCACGTCCGTCTTCTTCTTAAAGATCCATTTATCTCAATGGCTTGCCGATCATCAGGCAAGTCCACCAAAGTCCATGCTTTGTTCTGATACATGGATCCTATCTCGGATTTCATGGCTTCTAACCATTTGTCGGAATTTGGGCCCACCATCGCTTCTCCATAGCTCGTAGGTTCATTGTTGTCTAGCAACATGACCTTCAAGACAGGATTACTGTACCACTCTAAAGTAGTACGCACCCTTGTTACCCTACGAGGTACGGTAGTGACTTGATCCGAAGCTTCATGATCACTATCATAAGCTTCCACTTCAATTGGTGTAGGTGCCACAGGAACAACTTCTTGTGCCCTGCTACACACTGGTTGAAGTGATGGTTCAATAAACTCATCAAGTCTCCACCATCCTCCCACTCAATTCTCGAGACAAACATTTCCTCGAGAAAGGACCCGATTCAAGAAACAATCCCTATTGCTTTCGGGTCTGAATTAGGAGGTATACCCAACTGTTTTGGGTGTCCTATGAAGATGCATTTTATCCGCTTTGGGTTTGAGCTTATCAACCTGAAACTTTTTCACATAAGCATCGCAGCCCCAAACTTTCAAGAAACGACAGCTTAGGTTTCTCTAAACCATAGTTCTCACGGTGTCATCTCAACGGAATTACGTGGTGCCCTATAAAGTGAGTGTGGTTGTCTCTAATGCCTAACCCATGAACGATAGTGGTAATTTGATAAGAGACATCATGGTACACACCATATCTAATAGGGTGCAACTATGATGTTCGGACACACCATCACACTCTGGTGTTCCAGGCAGTATTAATTGTGAAACAATTTCCACAATGTCTTAATTGCGTGCCAAAGCTCGTAACTCGGATACTCATCTCTATGATCATACCATAGACATTTTATCCTCTTGTCACGATGATCTTTAACTTCACTCTGAAATTACTTGAACCATTCAATAATTCAGACTCGTGTTTCATCAAGTAAATATACTCAGTATCTACTCAAATCATCCGTGAAGTAAGAACATAACGATATTCACTGCATGCCTCAGCACTCATTGGACTGCACACATCAAAATGTGTTACTTCCAACAAGTTTCTATCTTGTTCCATCTTACTGAAAACGAGGCTTTTCAGTCATCTTGCCCATGTGGTATAATTTGCATATCTCAAGTGATTCAAAATCAAGTGAGTCTAAATGATCCATCTGCATGGAGTTTCTTCATGCGTATACACCAATAGACATGGTTCGCATGTCTCAAACTTTTCAAAAACGAGTGAGTCCAAAGATCCATCAACATGGAGCTTCTTCATGCGTTTTATACCAATATGACTTACATGGCAGTGCCACAAGTAAGTGGTACTATCATTACTATCTTATATCTTTTGGCATGAAAATGTGTATCACTACGATGGAGATTCAACCATTCATTTTGGGTGCAAGACCATTGAATGTATTATTCAAATAAATAGAGTAACCATTATTCTCCTTAAATGAATAACCGTGTTGCGATAGACATAATCCAATCATGTCTATGCTCAATGCAAACACCAAATGAACTTTATTCAGGTTTAATACTAATGTTGATGGTCGAGGGAGCGTGCGATATTTGATCACATCAAACTTGGAAACACTTCCAACACATATCGTCAGCTCACCTTTAGCTAGTCTCCGTTTATTCTGTAGCTCTTTTATTTCGAGTTACTAACACTTTAGCAACCGAACCGGTATCTTAATACTCTGGTGCTACTAGGAGTACTAGTAAAGTACACATTAACACAATGTATATCCAATATACTTCTATCGACCTTTCCAGCCTTCTTATCTACCAAGTATCTAGGGTAATTCTGCTCCAGTGGTTGTTCCCCTTATTATAGAAGCACTCAGTCTCGGGTTAAGGTTCAACCTTGGGTTTCTTCACTGGAGCAGCAGGTGATTTGCCGTTTCATGAAGTATATCCCTTCTTGCCCTTCTTGAAACTTGTGGTTTCACCAACCATCAACAATTGATGCTTCTTCTTGATTTCTACTTTCGCGGTGTCAAACATCGTGAATACCTTAAGGATCATCATATCCATCCTTAATATGTTATAGTTCATCACGAAGCTCTAGCAGCTTGGTGGTAATGACTTTGGAGAAACATCACTATCTCATCTGGAAGATCAACTCCCACTCGATTCAAGTGATTGTTGCACTCAGACAATCTGAGCACAAGCTCAACGATTGAGCTTTTCTCCCTTAGTTTGTAGGCTAAGAAAATCGTCGGAGGTCTTATACCTCTTGATGTGGGCACGAGCCTGAAATCCCAATTTCAGCCCTCGAAACATCACATATGTTCCGCGATGTTTCGAAAACGTCTTTGGTGCCTCAACTCTAAACCGTTTAACTGAATTATCACGTAGTTATCAAAATGTGTATGTCCGATGTTCACAACATCCACAAACGACGTTTGGGGTTCAGCACACTGAGCAGTGCATTAAGGACATAAGCTTTCTTCTGTCCGCATAATCGCTACTGTCAACTTTCAACTATATTTTCTCTAGGAACATATCTAAACAGTGGAACTAAAGCGCGAGCTTACGACATAATTTGCAAAGATCTTTTGACTATGTTCAGGATAATTAAGTTCATCTTATGAACTCCCACTCAGATAGACATCCCTCTAGTCATCTGAGTGATTACATGATCCGAGTCAACTAGGCCGTGTACGATCATCACGTGAGACGGACTAGTCATCATCGGTGAACATCTTCATGTTGATCGCATCTACTATATGACTCATGCTCGACATTTCGGTCTCTTGTGTTCCAAGGCCATGTCTGTACATGCTAGGCTCGTCAAGTCAACCTAAGTGTTTCGCGTGTGTAAATCTGGCTTACACCCGTTGTATGTGAACGTAAGAATCTATCACACCCGATCATCACGTGGTCCTTCGAAACGACGAACTTTCGCAACGGTGCATAGTTAGGGGGAACACTTTCTTGAAATTTTAATGAGGGATCATCTTATTTACTACCGTCGTTCTAAGCAAATAAGATGCATAAACATGATAAACATCACATGCAATTAAATAGTGACATGATATGGCCAATATCATATTGCTCCTTTTGATCTCCATCTTCGGGGCTACATGATCATCATCGTCACCGGCATGACACCATGATCTCCATCATCGTGTCTCCATGAATTTGTCTCGCCAACTTATTACTTCTACTACTATGGCTACCGGTTAGCAATAAAGTAAAGTAATTACATGGCGTTGTTCAATGACACGCAGGTCATACAATAAATAAAGACAACTCCTATGGCTCCTGCCGGTTGTCATACTCATCGACATGCAAGTCGTGATTCCTATTACAAGAACATGATCAATCTCATACATCACATATCATTCATCACATTCTTTTTGGCCATATCACATCACATAGCATACCCTGCAAAAACAAGTTAGACGTCCTCTAATTGTTGTTTGCATGTTTTACGTGGCTGCTATGGGTTTCTAGCAAGAACGTTTCTTACCTACGCAAAAACCACAACGTGATATGTCAATTGTTATTTACCCTTCATAAGGACCATTTTCATCGAATCCAATCCGACTAAAGTGGGAGAGACTAGCACCCGCTAGCCACCTTATGCAACAAGTGCATGTCAGTCGGTGGAACCTGTCTCACGTAAGAGTACGTGTAAGGTCGGTCCGGGCCGCTTCATCCCACGATGCCGCCAAATCAAGATTGGACTAGTAATGGTAAGCATATTGAACAAAATCAACGCCCACAACTACTTTGTGTTCTACTCGTGCAAAGAATCTACGCAATAGACCTAGCTCATGATGCCACTGTTGGGGAACGTAGCAGAAATTCAAAATTTTCCTACGAGTCACCAAGATCTATCTATAGAGAGACTAGCAACAAGGGGAAGGAGAGTGCATCTACATACCCTTGTAGATTGCTAAGCGGAAGCGTTCAAGAGAACGGGGTTGAAGGAGTCGTACTCGTCGTGATCCAAATCACCGGAGATCCTAGTGCCGAACGGACGGCACCTCCGCGTTCAACATACGTACAGCCCAGTGACGTCTCCCATGCCTTGATCCAGCACGGAGAGAGGGAGAGGTTGAGGAAGACTCCATCCAGCAGCAGCACAATGGCGTGGTGGTGGTGGAGGAGCGTGGCAATCCTGCAGGGCTTCGCCAAGCACCACGGGAGAGGAGGACTTGGGAGAGGGGGAGGGCTGCGCCAGAACTTCGTGTGAAGCTCCCATGCGCCTCCCCACTATATATAGGGGTGGAGTGGCTGGTTTCTTGCCCTCCAAGTCCATTGGGGCGTTGGCAAAGGTGGGAGGAAAGAAATCCCATCATTTCCTTCCCCACCGATTGTTATCCCCCCTTTTTAGGGATCTTGATCTTATCCCTTCGGGATATGATCTTATTCCTTCTAAGGGGGGATCTTGGTGCGCCTTGACCAGGGGTGTGGGGCCTTGCCCCCACTACCCACGTTCATGTGGGTCCCCCCATGCAGGTGGGCCCCACTCCAGAACCTTCTAGAACCTTCCCGGTACAATACCGAAAAATCCCGAACATTTTCCGGTGGCCAAAATAGGACTTCCCATATATAAATCTTTACCTCCGGACCATTTTGGAACTCCTCGTGACGTCCGGGATCTCATTCGGGACTCCGAACAACATTCAGTAACCACATAAAAACTTCCTTTATAACCCTAGCGTCATCGAACCTTAAGTGTGTAGACCCTACGGGTTCGGGAACTATGCAGACATGACCGAGACGTTCTTCGGTCAATAACCAACAGCGGGATCTGGATACCCATGTTGGCTCCCACATGTTCCACGATGATCTCATCGGATGAACCACGATGTCAAGGACTCAATCAATCCCGTATACAATTCCCTTTGTCTAGCGGTATTATACTTGCCCGAGATTCGATCGTCGGTATACCGATACCTTGTTCAATCTCGTTACCGGCAAGTCTCTTTACTCGTTCCATAACACATCATCCCGTGATCAACCCCTTGGTCACATTGTGCACATTATGATGATGTCCTACCGAGTGGGCCCAGAGATACCTCTCCGTTTACACGGAGTGACAAATCCCAGTCTCGATTCGTGCCAACCCAACAGACACTTTCGGAGATACCTGTAGTGCACCTTTATAGCCACCCAGTTACGTTGTGACGTTTGGTACACCCAAAGCATTCCTACGGTATCCGGGAGTTGCACAATCTCATGGTCTAAGGAAATGATACTTGACATTAGAAAAGCTTTAGCATACGAACTACGATCTTTGTGCTAGGCTTAGGATTGGGTCTTGTCCATCACATCATTCTGCTAATGATGTGATCCCGTTATCAATGACATCCAATGTCCATGGTCAGGAAACTGTAACCATCTATTGATCAACGAGCTAGTCAACTAGAGGCTTACTAGGGACATGGTGTTGTCTATGTACCCACACATGTATCTGAGTTTCCTATCAATACAATTATAGCATGGATAATAAACGATTGTCATGAACAAGGAAATATAGTAATAACTAATTTATTATTGCCTCTAGGGCATATTTCCAACAAATCCATCTGTACCCAACAGCATTACGACCATCAAGTAGTTCTTCCAAAGTCTACACTTTGTTTTCATACATGGATCCTCTCTCGGATTTTATGGCCTCGAGCCATTTGTCAGAATCCAGGCCCACCATCGCTTCTCCATAGCTCGTAGGTTCATTGTTGTCTAGCAACATGACCTCCAAGACAGGATTACCGTACCACTCTGAAGTAGTACGCGTCCTTGTCGTCCTACGAGGTTTGGTAGTGACTTGATCCGAAGTTTCATGATCACTATCATCAACTTCCACTTCAATTGGTGTAGGTGCCACAGGAACAACTTCCTGTGCCCTGCTACACACTGGTTGAAGTGATGGTTCAATAACCTCATCAAGTCTCCACCATCCTCCCACTCAATTCTTTCGAGAGAAACTTTTCCTCGAGAAAGGACCCGCTTCTAGAAACAATCATTTTTGCTTCCGGGTCTGAATTAGGAGGTATACCCAACTGTTTTGAGTGTCCTATAAAGATGTATTTATCCACTTTGGGTTCGAGCTTATCAGGATGAAACTTTTTTCACATAAGCGTCGTAGCCCCAAACTTTCAAGAAACGACAGCTTAGGTTTCTCTAAACCATAATTCATACGTTGTCATCTCAACAGAATTACGTGGTGCCCTATTTGAAGTGAATGTGGTTGTCTCTAATGCCTAACCCATAAACGATAGTGGTAATTCGATAAGAGACATCATGGTATGCCCCATATCCAATAGGGTGCATCTATGATGTTCGGACACACCATCACACTATGGTGTTCCAGGCGGTATTAGTTGAAACAATTTCCACAATGTCTTAATTGTATACCAAACTCATAACTCAGATATTCATCTCTATGATCATATCATGGACATTTTATCCTCTTGTCACGATGATCTTGAACTTTCACTCTGAAATTACTTGAACCTTTAAATAATCCAGACTTGTGTTTCTTCAAGTAAATATACTCAGCATCTACTCAAATCATCTGTGAAGTAAGAACATAACGACATCCACTGCGTGCCTCAGCACTCATTGGACTACACACATCAAAATGTATTACTTCCAACAAGTTGCTTTCTTGTTCCATTTCACTGAAAATGAGGCCTTTCAGTCATCTTGCCCATGTGGTATGATTTGCATAACTCAAGTGATTCAAAATCAAGTGACTCCAAACGATCCATCTGCATGGAGTTTCTTCATGCGTATATACCAATAGACATGGTTCGCATGTCTCAATCTTTTCAAAAACGAGTGAGTCCAAAGATCCATCAACATGGAGCTTCTTCATGCGTTTTATACCAATATGAATCAAATGGCAGTGCCACAAGTATGTGGTATTATCATTAATATCTTATATCTTTTGGCATGAACATGTGTATCACTATGATCCAGATTCAATAAACCATTCATTTTAGGTGCAAGACCATTGAATGTATTATTCAAATAAACAGATTAACCATTATTCTCCTTAAATGAATAACCGTATTGCGATAGACATAATCCAATCATGTCTATGCTCAACGCAAACACCAAATAACAATTATTTAGGTTTAACACCAATCTCGATGGTAGTGGGAGTATGCGATTCTTGATCACATCAAGCTTGGAAACACTTCCAACACATATCCTCATCTCACCTTTAGCTAGTCTTCGTTTATTCTGTAGCCTTTTATTTCGAGTTACTAACACTTAGCAACTGAACCGGTATCTATTACCATGGTGCTACTAGGAGTACTAGTAAAGTACACATCAATATAATGTATATCCAATATACTTCTGTCGACCTTGCCAGCCTTCTCATCTACCAAGTATCTAGGGTAGTTCTGCTTCAGTGACCGTTCCCCTCATTACAGAAGCACTTAGTCTCGGGTTTGGGTTCAACCTTGGGTTTCTTCACTAGAGCAGCAACTGATTTGCCATATCATGAAGTATCCCTTCTTGCCCTTGCCCTTCTTGAAACTAGTGGTTTCACCAACCATCAACAATTGATGCTCCTACTTGATTTCTACTTTCGCGGTGTCAAACATCGCGAATTGCTCAAGGATCATCATGTCTAACCCTGATATGTTATAGTTCATCACGAAGCTCTAATAGCTTGGTGGCAGTGACTATGGAGAACCATCACTATCTCATCTGGAAGATTAACTCCCACTCAATTCAAGTGATTGTAGTACCCAAAAAATATGAGCACATGCTCAATGATTGATCTTTTCTCCCTTAGTTTGTAGGCTTAGAAACTCGTCGGAGGTCTTATACCTCTTGACGTGGGCACGAGCCTGAAATCCCAATTTCAGCCCTCGAAACATCTCATATGTTCTGCGACGTTTCAAAAATCGTCTTCGGTGCCTCAGTTCTAAACCGTTTAACATTAATGAACTATTACGTAGTTATCAAAACATGTATGTCAGATGTTCATAACATCCACAGACAACGTTTGAGGTTCAGCACACCGAGCAGTGCATTAAGGACATAAGCCTTCTGCGCAGCAATGAGGACAATCCTCAGTTTATGGACCCAGTCCGCATAATTGCTACTATCAACTTTCAACTATATTTTCTCTAGGAACATATCTAAACAGTAGAACTAAAACGCGAGCTACGACATAATTTGCAAAGACCTTTTAACTATGTTAAGGATAATTAAGTTCATCTAATGAACTCCCACTCAGATAGACATCCCTCTAGTCATCTAAGTGATACATGATCCGAGTCAACTAGGCCATGTCTGATCATCACGTGAGACGGACTAGTCATCATCGGTGAACATCTTCATGTTGATCGTATCTACTATACGACTCATGTTCGACCTTTCGGTCTCTTGTGTTCTGAGGCCATGTATGTACATGCTAGGCTCATCAAGTCAACCTAAGTGTTTCACGTGTGTAAATCTGGCTTACACCCGTTGTATGTGAACGTTAGAATCTATCACACCCGATCATCACGTGGTGCTTCGAAGCAACGATCTTTCGCAACGGTGCACAGTTAGGGGGAACACTTTCTTGAAATTATTATGAGGGATCATCTTATTTACTACCATCGTTCTAAGCAAATAAGATGCATAAACATGATAAACATCACATGCAATTAAATAGTGACATGATATGGCCAATATCATTTTGCTCCTTTTGATCTCCATCTTCGGGGCTCCATGATCATCATTGTCACCGGCATGACACCATGATCTCCATCATCATGATCTCCATCATCGTATCTCCATGAATTTGTCTCGCCAACTTATTACTTCTACTACTATGGCTAACGATTTAGCAATGAAGTAAAGTAATTACATGGCGTTATTCAGTGACACGCAGGTCATACAATAAATAAAGACAACTCCTATGGCTCCTGTCGGTTTTCATACTCATCGACATGCAAGTCGTGATTCCTATTACAAGAATATGATCAATCACATATATTTCATTCATCACATCCTTCTTGGCCATATCACATCACACGACATATGCTGCAAAAATAAGTTAGACGTCCTCTAATTGTTGTTGCAAGTTTTTACGTGGCTGTTATAGGTTTCTAGCAAGAACGCTTCTTACCTACGCCAAAACCACAACGTGATATGCCAATTGCTATTTACCCTTCATAAGGACCCTTTTCATCGAATCCGATCCGACTAAAGTGGGAGAGACAGACACCCGCTAGCCACCTTATGCAACTAGTGCATGTCAGTCGGTGGAACCTGTCTCACGTAAGTGTACGTGTAAGGTCGGTCCGGGCCGCTTCATCCCACAATACCGTCAAAACAAGATAGGACTAGTAACGGTAAGCATATTGAACAAAACCAACGCCCACAACTACTTGTGTTCTACTCGTGCATAGAATCTACGCAATAGACCTAGCTCATGATGCCACTGTTGGGAATGTAGCAGAAATTCAAAATTTTCTATGCATCACCAAGATCAATCTGTGGAGAGATTAGCAACGAGAGAGAGGGGAGTGCATCTTCATACCCTTGAAGATCGTGATGCGGAAGCATTACAAGAACGCGGTTGGTGGAGTCGTTCACGAAGCGATTTAGATCGCGGCCGAATCTGATCTAAGCACCGAACAACGGTGCCTCCGCGTTCAACACACATACGGCCCGGGGACTTCTCCTCCTTCTTGATCCAGCAAGGGGAGAGGAGAAGTTGAGGGAAAACTCCGATAGCACGACGGCATGGTGGTGATGGAGCTCGTGGTTCTCCGGGAGGGCTTTGCCAAGCACCGCGGAGGAGGAGGAGGTGTTGGAGGAGGGAGAGGGCTGCGCCAGGGGAAGGGTGTGGCTGCCCTATCTCTCCCTCACTATATATAGGGGGAAGGGAGGAGGGGGAGGTGCCCTAGGGTTCCCTAGGGGAGGGGCAGCGGCCACAGGGGAAACCCTAGATGGGTTTGGGCGCCCCCACCCCCTAGGAAACTTGCCCCCCAAGCCGGGAGGGGCGGCTGCCCTAGGGGTGGCGCCCCCACCTCTCCTGGTTACGTGAGATGGGGTGGGAGGGGCGCTCAGCCCCTTAGTAGGCTGATGTGCCCTCTCCCCTTGGCCCATAAGGCCCCCCCAACGCTTGCTGGGGCCTCCGAAACCCCTTTCAGACACGCTGGTCATCACCTGGTACCCCCGGAACAATTCCGGACTCCAATACCCTTCGTCCAATATACCGATCTTCACCTCCGGACCATTCCGGAGCTCCTCGTCATGTCCGGGATCTCATCCGGGACTCCGAACAACCTTCGGTAACCACATACTATTTCCCATAACAACTCTAGCGTCATCAAACCTTAAGTGTGTAGACCCCACGGGTTCGGGAACCATGCAGACATGACCGAGACGTTCTCCGATCAATAACCAACAGCGGGATCTAGATACCCATGTTAGCTCCCACATGTTCCACGATGATCTCATCGGATGAACCACGATGTCAAGGATTCAAGCAATCCTGTATGCAATTCCCTTTGTCAATTGGTATGTTACTTGCCCAAGATTCGATCGTCGGTATCCCAATACCTCGTTCAATCTCGTTACCGGCAAGTCACTTTACTCGTTCCATAATGCATGATCCCGTAACTAACTACTTAGTCACATTGAGCTCATTATGATGATGCATTACCGAGTGGGCCCAGAGATACCTCTCCATCATACAAAGTGACAAATCCCAGTCTCGATTCGTGCCAACCCAACAGACACTTTTGGAGATACCCGTAGTGCACCTTTATAGCCACCCAGTTACGTTGTGACGTTTGGCACACCCAAAGCACTCCTATGGTATTCGGGAGTTGCACAATCTCATGGTCTAAGGAAATGATACTTGACATTAGAAAAGCTCTTAGAAAATGAACTGCACGATCTTGTGCTATGCTTAGGATTGGGTCTTGTCCATCACATCATTCTCCTAATGATGTGATCCCGTTACCAATGACATCCAATGTCCATGGTCAGGAAACCATAGCCATCTATTGATCAACGAGTTAGTCAACTAGAGGCTCACTAGGGACATGTTGTGGTCTATGTATTCACACATGTATTGCGGTTTCCGGTCAATACAATTATAGCATGAATAATAGACAATTATCATGAACAAGGAAATACAATAATAACCATTTTATTATTGCCTCTAGGGCATATTTCCAACACGACCGTGGTGGAGAGTATTTTTCCAATGAATTTGATGCTTTTTGTGCGGAACATTGTATAATCCATGAGAGGACGCCTCCCTACTCACCTCAGTCAAATGGGGTGGCCGAAAGAAAGAACCGTACTCTAACTGATTTGGTGAACGCCATGTTAGACACATCGGGTCTCTCCAAGGCGTGGTAGGGGGAGGCGATATTGACATCATGTCATGTCCTAAATCGAGTCCCCACAAAGAACAAAGAGATAACTCCATTCGAGGAATGGGGGAAGAAAAGGTTAAAACTCTCTTATCTGTGAACATGGGGTTGTTTGGCGAAAGTCAATGTACCAATTCCAAAGAAGCGGAAGCTGGGACCAAAAACTATGGATTGTGTTTTCCTGGGATATGCTTTTCATAGCATTGGTTATAGATTCTTGGTTGTAAAATCTGAGGTACCTGACATGCATGTCGGTACGATCATGGAGTCGAATGATGCGACTTTATTTGAAGATATATTTCCCATGAAGGATATGGCTACCTCATCTAATCAGGAGATGCCAAGTTCATCGAATCAGGAACCAGTTAAAATTACTGAACCTGCCATTTCAATGGAACACTTTGAAAGTCATGTGGAGGAGAACAATGAAGTTCCTACTAGGAGCAAGAGATAGAGGACTGCAAAGTCTTTGGTGATGATTTTCTTGTGTATCTCATAGATGACACTCCCAGTTCTATTTCAGAGGCCTATGCATCTGAAGATGCTGACTACTGGAAGGAAGCAGTTCGTAGTGAGATGGATTCCATCTTGGCGAATGAAACTTGGGAGATAACTGATCATCCTTATGGGTGCAAACCTATAGGATGCAAATGTGTATTCAAGAAGAAGCTTAGGCCTGATGGTACGATTGAAAAGTACAAGGCTCGGCTCGTGGCTAAGGGTTATACCCAAAAGGAAGGTGAAGATTTCTTTGATACTTACTCACCTGTGGCTCGACTGACCACTATTCGAGTTCTACTTTCACTAGCTGCCTCACATGGTCTTCTCGTTCATCAAATGGATGTTAAGACTGCTTTCCTAAATGGAGAGTTGGATGAGGAAATTTATATGGAACAACCAGATGGGTTTGTAATAGATGGTCAGGAAGGGAAAGTGTGCAATTTGCTGAAGTCTTTGTATGGACTCAAGCAAGCACCCAAACAGTGGCATGAGAAGTTCGAAAGAACTTTAACAGATGCAGGCTTTATTGTGAACGAAGCTGACAAATGTGTGTACTATCGCCATGGTGGGGGCAGGGAGTTATTCTTTGCTTGTATGTTAATGACATACTAATTTTTGGAACAAATCTGAATGTTATTAAGGAGGTCAAGGATTTCCTATCTTGCTGTTTTGAGATGAAGGATTTAGGAGTGGCTGATGTCATTCTGAACATCAAGTTGTTGAGAGATGATGATGGTGGGATTACATTGCTTCAATATCACTATGTGGAAAAGATCTTGAGTCGCTTTGGCTATAATGACTGCAAGCCCTCTCCAACACCATATGATGCTAGCGTGCTGCTTCGAAAGAATCGAAGAATTGCTAGAGATCAATTGAAGTATTCTCAGATTATTGGCTCGCTTATGTACTTAGCCAGTGCTATAAGACCTGACATCTCTTTTGCTGTTAGCAAACTGAGTCAGTTTGTTTCAAAACCAGGAGATGTGCATTGGAAAGCTCTAGAGAGAGTTTTGCGTTATTTGAAAGGCACTGCGAATTATGGAATTCACTACACTGGGCACCCAAAGGTGCTTGAAGGGTATAGTGACTCAAACTGGATCTCAGATGCTGATGAGACAAAGGCCACGAGTGGATATGTATTCACTCAGGGAGGTGGCGCTGTTTCTTGAAAGTCTTGCAAGCATACCATCTTAACGAGGCCAACAATGGAAGCAGAACTCACAGCACTAGATACAGCTATGGTCAAAGCAGATTGGCTTCGCCGGCTCTTGAATGACTTGCCGGTTGTTGAGAAACCTATACCGGGTATCCTTATGAACTGCGACAATCAAACCGTGACCACGAAAGTGAACAGCTCTAAGGATAACATGAAGTCATCAAGACACGTTCAGAGAATGTTAAAGTCTGTCAAAAAATGAGATACTCCGGAGTTATTGCAGATCCTTTCACTAAGGGTCTATCACGTAATGTGATAGATAATGCATGAAGGGAGATGGGTATGAGACCCACAATATGAGTTGTTCACAGTGGTAACCTATTCTTTGTGATCGGAGATCCCGTGAATTAGATGTCGAAGACAAGCTGTTGGTCAACCGGGAGGAGAGTACCCTTACTATTAAAATACCACTCCATAAAGATGCAATACTCTCCTAATCTGCATGGCAGGTTGATGTATATCTTAATGTGTTCTAAGTGGCTCTTTGAAGCAGAGATGTTGTCCTGCAGAACATCTTTTGAAGAACGCACCTATATGAGTCTGATTGTTAAACGTTGCAATCTATGAGAGTAGGGTTCTCTCTAGTAAACTCATGAAAGGTCTCGGAGTATGACGCATAAGCTCCACCCGCGGGGAAGACCCACGGTAGCCACATATCGGTCAAGGCTTTATGTGAAGCTAGATTCGCAGAAAACTTGCAGTTCAAGGCCTAGTCCACTGTTCAAGTTGCTTACTAGTGTAGCATAGGGTTCTAGGTGGAAGTTCAACTTAACAGTCTCCACTGCAGTACCGGTATATAAAACAGTGTTTTGAAACCAAAGGAAAATTTTGTGTGCCTCTGGGATCTGGTGGGGGATTGCTGGAATTTTTGTCTATTTGGGCCTAGCCCAATAGCAGTTTCAGAAATTCCTAATGAATCCTAGAGGCCCACGCAGCCCATTCGTGCAAGGCAAGAGGTGGAACTAAAGTTTAGTCCCACATTGCTAGTTTAGAGGGAGTTGGACCTCTTTATAAGGGAGGCTCCTTCACCACTTGTATGAGCATGAGAACAAGAGGGACATCCACGCGCGCTCCTCCCCCGCCGCCCGCCTCGCCACGCCTCGTCATGACGTGCCGCGGGTTGCGGGAATGAGCCGAGCCGATGTCTAAATTTTTGCCACGCACTACGGGTATATGAAAGGTCACACGAAAGCTGAAAATTTTTTGCGATAGTGGAGTTTGAATGCGAATGGTGCAGCCCTTCGGCTGCTGGCTGTTCGCTTCGTCTTCGTCTCTTCGTTTCACCTTCTGTCGCTTCCCTCTCGCCTCCTTCTCTTGCGCCTATAAAAGGGAGGTCACTCCTCTCAGAGAGACGCACCAGAACTTCTCCTTCCTCTCGCCACCGGTTCCAATCTCTGCGTTGCTGCTGTCTTCCTCATCCCGGCTTGTGGCGTGCATCGCGAGTCAGGACAGTAGGCCTCCAAAACCGCACCTCTTTGAGTCCTGTACGGGAGAAGGGTGATAAGGTTTTTGGGGAGCGCTCTGCGCGACTACTGACTTCTTTGTCACGGACGCCCCGGACTCTGACGACTACTTCCCCGATGTCGACAACCTCCTCGATGACATGGAGGACACCGACCCCAAGTCCAGTGCCTCTGCTCCAGCTGCTGTCCAGTACGTGTTCTTGTTTTTCCTATTAGAGGTCCTGCCACAGTTCTTTCTTCTAGTGTTTACCCTACACATGTTAGGATCTACTTCATATATGCATCTTGATCTACTGTCTGCTCGAGAGATGATCCTTTCTAGCTCATATATGCAGATGTTATTTACCTTCACTTTGTCAAATCGTATGACTTGTTTTATCACTGCTATACTAGTCATGTTTTATCTAGTATTTTTGTTAATAAAATCATTCGGTAAATTGCTCATATTTCCAACAGGCACGACAGACCACACTCCAAACATTCCGCACAAGCACACACCACAACATGAGCATGCATCTTGGTGGTCGAGTCCATGTCGTGGAAGGCGATTGGAGGTCCAACACATGTACTTGAGCGCCAACCAAATGAAGAATCTGCACTAGACGGGGGTCTTGGACTTCCATGTAAAATCTGTTGTCGGCACTAGGGCGAAATCACTGTTTTGACCTTGTGCACGTTTATCGTCACAAACTGAACCCGACGTGAAAGTATTTCATGATTTGACCCTTTTAGAAACGCCAGGGCCCGCGGCGTTTCCAGCCACATTGAAACGCCGAGCGAGCTAGCGTTCCTGGCCAACACAGAAACGCCGTGATAGCTAGCATTTCTGCCCTGGCCCACAGTCAGTCCGAACCCGCTGTTTTCGCTGACGTGGCACATGTGAAACGCCAATGTCCTTGGCGTTTCTGGGCTAGATGAAGTAATGCGCGGCGGGCCGTGGGGGCTAACCGAGTCCACTCGCAGTCCCAGCCCCGGTCGGGCAGTTCTTGACGAACTGGCAGGCGCCCCTTCCCTCTTCTCCCCCAAATCTCCCCCGGATCTGCTATATTGATCATCAAAACGAGTAGATCGAAGCACCCCCGAGTTTCTTGAGGTATTATCTTCCCAATCCTCCATTTATTTTCAGTCAAGATTGGCTATTGTAGATGCATTTTTTCAAACATGGTGGAACCCTAAGATGAGTTATTAGTGATTTGTTTGATGAATATTTTGGGGATATACTGTTGAAGTATTCTTAGTTAACTTGCATAGTATTGGATTTAGAGAGAGCCCATTTTTTAGGATTAGGTTGAACCTATTATTTGTTAATAATTAGTTGTGATAGATTCTTTAGGATAAAATAGGTTGAAAAGAATTGGTGTTGGTAATGTGGTTCGTGATTTATATCTTTGGGATAATTTGTAGTAGTTCTCACACAATTTTGTATATGATGTGGTCATAATTTTAAGCATATATCATAACAAATCCATGTACCTTATTTTATAGGATGTTTGAGCCGGATAAATATCCCGGCCTTGATGATTATTACAAGGAGAAGCATCATGCTGTGCTTGTGGAAAGAGGGGAGGTAATTATGTATCTACATTATCATATTGTGAGTATATTGTGAGTAGTTTAGAGAAGTATATAAATTGTGCGTGTGATTTTTGTAGGTTCCTCCAGTACTTCGGTTGAGAGGCCACAACCCACGTGAGTCACTGAGGTATGACCGTCGCTACGAGCCTTATTTTAGAAGAATGGATCTTCTCCATTTTGTGCTCAACTTTAAAGGCACACCACCATGGCTGAACTCGACGGCCATTACCGCCCTTACGGACCGTTGGAGGCCGGAGATGCACTCTTTTCACCTTGCTCTTGGTGAGATGATCGTCACTTTGGAGGATATTGCGATGATCTCCGGTCTTCCGATCGAGGGCAGGGCTCTTACCGGGAAGGTGAAGTCCGAGGGGTGGCGACAAAGGGTTGCAGGTTTGGTTGGTGTTGAACCTCCCCCGTGGATTCATGAAACAAAGAAGGATCCTAGGCCATCTGGTGTTTTGTTCTCGTGGCTACAAGAACATTTTTACGAGTGCCCAGAGAATGCCAGTCCGGCTGTTGTGGAGAGGTACGCCAGGGCTTACTTATGGAATCTTTTGACCCAAGTGGTGTTTCCTGACGGCACGGGAGACACAGCCTCGTGGATGTTCTTGGACCCTCTTCGTAACTGGGATGTTAAGTGGAGTTGGGGGTCGGCGGCACTAGCCTTCTTGTACCGTCAGGTAATGCTAATTTGATGAATTTTCATTATATGAAAGAGTTTTTTGCATGTGATTGTTTAATGGGTATACAAATGTGCAGTTGGACGGAGCATGTATGAGGAGTAAGCCGAAATCTTGTCTTGGTGGTTTTGTTTGGGCCCTACAGATTTGGATGTGGGAGCGTATCCCTGTGGGCCGTAACTTGACCATTGCTCCGGAAGAACCTTGGGAGTGGCCTTTTGACGGGGATGAGGAGCGGTATCCCACTATCGCATACACGTGGGCTAATGTCCAAGTGTCTAGTATCGCAGCCATGGGGCGGTACAAGGCATACATAAGTGAGCTTGACATGCTTACTTACAACCAGGTAAATATCAAATGCCTTGCTATCAATTCAGATTTTTTGTTGTTGTGCATGAGCTAGTGACATGTTGTGATGTAGGTTAATTGGAGGCCGTACATGGTACTTAGGCAGTTCCCTTTGAGCAATATGTGCTTTCGTGACCAACATCTTTGGCGTGTGCGTTGCCCCATGATATGCTTTTTTGCGGTGGAGTGGCATCTTCCACATCGTGTTTCGAAGCAATTTGGAGTACATCAACGCACCCTGCTGGAGTATGTTGAGACAAGTGTGGTGCTACATAGGTGAGAGTTTTTGTACCATATGTTGATCCATGTGTAACCACTGAAAAATGAAATTGATACCGATACTTCTCATGCTTTGTAGGACGAGCCGGCAACACAACAAGAATGTCATTAATTGGGAGGATCACCATCTTATGTGGGTGGACATGTGGAATGCTCAGAGGAATGCCCGAGTTGAAGATGATCACACACCTGACAACGACGAGGGGGCATATTTAAGGCATTTGGAGTGGCTTCGCAAAGAGTACAGAGTTATCCTTAAGGGTGCTTGGACTCGTGCCGATTGCTTGGAAGTAATGCCAAGTGAGGCTGCTGATGGTGCATTCAACAACTCTATTAGGGAGACCATTGGAGCGCACCTAGATTATGGCCCTCTGCATGACCGAGTGGTATGCCTTTTTGTCTCTTTTTTGAACATGTGTCATTTCTTCATGAGTGGTGTGTCACTTAAGTTTTATTCAGGGCACGAAGCTATGGAGATGTATCAATGATAGTAATGTGGTGCTTGGCCGCGCACCTGGTAGAGAAACGGACGGTCTCGTTAGGAGTACTCTACAGGTTAGAGGCCTTTTTAATATGAACATTTATTTTATATCATGTGAACTTTTTTTGCATATTTACATGTCAATGCCTTTGCCTCTGCAGAAGGTTGTGAATCATTGTCGAACACTAGCTGCTTTACTCTCTTGCCATGGCGGTTCATCAACAGATGTGCGTGCACGTGCTCAGTATAGAATGGATGTTCTTTCTTCCGCTCGTCCATCTTCGAGCCAAGCACGTGGTTCTTCCGCTCGTCCTTCTTCCAGCCGAGGAGGTGCTTCTTCTAGCCGAGAACGGATTGATGAACAGGAAGATGAAGAGGAGGAGACAGACTACGATGCGGATCCGGACTATGTGGAGCTTGGGGATTCACAGATGGAAGATGCTCCACAGCCAACTCAACCTTCTCAGCCTTCTGAAGAAGCACGCCGAGTTAGCTCAAGGAACATCCGACGTCCTGGATGGCAGAGCACTCCAGAGGGCTACGTCAACAGGGGAAAGATGGCTGCGAAAAGAGGCAAGAAGTGAAGTGATGACTGATGTGAGCTTGTTAGTTCTATATCTGGTGAACTAGAAATGTAGTTAGCTTTTCAGATGGAGCAAACTTGTTAGTTCTATATGTGATGGACTTGTTATTTGTATGTCACCAAGACTTGTGAATTACTATGTAGGCTGGATCATGTTAAGTTCGTTGCCAAAAAATGTCTCATTGCTATATTGTTGCTGTACTTGGCATTTATATTGTGAAAACTGTTGGATCATTAACTAATAATATGTTGCTGTACTTGGAATGGTTTGCTGTTATCTGCATAAAAGGTCAGAAATGCCAAAGACATTGGCGTTTGTATGTGGCCTGGAAACACCGCAAGGTTTGGCGTTTCTGGTGTGAACGGCAACGTTTCATGTACGTGTCCCAGGCAACCTCTGTCTTAAAGGAACGCCAAGCCACGTGAAGCGTTTCTGTGTAGAGCGGAAACGCCAGGACCTTTGGCGTTGCAAGCGTACACCACAACGTTTCGTGGAGGAACCCTAGGCAGCTTCTGTCTTAAAGGAACGCCAAGCCAAATTCAACGTTTCTATGTAGGTGTGCAATGCCATGATCTTTGGCGTTGCCAAAGTGCAGTTAAACGCCAACTGGTTTGGCGTTTCCGTCAGAACAGGAAGTCAAAAACAAACTCCAAAGCAATTTGGTGGTACACATAGTTCATCAAATAAAGTAATACATACAGAGGAGTCTAGAGCAATTGTTACATCACATAGTTCACCACATAAAGGAGTACACATAGAGGAGTCTAGAGCAATTCTGACATCACATAGTTCACCACATAAAGGAGTACACATAGAGGAGTCCAAAGATATTTAGAGTACACATAGCTCACCACATAAAGGAGTCTAGGCAACAACAAGGTTCAAGATGAAATGCACACGAAGGTCCAAAGCATGGCACAGTTCACATCATAGCTCTATTGTGTAGAGCAAGGCCCCTTTCCCTTCTTCTTCTTCCTCTCTTCTTCTTCCTCCTCCTCCCTTTTCCTTATGAGATGAGCCTCCTTAACCACCCTCTCCATGAATATCTTGTTCTTCCTCTCCTCTTTTTCAGCTGCGAATGCCCAAAGCTTCATTGTTCTTTCTTCAAAATCCCTTTGACGCTTCTTTTGTGCCTCCTCACATTTCCTCACCAACGCTTTCTGCCTAGCGTGACACTCATATGACGCTCTCAACAATTCCTGATTCTCAGCTTCAAGCTCCTCTTCCTTCTTCTTCTTTAGTGCGGCTTCATCCTCCTCTCTCAGCTTCTTCACAGCCTTCTCCCACCACCCCGCCATCTCACCTTCGCCATCCTCAAGCCCCTTCATTGTTGCCTTGTTGGGTTGAGAAGCCGCCATATCTATGAAAAAAATACTCACTATCAGCAATCAACTTGTCGATTTCACCGGAGTGCTTCAAAAAATACTCATTTAGCTTGTAAAAGGTATATTCCGCTATTGCCGTCACCGGCAACTGACGGGCACCCTTCAAGACAAAGTTGAAGCACTCAACAAGATTGCTTGGCATGTCACCATATCTCATGCCTCCTTCGTCACATGCCCGTGACCACTTGTGTCTCTCATCAATATTCCTTTCTAAGAAATCTTTCCCACCTTTGTTTGCCTTCTCATAGATTTTGTTCAAGCGTGTCGTGAATGACTTAACAGAGAAGGCTACACATGCGGAGTTAAGATCCTTACAAAGATCCTTGTTTTTGCAAGCTCTGTAAAAGTTTGCAACGAAGTGCCTCATACACCATCGGTGGTGAAGCCTCGCATGCCCTGGAATATGAATATCCACGGCCTTCAATATGCCTTGGTGCCGATCGGATATGATGCATACCTCCCTATTCGGAGGAATGATCGTGCTCCTAACAAGTCTCATGAACCATTCCCAGTTGTCTTGGTTCTCCACGGAGACCAAAGAAAATGCCACGGGCAACACCTGATCGTTAGCGTCATGTGCCATTGCTATCATGAGTGTGCCCTTGTATTTCCCTGTCAAGAATGTCCCATCTATAGACAGAACCGGTCGACAATGCTCAAAAGCTGCAATGCATGGGCCAAACGTCCAAAAGGCACGACGGAACACTCCTTCAATATCTTGGACATAGTGGTACATTCCTGGGTTTTTATAAGACATCGCTCCCAGCAACCTAGGTAACATGTTGTAAGCCTCTTCCCATCCACCGTACAACATTCTGAGAGCGACTTGCTTGGCCTTCCATGTCTTCCCATACTTTGACCTTATATCCGAACTTATCTTCAATCCAACTCATCAACAACTTCACTTTAATGGTTGGATCCTCGGATATATGTTTCTGGTATTTATAACCAATGAATTCCGAGGTTAGTTGACGGTGTGTCACCCGTGCTTCTACGGCCGGCGGTGTGCATTGGTGAGTGGCTTTGCAACTAGTTATCTTCCACCAACCATCTTTCGTGAGTCTTCCATTGACTTTCCATTTGCATCTTTCTACCTCACATTTCACGGTGTATCGCTTGTTGCAGTCCGAGTGAACAACTATGAAAGGCCTATGGTGTTTGACAGCATACTCACACAACCATATCCTGAATTCTAGCATGTGCTCGAACATCAAACCTTTCCTCAAGTACGACATCAAAATCGCGTCGGGTGTACTACTTGGGAACTGTCTAGCCTCAATTGTCTTGCTCATGCCACCGTCAACTATAGCCTTATCTGCATGGCTAACATCACAAAACAAGGGAACTTTGTGATCCCTACCGGTGAATTTTGTGTACCACTCTGCTTCTTTCTCAGTCAAGCCATCTTCGTCCAACTCATTCACCGGGCCTTCATCATCCGAGTCATCCACACAAGCACGCTGATAGATAATGTCAGGATCCATGTCCTGATGCCTTACTTCGGCCTCTACGTCACCAACAATGTTGTGATGCCTCTCATACTCTTCGTCGGAGTCATCACCATCATCTTTCATCGGTGCACTACCTCCGAATCATATAGGGGATACTCATTGGCTTCAGCTTCAACTTTATGCTCAACAATAGGCGGCACACTACAAACCGGGCTCACATCATCTACTAAGGTTTGGTTCAAGTCAACATGAAAGAGAGGAGCCTTCACCACCTTACTTGCAAATACTTCTAGTGACTTGACTGCCGAGGATGCAACAACCTCCTTATATGCAACCCAATGCAAATTGGACTTGATAGGCATTGTCTTCATTCGACACTTGTGTGCCGACCCAACATCATATCTTCCTACTAATTCAACTTGGTCACTTGCATCCACCCACTTTAATCTTATCCGTGTTTCTTCCACAATCTCTTCATAACTAGGTGTCTCAAGAAATATCAATACTTCCTCATACTTGTCAACAATATCCACATTCATGAATGCCTCTTTGTCAACATAATGAATATTCACAATCTTGTCCATCTAAAAAAGGGGAACATAAGTATAAAAATGTACAATGCTAAATATACCACATTGCTAACAAAACCACTAACACTAACCCTAAATCTTAACATTAGGCATAACCCTAACCCTAAATCTTAACATTAGTCATAAACCAAACAATAAGGCATGCTCAACAACATCACAATGCAACACCATTGGAACAACAATACTAAAAACATCACATTATACATCCATGTTCAAAACTAGGGTTAGGACCAACAAGAACAAATCAATTCAAATGGGCAAATCCAACCAATAAAAAATTGTGAGATGAAGGAGGTTACCTCAACGAACGAAAATGACACCGGATCCACGGACCAACCCAATCGATTTGCAAAGATTTGAAAGGGGCTAAGTGAGGGACACAAAGGGGGAAAATGGCAAGAGCTCGGGATAGGCCAATGGGGGAGAAGAGATTGAGTGGTGAGTGGTGGGTGCAAGCCCCACGACCACCTAAAATATCTGCACCAGAAACGCCATTGGTGCTGGCGTTTCTAGAAACGCTAGCTGGGTCGGCGTTTCTAACCCGCCACGTCAGCTTGCAACGCCAACTCGGCCTGGCAGTGGGCCAGGTAAGAAACGCTAGCTGGCTCGGCGTTTCAATGTGGCTGGAAACGCCGCGGGCCCTGGCGTTTCTAAAAGGGTCAAATCGTGAAATACTTCCACGCCGGGTTCAGTTTGTGACGATAAACGTGCACAAGATCAAAACAGTGATTTCGTCCTCGGCACTACCTCTCTGCCCCAGAACTTGTCAGGATAGGCTGAGGGCGTCGAGTATGAACCATTCGTCTCCCAGGCCCAAAGAATGGAGTCCCGCTGGCCCTCATGAAGGCAGGGCCCTTCTGTTGCGGTCCACAGCGCAAGCATCTCCTACAGCTGTTCCGAGCTGAGCTCTGGCGCAATGTCACGAGCCCAGTCACCGACTAACAAGGCATGTTGGACAGTGCACTCCGCGCGAGCTCTCGACAATACCCTCTCACATGCTAGGCGCCAGCTCTTGAACTCTTTAGCCACGTAGCCATCGATCTTCCCAGAAACGCGTTTTCCTCCTGTAGCCAATTACTGCACAAGCCGCAGTCCTGAATAATTGCATAGACTCTTCTGGCACTGTGATTTTGAATTCAGCCCATGGCTGAGATGGGTCTGACCTTTGCAACCACAGTCAGCGAGCCTGCATAGCTTTGTTGAGCCACCGTCGGTTTGGCACCCCAAGGCCTTCTGACCAGTTGGGCGCGCACACCAAATCCCAAGCTACAGCGCAATGCCCCCCAGAAGCTTGCTCCTTCGCGCACCAAAGGAAGCCCCAACAGATTCTATTCATCAATGCGATCGTCTTCTGTAGGATGTCCAGCGCGAGCATCACGTGTAACGGAATGACACTGCGAACAGATTGTACAAGAAGGAATCGTTCACTCATTGGCATCATAGCCGCTAGTATTGGAGTTAGAAAAATTCAAGGTGATGTTTAGCCGGACACGGGATGCATCAAGATCGTTATATGGCCAAAATGGGGATGAATGCTTATGCTTTTTGTGCGACGGGAATGGCAAACAGAGCTCATGTACCCTCCTCTTCTTTATACGCATTTTGGAAGCGTGTAGAAGGTTGGTTCAAAGGAGATATGTGTACGGAAGATGCATGGACAGCGTCCAGTAGGGTGGTGCTGCCCGTATTCCGCTCTAGCATGCAAAACGTAGACAACTCACCTAACCGAATGGTTTGTAAGGGCATCTCGGGAGGATACGGGATCAAGTCCGCAGACATTGATAAAGGAAGTCGGACATTGTATACATTTCATATTTGGATGAAATTCATGCAAACTCGGTGGATTTCATATAAACCAGACGAAATTCATTATATTTCGGACATACTTCAACTAAAAGTGGAGTTCATCCGACTCTGGAGATATAATTTCGGGCATAATTCAACTAATCACCTAGTCTAATCTAATGCCGGCCGCGGCGGATCTCCATTCCCACGGCATGACTACCCTACATTCGGTTTCGCTACTCATCGGCCTGTCGTGAGCCTTGGATGTAGCCGGAAGGACACCTCCGCCATATCTTCCCTATGTCTGGCTGCGCTGCTCATCGAAGTGGCCATGCTTCAGCCAGAGGGTAAGAGTGGCTCATCCACTTCCGTGAAACCGGGACAGGGGTTGACGATGGTTTGTGCTGAACCGGGTAAGACACCGGTTGTGCGACGCGGTGGCGGTGGCCATTGTGGGACCCAAGCGGCGGTGGCCTCCCATGGTCTAGTTTTCCTCCGTGTCGGTGGCTGCTGCAGACGTGTTGGCCTCCTCTGCCTACAGGGCACGGTTCCACTGGCGTTTGTGGCGAATGGCGCGGGAGGAGTGGGACGACATGGCAGACACATTGTCCTTGCCACCGTGCTCCCCCAGCATGTCGGCGTGGAGCAACTGGCCACTCCTCTACGAATTGGCTTAGAGCGGCGTGTTGCTGCACCAGGGGCCAGTGTGGGAGGGGGGCGGCTTGCTCCTGCGATTGCCCACCTGTAGCCTCACCCATCGTACTGACGGCCTGGGACGACAAGGAAGGTGGAGCAGCAAGTTGCCTAGCTCCTACCAGGCGGGCTCGGCGGACCACCCAAGCCGGCTTTTATGCCGGAGAACCCCTCTTCCTTCTCACAGGATGCCATGGAGAGTGTGTAGAATAGGGTGAAGGGATGAGATGGGGAGGGGAGGTGTGGTGCGGCATCCATCCCTCTCATATTTCATTCTCTAAATCATACAAATCACGCAAAAGAAATCCCAAGTACTACATCTACGTACTACCCTAGCTAATCTTCGTCGTGGAAATGTCCACGACGAGGATGGCGGGCGTTGGCTGGACGGGCGAGTAGGAGGGCTCCGACTCACCCTCCTCCTGCTCGGCCTCATCCATGTAGGCGAACATGTCCGCCTCCTCCGCGGTCTCTTGCGCCTCCATCTCCTGCCGGCGATTGCGTCTTGCCTCTGCAGCCGACTCCGACCAGAGGGAATCGAGGATGACCTGCTGCTCCGCCTGCAGATCCCCGTTGCCAGCGGCCCGCCGGAACTGCTATCTTCTGTTGCACGATTCAGCCACTGCTTCTGTTGGTGGTGGACTGGTGGCGTCCAGACTCCGATTCGCTCGAGTACAAGTCTTGAAGAAGAAATGGGGGGCGAGAGAATATATGGCGAGGCCTGTTTGTCGGCGATCGAGCCGCTTTCATTTGTGCACGCACCCCATCTCGTTGTCGCCGTCGCTGGTCTTGGATTCCCATATGGAACGGGGTCGAACGTAGTATGCATTGGCTTTAACCCCAGTTCGATGGATGAGTTGACAATGTTGTATACATCGTATTCGTCCACAATGGATGAGTTGGTTTAGGCCTTAGGTTGGAGTTGGAGGAACCCCGGTTTAAACCAATCAGTCACAGGTACCAACGTCGAGAAATGGTGAAAGGAGAACATGTGTCTGCCCCAGCGCGCACATCATTTGCAATCCAGACGCTTACGTCAAATTTCAGTGCGGCATCGGCAACAAGCGTTCCACATGACATCATGTGGATTAAACCTAACCCAGGCTCGTATAAACTAAACATAGATGCGGCTTTTCATGATGATGGCACGGAGCTGTGGGGCTTGTCTTACGCAACCATTCCGGTGAAGCGATTGCGGGTGCTGCTGAATATACCATGTGTTGGATGCTGGATCGGCGGAGTCCTTAGCCATGCTCAAAGGATTTGAGCTACTCGAAAGACTAGGATGCTCGGGATTGACGGTGGAATCAGACTATTTGGACTTGATTAATGCATGCACTGGAGTCATTGAATCATTTGGTCCCTCCTCAGCTATATTTGCAGAAATGTTCGCAAAGGCACAACACATTGCTGGAATCTCCTTTCAGCATTGCAAGCGGGATGCAAATTTAGTTGCGCACAACTTAGCAAAACATTCATACGACTCGAAGTCTTTTATTTTTTGGGATGATGTCCCTCCTAGTTTCTACTTCCATTTTTTATTCATGATGTACTTTGTTGGCTTTGAAATAAAGTGCCGAATAGGCATTCCCCCTTACAAAAAAAATAGCTTTGCCGTTTTGGCAACTTGTTGGAGCACCCAGCCAGATATATGTGTTGCAATTAATGTGGAAATGTTGACTTCTTGAGCTCATTTTCGTTTCCAACAAGGACGAAGAGAACCTCAAAACTGCGATTGAAGCTCATAGGTCAATTTGTTGTCTCTGACATTGATGTCTAGAACAATATGGGCCTTCTGCCGCCACGAGCAGTTACCCAGAACATGTATGCAGATACATAGATAAGCTACAGGTCTATCCGAAAAGTCTGTATGCCTCATCAAGAAACAAACCCTTTATATATATAGCAGAACCAAACCCTTTCAGCTGTCCTTCATATCCACATCCACTTCATCCTCTGGCTTCGCATCCACTTCATCCTCTGGCTTCATATCCACCTCATCCTCTGGCTTTGCAGGTGGTGCTGGAAAAATCTCATTTACAAGAGCCACAAGTTCGTCGGCACGGTCATCTTCATCCTGCGGCACTCCTCGCTCGTCCTTGCAAAATCTCTTCCCACACTCCTCTACCATCTGCAACGGACAACGGACCAAATTAGATGAATGAGATCTTAACCTAAAACCTCAAGAAGATGGAAGGTGAGCCAACAAAACAGGCTGTGGTACTTGTTTGTGAACAGATGACTACAACACCCAACAATTCTCTCAAAATCTCTGGACAAGAAAATCGATTTCATTCTGCGATAGCGTAATGTTTTATAACAGGGATCAACGAGTGGCATAAGGTCGGTAGTTACAGTAATTTGGTACCCAAAACATTTGCCAATAAGATTTTGCATGCACATCTATACATGCGAAAGTACAGTATAATACACCCATGCTCAAAGAACAGAGCTCATCTATATTCTATACTAGTTTAATTAAACAATTAAAGATAAACAGATGACCTACAGATGCCAGAATCCATACATAATAACAAACATCCACCCTTGGGATAAGTTAGATTTCTTAGCGATAAATCAGGCACATATGTAAGCACACATTTCTGAAAAATGCATCATTGTTACCAAAATATATTTGCATCACTATTTCAGAAATCAGTCAAAGCCGGGCAATGTTGAGTGTTGAGTTCAATCTCTCATCATGATGAGGTATAAGCAAACTAAATACCATAACAAAAGACACTTCAATTTCAAGATGTCACAAATGGTCCAAAGTATCAGTATATTATATCTACATTCTTGGTTTGTATCAGCAAACATAGATAGCATACTAACGGGCAGCTTAGGATCAGCAAAATAAACATTGCAATACCGCATAAACATCAGCTGCTGAGGTTGGCCTCCAATTGATAATGTTTTGCTTGTCAGCATCGGTAAGCTTGAAACCCTCACATCTGTTTGCAAATTCAGTAACTGATTCCCTTGTCTGATTGCAAGCAGGAGTTTTCAGGAGGTACTCGTATACCTGTTTGTCACAACAATAAACATGAGACCAGTTTAAGCATACAAAAAAGGGACACGTATCAACAGGTTATTGAGCATACACATTGGGTCAAGCATCAGAGAAACAACATATACCTTACACTCTGATGCAGCAACGGCCCCCAAACATCCCATGGGATCAGTTTTTGCACCTCTTTTCCGTAAGAAGTCGAGAACTTCGAAGTTGGTGAGATGTCCTGCATTTGCTTTCACACTGCAGAACAATAAAGAGCTTTGGATATTCAGAACTCCAGATTAGGAAGACAGCTGATAGACAATGAAGATTCAGCTTTTAAATTATTCAGCATCTAGCTATGAAGTTCGAGAACTGGGACTAAACACTAAGGCGAAACAAAATTAGGATCAGTCTCAACAATTTATCTGCATAAATTCCCAATCAAACCAACTAATTCATCTGCGATAGGAGCATAGCTCAGGGACCATTATGTACTAAACTTAGTTTTGCAAAGGATTGCACAATAGAGAGAGCAGTTTACAGCTACGAGATTGCCATCGCACTGAAAAATTAAACAACAAATGAGTACTGACATCTTCATCGTCGCCACTGCCAGGGGGGACGGGAGCACAATAGATAGATCGATGCAGTGTTGGGGCTGGACTGGGCTGGGGCGGCGCAAATACGACCGACGAGTGTCTCGTTCCGCGTGCTAAGGGGCGGCGGCGTCGTGGTCTTGGTCAGGGCGGCGAGGTGGTTGGCTTCGACGGCGGTGACTGGCGGGGAGGTCGGAGAACAGCGGCGCGATGGTCAGGGGACGCAGGGTGGCGGCGCGCTCAGGGGCGTTGGGGATGCTGTGGCTAGTTAGCGGGAGGCTGGTGGCGGTGTCTCGCGAGCCGGAGCTGGAGGTTGGCGGCGGGCGTGTGCGAACGAAAGAGGGCTGGGCTAGGTTAGCAATTCGCTTGGGGAAGACGAGGAAGAAGGGCCAAAGGTGGCCAAATGGGCTGGTCAAGGCGTGCCCGGCCCGTAGTGGGCTGGCCCAGGGCTCGGCACATATATGATCGGGCAGTCGGCACGTGGCTCACTGCCGTGCCTAGGCCACGAGGCTGGGCACGTGTGCTGGCATGACACGGCCAGAAAAAAAAGAGTTATTTTATTTATTTTTACTAGTAAAAGGGCTCGTGCGTTGCAAGGAAAGAAAAATAATTATAATATTAAATGCCTATGACCACATTTTGCTGTATCACTCAAATACACTATCACTTTCTTTCCCAGTGTGTGTGCTGGTCCAGGTGGGGTGATTCCCAAACGTATTTTCCAACTGCTACCCTGTTGGGTTGGCCGGCCCAGGTGAGGTGATTTCCTTGTTTAAAACGTATTTTTTCAACTGTTACTGTGTGGGGGTTTTCTATTAGGCACGTAGTGACCTATCGTCTACCAGAATTCCCTATTTGCCGCTAACTGCGGCAACTAGTCGCCGCTTCGCACAGGGCGCAACTTACCTGGGCCAGCCCATTCGAGTGGTTTCGCTTCGCGAGATTAAAAACCGTGTGTGCTGGTCCAGGTGGGGTGATTCCCAAACGTATTTTCCAACTGCTACCCTGTTGGGTTGGCCGGCCCAGGTGAGGTGATTTCCTTGTTTAAAACGTATTTTTTAACTGTTACTGTGTGGGGGTTTTCTATTAGGCACGTAGTGACCTATCGTCTACCAGAATTCCCTATTTGCCGCTAACTGCGGCTAGTCGCCGCTTCGCACAGGGCGCAACTTACCTGGGCCAGCCCATTCGAGTGGTTTCGCTTCGCGAGATTAAAAACCGCAAAAAATTGTCACTCCAGGGGATCGAACCAAGGGCCTCTTGTATACATACACACCGCGGTAGCCACCGCGCCTAGCTCCTGGACATGCAGGAAATACAGTGCCAAACGCAAAGAAACTAAAAGCATTCCAAAAAACTTTTGTTCCTTCTACTGGTTCTTTCTAGTTTTTCTTCACAGTTTTATTATGTTCTTCATTTTTCACGTTTTCTTTATTTTTTTATTTTTTAATATTTTTCATTTTTCTTTGTAACCTTTTCAAAAAGTTCAAATATGGTTCAGAATTTTCCAAAATGTTATTTTTATCAAACTTTGTTCATATTTCGAAATACTGTACACATTTTCAAATTTTTTGTTCACAATTTCGAAAATGTTCCTGATTTTTTTGTTTGTTTTCTTTCTTTTTCATTTTCTTTTTCTACTCTTTTTTCAAAAGAAATTCAAATATTCAAATTTTGTTCGTATTTTGATAAAATTTTCAGTTTTTAGAAAAATGTTCTCCAAATCCAAAATTTGTTCCCATTACAAAAAAAAGTTCAAAACTTTCGAAATGCAGAAAATATACTGGATTTCATAAAATGTTCGCGCTTCCAAATTTCTTCGGAATTTTCAAAAGTGTTCTCTATTTCAAAATTTGTTCTCAAGATTCAAAAAAATGTTTGTGCTTTAAAAAATTGTCCATGCTTCCAAATTTGTTCTGTATTTCAAAATTTGTCCTCAAGATTCAAAAAATGTTCGTGCTTTAAAAAATTGTTCGCGCTTCCAAATTTGTTCAGGAGTTTTCAAAATTTGTTATCAAGATTCAAAAAATGTTCATGCTTTAAAAATTATTCACGCTTCCAAATTTGTTCTCCATTTCTAAATTTGTTTTGAAGATTGAAAACATGTTTGTGCTTTAAAAAATTGTTCGTTCTTCCAAATTTGTTCTCAGTTTCAAAATTTGTTCTCAATATTTAGAACACTGTGTACAAAAAATATACACTTTTTGTACAAAATATGTTCCTATGTACAAAATATGTTCAGAAATAAAAAAATGGTCGCATTTTTTCAAAATATACACTTCCAGAAAAAATCTACAATTTGTTTTAAGATGTTCACTACAGTGTGTAATTCTGGTTCGATACAGTAGACAAGTCCGATTGTACGGTTGTTCTAAGTTTTTATAAGTGCGCGTTGGATTTCTACAAGCAATACTAGTTAGCTAGACTGGTTGGGAGCATGCACTTCGAATCTGTAGGTCGCAGGTTCGAGTGGCGCCTCCCTTCCCTTTTTTTGCTTCCTTTTCTTTCCACCGGTACAGCACGACGGGCCAGCCCAGTCAGGCTGTGTTGTGCGTGGCGACCACATTTTGACGCAGAACGCGTCCAATAGGAGTTCCCTCGTCTACCCCCTACCTTCGATCCTATTTTTTGGCCGGCCTATTTTTGGGTTTATTCTTCACCGATTTTGGGGAGGCAAACCATTTTTTTTAAGTTCTTTAATTTTTCGTCTTTCTTTTCTATTTTTCCTTTTCTCTTTTACTTTTCTTTCTCCTTTTTTCAAACACCTTTTAAAATTTGTGAATATTTTTGTGAAATCATGAACAAGTTTAGAAAAATCATAAACATTTTATTTTACCACTTGAACATATTTTGCTTCCTTTTCTTTCCACCGGTACAGCACGACGGGCCAGCCCAGTCAGGCTGTGTTGTGCGTGGCGACCACATTTTGACGCAGAACGCGTCCAATAGGAGTTCCCTCGTCTACCCCCTACCTTCGATCCTATTTTTTGGCCGGCCTATTTTTGGGTTTATTCTTCACCGATTTTGGGGAGGCAAACCATTTTTTTAAGTTCTTTAATTTTTCGTCTTTCTTTTCTATTTTTCCTTTTCTCTTTTACTTTTCTTTCTCCTTTTTTCAAACACCTTTTAAAATTTGTGAATATTTTTGTGAAATCATGAACAAGTTTAGAAAAATCATAAACATTTATTTTACCACTTGAACATATTTGAAATCATGAACATTTTTTCAAATTTGCAGACATTCTTTGAATTCATAAACATTTTATATTGTATGAAAATATTTTTATAAAACTGAACGTTGCTTTGAGTCGGCGATCATTTTTAGAATCAACGAACATTTTTTTAGAAATTGGTAGAACAATTTTTGAAATCAACAAAGATTTTTTTATTTAACAAACATTTTCTGAAATGCGCGATCATTTTTTGAATCAGAGAATATTTTATGAATCAATAAACTATTTTGAATTCATGAACAGTTTTTGATTTTGTGGGCATTTGTAAAAATTCATTCTTTTGACTTGGTGGCCATTTTTTGAATTTCATTAACATTTTTAAGCACTTTTTAAAAATTTCGAATTTTTTTGAGTCCCATTTTATTTAAACTAGAAAATAAAAGAAAACTGAAAAGAAAAAGAGAAAATAAAAATAAAAAACAAATTCAAAAAACAGTCCGCTCTCACATGGGTCGGCCCAAACGGATGCGCCAAGTCTTCTCCTAGTGCGCAAAGCGCCGTATGGAAGGTCCCTACTGCGTGGGCCGGCCCAGGCGGGGGATCCTCTGTGCAAAACGTTTTTTGTCGCTTATAGATGGCATCGATGAGTAACATTTTACAAATTTAGAGGCAATTTCGTGATATGCCAAATTATATTCCCGAAACAGCCCGATACGATAAATTCTACGCGGACCAAGGTGCCTGGCTGTCGTGGCGGCCCGTGTAATACGTTGGGTACCTGTGCCACATGGAGCTAGGCACGCGTTCCGGTCCCTCCGATGAACTTTTATAATAATAGATCTGATCCTCTTTGTTGAGGGCTCGTTTTTCACCAAGTAATGGCGGCGACAGGTATGATATTATGAAGAGAAGATGGAACTGCGATCTTTGCAGCATACCGAGTTATATTCAACTGTAGCATCCAAAACATTAACGTGTGCATCAAGGGCGCTAGCTCGCGATGTCCACGTCGGACACCAAAGGACAAAACAAACACGACGCAGGACTGGCCACCCTCGCACGCGCAGTAGAGATCGATATCTAACCTAACCGCGCCCCATCCCCTCATCCACCGATTCCTCTCTCCCTCGTCTCCAGCCGTCGCCGCCACCACCTGTGTCCTCCCCGCAGCTGGCGCCCCCCACCCCTTCTCTCCTTCCCTCTCCACCCCCACCACCGGTGACCTCCTCCCCTCTTCCTCACCCCAGATCAAGCAGCGGGTCCGAATCCTGCCGCCATTCTCCTCATCGGGCCGCACGCGCACGTCGTCTCCACCTCTCCCCAGGAGCTGGGCTGGGGAGGGCGAAGATGCAGACAGTGAGGGGTGGAGTAGGAAGGCCGAAGACCTAGGCGGAGGACGCCTAACGGGGTGGAGGAGAGGCCAACGACAGGGACAAGGACGAGTAGCATCATGGATCTACAAGGAAGGGGAGGGCCGCCGGAGACACTCGTCGGCGAGCCTCCGAACAGGAAATCGGCGGGGAGCACGCCACCAAAGGGAAAGGGAGGGGGAGACATGTCGACGACTCGATGGGCCAAACCACGAACGCCCATCGGCGACTTCTGTTGGGGGCCATCCCGTTCTTTCTCCCCTCTGATGCCAAAACCAGTAGCCACAGCAAGAAGGTGAATCACCAACGAGGTGCACATGGGTGGCGTGAACAGATGCCTGCCCCATAAACTAGGTGCTCATCTATCTCTCTCTCTCACTCACTCACTCACTCACTCATGTTTTAGATTCCTAATGTGTGATTCATGTTTTTCTTTATTTCTTTTTCATTTTCATCTTGATCCCATTTAGGTAGAATGCTGCTCTGTTTTTCTGTCAATAAGCAAGTATATAGCTAGCCACTATCTTATAAATAGAGACAATGCTGATGCAGAAAGAAAGTTTCAAGAGGTTCAGAAAGCTTATGAGGTGCAACTCCATTTGAGGGAGCACTTGATTTTTGTTCAGCGTAGATGCTCATTTTGAGGATGTACAACTTTGATTAGTACTGACACATTCATTTTCGCCTCTTCTATGTAGACTCTGAAGGGTGCACAAAAAAGAACATTCTATGATCAGGTAAAAGTTTAATCCCTCTTATTATACATGTTTATGTTCCTTTGACTACCAGTGGCTGTTTCTTTTTGCATTATAAGGAATTACTTGCTTGAAACTTAAGATAATTAGACAACAATACCTTTTGACTAACTGTCCCATTATTTTTGCCTATACTATTTGCCAGGGTCATCAACCTGTCTAAAAAATTAAAACACCAAACTTTTAAGTAAGCTTGCCCAGAATCTCATGCTAACATGGAATCTGCATTGATAACTTCGGCTGATTTTACAGGTTGGCGCCGACCAATATGAGAAAGCTGCAGCTGGAGGTGGTGGGGGTGGTTGAGGGAGTTCCGGACTAGGGGGTGTCCGGATAGCCGAACTATCATCATCGGCCGGACTCCAAGACTATGAAGATAGAAGATTGAAGACTTCGTCCTGTGTCCGGATGGGACTTTTCCTTGGCGTGGAAGGCAAGCTTGGTGATACGGATATGTAGATTTCCTACCATTGTAACCGACTCTGTGTAACCCTAGCCCTCTCCGGTGTCTATATAAACCGGATGGCCTTAGTCCATAGGACGAACAACAATCATACCATAGGCTAGCTTCTAGGGTTTAGCCTCCTTGATCTCGTGGTAGATCCACTCTTATAACACACATCATCAATATTAATCAAGCAAGACATAGGGTTTTACCTCCATCAAGAGGGCCCGAACCTGGGTAAAACATCGTGTCCCTTGTCTCCTGTTACCATCCGCCTAGACGCATAGTTCGGGACCCCCTACCCGAGATCCACCGGTTTTGACACCGACATTGGTGCTTTCATTGAGAGTTCCTCTGTGTCGTCACCGATAGGCTTGATGGCTTCTTCGACCATCATCAACGACGCAGTCCAGGGTGAGACCTTTCTCCCCGGACAGATCTTTATTCGGCGGCTTTGCACTGTGGGCCAATTCGCTTGGCCATCTGGAGCAGATCGAAAGCTACGTCCCTGGCCGTCAGGTCAGATTTGGAAGTTTGAACTTCACGGCTGACATCCGCGGGGACTTGATCCTCGACGGATTCGAGCCACAGCCGAGCGTGCCGCACTGTCACGACGAGCATGATTTAGCTCTGCAGCCGTACAGAACCCTGGAGGCCGCACTCGAACCCGCTCCGATCTTCAATTCGGAGCCAGCTGCGCAGATCGAGGATGGATGGCTAGACACCGCCTCGGGAGCTGCAACCTCTACGGCGATAGAGCCGAACAATGACCTTGTCCCTCATGAAGCCCGTGACTCCGAGGTGCCGGACTCCTTGCCGGACTCCGAACCTCCCGCGCCCCCTCCGATCGAATCCGACTGGGTGCCGATCATGGAGTTCACCGCAGCGGACATCTTTCAACTCTCACCTTTTGGCGACATCTTGAGTTCGCTAAAGTATCTCTCGTTATCAGGAGAGCCCTGGCCGGACTGCGGTCAGGACGGTTGGGATGCGGACGACGAAGAAATTCAAAGCCCACCCACCACCCACTTGGTAGCCGCTGTCGACGATCTAACCGACATGCTAGACTACGACTCCGAAGACATCGACGGTATGGACGAAGATGCCGGAGACGACCAAGAACCAGCGCCTACTCGGCACTGGAAAGCCACCTCATCATATGACATATACATGGTGGATATCCCAAAGGATGGGAATGGCGAAGAAACAGCGGAGGACGACCCCTTCAAGAAGCAGCCCAAGCGCCGGCGTCAGCAGCGCCGCTCTAAATCCCGCCACAGCAAGAATGAAGACTCCGGTACCGAAGATAATAATACACCGGACAGTGCCGAAGACAACCCACTCTAGCAAGATGCAGCGCAGGAGGACGGAGACGCCAGCCCCCATGAGAGAGCGGCAGAAGAAGAGGTAGAGGATTATATGCCTCCCTCCGGAGACGAGGCAAGCCTCGACGACGATGAATTTGTCGTGCCTGAGGATCCCGTCGAACAAGAGCGTTTTAAACGCAGGCTTATGGCCACGGCGAATAGCCTGAAGAAAAAGCAGCAACAGCTTAGAGCTGATCAAGATCTGCTAGCCGACAGATGGACTGAAGTCCTCGCGGCCTAAGAGCATGAGCTCGAACGCCCCTCCAAAAGCTACCCTAAACGAAAGCTGCTCCCTCGATTAGAGGAGGAAGCGTATGAACCCGCGTCACCAGGAGACAATACGGCTGACCAACCACCCCGTGGTCGCGACAGAGAGGCCTCTAGGCCCTTCACTAGACCCGTACTCCGGCATCGCTCGAAAAGCATAAGGCCACAGGGGAACGCTCCGGACTTGCAAAATATATTGGAGGATAAGGCAAGACAATCAAGATCGATCTATGGATCGCGTGGGCGCCCCACGGTACGTGACGACAGCCGTCGCGCCGGACACAGTAAGTCCGGCCGGGTCGAACAAAATAGACAAAGTTCTTTTGAGCTCTGTCGTGATATCGCCCAGTACAGAGGCGCCGCACACCCACTATGCTTCACAGATGAAGTAATGGATCATCAAATCCCCGAAGGGTTTAAGCCCGTGAATATCGAATCTTACGATGGCACAACAGACCCCGCTGTTTGGATCGAAGACTATCTTCTTCACATCCATATGGCCCGCGGTGATGATCTTCATGCCATCAAATATCTCCCCCTCAAGCTTAAAGGACCAACCCGACATTGGCTTAACAGCTTGCCAGCAGAGTCAATTGGGAGTTGGGAAGACCTGGAAGCCGCATTCCTCGATAACTTCCAAGGCACGTATGTGCGACCACCAGACGTTGATGACCTAAGCCACATAATTCAGCAGCCAGATGAGTCGGCCAGACAATTCTGGACACGGTTCTTAACTAAGAAAAACCAAATCGTCGATTGTCCGGATGCAGAGGCCCTCGCGGCCTTCAAGCATAACATCCGCGACGAGTGGCTTGCCCGGCACCTGGGACAGGAAAAGCCGAAATCCATGGCAGCCCTCACATCACTCATGACCCGCTTCTGCGCGGGTGAGGATAGCTGGCTAGCACACAGCAACAACCTCAGCAAAAATTCTGGTAGTCCGGATTTCAAGGACCAAAATGGCAGGTCGCGTCGTAACAAAAATAAGCGCCGCATCAATGGCGACAATAGTGAGGATACGGCAGTCAATGCCGGATTCAGAGGCTCTAAACCCAGTCAGCGGAAAAAGCCATTCAAAAGAACTGCTCCGGGTCCATCCAATTTGGACCGAATACTCGACCGCTTGTGCCAGATACACGGCACCCCTGAAAAGCCAGCTAACCACACCAATAGGGAATGTTGGGTATTCAAGCAGGCATGCAAGTTAATTGCCGAAAACAATGACAAGGGGCTGCATAGCGATGACGAGGAAGAGACCCGGCCGCCGAACAATAGAGGACAGAAGGGTTTCCCCCCACAGGTGCGGACGGTGAACATGATATACGCAATGCACATACCCAAAAGGGAGCGGAAGCGTGCGCTAAGGGATGTATACGCGATGGAGCCAGTTGCCCCGAAGTTCAATCCATGGTCCTCCTGCCCAATCACTTTTGACTGAAGGGACCACCCCACCAGCATCCGCCACGGCGGATTCGCTGCATTGGTCTTAGACCCAATCGTCGATGGATTTCACCTCACCAGAGTCCTGATGGACGGCGGCAGCATCCTGAACCTGCTTTATCAGGATACAGTGCGCAAAATGGGCATAGACCCCTCAAGGATTAAACCTACCAAGACGACCTTTAAAGGCATCATACCAGGTGTAGAAGCCAATTGTACAGGCTTAGTTACACTAGAAGTGGTCTTCGGATCCCCGGATAACTTCCGAAGTGAGGAGTTAATCTTCGACATAGTCCCGTTCCGCAGCGGCTATCATGCCTTGCTCGGACGTACCGTGTTTGCAAAGTTCAACGCGGTGCCGCACTATGCATACCTCAAGCTCAAGATGCCAGGCCCTTGAGGAGTCATGACGGTCAACGGAAACACTGAACGTTCTCTCCGAACGGAGGAACATACAGCGGCTCTCGCGGCAGAAGTACAATGCAGCCTCTTAAGGCAATTCTTGAGTCCGGCCGTTAAGCGGCCGGACATAGCTAAGCACGCCCGGAGTAACCTACAACAAGACCACCTGGCACATTCCGAGCACACGTAGCAGTGCGGCCCCAACCCCAGCCCCTGCAAAACGTCAAAACTGGGCCTTCGCGTACACCATTACGCTCTGAAGATACCATGGGCATGGGGAGAGGGGCATGACCACGATAAGCCCAGACTGCGGCTCAACCACACCAGGGGCTCTCAAGTGTGTCGTTCTTTTTTTTTCTTTTTACCTTTTATTTTTTACCCACAGGACTCCGTTCGTCAGAGGCCCTGTCCGGCAGCAGACCTGCCGAACTCACGATGTAACAGCTGTTGGGGAACGTTGCAGAAAATTAAAATTTTTCCTACGGTTTCACCAAGATCCATCTATGAGTTCATCTAAGCAACGAGTCTAGGGAGAGAGTTTGCATCTACATACCACTTGTAGATCGCGTGCGGAAGCTTGCAAGGTGATGATGTAGTCGTACTCGACGTGATCCAAATCACCGATGACCAGCGCCGAACGGACGGCACCTCCGCGTTCAACACACGTACGGGACGGGAGACGTCTCCTCCTTCTTGATCCAGCAAGGGGGGAGGAGAGGTTGATGAAGATCCAGCAGCACGACGGCGTGGTGGTGGATGCAGGGCGTCACAGCAGCAGGGCTTCGCCGAGACTACGAGGGAGAGACGTAACGGGGGGAGGTGGAGGCGCCAGGGGCTGGTGTATGAAGTCCCTCCTCTCCCCCACTATATATAGGGGTGCCAGGGGGGCGCCGGCCCTAGTAGATGAGATCTACTAGGGGGGCGGCGGCCTAGGGGAGGTTTCCCTCCCCCCCAAGGCACCTAGGGGTGCCTTCCACCACTAGGACTCCTCCTAGGGGGAAACCCTAGGCGCATGGGCCTATAGGGGCTGGTGCCCTTGGCCCATGATGGCCAAGGCGCACCCCCTACAGCCCATGTGGCCCCCCGGGACAGGTGGCCCCACCCGGTGGACCCCCGGGACCCTTCCGGTGGTCCCGGTACAATACCGATAACCCCGAAACTTGTCCCGATGCCCGAAATAGCACTTCCTATATATAATTCTTTACCTCCGGACCATTCCGGAACTCCTCGTGACGTCCGGGATCTCATCCGGGACTCCGAACAACATTCGGGTTTCTGCATATCCATATCTTCATAACCCTAGCGTCACCGAACCTTAAGTGTGTAGACCCTACGGGTTCGGGAGACATGCAGACATGACCGAGACGCTCTCAGTCAATAACCATCAGCGGGATCTGGATACCCATGATGGCTCCCACATGCTCCTCGATGTTGTCATCGGATGAACCACGATGTCGAGGATTCGATCAAACCCTGTATGCAATTCCCTTTGTCAATCGGTACGTTACTTGCCCGAGACTCGATCGTCGGTATCCCAATACCTTGTTCAGTCTCGTTACCGGCAAGTCACTTTACTCGTACCGTAATGCATGATCCCGTGTCCAACACCTTGGTCACATTGAGCTCAATATGATGATGCATTACCGAGTGGGCCCAGAGATACCTCTCCGTCATACGGAGTGACAAATCCCAGTCTCGATCCGTGTCAACCCAACAGCTACTTTCGGAGATACCTGTAATGCACCTTTATAGTCACCCAGTTACGTTGTGACGTTTGATACACCCAAGGCACTCTTACGGTATCCGGGAGTTACACGATCTCATGGTCGAAGGAAGAGATACTTGACACTTGCAAAGCTCTAGCAAAACGAACTACACGATCTTTTATGCTATGCTTAGGATTGGGTCTTGTCCATCACATCATTCTCCTAATGATGTGATCCCGTTATCAACGACATCCAATGTCCATAGTCAGGAAACCATGACTATCTGTTGATCACAACGAGCTGGTCAACTAGAGGCTTACCAGGGACATAGTGTGGTCTAAGTATTCACACGTGTATTACGATTTCCGGATAATACAGTTATAGCATGAATAAAAGACAATTATCATGAACAATGAAATATAATAATACTTTTATTATTGCCTCTAGGGCATATTTCCAACAGTCTCCCACTTGCACTAGAGTCACCAATCTAGTTACATTGTGATGAATCGAACACCCATAGAGTTCTGGTGTTGATCATGTTTTGCACGCGAGAGAGGTTTAGTCAGCGGATCTGCGACATTCAGATCCGTGTGCACTTTGCAAATCTCTATGTCTCCATCTTGAACATTTTCACGGATGGAGTTGAAACGACGCTTGATGTGCCTGGTCTTCTTGTGAAACCTGGGCTCCTTTGCGAGGGCAATAGCTCCAGTGTTGTCACAGAAGAGTTTGATCGGCCCCGACGCATTGGGTATGACTCCTAGGTCGGTGATGAACTCCTTCACCCAAATCGCTTCATGTGCTGCCTCCGAGGCTGCCATGTACTCCGCTTCACACGTAGATCCCGCCACGACGCTCTGCTTGCAGCTGCACCAGCTTACTGCTCCACCATTCAACATATACACGTATCCGGTTTGTGACTTAGAGTCATCCAGATCTGAGTCGAAGCTAGCGTCGACGTAACCCTTTACGACGAGCTCTTCGTCTCCTCCATAAACGAGAAACATGTCCTTTGTCCTTTTCAGGTACTTCAGGATATTCTTGACCGCTGTCCAGTGTTCCTTGCCGGGATTACTTTGGTATCTTGCTACCAAACTTACGGCAAGGTTTACATCGGGTCTGGTACACAGCATGGCATACATAATAGATCCTATGGCTGAAGCATAGGGGATGACACTCATCTCTTCTTTATCTTTTGCCGTGGTCGGTGACTGAGCTGAGCTCAGTCTCATACCTTGTAACATAGGCAAGAACCCCTTCTTGGACTGATCCATTCTGAATCTCTTCAAAATCTTATCAAGGTATGTGCTTTGTGAAAGACCTATGAGGCGTCTCGATCTATCTCTATAGATCTTGATGCCTAATATATAAGCAGCTTCTCCAAGGTCCTTCATTGAAAAACACTTATTCAAGTAGGCCTTAATGCTGTCCAGAAATTCTATATTATTTCCCATCAGGAGTATGTCATCTACATATAATATGAGAAATGCTACAGAGCTCCCACTCACTTTCTTGTAAACGCAGGCTTCTCCATAAGTCTGCATAAACCCAAACGCTTTGATCATCTCATCAAAGCGAATGTTCCAACTCCGAGATGCTTGCACCAGTCCATAAATGGATCGCTGGAGCTTGCATACTTTGTTAGCGTTCCGAGGATCGACAAAACCTTCCGGCTGCATCATATACAGTTCTTCCTTAAGATGCCCGTTAAGGAATGCTGTTTTGACGTCCATCTGCCATATCTCATAATCATAGTATGCGGCAATTGCTAACATGATTCGGACGGACTTTAGCTTCGCTACGGGAGAGAATGTCTCGTCGTAGTCAATCCCTTGAACCTGTCGATAACCCTTAGCGACAAGTCGAGCTTTATAGATGGTAACATTACCATCCGCGTCCGTCTTCTTCTTAAAGATCCATTTGTTTTCTATCGCTCGCCGATCATCGGGCAAGTCTGTCAAAGTCCATACTTTGTTTTCATACATGGATTCTATCTCGGATTTCATGGCTTCAAGCCATTTGTTGGAATCCGGGCCCGCCATTGCTTCTTCATAGTTCGAAGGTTCATTGTTGTCTAACAACATGATTTCCAGGACAGGGTTGCCGTACCACTCTGGTGCGGAACGTGTCCTTGTGGACCTACGAAGTTCAGCAGTAACTTGATCCGAAGTACCTTGATCATTATCATGGTTTTCCTCTTCAGTTGGTGTGGGCATCACAGGAACGGTTTCCTGTGCTGCGTCACTATCCCGCTCAAGAGGTAGTACTTCATCGAGTTCTACTTTCCTCCCACTTACTTCTTTCGAGAGAAACTCTTTTTCCAGAAAGCATCCGTTCTTGGCAACAAAGATCTTGCCTTCGGATCTTAAGTAGAAGGTATACCCTACAGTTTCCTTAGGGTATCCTATGAATACGCATTTTTCCGACTTGGGTTCGAGCTTTTCAGGTTGAAGTTTCTTGACATAAGCTTCGCATCCCCAAACTTTTAGAAACGACAGCTTAGGTTTCTTTCCAAACCATAATTCATACGGTGTCGTCTCAACGGATTTAGACGGTGCCCTATTTAAAGTGAATGTAGCTGTCTCTAGAGCGTATCCCCAAAATGATAGCGGTAAATCGGTAAGAGACATCATAGACCGCACCATATCCAATAGAGTGCGATTACGACGTTCGGACACACCGTTTCGCTGAGGTGTTCCAGGCGGCGTGAGCTGTGAAACGATTCCACATTTCTTTAAGTGTGTACCAAATTCGTGACTTAAGTATTCTCCTCCACGATCTGATCGTAAGAATTTTATCTTTCGGTCACGTTGATTCTCCACCTCATTCTGAAATTCCTTGAACTTTTCAAAGGTCTCAGACTTGTGTTTCATTAAGTAGACATACCCATATCTACTCAAGTCATCTGTGAGAGTGAGAACATAACGATATCCTCCGCGAGCCTCAACGCTCATTGGACCGCACACATCGGTATGTATGATTTCCAACAAGTTGGTTGCTCGCTCCATTGTTCCGGAGAACGGAGTCTTGGTCATTTTGCCCAAGAGGCATGGTTCGCACGTGTCAAACGATTCATAATCAAGAGACTCTAAAAGTCCATCGGCATGGAGCTTCTTCATGCGCTTGACACCAATGTGACCAAGGCGGCAGTGCCACAAGTATGTGGGACTATCGTTATCAACTTTAAATCTTTTGGCATCTACACTATGAACATGTGTAATATTACGCTCGAGATTCATTAAGAATAAACCATTGACCATCGGAGCATGACCATAAAACATATCTCTCATATAAATCGAACAACCATTATTCTCAGACTTAAATGAGTAGCCATCTCGTATTAAACGAGATCCTGATACAATGTTCATGCTCAAACTTGGCACTAAATAACAATTATTAAGGTTCAAAACTAATCCCGTAGGTAAATGTAGAGGCAGCGTGCCGACGGCGATCACATCGACTCTGGAACCATTCCCGACGCGCATCGTCACCTCGTCCTTTGCCAGTCTCCGTTTATTCCGCAGCTCCTGCTGTGAGTTACAAATATGAGCAACGGCACCGGTATCAAATACCCAGGAGTTACTACGATTACTGGTAAGGTACACATCAATCACATGTATATCAAATATACCTTTGGTGTTGCCGGCCTTCTTATCCGCTAAGTATTTGGGGCAGTTCCGCTTCCAGTGACCCTTCCCCTTGCAATAAAAGCACTCAGTCTCAGGCTTGGGTCCATTCTTTGACTTCTTCCCGGTAACTGGCTTACCAGGCGCGGCAACATCTTTGCCGTCCTTCTTGAAGTTCTTCTTACCCTTGCCCTTCTTGAACTTAGTGGTCTTATTGACCATCAACACTTGATGTTCTTTCTTGATTTCAGCCTCTGCTGACTTCAGCATCGAGAACACTTCAGGAATGGTCTTTTCCATTCCCTGCATGTTGTAGTTCATCACAAAGCTCTTGTAGCTTGGTGGGAGCGACTGGAGGATTCTGTCAATGACCGCCTCATCTGGGAGGTTAATGTTCAGCTGGGTCATACGGTTGTGCAACCCAGACATCTTCAGGATGTGCTCACTGACAGAACTGTTTTCCTCCATCTTACAACTGTAGAACTTGTCGGAGACATCATATCTCTCGACCCGGGCATGAGCTTGAAAAACTAGTTTCAGCTCTTCGAACATCTCATATGCTCCGTGATGCTCAAAACGCTTTTGGAGCCCCGGTTCTAAGCTGTAAAGCATGCCGCACTGAACGAGGGAGTAATCATCAGCGCGAGACTGCCAAGCATTCATAATGTCTTGGTTCTCTGGGACGGGAGCGTCACCTAGCGGTCCTTCTAGGACATATTGTTTCCTGGCAGCTATGAGGATGATCCTCAGGTTCCGGACCCAGTCCGTATAGTTGCTGCCATCATCTTTCAGCTTGGTTTTCTCTAGGAACGCGTTGAAGTTCATGTTGACATTAGCGTTGGCCATTGATCTACAAGACATATTTGCAAAGGTTTTAGACTAAGTTCATGATAATAAAGTTCTAATCAAATTATGAACTCCCACTTAGATTAGACATCCCTTTAGTCATCTAAGTGTTACACGATCCGAGTCGACTAGCCCGTGTCCGATCATCACGTGAGACGGACTAGTCATCGTCGGTGAACATTTTCATGTTGATCGTATCTTCCATACGACTCGTGTTCGACCTTTCGGTCTCCGTGTTCCGAGGCCATGTCTGCACATGCTAGGCTCGTCAAGTTAACCCTAAGTGTTTTCGCTGTGTAAAACTGTCTTACACCCGTTGTATGTGAACGTAAGAATCCATCACACCCGATCATCACGTGGTGCTTAGAAACGACGAACTGTAGCAACGGTGCACAGTTAGGGGAGAACACTTCTTGAAATTTTATAAGGGATCATCTTATTTACTACCGTCGTCCTAAGTAAACAAGATGCATAATACATAATAAACATCACATGCAATTATATAGTTGTGACATGATATGGCCAATATCATATAGCTCCATTGATCTTCATCTTCGGGGCTCCATGATCATCTTGTCACCGGCTTGACACCATGATCTCCATCATCATGATCTCCATCATCGTGTCTTCATGAAGTTGTCACGCCAACGACTACTTCTACTTCTATGACTAACGTTTAGCAATAAAGTAAAGTAGTTTACATGACGTTATTCAATGACACGCAGGTCATACAAAAAATAATGACAACTCCTATGGCTCCTGCCGGTTGTCATACTCATCGACATGCAAGTCGTGAATCCTATTACAAAGAACATGATCTCATACATCACAATTCATCATTCATCACAACTTCTGGCCATATCACATCACATGATCAATCGCTGCAAAAACAAGTTAGACGTCCTCTAATTGTTGTTGCATCTTTTACGTGGCTGCAATTGGGTTCTAGCAAGAACGTTTTCTTACCTACGAATCACCACAACGTGATTTTGTCAACTTCTATTTACCCTTCATAAGGGCCCTGTTCATCGATTCCGCTCCAACTAAGGTGGGAGAGACAGACACCCGCCAGCCACCTTATGCAACTTGTGCATGTCAGTCGGTGGAACCGGTCTCACGTAAGTGTACGTGTAAGGTTGGTCCGGGCCGCTTCATCCCACAATACCGTTGAGCAAGAAAAGACTAGTAGAGGCAAGTAAGATGACAAAATCCACGCCCACAACAAAGTTGTGTTCTACTCGTGCAAAGAGAACTACGCATAGACCTAGCTCATGATGCCACTGTTGGGGAACGTTGCAGAAAATTAAAATTTTTCCTACGGTTTCACCAAGATCCATCTATGAGTTCATCTAAGCAACGAGTCTAGGGAGAGAGTTTGCATCTACATACCACTTGTAGATCGCGTGCGGAAGCTTGCAAGGTGATGATGTAGTCGTACTCGACGTGATCCAAATCACCGATGACCAGCGCCGAACGGACGGCACCTCCGCGTTCAACACACGTACGGGACGGGAGACGTCTCCTCCTTCTTGATCCAGCAAGGGGGAAGGAGAGGTTGATGAAGATCCAGCAGCACGACGGCGTGGTGGTGGATGCAGGGCGTCACAGCAGCAGGGCTTCGCCGAGACTACGAGGGAGAGACGTAACGGGGGAGGTGGAGGCGCCAGGGGCTGGTGTATGAAGTCCCTCCTCTCCCCCACTATATATAGGGGTGCCAGGGGGGGCGCCGGCCCTAGTAGATGAGATCTACTAGGGGGGCGGCGGCCTAGGGGAGGTTTCCCTCCCCCCCAAGGCACCTAGGGGTGCCTTCCACCACTAGGACTCCTCCTAGGGGGAAACCCTAGGCGCATGGGCCTATAGGGGCTGGTGCCCTTGGCCCATGATGGCCAAGGCGCACCCCCTACAGCCCATGTGGCCCCCCGGGACAGGTGGCCCCACCCGGTGGACCCCCGGGACCCTTCCGGTGGTCCCGGTACAATACCGATAACCCCGAAACTTGTCCCGATGCCCGAAATAGCACTTCCTATATATAATTCTTTACCTCCGGACCATTCCGGAACTCCTCGTGACGTCCGGGATCTCATCCGGGACTCCGAACAACATTCGGGTTTCTGCATATCCATATCTTCATAACCCTAGCGTCACCGAACCTTAAGTGTGTAGACCCTACGGGTTCGGGAGACATGCAGACATGACCGAGACGCTCTCAGTCAATAACCATCAGCGGGATCTGGATACCCATGATGGCTCCCACATGCTCCTCGATGTTGTCATCGGATGAACCACGATGTCGAGGATTCGATCAAACCCTGTATGCAATTCCCTTTGTCAATCGGTACGTTACTTGCCCGAGACTCGATCGTCGGTATCCCAATACCTTGTTCAGTCTCGTTACCGGCAAGTCACTTTACTCGTACCGTAATGCATGATCCCGTGTCCAACACCTTGGTCACATTGAGCTCAATATGATGATGCATTACCGAGTGGGCCCAGAGATACCTCTCCGTCATACGGAGTGACAAATCCCAGTCTCGATCCGTGTCAACCCAACAGCTACTTTCGGAGATACCTGTAATGCACCTTTATAGTCACCCAGTTACGTTGTGACGTTTGATACACCCAAGGCACTCTTACGGTATCCGGGAGTTACACGATCTCATGGTCGAAGGAAGAGATACTTGACACTTGCAAAGCTCTAGCAAAACGAACTACACGATCTTTTATGCTATGCTTAGGATTGGGTCTTGTCCATCACATCATTCTCCTAATGATGTGATCCCGTTATCAACGACATCCAATGTCCATAGTCAGGAAACCATGACTATCTGTTGATCACAACGAGCTGGTCAACTAGAGGCTTACCAGGGACATAGTGTGGTCTAAGTATTCACACGTGTATTACGATTTCCGGATAATATAGTTATAGCATGAATAAAAGACAATTATCATGAACAATGAAATATAATAATACTTTTATTATTGCCTCTAGGGCATATTTCCAACAACAGCCAGGGAAGGATAAAGGCTACAACGAATATACAGGTGATTTCCATTACGAGCATTTTATACACCAATCCGCAGCCAACCCCTGGAGGGGGACATGTTTAACAGTCCCATCCCTTGCTTATCGCACTATTTGTATCGTTCTGCATTCATAGCAGCACTTATTGAATAAAACAATGCAGCACCTTTTTGCTTATAATTGCATTTCTTTTTCATACATATGTTCATTTACGACATGTCGCATCCGTACACTTTGGTACGGTTAAAACACACCAGGGGCTTATGTTTCCCGCATCATGGTGTGATAAGTCCGAACACTTTCACAAGTGCGGCACCCCGAACTTATAGCATTATATGCATCAGCTCCGAATCATGTCTTGGGTCAATAGTTGGGTTTGCCCGGCTCCCATATTTTGGTACCTTACGTTCCGCTGTATCGGCTAAGGTAGCACTGGGAGAACCACTGCGATTGCGCCCCAGTTGAGCTGGGTTAACGCCTCAGTGGAGAAAGCTAAAACTGACCATCATGATGAGGCGAGAGCCGGTCGTTGTTCGAGAGGTTTTTGCGAGTCCTTAAAGACTTATGCCGCTTAGAGCGAGGAGCCAGATCTTGTCCGGCCCAGGCGTGGATAGCGCCCCAAATTCGTCCTTCCGAAGACTAGGGGCTTCGCTGAAATTTAAAATTATAGAATTCTATGGCTAAGTGAGAGTGTTCAAGCATTATAAGTTTGGTTGCCTTGTTCGCTGTGTTGAGCGCCTCCCTAGATGGAACCAAAAATGGGAACAAGAGTGCTCAAGTTTATCCTGAACACCCCAGCACTCGTGGCATGGGGGCTGAAGCCGACGACTTGCCATCTCTCAGATTTGATAAACAGCCGCACAGAAGGTAATATTTTAAATTAACAAGCGTTGCTTAGCGCATATGAACTAAGTTTTCAGCGCACAAGATAACAAAATGTGAGTCTACTCAAAAATTACATCTTTGGAGCACTCCCCCGTAATAGTGCAGGCGCCCTTCAGCACACTCTTATAATACATCTCGGGCGTGCGATGCTCCTTGCCCTCTGGTGGCGGGTCCGTCACAAGCTTCTGGGCATCCATCTTGCCCCAGTGCACCTTTGCGCGGGCAAGGGCCTGACGGGCACCCTCAATACAGGCGGAGTTCTTGATGACTTCAACCCACGGGCACGCATCCACCAGCCGCCGCACCAGGCCGAAGTAGCTCCCAGGCATGGCCTCCTTAGGCCACAGCCGAACTATGAGGCCCTTCATGGCCTGTTCGGCCGCCTTGTGGAGCTCGACCAGCTGCTTCAGCTGGTCGCTAAGGGGCACCGGATGTCCGGCCTCAGCATACTGAGACCAGAAGACTTTCTCCGTCGAGCTCCCCTCCTCGGCCCGGTAGAATGCGGCAGCATCGGACACGCTGCAAGGAAGATCTGCAAACGCTCCTGGAGAGATCCGAATTCGGGTAAGCAACAGGTAATTAACACTCACATGCTTACTTTGCATGAAAAATGCCTTACCCGCTGCTATTTTCTTCACCGCCTCAATCTCCTGGAGGGCCTTGTAGGCTTCGGCCTTAGCGGCTTTGGCAGTCTCAAGAGCCATTGCAAGCTCAGACTCTCGAGTCTTCGAGTCACGCTCCAGGCTCTCATGTTTTTTCATGAGATCCTGGAGCTCTTGCTGTACCTCCGCCACCCGCGCCTCCTGCTTCTCTCGCTCGGTGCGCTCCGCGGCCGCATTGCGTTCGGCCGCGGCCACCACCTTTTTCAGGGTCGCCACCTCGTTAGTGGCCCCTGCAATAACCCACGTTATCCTTGTCATTCTTTTTTCAACCAAAATCCTTTTCTATAAGGTACAATTTTAATAAGGTGTTACTCACCTTCCTTGTCCTCGAGCTGCTTCTTGGCACGGCCGAGCTTGTTCTCGGACTGCTCGAGGTTTTCCTTCAAAGTATTAACCTCCGCAGTCAGTGCGGCAGAGGTCAACAGCACAGCCTGCAATCACATATTGACATATTTATTATGACTCCTGTGTATATCTTTTTAGATCCTTAGTCCGGCTTTTCTTTCCGAACACCGAACCGAGCATCAGGGACTACTGTCTATGCGGTACCATTTTATACATATTGAAATACTTACCTCAAAGCCTGTTAGAAGGCTGCTGCAGGCTTCGGTCAGCCCGCTCTTGGCGAGCTGCACCTTCTGAATCACCGCACTCATAACGGTGCGGTGTTCCTCTTCGATGGAGGCGCCATTAAGGGCCTCCAGCAAGCTATCCAGCGCCTCCGGTTGGACGGAGGCTGCCGGCGTCACGGTCTTGCCCTTCTTACGAAGGGGTCGCCCGCCGGACTCCGGAGCCACTGTGGGTTCCGGGGCCGAGTCTGGTGCAAAGTCCGGGAGGTTGTCCTGCGACACCTCCGGGGCCCTCTCCTCCTAGTGGGTCCCTTCCTGGGATCCCACCTCGGCATCGTCCGCGTCACGGGGGGTGGAGGCAGTCGAAAGAGAATCCATATCCGACGCACCTAAGGACCCGCTCGATGAAGCGGGAAGATCATCCTTAGGCAGACTGCAGGGTTGTATGCGGCATTAGAAAGACATTATGTGGCGAAAAATAAAAACCTTGAAGTTATTCGCGAGTCTGGATACTTACGATCTCGCCAGGGGCTTGGCCCTTGGAGGCCAATCCTCGTCGTCGTCACTGGCGTTGGCGGAGCAGTCCGGGGGAAGAGTTTTTCCCTTCTTGGACCCTTCGGCCTCCCTTGTTGGGGAGGCCTTCCTTTTATTCCCTCCCCCCGCTGGGGGAGAGGCTTTCTTCTTCTCCTCATCGCCTTGGTGGGAGGAGTCGGCCTCGGATTCATCATCCGATAGCACCTGAAAACGGGAACTCTTCCGAGTCCCCGTGGCCTTCTTCTTGGCCTTCTTCTCCGGCACCACGTGGGGTGCCGGAGCCAGCAGCCTCGTTAGGCGGGCGTCCGCTGGGTCCTCTGGCAATGGGGCCGGACAGATAGTCCGTTCGTCCTTCGCCAGCCAGTCCTGTCAAAGGTAAAGGGAGTTTAGATCCCACATAGAGTCAAACTATGGAAAACAAGTGGCAAAATCACTTACCTCGTCAGCTGGACGCTGCGAGCAGAATCCGCGATCTTCGGTAGCGGATGCAGGAGCCTCGGCACCCTTGAACAGCACCTTCCAGACATCTTCGTACGTAGTGTCGAAGAGCCCGCTCAGAGTCTGGTGCTGCGCCGGATCGAACTCCCACATGTTGAAGCCCCGTCGTTGGCACGGGAGAATCCGGCGAATGAGCATGACCTGGACTACGTTGACAAGCTTGAGCTTCTTGTCCACCAGCTTCTGGATACAGGCTTGGAGTCCGGTCAGCTCCTCCGAATCCCCCCAGATCCGGCCACTCTCTTTCCAGGAGGTGAGCCGTGTAGGGATGCCGGATCTGAATTCGAGGGCCGCTGCCCAATCAGGGTCACGCGGCTCGGTGATGTAGAACCACCCCGATTGCCACCCCTTGATGGTTTCCACGAAAGTGCCCTCCAGCCACGTAATGTGGGACATCCTGCCCACCATGGCGCCTCCGCACTCCGCTTGGCTGCCCTTCACAACCTTCGGCTTGACACTGAAGGTCTTGAGCCACAAGCCGAAGTGGGGCTGGATGCAGAGGAAGGCCTCGCACACGACGATAAACGCCGAGATGTTGAGGATGAAATTCGGGGCCAGATCATGGAAATCTAGGCCGTAGTAGAACATGAGCCCCCGGACAAAGGGATGAAGTGGGAAGCCCAGTCCGCGGAGGAAATGGGGAAGAAATACTACCCTATCATGGGGCTTGGGGTGGGGACGAGCTCTCCCTCGTCAGGGAGCCAATGCGCGATGTCGCTGGACAAATATTCGGCGTCGCGCAGCTTCTGGATCTGCCCCTCCGTGACGGAGGAGGCCATCCACTTGCCTCCCGCTCCGTACATAGTTGGAGAAGGTTGAGGTGAGAAGTGCGGACTTGGGCGCTGGAGCTCGAGTTCGCGGAGATGGATAAGCCAAGGAGGAAGAAGGCACAGGTAAAAGGGTTGGATCTTTATCCCCTTATATGGGCGGACAAAAACATGTGTCCCCACCGGCCTGGTAAAACTCGCTTATCTCCCAAGCGTCACAATCAATGGCGCGGTTGGGTTACCCACGTCCGTATTGATGGGAATCCCGGAATAAGGGGAACACGATCTCTGCTTCGACAAGACGTGCCAAGGAAACCGCTTCGCTAAACGCGCGGAGGTGGAACAATAAAAACAATTCGAGTAAAGGCTTGGTAATGGTGTAACGTCACGCCACAAAATACGTCAGCAGATTGAACTTGTGTAATATTATTCTCTCTACGGTGGTATGTGGAATTTATTTTGCAGAGCCGGACACTATCCTGGTGTTCACAATCTTCTATAAATTATTCGGAGGAAGAACCCGCCTTGCAATGCCGAAGACAACATGCGCGCCGGACTCGTCGTCATTGAAGCCTGGTTCAGGGGCTACTGAGGGAGTTCCGGACTAGGGGGTGTCCGGATAGCCGAACTATCATCATCGGCCGGACTCCAAGACTATGAAGATAGAAGATTGAAGACTTCGTCCCGTGTCCGGATGGGACTTTCCTTGGCGTGGAAGGCAAGCTTGGCGATACGGATATGTAGATTTCCTACCATTGTAACCGACTCTGTGTAACCCTAGCCCTCTCCGGTATCTATATAAACCGGATGGCCTTAGTCAATAGGACGAACAACAATCATACCATAGGCTAGCTTCTAGGGTTTAGCCTCCTTGATCTCGTGGTAGATCCACTCTTGTAACACACATTATCAATATTAATCAAGCAGGACGTAGGGTTTTACCTCCATCAAGAGGGCCCGAACCTGGGTAAAACATCGTGTCCCTTGTCTCCTGTTACCATCCGCCTAGACGCAAAGTTCGGGACCCCCTACCCGAGATCCGCCGGTTTTGACACCGACAGTGGTCGATTCGATGCGGTTTTGGAAATCCTTTTGAGGGTATTTTCGGTGCTGCTGCTGGATGTACTGGCGGAATGAATGATGTATGCCATCTGTTCTAACTTATTAATCTCGTCTACTGTTTGTAGGTCCCAGTTTTGTGGTTGTGCTTCTTCTCAAACATCACACTTTTAGCATTATTATGTATGTTTCTAACTAAACAGAAAAGTTTCTGTCATTCGAAAATTAATTTCATCTTTATAATTTTCAGTTTAGGTGCTGCCTTTGTGTGTTAATCATTAAGCACTAGATAGCCCCTTATATGGCTGGTTCTTTTGTGATGCTCTCCTAAGGCGCCATACTACCCTCTTATGTGACAAATGGTTTCTCTATCTCAGAGATGGAACAGTTGTACTCTATATTGCAGCTTGCAGCATCCGGTGAGAAACCAAGGCAGTTCCTCAGCATGGCATATAACTCTCTTGACATGATTCTTTCACAAGTACCTGATAGCAATTTGAGACATGCCTCAGTTTGGAATAGGTCTGCATCATGGAGGTCTAAATGTTGGAGATAGATCCTTGGTCGAGGAACTCTTTTCAAACAACAAGATTCACGTGTGCTCTTCTTTGATAACATGTTCTTTGCTGCACTTCAGTATGGTTATTGCAGTCTATTTTATCTGAACTTGGTCACATAGTTGAGCAAAATGTAACCTCTAGCTTGCTCGAGGAGTACTATGTTCTTAACATTGGTTCAAGTAGTGCAGTTCAGGATGGTCCTAATTGTGTGCAATCAGCCAACCATTTAGTAGAACACTCACCTAGAACTGCAGCGCATCTATATGCCAGCAGCCAGCCTCTCACACTCAACTTTGCTGTTTGCGACTTAGTGAGCTACTCTGTTGTGTGTTGTAGGGAATCTGGGATTCTAAAATCCAGGTTTTATTCACTTCGTTGGAGGCTTCTTAGGATGCTAACTTTGCGTTGGTCATGTGCTTGTTATAAGTACATTATGCGTGCCTGTATCCAGGATACCTTGTGAAGAGACTGCACATATCTATAATTTTGTTGGACGGTTTATCCTAAAGATCATGGTCGTGTAAGTATAATACTTACTCTTTTGTGAACAGCAATGGCCTTATGTTGTAAAGTGTTATTTGACATGCACTTTGGAAGAAACACATTCCTCTGCGTCGTGCGTGAATAAGGATATGAACCATTATTATACAAGCAATTCTTGTAGTCATGGCGATATGTCCACTTGCTGTAGATGGTTTTCTTTTGCGCTTCATACGTCTTGTGTTGGAGTCGTTCATGAAGTAATACAATGCTAGTTGTGTCCTGTTAAAGAGTATTTATGCTTTATTTTTTGTTGCTTTAGTTGTACTATCAGATGATTCTTTTGTCCTTAATTACTGGTTGCTTCCTGCTTGTTTTTCTTCTTCACGCCGTATGAAAATGGAATTGCTTGTTTGTATGCCTTTTTTCATTGATAAAGTTGTCTAATATATACCTTGTTCAACTATTCCCCAATTTTTCATAATGGTACGAGCAACATTTCCCTAATATGTGTGGTTCATGTTTAATTGACCTTCTGATCTATGTTTGCTCCATAGGTAGATACCACTGTTTGAACTATGATTCTTGTGCGTGCGCGCACGCTGACAGTATCAAGGCGGACTACACGGGAAAGATGGCTCTAACCCTGCCTCCTCGGCTATGATCGTCGGCTGGCGGCGACGAGCCCTGAGTTCAGCTTGTTGAAGTGCGGCCAAATATTTTGGAGTTAATTTATCATGTTCTTTGATACCCATTTAGAATCCATCTCTCGCCCTTGCTCTCTCTCCGTCGGGACGCGAGCGCTAGGTACTGCTGCTCAATGGTCGTTGGTGTCAGTCGTGAATTCGCAATGATCAATGTGATCCAGCTAATTTGACGAGCCATCTGTGCGCATATGTTGCAACGTGCCACCGAGCTTGCTTATCTGTTCTCATGCCTTCTTGTGGCTCATGTACTCTGTAGTGAGCAAATGTTTGTACCAACAATCTTGTACATGATATCGTTTTCATTGATTTTGAAGCTACTGTAAAATCTGTATGTACTATGGTTGACTTGTCGATTTCTCGGGAGGAGGGGGGCAGCTGCAAGTCTGATAGTATTTCTGGGCTAAAAAGTTGGACCAAATCATGGTGATGCGAGCATGGTGAAAACACATTGGCTGTAGAGCCTAAAGTTATTTACCTGATGTCGCGGACTACCAAATAATATAATTTTTTTATTCTATAATTCTTCCTCACTAGGGCATTTTTTCTGTACAAATTTTTTGAAATTTCACCATCAACAGTTTCTTTTGCATCCCTGAGTATTCCTTAGTTTAACCTTCACATCTAATATTTGCCCATATGATCTGTCATTTCAGCCGGTGCGAGTTTGTCTTTTTAGTAGCAAGGCTTCAAAGTTGATGAATGATGAAGCCAGGCAAGCGAAGATTGTCAAGTTCCCAGAGTCTATTTGGAAGCTGACAATACATGCTCTGCCTGTCCAGGCATGGGCCCTATTGATAATAAAAGCAGGAACCATGGTGGTTAGATACAATGCAATACTTCGATGTCTGGCCGAATCAACGTTAACCCGTGAGTGCAAAGTATACTTATATAATTTTCTTAAATATACTCCCTCCATTTTTAAATATAAGACCTTTTAGAGATTTTGATATGGACTACGTACGGATGTATATAGATATATTTTAGAGTGTAGATTCACTCATTTTTCTATGTATGTAGCCCGTAGTGAAATCTTTAAAAGGTCTTGTACTCCCTCCATCCAGAAATACTTGTCAAAGGAATGGATGTATCTTGACGTATTTTTAGTTCTATATACATTCATTTTTATCCGTTTCTCAGAGACAGGGGGAGTATATGTAGGCATTCTCACTTCTGTAGCTCATTGGTTAAGAGGTACGAGTGGGTGGCCAGCTGCAAGAACAGTTGAATGTTACAACTATCAACACCGTGATAACTAGGCTGATATAAGTTGCCGACCTGAGTATCTGACATGTCATGGTGTTATAATTCATCTTTGATGTTCCACGAGGATGACCTTTGGTGGAAGTGTCACTTGTTTTCACTTGGAAATGTTCATGTTGTTTCTAAATCTCTGATAAGAAGGTGACCTTTCGTAGTTTTTCTTAGATTTCAATGATGGTAACATATTAGAAACATCAGATTATCTTTTGATGATGCATTGATAAGCATGTCGATTATAGTTTCTCTTTGTTTGTCATGTGGCAGTTACCATGAAACACTTGAATTGATCAGAGCTATTTTGTCGAATAAATAAACTTATATTTGGACTTACATAAGTGTGTTTTTGATTTTTGTTCGCTCATGCCAAAAGATTGGCTGAACTCTGAGATTGGCACATGATTGATTTTGACGTGCTTATCTTTTGATCGAATACCGTGTTTTCAACATGCATGTAGGATGGGGTGGCGCTTACGTATTAGGATGGCCAACATTGAAATTTAAGTGCCTGTGCACCTGGCTTGTGATCAATTGTTTGTAGGAGGTTCCTGGAATTTAATCATATTTTTGGCATTCTGGCAGCGTTTGATTGAAGCCGGTCATGAACTGATTGTTGATGCATGCAAAGTGGAAATGCATAAGGCTTAAAAGATCATCTAAGGAATTCCTTCCGCTTAAAGATCACCATCGGTCTACTTGAGTGGACTCATCCAACGTCAGGTCTGCCTTCTTACTCTAATGAGTGCAATTTGCTGATGTTATTACAAGGGTTTTCGTTTTATATTGGAAATAATATATGATTAGCAAGTGAGTCCCGCTTCGGTACAACCCCCATCTAAAACGTATAGAGGGTAGTATCGACATTTCACATATCATATCTTTTTTTGTATGTACGATGGGTTGTCCGCGAGACGTATACGCTAAAACGTATAGAGGGTAGTATCGACATTTCACATATCGTATCTTTTTTTGTATGTACGATGGGTTGTCCGCGAGACGTATACGCCGTATGTTTGTTCATTTGGCCCAACTCTGTGTTAACAGACGCCCCCACGCGTCCTGGGCTCGGCCCACTAATATTTTCTTTAACATTCTCAAAAGTAGATGCTGGTAGTGAGATTCGAACTCGTTACCTCTCTATATGAATCCACTAGCAGTAACCAACTGGGACACCTCAGGCTACTATGCTACATTCAACATTTGATTCATCTTATTCACGCGGCAGATGTGACGCAAAAAAACAGAACCGCCAGGGATCAAATCAGACCACTTCATCATCATTCGATTTGTAGAAACTTTCTTTTGTTGTTGCGGAAATTCGATTTGTAGAAACTGACAGACCATCCCATTGGAAGGCATAGAACGTGCGCCAGCAAAGCTTTTCCCTTACATGATTGGTGGAAACTAATAAGTAATAACTGCACATAGATCACGTGAATTGGAAAACAAATCACTGATTTAAGGAAGCAAAATAAATCTTAGAAAACTAATTCAAGATTTTAAAGGAAAATAATCAATCTAGCGAAATTTGTATTCAATATTACCAAAATTTACTTCCAGTGCAGCTAAAAAACACCCAAAAAAATTCATCTCTATTCATTTGCACCACCAAAACTATGTTAAAATTTTGCCTCCACATCAACTCAAAATTAACATGCTTCATTGGTCCGTATAACATATTTCCAACGACCTAAATATTTGCTTCATTCCCATCTCCAAAATCATAGGCTTCGTATTCTCATATCACATGTATTATGTATTCACCATAATATTAGCTTCAAGTCTGGTATCCATGTGCTTGCTTCCTTATGTTCTTTATTATACAAGCTCGTAGCCATTGCCGGCCGAGGGTGTGTTGTTAGCTGACACGGTGAAGTTGTTGAAAAGTTATACAAGCTCGTAGTCTTTACAATTTTCAATTTTGTCCCTTATTAGTTATGTTAAAAACTTAAAATAACAGTTTTAAGTACCTACCTAAATTATGATTTTAAATATATTTTCCTTCAAACCTGGCATAGATGGTTGGACATTATGAAACTTGCATATGGTGTCGGAATTCATTCAAACATAGCATGGATGCCTACCACGGGCATGCCCACCTGCTGACAAAAGTTAGATCATTTCATGCATGTCAATGAATAGACCATTTTCAATGGAGAGTGTTCGGGTAGGCGAGAAGAGTCCGTTTGAGACCATTTTTTTCGGCATCCATCACATGACCCAAATTTATTCCATGAGCTTATATGGCCAATTCAAGGCACCATCCCAAGTTGTTCGAGTTTTCGAAAAAAATCATTTTCTGGAGTTCTCTTGGTGAAAAAGGACCGACAAATGGTCGGACGTGTCGCAACATGCAAACGATGTCGGAAGTCGTTCAAACCTGGGATGGATGCCTCATGTGTCTGTACCAGGCTGCTGAAAAAAGTTGGGGTCATTTATCCATAGTCCAAAAACCCACTGGTTGAGAGGAGTATGATAGACTAGGCCAGACAAGTCCCATGAGCATGTAGTTTTTCCCAATTTGAAAGCTTCTGTTATTTGTAACTTCTGCCATTATCAACCAACATGAACATTTTGTTGTGAACTAACCATGTCTTGAAATTTGTGAACAATTTTGAAATTTCAATTGTGTATGAAAATTTTACAAGTTTGAACACCTTCTCCAAAATTGATAACAAATTCCCAAACATTGATGAAAATTTTGAACGAGAATAGGAAACAACGTAATTTTCTATAAAATTATCATTTTTTTAAACACAAGCATTTCTTCTATTTGTGAACAAAATATTCGAAAACATGGGCATTTTTTGAGATTCCGGAATATTTTTAAAATTCTAAAAAATATTTGAAAACAAGAAAATTTTAGGGTTTTCCAAATAATTTTCCAAAGTTTTGAACAAGTTTCGAAAAGAATTAAAAAAATTAGGAAAAAATGCTTAGCCGCTAACTAGGGGACGACATCGATCCCATCCGGCGCCTGTTGGGGGAAACTCTATTGGACGCTTATTATGTCAAACAGTCCCTTTTTCACACACACACACACCCAATCGATACGAGTGAGCATGAGCCAGCCCATTTCAATCTGTTTGTTGCCTCTGTATATGCCGGTTTTCAGAACCTTTTAGATGGTTTCAGGCCAGTTTTTACCTGTTTCCGCAATGTTTAAAAATGTTCATGAACCATTTTGTTTTTCAGAATCACAAAGTTCAAAAAATGTTCAACATATTTATTTATTTACTCAGAATTTTTTTAAAGTTTGAAAATATAAAAAATGGACGCATTTCAAAGAAGTTTGAAGTTTCAAAATAGTTTGTGTTCTAAAAACTGTCAGAATTTTAAAAAAGTCTAATTATTTTAAATCGGTTCGGAGTTTATAAATGTGTTCCACTTTTTGGAATTTTTTTTTGAATTTTAAAACTTTTGTTTACAATTTGGAAAAATGTCGGCGTTTTAAAAAGGTCACGTTCTAATTTCCAAAAAAATGGTCAACCATGTCACTGGTCATAGTTCTTAAAAGGCCTCGCTGCTGTTTAGTTAGGATGGCTTATTCTAGTGGTTGTGCTCGTTTGTGTTATTGTGGAGGTCTTGTTCTTGATTCCTGCTGGAAGCAATTTTTTTAGGATTTTCCACTCTTTCACTACAAGTCCACTACACAGCAGTTTTACTACAAGTCTACTACACATCGTTTGCTGCTGGGCCGGCCTAGTTTCCTGCTCACTGTTGTACGGTCCGAACGACGTATTTCGTAAAAGCACCATCCTACCTTTCTTATGAAGGGGTATGGGCAGATTTGATCTGTCTATGTGTTTATGTGTTTAAGGGGTTGTAACGAAGAAGAAGCGTTAACAAGGATCGTCATAGCTTATCAGGGTTCAGAGAGCTGTTTAAAGCCGAAAATTTCCGTGTAGCAGGCCACTTCACTAGCCGTGCATTCCAGGCAAACCAATTGTTTCGAGGTGGGATCTTGGAAAGTGCAGTGCCGTAATTAGTACAGGGAGGTTGGAATATGTGCTGGTTGGAAGATGTGCTCGCAGAAGACTACATTTAATTACAAACTTGTTTATTTGCTAATAAAAGTTATTTCTGCCTCCCACTTACCTATTTTCTGAGATTATGTCGATATTTTTTGGATGGCCGCTTCCACAACTTTTTGTAGTGCATATTTGCTAACACCACTGCCTTATTAGTTGGTTTAACTACATTTAGTTAGACTGCAGAGAAAGCATCTACAATTTGGTGCCAGAATCACCCTAAAGAATAATGGTTAACTAGCAGAATTAACATCTGGGTAGGAGATTGCATATGGAGCTAGGATGAATTTCGATTTGTCACTTTTTTGGAAACTAATCAGCTATACCATGTTTGTTGATTATTAGGAGTTTAAATAAGGAGCTACGCTGAGGTTTCACCTATTAGGCTATAAATTTGTTTGTTGTGTTAGGCTGATGCGGACAATATTGTTTGACTTATACAATGGTACTTGGAATGTTGGTCTTCCTCTTTGTGTATGTTAGATGATAAGATAACGGAATTGATATCTTTAATTCCTTGATGGAATATGTTACATTGAACATCTTTAGGGCGACGTGTTGTTGTAATATGTTTATTGTAAGAACAAATTGTTTTCGTGCCATTTGAATGGAACATGCCAATGGATTTTGACATGCATTGTTGTATGTTAAACATTAAGGGTTTCATACACCCGTCAAAGTAGATGATTTCACGGCAACATCAAATAATACACAAAGCACGCTACTTAGTACAATATACATCTAGATACATTCTCTTTTATTCATTTTGATGACAAGTATTTCCGGACGGAGGGAGTACAAATAGTAGAGTGAAAGAGGCGTGTCCTACCTGACATCGCCTCAGCTTTCTCTCAGGAGGCGTCACCGGTGACGCCCCAGCCGCTAGTTTACATACTACTCCGTATGATACAAGGTATGGCCATAGCCTATCAACATGCGGAGCAAACGAGTACATGTGCAGTCGGATTCCTTGAAGGTTTAGTCCATCTTAACAGGTGATACCTTATCCCGGCCTGCATGTGATCATCTAGCAATGCAAGTTAAGTTTCCAATGAAAGGACGCGAGTTTATATTCCCAAAAGCTCACTGGATTTCGGAATATAGCAGGAGATTGTCGAGTACTGCTATTCGGCTGTTTGGCTTTAAAAGCATCTACGGCTGGACTTGACAAATCCGGCCTTTCAAACGACCACGAACAGTGACCGGTCATGCCTAAAAAAATGCATTTCACGTCCAGATATCTCAAATTAGAAACCTCAAATCCATATTATTACATGCAACGCAGCGATCTTTGAACGGAGCTTCGTCTGGTTCCGCTCCCCTCATCCGGCTCCGACGTGGCCATGTCCGGCGGCCGGCTGCGCCATTCAGAGTGTTGGTTCGATCGCCGGCAAGGTAGAGTAGGGCATGAGACACGAGCCGGCTCACGGGACTCAGGGCGCCGCCATCTCACATGCCCTACTCTTACTCAGCGGAGCCCGGAATCCATTTGGTGCCGGTGGACGTCAGATCGATGATGGATCCATCCTTGGACGAGCCGGCGACATTCACCACGACGCGGTTGCAGCGCCCGGACTAGTGCATCGTATGGGACGCCGGAGAATGCGACTCTGCCTTGCTGACGTCCACCGCAGCGAGCGCTGCCGCGCACGGCGGGCACGCCGCGCCATGTTTGCGTCGGATGACGTCCACGGTGCGTCCATGGCCTCGTCGCGCCAACGGAGGGGTTGCGCATCCGCCACCGCTTTCGGACGCCAGACGGACTGCACCGTCTCTGATGAGGCAACGGCAGCTGCCCTAGTGCCGGATCCATGCGCCATTTGGGCGGAGCAATGGATTCTCGACGGAAGGGGTCAGAGTGTTGCCGTGTATGGGCCTCCTCCCGGGAGCGTCCGAGCGCAAGCCGGACGACCATCTTCTCTTCGGGGCTGCGTGGGATGAGTCCAGGGTCAACGGATCTGGAGGTGAAGGACTTGGATACACTGCCTGCCATGTTGGAGATTGCCGAACTACGCCAGGGACGAGCTTGGGTGACAGAGGGGAGTGAAGTGATGTGGCTAGGGTTTGGTCCGGCGAGCAGATGGGGAGGAATATATGTGGGCTAGAATGGGTTAGCATAGGCTGGGCCCGACGTGACGGGCGTGCCCGGACGCTCTATATCCTCCCCATGTTTGGGCTGGATATCAGGGATGCCGGTCAACCTGGACGTTTGACGCCTGTTTGAAACGTCCGTCTGGATCAAAATTTTGCGACCGGGTAGTGACCGGGCGGCCCTCCCAGGCGCCGAGCGGATGGGTTGGGGGCGTCCAGCCGTAGGTGCTAAAAATAGTTGATTTTAATCCTATTACCTAGGAAATAAATTCCGTATTTCTCTGATTTTTTTTAGAAAAAATCAGAGCAACATGTGGCAATAATTTCTCCTTTTTTAGAAGGTACACAAGTTGTAGAGAACAAGCACCGACCAGCCAGAAGCGACGGCAAAAGCATAAAAAAGGGTACACGCGCCATGTGTCGCCGCGCGTCCTCACACGTGCCCCCCGCCTTTCATTCCCATCGGGTGACGTTGCACAACCCTCTTATCCGTCCAACAACCAGAGCTAGTCAGGCATCACGGGCCTATAAATACAAGACCAACCAACTAGTACAGGGCAAGCCGATCCGCCGCCATCGTCACTCAGTCTCACACGCAAAAGGCTAGAAACAAGTAGTTTTACTTTAGCCTGTGACCACCTTAATCCTGAGACACACCCATCAGCGTCGTGCTCACGAGGGACCTGCCGCCATTGCTGCAATTTGGAGCTTCTCCTTCCCACCGTGATATAAAGGAGCTCGACGCGATGCAGAGCGGGCAGCAGCAAGCGAGGAGGAAGAACGCGCAGGTGCTGGACGGGTCGGACATCCGGGAGCTGGTGGAGAGCAAGGAGGCGTTCGCGAAGTTCGTGGAGAACAAGTTCCGGCACCTTGACGCCGACGGCGACGGGAGGCTGTCGCTGACGGAGCTCCAGCCCGCCGTCGCGGACATCGGCGCCGCCATCGGGCTGCCGGCGAGGGGGTCGTCGGCGCAGGCGGACCACATCTACTCCGAGGTATGTAAAAGTGCAACTCCCCTCCGTATGTTGACGTGTGTCATCCTCACCGTTCAAAGACTTTGAGTTTTCTAATAGTTTTGTTTTATACAATATAGAAGTATAAAACTTGTAGTTGGACATAACTAGATGCAATCGTTGGTAAAAGTGGCTGCTCGTTGTGTAGCCAACGTTGTTGTCCGTCGTCCAGTTCATTCAATACGTCTAGGAAGTTCTGGATGTGTAGTGACATGCTATTATTACTACTCCCTTCGTCCGGAATTAGTTGTCACTGAAGTGGATGTAGTATCTAGATGTATTTTAGTAATTTGGGACAGAGGGAGTAGCAGATAAGCATAAAGCAATGTACTAGTAGTACTTTGCGTCTTTGGACACGTTTCATGTCTCTGGAATGATGCAGAAGGGCACGTGGTTGCTGATACTCAATTGGGATTCCAAATGGCTGCAAAGAGAACCTGGTCAGCCTAACACGTATACATACTAGTTTGTATGCACGTGCAATGCACATTTTAATTTTATGGGGTGAGTTTTGGTAGGGAAAAACATAGACTTACTGATTGATTCAAAGCAAAAAATTCTTAATTTGTAGATGCTGAAATAAATTATATTATAAAGAAAGTACGAATTAATATATGCAATCCCCACAATTTTTAATTAAAGAATCCTGCAAAAAATGTTAATAAAGAAAAGAATTAAAAATGAATTTAACTTTACTTTACGTTTCTCCCTCGAAACCATTTTTTGGGCTCAACTCGTTGCCAATCTCAAGCTACAACATGTCTGGCCCAAGAGGAATCAGCTTGGGCCACATCTCTTGAGAAGTATCAGGCGGTTCATTCTAGAACATGATGGATGCAACAACCATGCACTGTTCACTGCGAATCCCACTATTTTCAGCCGTTGGATGTAGGACATAAATGGTTAGGATTGATGGCCCGCTCCTATTCAAAACTCGTACACTATATAGTAGTATAGATATTCCACACATCTATACCACTTATATATACCATTATATAGTGTCCAATAACCGAATGTTGTCTTTGGAGGCCGAGCTCCATGGAGCTCGGTTTTGAAAATTTCAAATTCCATCAAATTTTTTATTTTCTATGTTTCAAGAAGTCCTGAAAAAACACGGACATACATGAAGGCATAACGGACATGTGTGTAAATTTTCAGGGCAAAATAAGTTGAAATGAGGGCTGTTCAAAAATGAAAAATCTGAGGCTTTTTCACACATAATACTATTCATCCTCCCATGTCATGATTTTTTTGTACAGGTCTCATTCAAGGTTTTTCATCCTTAAATTTTACACACACACACATAACATCCTGGTTTACTTGCACAATTTTTTTTCAGATTTTTTTGAAAATGAAAAGTTTGAATTTTTTTTTCAGAAAAATTGCCTCCATGGAGATCGAGAGCCAAACATCCGATCTCGCCAATAACTTAAAATATTAGCCGTTTGATGCGCAAACATTATCATCGGTTGGATAGAGTTTTCAACCCACATCACCTTCTATCATATCTATCATCTCGACTATTCTAGAAGCATCTTTCCACATGGTTATCCGATTCTCTAAAAAAAAGACACAGAACAATCTGGATTCTAGAGGGGTTAGACCAAGTTGGATCTTGTATCCTAGGAAAGGAAATAAGTATCGAAGTTTGCTTTGGTACACCCCCTAGAAAAGATTTCCATACAGGCCACAGGTGGATTAAAAGTGGAGATTAGAAGGTATCCCTTGAATAAAAAACGATAATATAGTCTTTTGTATTCAAATAATCAATTCAATACATTTATCTGCTCGATAGCCTTTTAAAGTAATTTTAAGATTCGTGCAAACTTTTAAGGGTGTAGCGAAGCAAAACTCATAAGTATTGGAACATATTTTTCCATGTTATTATGTATTTAATGCCGTGCTTGTGTGTACAATTTACTAGTATTTTAACAGCTACGGTAACAACATTTTTGTGTATTGAGTTTTGTTGGTTCCTCAATTTTTAACTGTGCTCAAAGTTAGCACCCGTTAATTAAGAAAACTAACTTTTTTGCGGATAATTAAGAAACTATACGGGATGTTATCTGCTCAAAGTAATGAGAAAAAATATACGACATCGTTACGGCGAACACCCACACAGTGACGTGCGCTGTACCTTTGCCACATTGCACGACATCATCACCTGCAGCATTCTATATGGCGCGCACGACCAGCTAATTGGATCAACGGCTGGCAGCCTGTCGCCTGCCATGACAGGCTGCAGCATGTTCGCGCGCTAAGAGCATCTCCAACATACGCCGAATGCAGCGCGCGCAAAAAACAGCTTTAGCGCTGGTCCATCGTCTGGTTTGGCGTGGCGCGCTGCGCCCGCTATAGCAGCCGCGCGAAAATGCAGCGCGCGCTAGTTCTAAAAACTAGAAATGTAGGCATTGAGAAAACAAAAATTTTAAAAAAACTAAATAGATTGCATAGATTTTAAACAATACAAAAGTATTTTACATCCGAAACATAGATTGCATTAAATTAAGAACGATAAACGATAAAAAACATAGATTGCATTAAAAAAATTACTTTAAGTCGCTATCATCATTACCATTATCATTCTCAGCGGTGTCGTCCGAGGTAGTTAGCCAGATGTCCAGTCACCGCTCATCGTTCGGCGTGAAGAACGACTGCCCACCTGCTGCAAGGAGGTCGGACTGCGCATTCGCCAACGCCTTCCGCCGACGCTTGTCCAACCGCGTCGCGCGGCGCCTTCGCGTGTCCTCCTCACGGCGCCTTGCCCAGTAGGCCTGCTTGTAGGCGACGTCCTCCGGGTGGCGCTGGCGCCACTCCGCCATGACTCGCTCGTCCTCCTGGGCGACGAGGAGGCGGCGATGCCGCTCGGCGTGCTCCGCACGGTCTTCCGCCGTGTTCAGACGAGGCAGAGGGGCGAGGTTGAGCGCTTGCTGGAGCGTGTACACATATTGGAAGTTCATCTGGCCGCGCGGCCGGCCTAAGCGCCACGCCGCCGCGTCGTACGCTCGGGCGGCCTCGCGCGCCGTCCCGTACGAGCCGAGGCCGAGCCAGAGTTCGCCGGAGTATCTCCGCGGAGTAGCTGCCGTTGGGGCGCAGGCGGACGCCGCGGTAGCCGGACGCTCCTCGGCGGCGCGGCGGCATGGCGGAGCGGCGGTGGCGGGGCGCTGGAGCGGCGCGTGGCAGAGAGAGAGAGAGGAAGAGGAGAAGAGGAAGCGTGGAGAAGGCGCGTGGCGCGCGCAACACTTTTATAGGCGCGCGCGAAGCGGCGCGCCAAATCTTACGCGCGAGCTGGCGTCTTTTCGTGGGCGCGCAAACGGTTCCCGCGTGCTTGTTTCTCGTGGCCGCTGGAGCGCGGCAAACCGCCCCGCGCGCGCTAAAAGCTGGGTTTACCCCGCGCGCGTCGTTTGGGGCGGCTGTTAGAGATGCTCTAAGTTTACCGATATAATGATGTGTGATATGCGGTGCAGGTTCTAAATGAGTTCACCCACGGGAAGCAAGATTCGGTGAGCAAGCCGGAGTTCCAGCACGTGCTGTCCGACATACTCCTCGGCATGGCGGCCGGGCTCAAGAGGGACCCAATCATGATCCTGAGGATGGACGGGGAAGACCTGAATGAGTTTGTCGAGAGCACGGCGTACGAAGCAGAGGCGGTCGCCATATTCTCTCAAATCGAGTCCGGGAATGCGTCGTTGCGACAATGTTTGCCCGCCGCTCTTCGGCAGCTGACGGTCGATCACGGCATGCCACCGGCTTCGGACTCTCTGGTATTCATTTTGTGCAGTTTCACAACAAAAGTTGCAACCATAATAGTTCATGTCTGACAAGGCTCGTGGTGCGTCTGCTGACAATTGAGTGTTTGTGATAGGTTATGGAGAAGGTCATTGAACCTGCATTGCAGGAACTGCCAGCAGATCAGCTCGACCGACCGGCATCGCAAGAGGTCTTCTTCCAAGAATTCAAGAAGTATTTGGGAGTGATTGCCCGGCGACTCCAGGAGCGCCCGATAATTGTGGCGCACACTGAGAACACCTTTGATGGGGCTGGCATTAGGAAGATACTGTCCAACAAGTTCGAGTTCGAGAAGGTATACTCATACTAAGATACATGTTTCACAAGTTCGAATTTATCTATGGAAATTGTATTTAGTTAAACGATATTGATCGATACACATCGATGCAATTTTTCTCTCCCAGCTGCTGGATTCCGTCTGGGTAGATGTACCCAAGGAACACAAAGATAGAACATCGAAGAAGTACCTTCGCGTCGCGCTTGACAAGTTGGCCGCCTCAGTAAATCTACCACCATATGGAGCTGTTGACCAGGTAATTTAGAAGAGATCATTTCCATGTACTAAATCATTTATTCCATACGAAGCTGGTAAATGTGAAATAGAATGTTCAGAGTCTAAACTACTATTAAACAATCAAACAAGAACTTCTTTAAGCACACCCCACAAAGCGTACACAGATCCAATACCATCGCACGATTAGGCCCACTAAAATCAATCTAACGGTTAGCCTTAACCTAAACCATTTTCTGTGTGCACTTAGCAATTTACATTGACTGACTGTATTTCACCGTGGAGGAAAATGCGAAACTCCACGCCTAGGCAATTAGGAAACTAATAATCACGGATTCATCATATTCTAGAAAACTAAATCAGAGTGCATCCATCCTATTAGGAAACTAATCTCAGACAAATCCATCCTATTAAAAAACTTATCTCGGACGCATCCATCCTATTAGGAAGCCAATCGCGAGCCACCTGCCGCCATCATGCACGCTAGCCACGATGGGGGAAGCGCGAGGAGCTTCGTCTTCCTCTGGGAACACACGTGTTGTCGCCGCCATCGTCTTCTACCTGAAGGCCAGGCGCTCTTCTACCGCTACTGCGACGACTCCATCCATGGTCCAGGGCATGCTCTCTGGCAACCATTGGCATCCGCGTTGACGTCAGCTCCGTTCGTAACACCCACGCCGACAACAACCCACCACCGACGTCCTCCAAGTCCAAGCCGCCAACTGCCGTCGTCCCTAGGGCGGCACCAGTATCGGCCGTGGCCCAGGAGGTGCCGTCATTGCCGTTCCTGCCGTCATCCTACTGGGCCATCGAGGACCTCCTGCAGTTCTTCCTACGTGCACAGCCGAGGGCACCAAAGGTCTATCACAAATCAATGAGGTGAACCTTTAATTCGATTTGGGGGTATTCTGCAATTTGCACGACTAATACTACACTTTTGGCCCTTGGAGGCGGGTCAAAAAATTTTTATCTGCAATTTCATCTATCAACCAATCTTCCTCTGATGCATTCTAGAAATAAAAAATTGGGACATGAAGAAATTGCTATTCCAGAGTTTAATTAATCGTTTGATAATTCCTACAAGCCTATATTACTGCATTAATAAATAATTGCTGATTTTATCTAAATGAGAATATTTTCCTGCGATTACTCTATGCAGCAACATAGCCACTATTGTGTCTCACTTTTGAAAATAAAATTTGAGCGACATCAAACATTGTGTATCCATTTGATTTATATTTTTAAAAACATTTAATTTTTTTATCATGTGAATCTCACCTGATTTACGTTTGAGACGTGCGTTGCATGTGCACGCTTACTAGTGTTGGATAAAGTTCAAATGGTCTACGATCTTCCATAAAAAATGCACAGGTGGATGCTGTGGTGAATGAGGCGTTCAAGATGGCGAACGCCGACGATGGGAAGGCGGTGAACGAGGCCGAGTTCAAGAAGCTGCTCACCGAGATCCTCGGGGCGGTGATGCTGCAGCTAGACGGCAACGCCATCGCGGTCTCCACCAACACCGTCCTCCACGAGCCCATGTCCACTTCGTCGACCTTGTTGTCGCCGTCGCCGTTGTCGCCCACGGTGTCGTCGCCGAGCGAGTAGGCACATGTTTGGTAGAGTAACAATTTCCGCTGACGCTGTAACTGCGATCGATGCCGGAATCCACCTGATCACACTGCAATAACGTGACGTTCTTGGCTGTAACGTCAACCTGAGACGGTTGAAATTATATGCATACTGTTGGTGTCTGTAACCTGCTCGGTGATTTGTGATGAAATAAGGATTTGCTTGCCAGAAGGGACAAGTGTAGGGCTGAGATATGTCTCTCGCAACTGTAGGTTTGTGAAGAACTAGCAATCGTGCACGTGCCACACAAGTCCAATTCTCAAAAACCTTGCTTTTTATTTTGAAATGGATTGAAAAGGAATGAAAAAAGAAGAAACTTTTCTTAAATTTATCTAAATACGGACGTGTCATTAAACAAGTTTTTGGGACGAAGGGAGTAGCATTGTGAAACTTTACGATGTTGTATTTCACTTCGATTTTTTTCGATGTAGCCTAAGGCATCTTGGCGAAGACTCTCAAACCTTCCGCATCTGTCCGGACCCCCAAGTTTCTAAACAGAGTCCCGCATTTGTTTGTGGATCAGTTCGTACTTCCGGTTTTTCGCAAACCAGAATTAAACCAGAGAGCTTTACGGGATTCTAAACGTCAGCCGGATAGGACTCAACCAAGACTGAGACGGAGCAATGGTTAGGAGCACTCCCTAAGAGCAAAGTTAAACTCAAGGTAATCCGTTGCGTGGGATCTTCAAGGGTCATTTTGAATGCTTTTAGATCACGTCAAGTGATGCGTTCAGCCGTTATCATATATTGTGTGCTGGACGCTTCTTTGAAAAAATGTACATATTTTTGAGGCTTAGATGAGATCTTCCCTCTTTTCTTGGCTTACTGATTTTACCCGGTTTTCTTAGGTTTTGGAGAGAAAAATTCATGATTTTTTAATGAACTTTTTTTTGCTTTCACGAAAAGCACATAATTGTTTCTTATGAGGCACATATTTGCTTCCGTGAGTGCGCTTCTTGGAAAAGAAAAATGTGTGCTTTCATGAGAAATATGTGATTGCTTTTTATGTAGGCACATACTTGCTTCTGCGAGAAGCACAAGAAAGGAAAAAAACGATGTTGTCGTAAGAAGCACGTAGAAGAAGAAAAATGTGCTTCCGCAAAAAGCACATATTTGCTTCTCATGAAGGTACGGATTTGCTTCCTAAAGAAAATTGTATGCTTCGCAAGAAGCACAAATTTGCTTCCACGAGAAGCGCAAAAGTGCTTCTCGAAAAGGAATAAATAAATTAAATAAATGTGCTTTCGGCTTCAGTTTTTTCTTTTTGATTTTTTCGTAAAAAAAAGTTTAAAAATCTTAACACGAGAAATCCAATGATAAAAATGGTTCGGGATTTAGATGCAAGATTCAAGAGACAAACGTTTTGAATAAAATAATTTATGAAAAAAAGAAACTTGAAGTTGCAACAAGTTGCTCATGAGAAGGTGAGAGTGACCTTAGCAAGGGTAACCCTTAAGTAATGATTTTGGCACTCCTTTCTTTTGTGCGAAAGCTATTTCTCGCTTAACGCGAGACTAGCATCCCTCCCACCTAAGCTTTCCTGCACAGTGCACCAGTATACGCCGTCCCAATAGCGTGTTACTCGTTTCGTTCATTGTCGGACGTTCGCTGATGTTTCGTTCGTCTTTTTGTTTCCTTTTATTTTTTTGATTTTATTATTATTTCTTCTGCTATTTTCTTTTCATTGTTATACTTCTTTTTTCTCTTTTTTATTTCATGGCTTTCATCAGTTTTTCTTTTCATTCTCGTTCTCGTTCTCCTTCTCTTTTCTTTTGGTTTTTTGTTTCTTTCTTTTTTTAATGGATTTTTTTTCTTGTATCTTTATCGGTTTTCATTATTTTTTGCACTTGTTTCTTGGATTTTCTTTCTTTCTTTTTTCTTTGGTTTCTTTTTAATTTTCACCGCTTTTCTTTGTTTCTATTGATTTTCATTCTACATTTTTCGTATACATCAAAATATTTTCTAATACACAATTACCATTTTTCAAAACAAGTTTAACATTTTTCAAATATTTGCTCAACATTTTTTCTATGCATAGTTTTATAAAATTTAAATACTTGATTCATTTTTTCAATTATAAGATTAATATTTTTCAAATACCTGGTCATTATTTTTTCTATACACATTTTGATATTTTTTGTTGCTTGGTTATCATTTTTTATATCTAAGATTTTCTACATGGTCAACGGTATTTCTATACACCTTTAACATTTTCTGAGTGCTTGAGTAAAACTTCTCAAATACTTTTAATTTGTTTTTCAAATTCCTGATTAACATTTTCTAAATACAGTAAAACTTTTTTCACACACATTTTTATAATTTTGGTATACATTTTTGTACACATGAGAAACATTTTTTATACACATTAAAAAAATAGATGCTTGGTTAACATTTTTGTAGTACATGCTCAACATTCTTTCTGTACACAAACATTTTTCAAATGCTTGATTAATTGTTTTCAAGTATAAAATTAATATTTTTCGAATACATGCTCAACAGTTTCTTCTATGCACATTTTGACATTTTTAAATGCTTGATTAACATTTTCAAATACAAGATTAATTCATTTAACAATATGGTCAACGATATTTTTATACTCATTTAATATTTTTCGAATGCATGAGTAATGCTTTTCTAATCCTTGTTGAACATTTTTACAAATGCTTGATTAATATTTTCTAAATACATGAAAACTTTTTTACACATTGTATATCTGCTGTATATATTTTTCGTATACATGAGAAAGATTTCCTTTATACACATTTCACATTTTTTAAATGCTTGACTAACATTTTTTGAATACATGACAAACACATTTTAACATTTTTTAAATGCTTGATTAACATTTTCCAAATACAAGTTTACCATATTTTGATTAGGTGGTCAACATTTGTTTTCTATACACATTTTAAAATTTCCAAATTCTTGATTAACACTTTTGAAATACAAGTTTGTCATTTTTTGAATACGCGGTCAACATTTTTTCTATACACATTTAATATTTTTCAAATGCTTAAATTAACATTTTGACATATTTTTTAACATTTATCCGAATGCTTGATCAATATTTTTAAAATAGATGATCAAGTTTTTCACACGTATTGTATACATTTTCTGAATACATGAGAACTTTTTGATACACAATTAATGTTTTTTAAATGCTTGGTCAATAATTTTTTTCTAATATTTTCTGTAAGGTGTTATTTTATATTTACTTGGAATATTTGAAAGTATAAACAAAATTAATAAAAACAAAACAAAAAACATCAAATATATAAAGAGGTCGTGGCCTCCCGCGCGCCTGGGTCGGCCCATTTAGGAAGGTGTGTGATGCAAGAGCACTCTAGGTCCCGCTATAAGAGAGGCATAGGGACCGCTCAAAAGAAAAAATAAGAGAGCCATAAGGGAGCTACTAACCAAGGCGTAAGCTTTGCGGGAGCCCCGTAAGTATCACTTTTAGTGGGTTGAGAGCTCCCCATTTGGCACGCTTCGGCCGCCGCCACGTGTCGCGTGCTTGGCGCTCCCATGGGATTTTATTTTTTAATCTTTATGTACGCATTTTTGTGTTTCAGATGAGACTTTTTGTGTTTTGTTGGCTTTTTGGTTTTGACGGGTTTTCCCTAGGTTTTGGAGAAAAAACCAGCGTTTTTTTGCGTGAAAAACACTTTTTTTCCTTCTGCGAGAGGCATACTTACTTCTCATGGAGGCACATATATGATTCCCTGAAAGGAACAGCTACGCCTCTTGGAAAGAAAAAACTCTTTTTTTTTGGCTTTCGCTAGAGGTATGGATTTGCTTCTCGTGGTGGCATAGGTTTGCTTCCGTGATGTGCCTCTCGGAGAGAAAAGAAAAAACATATTTTTTGTGCTTCCAAGACAAGCACAGATATGCTACTTGCGGAGACATAGGTTAGATTCGGTGAAAATATGTTTTTTGCTTTCGCGAGTGCTACAGATTTGCTTCTTTCCGAGGCACAGATTTGCTTCTACGAGAGGCTCGGAAAGGGAAAAAAGCAGGGGCGGATTGGGAGGGGGGGGGGTGAAGGAAATATGCCCTAGAGGCAATAATAAAGTTATTATTTATTTCCTCATATCATGATAAATGTTTATTATTCATGCTAGAATTGTATTATCCGGAAACATGATACATGTGTGAATACATAGACAAACATAATGTCACTAGTATGCCTATACATGACTAGCTCATTAATCAAAGATGGTTATGTTTCCTAACCATAGACATGTGTTGTCATTTGATTAACAGGATCACACCATTAGGAGAATGATGTGATTGACTTGACCCATTCTGTTAGCATAGCACTTGATCGTTTAGTATGTTGCTATTGCTTTCTTCATGACTTATACAAAGTTCCTACAACTATGAGATTATGCAACTCCCGTTTACCAGAGGAACACCTTGTGTGCTACCAAACATCACAACGTAACTAGGTGATTATAAAGGTGCTCTACAGGTGTCTCCAAAGGTACATGTTGGGTTGGCGTAATTCAAGATTAGGTTTTGTCACTCCAATTGTCGGAGAGGTATCTCTGGGCCCTCTCGGTAATACACATCACTTAAGCCTTGCAAGCATTGTAACTAATGAATTAGTTACAGAATGATGTATTACGGAACAAGTAAAGAGACTTGCCGGTAACGAGATTGAACTAGGTATTGTATACCGACGATCGAATCTCGGGCAAGTAACATACCGATGACAAAGGGAGCAACGTATGTTGTTATGCGGTTTGACCGATAAAGATCTTCATAGAATATGTAGGAGCCAATATGAACATCCATGTTCCACTATTGGTTATTGACCAGAAACAGTTCTAGGTCATGTCTACATAGTTCTCGAACCCGTAGGGTCCGCACGCTTAACGTTACGATGATAGTTTTATTATGAGTTTATAAGTTTTGATGTACCGAAGTTTGTTCGGAGTCCCGGATGTGATCACGGACATGACGAGGAGTCTCGAAATGGTCGATACATAAAGATTGATATATTGGACGACTATATTCGGACACCGGAAGTGTTCCGGGTGATTTCGGAGAAAACCGGAGTGCCGGAGGGTTACCGGAACCCCCCAGGGAGAAGTAATGGGCCTTGGTGGGCCTGAGGGGAGAGAGAGGGCAGCAGCCCAGGAGGTGGCGCACCCCCCCTTGAGGAGTCCGAATTGGACTAGGGGAGGGGGCGCGCCCCCCCTTTCCCTCTCCCTCTCCCTCTCTTTCCTTCCCCCTTCCTCCTTCCTAGTGGGACCAGGAAAGGGGAGTCCTACTCTCACTAGGAGGAGGACTCCCCCCTCCTTGGCGCGCCCCCTAGGGCCGGCCGGCCTCCCCCCTTGCTCCTTTATATACGGGGGCAGGGGGGCACCCTAGAACAACACAAGTTGATCTACGGATCGTTCCTTAGCCGTGTGCGGTGCCCCCCTCCACCATATTCCACCTTGGTCATATCATCGCGGAGTTTAGGCGAAGCCCTGCGCCGGTAGAGCATCATCATCGTCACCACGCCGTCGTGCTGATGGAAATCATCCCCGACACTTTGCTGGATCGGAGTCCGAGGATCGTCATCGAGCTGAACGTGTGCTGAACTCGGAGGTGCCGTACGTTCGGTACTTGGATCGGTCGGATCGTGAAGACGTACGACTACATCAACCGCATTGTCATAACGCTTCCACTTACGGTCTACGAGGGTACGTGGACAATACTCTCCCCTCTCGTTGCTATGCCATCACCATGATCTTGCGTGTACGTAGGAAAAATTTGAAATTACTATGTTCCCCAACAGTGGCATCCGAGCCAGGTTTTATGCGTAGATGTCATATGCACGAGTAGAACACAAGTGAGTTGTGGGCGATACAAGTCATACTGCTTACCAGCATGTCATACTTTGGTTCGGTGGTATTGTGAGATGAAGCGGCCCGGACTGACATTACGCGTACGCTTACGCGAGACTGGTTTCACCGTTACGAGCACTCGTGCTTAAAGGTGGCTGGCGGGTGTCTGTCTCTCTCACTTTAGCTGAATCGAGTGTGACTACGCCCGGTCCTTGCGAAGGTTAAAACAACACTAACTTGATGAACTATCATTGTGGTTTTGATGCGTAGGTAAGAACGGTTCTTGCTAAGCCCGTAGCAGCCACGTAAAACTTGCAACAACAAAGTAGAGGACGTCTAACTTGTTTTTGCAGGGCATGTTGTGATGTGATATGGTCAAGACGTGATGCTATATTTTTGTATGAGATGATCATGTTTTGTAACCGAAGTTATCGGCAACTGGCAGGAGCCATATGGTTGTCACTTTATTGTATGAAATGCAAACACCCTATAATTGCTTTACTTTACCACTAAGCGGTAGCGATAGTCGTAGAAGCAATAGATGGCGTAAACGACAACGATGCTACGATGGAGATCAAGGTGTCGCGCCGGTGACGATGGTGATCACGACGGTGCTTCGGAGATGGAGATCACAAGCACAAGATGATGATGACCATATCATATCACTTATATTGATTGCATGTGATGTTTATCCTTTATGCATCTTATCGTGCTTTGATTGACGGTAGCATTTTAAGATGATCTCTCACTAAAAATTATCAAGAAGTGTTCTCCCTGAGTATGCACCGTTGCCAAAGTTCGTCGTGCCCAGACACCACGTGATGATCGGGTGTGATAAGCTCTACGTCCATCTACAACGGGTGCAAGCCAGTTTTACACACACAGAATACTCAGGTTAAACTTGACGAGCCTAGCATATGCAGATATGGCCTCGGAACACAGAGACCGAAAGGTCAAGCGTGAATCATATAGTAGATATGATCAACATAGTAATGTTCACCATTGAAAACTACTCCATCTCACGTGATGATCGGTTATGGTTTAGTTGATTTGGATCACGTGATCACTTAGATGATTCGAGAGATGTCTGTCTAAGTGGGAGTTCTAAAGTAATATGATTAATTGAACTTAAATTTATCATGAACTTAGTACCTGATAGTATTTTTCTTGTCTATGTCTGTTGTAGATAGATGGCTCATGTTGTTGTTCCGTTGAATTTTAATGCGTTCCTTGAGAAAGCAAAGTTGAAAGATGATGGTAGCAATTACACGGACTGGGTCCGTAACCTGAGGATTATCCTCATTGCCGCACAGAAGAATTACGTCCTGGAAGCACCGCTGGGTGCCAGGCCTGCTGCTGATGCAACTGACGACGTTAAGAACGTCTGGTAGAGCAAAGCTGATGACTACTCGATAGTTCAATGTGCCATGCTTTACGGCTTAGAACCGGGTCTTCAACGATGTTTGGAACATCATGGAGCATATGAGATGTTCCAGGAGTTGAAGTTAATATTTCAAGCAAATGCCCGAATTGAGAGATATGAAGTCTCCAATAAGTTCTACAGCTGCAAGATGGAGGAGAATAGTTCTGTCAGTGAGCATATACTCAAAATGTCTGGGTATAATAATCACTTAATTCAACTGGGAGTTAATCTTCCGGAGGATAGCGTCATTGACAGAGTTCTCCAATCACTACCACCAAGCTACAAGAGCTTCGTGATGAACTATAATATGCAAGGGATGAACAAGACAATTCCTGAGCTCTTCGCAATGCTAAAAGCTGCGGAGGTAGAAATCAAGTGTTGATGGTCAACAAGACCACTAGTTTCAAGAAAAAAGGGCAAAGGGAAGAAGAAGGGGAACTTCAAGAAGAACAGCAAGCAAGTTGCTGCTCAAGAGAAGAAACCCAAGTCTGGACCTAAGCCTGAAACTGAGTGCTTCTACTGTAAGCAGACTGGACACTGGAAGCGAAACTGCCCCAAGTATTTGGCGGATGAGAAGGATGGCAAGGTGAACAAAGGTATATGTGATATACATGTTATTGATGTGTACCTTACTAGAGCTCGCAGTAGCACCTGGGTATTTGATACTGGTTCTGTTGCTAATATTTGCAACTCGAAACAGGGACTACGGAATAAGCGAGCACTAGCCAAGGACGAGGTGACGATGCGCGTGGGAAATGGTTCCAAAGTCGATGTGATCGCGGTCGGCACGCTACCTCTACATCTACCTTCGGGATTAGTTTTAGACCTGAATAATTGTTATTTGGTGCCAGCGTTGAGCATGAACATTATATCTGGATCTTGTTTGATGCGAGACGGTTATTCATTTAAATCAGAGAATAATGGTTGTTCTATTTATATGAGTAATATCTTTTATGGTCATGCACCCTTGAAGAGTGGTCTATTTTTATTGAATCTCGATAGTAGTGATACACATATTCATAATGTCAAAGCCAAAAGATGCAGAGTTGATAATGATAGTGCAACTTATTTATGGCACTGCCGTTTAGGTCATATCGGTATAAAGCGCATGAAGAAACTCCATACTGATGGACTTTTGGAATCACTTGATTATGAATCACTTGGTACTTGCGAACCGTGCCTCATGGGCAAGATGACTAAAACACTGTTCTCCGGTACTATGGAGAGAGCAACAGATTTGTTGGAAATCATAAATACAGATGTATGTGGTCCGATGAATGTTGAAGCTCGTGGCGGATATCGTTATTTTCTCACCTTCACAGATGATTTAAGCAGATATGGGTATATCTACTTAATGAAACACAAGTCTGAAACATTTGAAAAGTTCAAAGAATTTCAAAGTGAAGTGGAAAATCATCGTAACAAGAAAATAAAGTTTCTATGATCTGATCGTGGAGGAGAATATTTGAGTTACGAGTTTGGTTTACATTTGAAACAATGTGGAATAGTTTCGCAACTCACGCCACCTGGAACACCACAAAGAAATGGTGTGTCCGAACGTCGTAATCATACTTTACTAGATATGGTGCGATCTATGATGTCTCTTACTGATTTACCGCTATCGTTCTGGGGTTATGCTTTAGAGACGGCCGCATTCACGTTGAATAGGGCACCATCAAAATCCGTTGAGACGACGCCTTATGAACTGTGGTTTGGCAAGAAACCAAAGTTGTCGTTTCTTAAAGTTTGGGGCTGCGATGCTTATGTGAAGAAACTTCAACTAGATAAGCTCGAACCAAAATCAGAGAAATGTGTCTTCATAGGATACCCAAAGGAGACAGTTGGGTACACCTTCTATCACAGATCCGAAGGCAAGACATTCGTTGCTAAGAATGGATCCTTTCTAGAGAAGGAGTTTCTCTCGAAAGAAGTGAGTGGGAGGAAAGTGGAACTTGATGAGGTAACTGTACCTGCTCCCTTATTGGAAAGTAGTTCATCACAGAAATCAGTTTCTGTGACACCTACACCAATTAGTGAGGAAGCTAATGATATTGATCATGAAACTTCAGATCAAGTTTCTACTGAACCTTGTAGGTCTACCAGAGTAAGATCCGCACCAGAGTGGTACGGTAATCCTATTCTGGAAGTCATGTTACTTGACCATGATGAACCTACGAACTATGAGGAAGCGATGATGAGCCCAGATTCCGCAAAATGGCTAGAGGCCATGAAATCTGAGATGGGATCCATGTATGAAAACAAAGTTTGGACTTTGGTTGACTTGCCCGATGATCGGCAAGCCATTGAGAATAAATGGATCTTTAAGAAGAAGACTGACACTGATGGTAATGTAACTGTCTATAAAGCTCGACTTGTTGCAAAAGGTTTTCGACAAGTTCAAGGGGTTGGCTACGGTGAGACTTTCTCACCCGTAGCGATGCTTAAGTCTGTCCGAATCATGTTAGCAATTGCCGCATTTTGTGATTATGAAATTTGGCAAATGGATGTCAAAACTGCATTCTTGAATGGATTTCTGGAAGAAGAGTTGTATATGATGCAACCAGAAGGTTTTGTTGATCCAAAAGGTACTAACAAAGTGTGCAAGCTCCAGCGATCAATCTATGGTCTGGTGCAAGCCTCTCGGAGTTGGAATAAACGCTTTGATAGTGTGATCAAAGCATATGGTTTTATACAGACTTTTGGAGAAACCTGTATTTACAAGAAAGTGAGTGGGAGCTCTGTAGCATTTCTAATATTATATGTGGACGACATATTGTTGATTGGAAATGATATAGAATTTCTGGATAGCATAAAAGGATATTTGAATAAAAGTTTTTCAATGAAAGACCTCGGTGAAGCTGCTTACATATTGGGCATCAATATCTATAGAGATAGATCAAGACGCTTGATTGGACTTTCACAATGCACATACCTTGATAAAGTTTTGAAAAAGTTCAATATGGGTCAAGCAAAGAAAGGGTTCTTGTCTGTATTACAAGGTATAAAATTGATTCAGACTCAATGCCCGACCACTGCAGAAGATAGAGAGAAAATGAAAGGAGTTCCCTATGCTTCAACCATAGGCTCTATCATGTATGCAATGCTGTGTACCAGACCTGATGTGTGCCTTGCTATTAGTTTAGCAGGGAGGTACCAAAGTAATCCAGGAGTGGATCACTGGACAGCGGTCAAGAATATTCTAAAATACCCGAAAAGGACTAAGGATATGTTTCTCGTTTATGGGGGTGACAAAGAGCTTGTCGTAAAAGGTTACGTCGATGCAAGCCTTGACACTGATCCGGACGATTCTAAATCGCAAACCAGATACGTATTTATATTAAACGGTGGAGCTGTAAGTTGGTGCAGTTCTAAACAAAGCGTCGTAGCGGGATCTACATGTGAAGCGGAGTACATAGCTGCTTCGGAAGCAGCAAATGAAGGAGTCTGGATGAAGGAGTTCATTTCCGATCTAGGTGTCATACCTAGTGCATCGGGACCAATGAAGATCTTCTGTGACAATACTGGTGCAATTGCCCTGGCAAAGGAATTCAGATTTCACAAGAGGAACAAGCACATCAAAAGACGTTTCAATTTCATCCGGGACCAAGTCCAGGTGGGAGACATAGAGATTTGCAAGATACATACGGATCTGAATATTTCAGACCCATTGACTAAGCCTCTTCCATGAGCAAAACATGATCAGCACCAAGACTCCATGGGTGTTAGAATCATTACTATGTAATCTAGATTATTGACTCTAGTGCAAGTGGGAGACTGAAGGAAATATGCCCTAGAGGCAATAATAAAGTTATTATTTATTTCCTCATATCATGATAAATGTTTATTATTCATGCTAGAATTGTATTATCCGGAAACATGATACATGTGTGAATACATAGACAAACATAATGTCACTAGTATGCCTCTACTTGACTAGCTCATTAATCAAAGATGGTTATGTTTCCTAACCATAGACATGTGTTGTCATTTGATTAACGGGATCACATCATTAGGAGAATGATGTGATTGACTTGACCCATTCTGTTAGCATAGCACTTGATCGTTTAGTATGTTGCTATTGCTTTCTTCATGACTTATACAAAGTTCCTACAACTATGAGATTATGCAACTCCCATTTACCAGAGGAACACCTTGTGTGCTACCAAACGTCACAATGTAACTAGGTGATTATAAAGGTGCTCTACAAGTGTCTCCAAAGGTACATGTTGGGTTGGCGTAATTTGAGATTAGGTTTTGTCACTCCAATTGTCGGAGAGGTGTCTCTGGGCCCTCTCGGTAATACACATCACTTAAGCCTTGCAAGAATTGGAACTAATGAGTTAGTTACGGAATGATGTATTACGGAACGAGTAAAGAGACTTGCCGGTAACGAGATTGAACTAGGTATTGGATACCGACGATCGAATCTCGGGCAAGTAACATATCGATGACAAAGGGAACAACGTATGTTGTTATGCGGTTTGACCGATAAAGATCTTCGTAGAATATGTAGGAGCCAATATGAACATCCAGGTTCCACTATTGGTTATTGACCAGAAACAGTTCTAGGTCATATCTACATAGTTCTCGAACCCGTAGGGTCCGCACGCTTAACGTTACGATGACAGTTTTATTATGAGTTTATAAATTTTGATGTACCGAAGTTTGTTCGGAGTCCCGGATGTGATCACAGACATGACGAGGAGTCTCGAAATGGTCGAGACATAAAGATTGATATATTGGACGACTATATTCGGACACCGGAAGTGTTCCGGGTGATTTCGGAGAAAACCGGAGTGCCGGAGGGTTACCGGAACCCCCCCGGGAGAAGTAATGGGCCTTGGTGGGCCTGAGGGGAGAGAGAGGGCGGCAGCCCAGGAGGTGGCGCACCCCCCCCCCTTGAGGAGCCCGAATTGGACTAGGGGAGGGGGCGCGGCCCCCCTTTCCCTCTCCCTCTCCCTCTCTTTCCTTCCCCCTTCCTCCTTCCTAGTGGGACTAGGAAAGGGGAGTCCTACTCCCACTAGGAGGAGGACTCCCCCCTCCTTGGCACGCCCCCTAGGGCCGGCCGGCCTCCCCCCTTGCTCCTTTATATACGGGGGCAGGGGGGCACCCTAGAACAACACAAGTTGATCTACGGATCGTTCCTTAGCCGTGTGCGGTGCCCCCCTCCACCATATACCACCTAGGTCATATCGTCGCGGAGTTTAGGCGAATCCCTGCGCCGGTAGAGCATCATCATCGTCACCACGCCGTCGTGCTGACGGAACTCATCCCCGACACTTTGCTGGATCGGAGTCCGGGGATCGTCATCGAACTGAACGTGTGCTGAACTCGGAGGTGCCGTACGTTCGGTACTTGGATCGGTCGAATCGTGAAGACGTACGACTACATCAACCGCGTTGTCATAACGCTTCCGCTTACGGTCTACGAGGGTACATGGACAATACTCTCCCCTCTCGTTGCTATGCCATCATCATGATCTTGCGTGTACGTAGGGAAATTTTGAAATTACTACGTTCCCCAACAGGGGGTAGTGCTTTGAGCTCGGTTTTTTCCTTTCTTTTTCTGTAGAAAAGGTTTATCGGAACCTATTAACATAGGAACTTGTTTCAAAAATCTCGACGCGAGAAATCTAATGATGTTTGGATGCATAGATTAAGAGATAAAAGGTTTTGAATAAACGAATCTACAAGAAAAGGGAAACGTACAAGTTGCAACAAGTGACACATATGTAGTGTGTCATTTGGCGCTACATGGGAAGATGGGAAAATGAAGAAACCAGGCGGGTATTCTTCAAGGGGCGTCGGCCGTAGTGATCAATCGTATTGACGATTCGACAACCCTTGAAATATTGGCGATACGAGAGGCATCGGCACTAGCTGAGGACTCATACATTACAAGAATAGCGGTAGCATTGGATTACAAAGTGGCTGTTGAAACGATTAAAGAAGGAAGTGTGGCATCTTATGCAGCATTGATACATCAAATCATAGATAGATCTATGCTTTTCAATTCTTGTTTGTTTAATCATGAATTTAGGACCTCAAATGTTCAGGCTCACAATCTCATGAATCATTTACTTTCTCTTGGGCTTGGCTGCCATGTTTGGTTAAGTCAGCCAAGAGACCTTTTATTCGTCCCTATAAACGTTGTGATGTTATAATAAAGCTCACGAGTTTGCCTAAAAAAATACAAGCAGCCCTCAGAAAGAAGAAAAAATCTACAAGAGATCAACCGTCGCAACCGTAAATCCCATTCGCTGCTCGTACTGCCTTTTCCATACGCTCACAGCTTTACACCCTCTCGGGAGCTGGTTTACCTTGTGCTTCGGTGGTTGTAGGATGTTGAACTGCCAATCAGATTTTGTATAAATTGTAGAATGTTTCATGTTTTTTCTTCAGGTTTTCTTTTTGATTTTCTGTTTTTTCCGTTTTATCAAATTCATGAATAATTTTCACTACATGATTTGTTTAAATATAATAATATTTTATCGAATTCATGAAGATTTTTTTAGAATTTGAAAAAAAATTATGACTATTATTTTGCAAAAATCCTATTTTCTAACTTATGGCAACTTCTTAATGTGATGAATATTTTTTTCAAATCCATGAATATTGTTAAAAATTCATTTAAATTCACAAACCTTTAGTTGAAATTGTCAATATTTTCCAATTTCAGGAAGGTATTTGACATTTGTGAACATTTTAAAATTTGAGAAAGATTGAAAAATTATGAACAAAATTTTGAATTCATGTCATTTTAATTTGAAACATGTTTATAATATGTGAATTTTTTATTTCATTTTCTTTCAAAACCATTGTCTCCTAAGCGCAACAGGAGCGAGCTGGGCCGATAGAACTTAGTTGAGCCAATGGAACAATAACAAACGTACCTGAGCCGAACTAGCGACCGAAGGTGAGCGGGAGCTTCCTGGTCCGAGGCCACTGCATGTTTTAGCAGCAGTTTACTGGTAAGATATAAGCATCCCAGGATGAGACCTTTGGCGAAATCACTAATTAAGGGTACCTCTTGCAAAGGTTATCCTATGTCATCTGGTGATGACAAGTGACACACCACATGCGTGTCTCTTGGTGCAACAAGAGAGTTTTGATGGGGTTTTCTCACCAGGCAAGTCGGGATTGGAAGTTGGCTATTTGGTTTTTCTTTGTAGATTCATTTTATCAAAATGATTTATCTCTTAAATCATGCGTCAAAACCACGAACCGTTTGAAGCTTGTGTTTCTGGCGTCGATATCTTTGAAACTAGATCCCATGTTGATAATTCAACAAACCTTTTTCCTGGCAAATTTGTGCCTCCAGCTAGTAATAACTTTGTGCTTCCAACATGAACTAAATTGTGCTTGCAATACTAATTAAATTGTGCTTCCCGAGGAATCACAATTGTGCTCCTTGTGGGATGAAGCACTAATGTACTTCATACGAAAGCATACACTTCAGCACATATGAATTTTAAAAAATTGAAAACAAATAAAAACCAAAAAAGTGAAGAAAAATAATCCCGCGGGCGCTTCTGCGCTTGGGACAGTGCCTCGGGAGTCAAGCTGGCAATGGGGATTACCCAAGTGGGTATTAGATTGCCATCCCCGTCCCCGTGGCAGGCTTCTCATTGATACGTCTCCAACATATCTATAATTTATGAAGCATTCATGCTATTTTATTATCTGTTTTGAATGTTTATGGGCTTTATTATACACTTTTATATTACTTTTGGGACTAACCTACTAACCGGAGGCCCAGCCCATCTTGTTGTTTTCTTGCCAATTTCAGTGTTTCAAAGAAAACGAATATCAAACGGAGTCCAAACGGAATGAAACCTTCGGAAAAGTTATTTTTGGAACTGAAGCAATCCAGGGAACTTGGAGTGCAAGTCAGGGAAGCATCGAGGAGGCCACGAGATAGAGTGGCGCGCCCACCCCCCTGGGCGCGCCCTCCACCCTCGTGGGCCCCTCGAGGCTCCGCCTGAAGGAAATATGCCCTAGAGGCAATACTAAAGTTATTATTTATTTCCTTATTTCATGATAAATATTTATTATTCATGCTAGAATTGTATTAACCGGAAACATAATACATGTGTGAATACATAGACAAACATAGTGTCACTAGTATGCCTCTACTTGACTAGCTCGTTGATCAAAGATGGTTGTGTTTCCTAGCTATAGACATGAGTTGTCATTTGATTAACGGGATCACATCATTAGGAGAATGATGTGATTGACTTGACCCATTCCGTTGGCTTAGCACTTGATCGTTTAGTTTGTTGCTACTGCTTTCTTCATGACTTATACATGTTCCTACAACTATGAGATTATGCAACTCCCGTTTACCGGAGGAACACTTTGTGTGCTACCAAACGTCACAACGTAACTGGGTGATTATAAAGGAGCTCTACAGGTGTCCCCGAAGGTACACGTTGAGTTGGCGTATTTCGAGATTAGGATTTGTCACTCCGATTGTCGGAGAGGTATCTCTGGGCCCTCTCGGTAATGCACATCACTATAAGCCTTGCAAGCAATGTAGCTAATGAGTTAGTTGCGGGATGATGCATTATGGAACGAGTAAAGAGACTTGTCGGTAACGAGATTGAGCTAGGTATTTAGATACCGACGATCGAATCTCGGGCAAGTAACATACCGATGACAAAGGGAACAACGTATGTTGTTGGTTTGACCGATAAAGATCTTCGTAGAATATGTGGGAGCCAATATGAGCATCCAGGTTCCACTATTGGTTATTGACTGGAGACGTGTCTCGGTCATGTCTACATAGTTCTCGAACCCGTAGGGTCCGCACACTTAAGGTTTCGATGACAGTTTTATTATGAGTTTATGAGTTTTGATGTACCGAAAGAGTTTGGAGTCCCGGATGAGATCGGAGACATGACGAGGAGTCTCGAAATGGTCGAGACGTAAAGATCGATATATTGGACGACTATATTCGGACTTCGGAAAGGTTCCGAGTGATTCGGGTATTTTTCGGAGTACCGGAGAGTTACGGGAATTCGCCGGGAGAAGTATTGGGCCTTATTGGGCCATACGGGAAAGAGAGAGGGTCTGCCTAGGGCAGGACGCCCCAACCCCCAAGGCCTAGTCCGAATTGGACTAGGGGGAGGGGCTGCGCCCCCTCCTTCCTTCCTTCTCTCTTCCCTTTCCTTCTCTCCTACTCCTACTACATGGAAGGGCTCCTAGTTCTACTAGGAAAGGGGGAATCCTACTCCCGGTGGGAGTAGGACTCCCCTAGGGCGCGCCATAGAGAGGGTCGGCCCTCCCCCTCCACTCCTTTATATACGGGGGCAGGGGGCACCCCATAGACACACAAGTTGATCTTCGTGATCGTTCCTTAGCCGTGTGCGTGCCCCCTCCACCATATTCCACCTCGGTCATATCGTAGCGGTGCTTAGGTGAAGCCCTGCGTCGGTAGAACATCATCATCGTCACCACGCCGTCGTGCTGACGGAACTCATCCCCGAGACCCTGCTGGATCGGAGTCCGGGGATCGTCATCGAGCTGAACGTGTGCTGAACTCGGAGGTGCCGTACGTTTGGTACTTGGATCGGTCGGATCGTAAAGACGTACGACTACATCAACCGCGTTGTCATAACACTTCCGCTTTCGGTCTACAAGGCTACATGGACAACACTCTTCCCTCTCGTTGCTATGCATCACCATGATCCTTGCATGTGCGTAGGAATTTTTTTGAAATTACTACGTTCCCCAACAGTGGCATCAGAGCCTAGGTTTTATGCGTTGATGTTATATGCACGAGTAGAACACAAGTGAGTTGTGGGCGATACAAGTCATACTGCTTAGCAGCATGTCATACTTTGGTTCGGCGGTATTGTTGGATGAAGCGGCCCGGACCGACATTACGCGTACGCTTACGCGAGACTGGTTTTACCGCCGTGCTTTGCACACACATGACTAGCGGGTGTCTGTTTCTCCATCCTTAGTTGAACCGAGTGTGGCTACGCCCGGTGCTTGCGAAGGTTAAAACAACACTAACTTGACGAACTATCGTTGTGGTTTTGATGCGTAGGTAAGAACGGTTCTTGCTCAGCCCGTAGCAGCCACGTAAAATTTGCAACAACAAAGTAGAGGACGTCTAACTTGTTTTTGCAGGGCATGTTGTGATGTGATATGGTCAAGACGTGATTATATATTTTATTGTATGAGATGATCATGTTTTGTAATTGAAGTTATCGGCAACTGGCAGAAGCCCTATGGTTCTCTTTATTGCATAAGATGCAAGCGCCAAATAATTGCTTTACTTTATCGCTATGCGATAGCAATAGTTGGCGAGACGACCATGTGACGACACATTGATATAGATCAAGATGATGGAGAACATGGTGTCGTGCCGGTGACGATAGAGATCATGACAGTACTTTGGAGATGGAGATCAAAGGCGCAAGATGATCATGGCCATACCATGTCACATATTTTGATTGCATATGATGTTTATCCTTTATGCATCTTATCTTGCTTTGATTGACGGTAGCATTTTAAGATGATCTCTCACTAAATTATCAAGAAGTGTTCTCCCTGAGTATGCACCGTTGCGAAAGTTCTTCGTGCTGAGACACCACGTGATGATCGCGTGTGATAGGCTCTACGTTCAAATACAACGGGTGCAAAACAGTTGCACACGCGGAATACTCAGGTTAAACTTGACGAGCCTAGCATATACAGATATGGCCTCGGAACACGGAGACCGAAAGGTCGAACGTGAATCATATAGTAGATATGATCAACATAGATGTTCACCATTGAAAACTACTCCATCTCACGTGATGATCGGACATGGTTTAGTTGATTTGGATCACGTGATCACTTAGATGACTAGAGAGATGTCTGTCTAAGTGGGAGTTCTTAAGTAATATGATTAATTGAACTTAAATTTATCATGAACTTAGTCCTGGTAGTATTTTGCAAATTATGTTGTAGATCAATAGCTCGCGTTGTTGCTTTCATATGTTTATTTTGATATGTTCCTAGAGAAAATTGTGTTGAAAGATGTTAGTAGCAATGATGCGGATTGGATCCGTGATCTGAGGTTTATCCTCATTGCTGCACAGAAGAATTATGTCCTTAATGCACCGCTAGGTGACAAACCTATTGCATGAGCAGATGCAGACATTATGAACGTTTGGCTAGCTCAATATGATGACTACTTGATAGTTTAGTGCACCATGCTTAAACGGCTTAGAATCGGGACTTCAAAGACATTTTGAACATCATGGACCAAATGAGATGTTCCAGGAGTTGAAGTTAATATTTCCAGCAAATACCCGAGTTGAGAGATATGAAGTCTCCAACAAGTTCTGTAGCTAAAAGATGGAGGAGAATCACTCAACTAGTGAGCATGTGCTCAGATTGTCTGGGTACTTCAATCGCTTGAATCAAGTGGGAGTTAATCTTCCAGATAAGATAGTGATTGACAGAATTCTTTAGTCACCATCACTAAGTTACTAGAACTTCGTGATGAACTATAGTATGCAAGGGATGAAGAAAACGATTCCCGAGCTCTTCGTGATGTTGAAATCAATGAAGGTAGAAATCAAGAAAGAGCATCAAGTGTTGATGATTGACAAAGACCACTAGTTTCAAGAAAAGGGCAAAGGAAAAGAAAGGGAAACTTCGAGTAGAATGGAAAACAAGTTGTCACTCTCGTGAAGAAGACCAAAGCTGGACCAAAGCCTGAAACTGAGTGCTTACACTGCAAAGGAAATGGTCACTCGAAGCGGAAATGCCCTGAATATTTGGTGGATAAGAAGGATGGCAAAGTGAACAAGGGTATATTTGATATACATGTTATTGATGTGTGCCTTACTAGTGTTTGTAGTAGCCCCTGAGTATTTGATACTTGTTCGGTTGCTAAGATTAGTAACTCGAAACAGGAGTTACAGAATAAACAGAGACTAGTTGAAGGGGAAGTGACGATGAGTGTTGGAAGTAGTTCCAAGATTGATATGATCATCATCGCACACTCCCTATACTTTCGAGATTAGTATTAAACCTAAATAAATGTTATTTGGCGTTTGCGTTGAGCATGAATATGATTTGACCATGTTTATTCCAATACGGTTATTCATTTAAAGTCAGAGAATAATTGTTGTTCTGTTTAAACGAATAAAACCTTCAATGGTCATACACCCAATGAAAATAGTTTGTTGGATCTTGATCATAGTGATACACATATTCATAATATTGATGCCAAAAGATGCAAAGTTAATAATGATAGTGCAACTTATTTGTGGCACTACCGTTTGGGTCATATCGGTGTAAAGCGCATGAAGAAACTCCATAAAGATGGATTTTCAGAATCACTTGGTTATGAATCATTTGATGCTTGCGAACCATGCCTTTTGGGCAAGATGACTAAAACTCCGTTCCCTGGAACAATGGAACGAGCTACTGACTTGTTGGAAATAATACATACCGATGTATACGGTCCAATGAGTGTTGATGCTCATGGCGGGTATCGTTATTTTCTGACCTTCACAGATGATTTGAGCAGATATGAGTATATCTTCTTGATGAAACATAAGTCTGAAATATTTGAAAAGTTCAAAGAATTTCAGAGTGAAGTGGAAAATCATCGTAACAAGAAAATAAAGTTTCTGCAATCTGATCGCAGAGACGAGTATTTGAGTTATGATTTTGGTCTTCAATTAAAACAATGTGGAATAGTTTCACAAACTCATGCCACCTGGAACACTACAATGTTATGGTGTGTCCGAACGTCGTAACCGCACTTTATTGGATATGTTGCGATCTATGATGTCTCTTACTGATTTACCACTATTGTTTTGGGGTTATGCATTAGAGACAGCTGCATTCACATTAAAAGGGCACCATCTAAATCCGTTGAGACGACACCATATGAACTATGGTTTAGCAAGAAACCCAAGTCGTCGTTTCTTAAAGTTTGGGGCTGCGATGCTTATGTGAAAAAGTTTCATCCTGATAAGCTCAAACCCAAATCGGAGAAGTGCGTCTTCATAGAATACCCAAAGGAAACTGTTGGGTACACCTTCTATCACAGATCCGAAGGCAAGTTATTCGTTGCTAAAAATGGATCCTTTCTAGAGAAGGAGTTTCTCTTGAAAGAAGTGAGTGGGAGGAAAGTAGAACTTGATGAGGTAATTGTACCTTCTCCCGAATTGGAAAATAGTTCATCACTGAAATCAGTTCCAGTGATTCCTACACCAATTAGTGAGGAAGCTAATGATGATGATCATGAAACTTCAGTTCAAGTTACTACAGAACCTCGTAGGTCTTCCAGAGTACGGTCCGCATTGAAAGTCATGTTACTGGACCATGATAAACCTACGAACTATGAGGAAGCGATGATGAGCCCAGATTCCGCAAAATGGCTGGAGGCCATGGAATCTGAGATAGGATCCATGTATGAGAACAAAGTGTGGACTTTGGTGGACTTGCCTGATGATCGTCAAACCATAGAAAATAAATGGATCTTCAAGAGGAAGACATACACTGATAGTATTGTTACTATCTACAAAGTTCGACTTGTGGCAAAAGGTTTTTGACAAAGTTCAAGGTGTTGACTACAATGAGATTTTCTCAACTGTAGCGATGCTTAAGTCCGTCCGAATCATGTTAGGAATTGCCACATTTTATGAAATCTGGCAAATGGATGTCAAAACTGCATTCCTTAATGGTTTTCTTAAAGAAGAGTTGTATATGATGCAACCAGAAGGTTTTGTCAATCCTAAAGGTGCTAACAAAATGTGCAAGCTCCAGCAATCCATCTATGGACTGGTGTAAGCATCTCGGAGTTGGAATATACGCTTTGATAAGTTGATCAAAGCATATAGTTTTATACAGACTTGCGGTGAAGCCTATATTTACAAGAAAGTGAGTGGGAGCACTACAGCATTTCTGATAAGTATATGTGAAAGACATATTGTTGATCGGAAATAATGTAGAATTATTCTGCAAAGCATAAAGGAGTGTTTGAAAGGAGATTTTTCAAAGAAAGACCTCGGTAAAGCTACTTACATATTGAGCATCAAGATCTATTGAGATAGATCAAGATGCTTGATAAGATTTTCAATGAGTACATACCTTGACAAGATTTTGAAGTAGTTCAAAATGGATCAGTCAAAGAAAGAGTTCTTGCCTGTGTTGCAAAGGTATGAAATTGAGTAAGACTCAAATCCCGACCACAACAGAAGATAGAAAGAGAATGAAAGTCATTCCCTATGCCTCAATCATAGGTTCTATAAAAGTATGCCATGGACCAGACCTATTGTATACTCTACCCTGGTTTGGCAAGGGAGTACAATAGTGATCTAGGAGTAGATTACTGGACATTGGTCAAAATTATCCTTAGTGGAATAAGGATATGTTTCTCGACTATGGAGGTGACAAAAGGTTCGTCGTAAAGGGTTACGTCGATACAAGTTTTGGCACTAATCCAGATGACTCGAAGTCTTAATCTGGATACACATTGAAAGTGGGAGCAATTAGCTAGAGTAGCTCCGTGCAGAGCATTGTAGACATAGAATATTTGTAAAATACATACGGCTCTGAATGTGACAGATCCGTTGACTAAACTTCTCTCACGAGCAAAACATGATCATACCTTAGTACTCTTTGGGTGTTAATCACATAGCGATGTGAACTAGATTATTGACTCTACTAAACCCTTTGGATGTTGATCACATGATGATGTGAACTATGGGTATTAATCACATACAGATGTGAATATTGGTGTTAAATCACATGGCGATGTGAACTAGATTATTGACTCTAGTGCAAGTGGGAGACTGAAGGAAATATGCCCTAGAGGCAATAATAAAGTTATTATTTATTTCCTTATTTCATGATAAATGTTTATTATTCATGGTAGAATTGTATTAACCGGAAACATAATACATGTGTGAATACATAGACAGACATAATGTCACTAGTATGCCTCTACTTGACTAGCTCGTTGATCAAAGATGGTTGTGTTTCCTAGCCATAGACATGAGTTGTCATTTGATTAACGGGATCACATCATTAGGAGAATGATGTGATTGACTTGACCCATTCCGTTAGCTTATCACTTGATCGTTTAGTTTGTTGCTATTGCTTTCTTCATGACTTATACATGTTCCTACAACTATGAGATTATGCAACTCCCGTTTACCGGAGGAACACTTTGTATGCTACCAAACGTCACAACGTAACTGGGTGATTATAAAGGAGCTCCACAGGTGTATCCGAAGGTACATGTTGAGTTGGCGTATTTCGAGATTAGGATTTGTCACTCCGATTATCGGAGAGGTATCTCTGGGCCCTCTCGGTAATGCACATCACTATAAGCCTTGCAAGCAATGTAGCTAATGAGTTAGTTGCGGGATGATGCATTACGGAACAAGTAAAGAGACTTGCCGGTAACGAGATTGAGCTAGGTATTTAGATACCAACGATCGAATCTCGGGCAAGTAACATACCGATGACAAAGGGAACAACGTATGTTGTTATGCGGTTTGACCGATAAAGATCTTCATAGAATATGTGGGAGCCAATATGAGCATCTAGGTTCCGCTATTGGTTATTGACTGGAGATGTGTCTCGGTCATGTCTACATAATTCTCGAACCCGTAGGGTCCGCACGCTTAAGGTTTCAATGACAGTTTTATTATGAGTTTATGAGTTTTGATGTACCGAAGGAGTTCGGAGTCCTGGATGAGATCGGGGACATGACGAGGAGTCTCGAAATGGTCGAGACGTAAAGATCGATATATTGGACGACTATATTCGGACTTCGGAAAGGTTCCGAGTGACTCGGGTATTTTTCGGAGTACCGGAGAGTTACGGGAATTCGCCGGGAGAAGTATTGGGCCTTATTGGGACATACGGGAAAGAGAGAGGGGCTGCCTAGGGCAGGCCGCGCGCCCCCCCAAGGCCTAGTCCGAATTGGACTAGGGGGAGGGGCTGCACCCCCTCCTTCCTTCCCTTCTCTCTTCCCTTTCCTTCTCTCCTACTCCTAATACATGGAAGGGCTCCTAGTTCTACTAGGAAAGGGGGAATCCTACTCCCGGTGGGAGTAGGACTCCCCTAGGGCGCGCCATAGAGAGGGCCGGCCCTCCCCCTCCTCCACTCCTTTATATACGGGGGCAGGGGGCACCCCATAGACACACAAGTTGATCTTCGTGATCGTTCCTTAGCCGTGTGCGGTACCCCCCTCCACCATATTCCACCTCGGTCATATCGTAGCGGTGATTAGGCGAAGCCCTGCGTCGGTAGAACATCATTATCGTCACCACGCCGTCGTGCTGACGGAACTCATCCCCGACACCCTGCTGGATCGGAGTCCGGGGATCGTCATCGAGCTGAACGTGTGCTGAACTCGGAGGTGCCGTATGTTCGGTACTTGGATCGGTCGGATCGGGAAGACGTACGACTACATCAACCGCGTTGTCATAACGCTTCCGCTTTCGGTCTACGAGGGTACGTGGACAACACTCTCCCCTCTCGTTGCTATGTATCACCATGATCCTTGCGTGTGCATAGGAATTTTTTTGAAATTACTATGTTCCCCAACACCCCCGACCGACTTCTTTCGCCTATATATTCCCATATACCCTAAAACCATCGGACAACAAGATAGATCGGGAGTTCCGCCGCCGCAAGCCTCTGTAGCCACCAAAAACCTCTCGGGAGCTCGTTCCGACACCCTGCCGGAGGGAGGATCCCTCACCGGTGGCCATCTTCGTCATCCCGGTGCTATCCATGACGAGGAGGGAGTAGTTCACCCACGGGGCTGAGGGTATGTACCAGTAGCTATGTGTTTGATCTCTCTCTCTCTCTCTCATGTTCTCCCTATGGCACGATCTTGATGTATCGCGAGCTTTGCTATTATAGTTGGATCTTATGATGTTTCTCCCCCTCTACTCTCTTGTGATGAATTGAGTTTTCCTCTTGAAGTTATCTTATCGGATTGAGTCTTTTAGGATTTGAGAACACTTGATGTATGTCTTGCTGTGCTTATCTGTGGTGACAATGGGATATTCACGTGATCTACTTGATGTATGTTTTGGTGATCAACTTGCGGGTTCCGCCCATGAACCTATGCATAGGGGTCGGCACACGTTTTCATCTTGACTCTCCGGTATAAACTTTGGGGCACTCTTTGAAGTACTTTGTGTTGGTTGAATAGATGAATCTGAGATTGTGTGATGCATATCGTATAATCATGCCCACGGATACTTGAGGTGACAATGGAGTATCTAGGTGACATTAGGGTTTTGGTTGATTTGTGTCTTAAGGTGTTATTCTAGTATGAACTCTATGATAGATTGAACGGAAAGAATAGCTTCATGTTATTTTACTACGAACTCTTGAATAGATAAAACAGAAAGGATAACTTTGAGGTGGTTTCGTACCCTACCATAATCTCTCTGTTTGTTCTCCGCTATTAGTGGCTTTGGAGTGACTCTTTGTTGCATGTTGAGGGATAGTTATATGATCCAATTATGTTATTATTGTTGAGAGAACTTGCACTAGTGAAAGTATGGACCCTATGCCTTGTTTCCTACCATTGCAATACCGTTTACTCTCACTTTTATCATTAGTTGCCTTGCTATTTTTATAATTTCAGATTACAAAAACCTATATCTACCATCCATATTGCACTTGTATCACCATCTCTTCGCTGAACTAGTGCACCTATACAATTTACCATTGTATTGGGTGTGTTGGGGACACAAGGGACTCTTTGTTATTTGGTTGCAGGGTTGCTTGAGAGAGACCATCTTCATCCTACGCCTCCCACGGATTGATAAACCTTAGGTCATCCACTTGAGGGAATTTTTCTACTGTCCTACAAACCTCTGCACTTGGAGGCCCAACAACGTCTACAAGAAGAAGGTTGCGTAGTAGACATCAAGCTCTTTTCTGGTGCCGTTGCCGGGGAGGTGAGTGCTTGAAGGTATATCTTTATATCTTGCAATCGAATCTGTTTGTTTCTTGTTTTATCACTAGTTTAGTTTATAAAAGAAAACTACAAAAAATGGAATTGAGTTTGCCTCATATGCTTCATCTTTTTAATATCTTTCGTGAGAATGATGGAAAGAAAAATTGTGCTCAAGTGCTAGAAGAAGAATGCAGTAGAATGTTTGGTACTAGATCTTTGTATGATGAGCATGATTGCAATGTTTTTAGTATGAATTGTTTGAATACCCATGATGCTAATGATATGAAAAGGCCCAAGCTTGGTGAAGCTATGTTTGATGAGGATGCAATATTTGAGAATATATTTGCTGATATTAATGTTTGTCCCAAGCTTGGGGATGCTACGTTTAATGAAGATGATATTTTTAGCCTCCCAAGTTTTGATATGCAAAGTTGTTATGATGATAGCATGCCTCTTACTTATGATTATATTGATGAAAGTGGGTTTGGAAGATAGGGAGTAGTGATCCCACTATTTTGGAGGATGTTGAAACTTATTGTGATGAATATGAAAGTGGATTTGGAAGAGTGTCAACTTTATTTAGTGATGATTCCACTATCTTGGAAGAGGTTTCAATTGATTATGATGAGAACAAAGTTGCTACTTATGATGATTATTATGATGAAACTTATGCTATAAAAAGTAGTGATGATTATGTTTATAAAACTTGTCATGATTATGATTACCTTTTTTCTGAACATTACCTTTTTAATGTGGAAACAATTTATAGTATTCAAGTCTCTTATGATACTCCCACTGTTCCGAATAAGAAGAATTTTGCTTATGTGGAGAGTAGTAAATTTTCTATGCTTGTAGATCATGAAAATAATGCTTTAGGTGCTGGTTTTATTGTTGAGTTCATTCATGATGCTACTGAAAATTATTATGAGGGAGGAACATATGCTTGTAGGAATTGCAATAATATCAAGTTTCCTCTCTATGTGCTTAAAATTCCGAAGCTATGCTTGTTTTACGTTCCTATGCTAGTTGATTATTGTTCCCATAAGTTGTTTGCTCACAAAATCCCTAGGCATAGGAAGTGGGTTAGGCTTAAATGTGCTAGCCATATGCTTCATGATGCTCCCATTATGTTTCAATTCTTATCTTTTATGTGAGCATCATTGTCATCATCATGCCTAGCTAGAAAGGCATTGAAGAAAAGCGTTTGTTGGGAGACAACCCAATATTTACCCTTACTATTTTTGTGTGTCCACATGATTATGCTACTGTAGTAATCATGTTTTATAGCTTTTGTTTCAATAAAGTGCCAAGTAAGACCTTTAGGATAGCTTACGGTGATAGTTGTGTTGATCCTGCTGAAAATCAGAAACTTTTGCACCAAGTAAATTAGTTTTGATAATTCACAGAAACGCTATTATTATCTGATTCTTTTTGATCTGGGTTGGTACACAAATTTCTTAGGACTTCCTAATTTTGTAGGATTTTTGTAGTTCCAGAAGTATACGTTTGATACGGATTACTACAGACTGTTCTGTTTTTGACAGATTCTGTTTTCTATGTGTTGTTTGCTTATTTTGATGAATCTATGAGTAGTATCGGAGGGTATGAACCATAGAAAAGTTGGAATACAGTAGATATTACACCAATATGAATTTATAATGAGTTCATTACAGTACCTAAGTGGTGGTTTTATTTTCTTACACTAACGGAGCTTACGAGTTTTCTGTTGAGTTTTGTGTTGTGAAGTTTTCAAGTTTTGGGTAAAGATTCGATGGACTATGGAATAAGGAGTAGCAAGAGCCTAACCTTGGGGATGCCCAAGGCACCCAAAGGTAATATTCAAGGACAACCAAGAGCCTAAGGTTGGGGATGCCCCGGAAGGCATCCCCTCTTTCGTCTTCATTCATCGGTAACTTTACTTGGAGCTATATTTTTATTCACCACATGATATGTGTTTTGCTTGGAGCATCATTTTATCTTGTTAGTTTTGCTTTCTGTTATTTAGAATAATGTTTTGCATCTATATTTTCAATAAAAATGTCAATAGCCTTTACCATGCTTATTTTGCTAGTATACATGTTGCTGTTTAAAACAGAAAGTTTACCGCTGTTGCAAAAATTCCCTAGAAAAGTCAAAGAATGATATAATGTTGAAACTTTTTGCATATTGAGATATGATAAATCTTATACAGCGTAGTATTTTTCTCATAATTTTTGGAGTTAGGGAAGTATGATGAATCTTGCATTCTTTACAGACTATACTGTTTTGGCAGATTGCTGTTATGGTTGCATTGTTTGCATATGTTTTCTTGTTTAATGATTCTATTTGAGGATAGGAGTGTTAAATATGCAGAGACATTTAGTATGCAATGTTGAATAAATAATTTTAGTGATTTTTTACAGTAGAAAATGATAAGGTTTTTGCATTGGTTTATACTAACCTATCTCACGAGTTCTTGTTGAGTTTGGTGTGGATGAAGCTTTTGATAAAAAGAGAAACCATGATATGAGAGGAATTAAGGAGACACAAAAGTTCAAGCTTGGGGATGCCCAAGGCACCCCAAGATAATATTTCAAGAAGTCTCAAGCATCTAAGCTTGGGGATGCCCCGTTAGGCATCCCACCTTTCTTCTTCAACAACTATCGGTTAGTATCGGTTGAACCTAAGTTTTTGCTTCTTCACATGAGTTGTGCTATCCTTGCAATGTCATTTTATTTTGCTTTGCTTACTGTTTGAATAAAGTACTTAAGATCTGAAATTCTTAAATGAGAGAGAGTCTTCACATAGTTACATAATTATTTAGCTACTCATTGATCTTCACTTTTATCTTTTTGGAGTAGTTTGTCATTTACTCGTGTGCTTCACTTATATCCTATGAGTAAATGGTTGAATGAGTTGAATGTCATAAATCTGAAATTATATATGTTTCATTTGCTTATCCCATGGGGAGTAATGACTTCACGTCTAAGAAGTAGAGGTTGTGAATTTATTGAAGGTTAGCAAGCATTGTATTGGTCACTTGAACAATTCATGAAAGAATATTGAAGGAAGAGAGATTTCATATATAAATATACTATCCAAGACATCTTTTATAATTGTGAGCACTCATTAAGTATGACATGCTAAAAAGTTGATGTTGGATAAGGAAGACAACGTAATGGGTTATGTTTTCTCACATCTCAGTTAAAGTATATTGTCATGGATCATTCAAACATGTTGCGCTTGCCTTTCCCCCTCATGCTAGCCAAAATTCCTTGCACCAAGTAGAGATACTACTTGTGCTTCCAATTATCCTTAAACCCAGTTTTTGCCATGAGAGTCCACCATACCTACCTATGGATTGAGTAAGATCCTTCAAGTAAGTTGTCATCGGTGCAAGCAATAAAAATTGCTCTCTAAATATGTATGATCTATTAGTGTGAAGAAAATAAGCTTTATACGATCTTGTTATGGAAGCAATAGAAGCGACGGACTGCATAATAAAGGTCCATATACAAGTGGCAATATAAAGTGACGTTCTTTTGCATTAAGATTTTGTGCATCCAACCATAAAAGCGCATGACAACCTCTGCTTCCGTCTGCGAAGGGCCTATCTTTTACTTTATGTCTTTTACTTTATGCAAGAGTCAAGGTGATCTTCACCTTTCCTTTTTTCATTTTATCCTTTGGCAAGCACCTCGTGTTGGAAAGATCCTGATATATATATCCAATTGGATGTAAGTTAGCATGAACTATTATTGTTGACATCACCCAAAGGTGAATACGTTGGGAGGCAACACTATAAGCCCCTATCTTTCTTAGTGTCCGATTAAAACTCTATAACCATAAGTATTGCGTGAGTGTTAGCAATTGTAGAAGACTACATGATAGTTGAGTATGTGGAGTTTGCTAAATCAAAGCTCTGACATAGACCCTTCCTGAAAATAAGATGAATTGTAATTGTTTGATGACTCAGAATGAAGTTTGCTAGTTTTCAAGAAAGTTTATGGTGTATGCTTTAACATGTGAATAGCTTGTTACTTGATCTTGAGAAGTTTTATGAGATGAACTACTGTTATGACATATAATCATGCTAGAAAAGGTGATTGAAATTACCATTGATCAAACTTGTGCACCTTCTAGTATTCACACTTCATAAATTCTTTCTTTTATCATTTACCTACTTGAGGACGAGCAGGAATTAAGCTTGGGGATGCTGATACGTCTCCAATGTATCTATAATTTATGAAGCATTCATGCTATTTTATTATCCGTTTTGAATGTTTATGGGCTTTATTGTATACTTTTATATTACTTTTGGGACTAACCTACTAACCGGAGGCCCAGCCCATATTGCTGTTTTCTTGCCTATTTCAGTGTTTCGAAGAAAAGGAATATCAAGCGGAGTCCAAACGGAGTGAAACCTTCGGAAAAGTTGTTTTTGGAACAGAAGCAACCCAGGGAACTTGGAGTGCAAGCCAGGGAAGCGTCGAGGAGGCCACGAGATAGGGGGGCGCGCCCACCCCCTGGGCGCGCCCTCCACCCTCGTGGGCCCCTCGAGGCTCCCCCGGCCGACTTCTTTCGCCTATATATTCCCATATACCCTAAAACCATCGGACAACAAGATAGATCGGGAGTTCCGCCGCCGCAAGCCTCTATAGCCACCAAAAACCTCTCGGGAGCTCGTTCCGGCACCCTGCCGGAGGGGGGGATCCCTCACCGATGGCCATCTTCATCATCCCAGCGCTATCCATGACGAGGAGGGAGTAGTTCACCCTCGGGGCTGAGGGTACGTACCAGTAGCTATGTGTTTGATCTCTCTCTCTCCCTCTCGTGTTCTCTCTATGGCACGATCTTCATGTATCGCGAGCTTTGCTATTATAGTTGGATCTTATGATGTTTCTCCCCCTCTACTCTCTTGTGATGAATTGAGTTTTCCTCTTGAAGTTATCTTATCGGATTGAGTCTTTAAGGATTTGAGAACACTTGATGTATGTCTTGCCATGCTTATCTGTAGTGACAATGGGATATTCACGTGATCTACTTGATGTATGTTTTGGTGATCAACTTGCGGGTTACGCCCATGAACCTATGCATAGGGGTTGGCACACGTTTTCATCTTGACTCCCCGGTAGAAACTTTGGGGCACTCTTTGAAGTACTTTGTGTTGGTTGAATAGATGAATCTAAGATTGTGTGATGCATATCGTATAATCATGCCCACGGATACTTGAGGTGACAATGGAGTACGTAGGTGACATTAGGGTTTTGGTTGATTTGTGTCTTAAGGTGTTATTCTTGTATGAACTCTATGATAGATTGAACGGAAAGAATAGCTTCATGTTATTTTTACTATGAACTCTTGAATAGATAGAACAGAAAGGATAACTTTGAGGTGGTTTCGTACCCTACCATAATCTCTTCGTTTGTTCTCCGCTATTAGTGGCTTTGGAATGACTCTTTGTTGCATGTTGAGGGATAGTTATATGATCCAATTATGTTATTATTGTTGAGAGAACTTGCACTAGTGAAAGTATGAACCCTATGCCTTGTTTCCTACCATTGCAATACCATTTACGCTCACTTTTATCATTAGTTACCTTGCTATTTTTATAATTTCAGATTACGAAAACCTATATCTACCATCCATATTGCACTTGTATCACCATCTCTTCGCCGAACTAGTGCACCTATATAATTTACCATTGTATTGGGTGTGTTTGGGACACAAGAAACTCTTTGTTATTTGGTTGCAGGGTTGCTTGAGAGAGACCATCTTCATCCTACGCCTCCCACGGATTAATAAACCTTAGGTCATCCACTTGAGGGAAATTTGCTACTGTCCTACAAACCTCTGCACTTGGAGGCCCAACAACGTCTACAAGAAGAAGGTTGCGTAGTAGACATCACTCATGCCCATATCCACTTCCACCCGCTAGGATAAAAAAATTCCCATCGCCATCCCATTAGGTTTTTAATCCAGCGGGGAAACCCATGCCCTCAATCGATAGAAATATCCAACAAAATTTTCGTAGGATTGCTTTTTATTACAGCACAATAAAACACATGTAAGGCCTTTTGAGGCGAATGTTGTGGCTAGGTTAGGTTTTGGCTTTATTTTGGGGCCAAATGGGCAGGATGGGTACAAATCTCGATGAGTACATGCAAGAACTATCTAAAGTCTATTGATTTAGGGCTAACATTTAAGGCCTTTATATTTTTCAAAACAGAGGCAAGAGTCTTGCCTCGTTGCTTAATTAAGAAGAATAGAATTGCCAATGTAATTTATGGAAAAACAGGCGAAAACCAATACAAACGGACAACAAATGAACTGCTCATGTGGCATGCAATCCCATAACTGCAAAGGCGGCCCACTAAACACTCTGAATAAACAACAACCACAAATCCCCTGCACTGCTACCATGCTAAGTGAGCTTCAACGAGACTACCTCGAGAAAAGACATCAAGCACCTCTCAAACCACAACAACAATCCAATCCAAGAGGAAGGGCTAGGAGACCCAAGATTATCTATCAAGCAGCCACAAACGCCTTCCCTACGATGCCACTCTTGCCTTTTCCCACCTTCTTGTGTTTTCCCCTTATTAGCGTTCCCGTAAGGAGGCAATCAATCAACCTACCCGACCAGGTCAACTGCCAAGCGGGCGAGCAAGTCACAAAGCTCCTTCATGAAGAGATCATCAGGAACTGGATTAGGTGGCAACATACCTGGTTCAATGGTCATGTCACTCATAAGCATCACCTGCGCAATGGGCACACACGAGGGAAGGGTGGTAACATCTGAAACTCTGCGCTCCACGACGTTGAGGGACGGCCTGACTAACACCCAAAAATGCTCCACGGGGGAGGGGTGAGCACAACACGACCACCTCCAGAGCCTAGAGCGATCCCAACTTGAGTTGCTCCATGAACAGAGGCTAAACAGGTTTCCCGCACAACACCTGCAGCTCGGGCATGATCTGCAGCACCAGAGACACTGATACGTCCATTTTGCATCATGTTTTCCTACTATTATTTATAATGTTTTTGATCAATGTTTCACTTTATGATGCAATTCTAATGTCTTTTCTCTCATAGTATGCAAGATTTACATGAGGAGGTAAATTGCCGGCAGCTGGAATTGTGGACCTAAAGGAGCTACAATAGACATAGCTATTCTCCGGAGGTCCAAATGACCAAAAAAATTATGAATAATATTTTTGGAATATATAAAAAATACTAGAAGGAAAAAAGTACCTAAGGAGACTCACTGTGGGCCCATAAAGCACCAGGGCACGCCCTGCCCCGTTGTGGGGCCCACGGGAGGCTTTTGGTGCCCCTCTTCTGCTATATGAGTCCATTTGACCTAAAAATAGAATTAGACTTTCGGGATGAAACGTCGCCGTCTCGAGGCGGAACCTGGGCAGGAGCACTTTTGCCCTCTGGCTGCGCGATTTCGCTGGGGATACTTCCCTTTGGGAGGGGGAAATCGAAGTCTTCGTCATTTACAACCTTCTGCTCATCGTGGAAAGACTCATCCTCATCAACATCTTCACCTTCACCATCTCATCTCAAACCCTAGTTAACCTCTTGTATTCGATCTTTGCCTAAAAACCTCATATTGGTACATGTGGATTGCTAGTAGTGTTGATTACATGTTGTACTTGATGGTAGTTTATTTGATAGAAGATTTTATGTTCAGATTGTTATTCACATATTATTATGCTCTGATCATGAACATGAATATGATTTGTGAGTAGTTTCGTTTGTTTTTGAGGACATGGGAGAAGTCTTGTTGCAAGTAATCATGTGAAGTTGGTATTCGTTCAAGATTTGATGTGTATGTTGTTCTTCCTCTAGTGGTGTCGTGTGAACATCGACCATATGATAGTTCACCATGTTTGGGCATAGGGGAAGACATTGTGTAGTAGTAAGTAGATGATGGGTTGCGAGAGTGACAGAAGTTTAAACCCTAGTTTGTGCGCTATTCAGTAAGGAGCTAATTTGGATCCATATGTTTCATGCTATGGTTAGATTTATCTTAATTCTTCTTTCATATTTGCGGATGCTTGCGAGAGGGGATAATCCTAAGTGAGTTGATTGTTCAAGTAAGAACATCACTCTAGCACGGGTCCACCCACATATCAAATTCAAAGTAGTGAACATGAATCAACTAAACATGGTGAACGTAACTAGATGAAATTCCCATGTGCCCTCAAGAACGTTTTTCTCATTGTAAGATGTACTTTCGTCTTGTCCTTTGCTATAAAAAGGATTGAGCCACCTTGCTGCACATTTTTTGCTATTGTTACTTGCTACCTGTTATGAATTATTTCGCTATCAAACTATCTATTACTACTACTTATAGCACTTGTAGAGAATACCTTGTTGAAAATCGCTTATCAATTCCTTCTGCTCCTCGTTGGGTTCGACACTCTTACTTATCAAAAGGACTACGATTGATCCCCTATACTTGTGGGTCATCAGACACAACCTTGGCGGAGGTCTTACCCTCAAAGTCTGATAACACAGGGGGCGTAGAATTGGACCCAACACGGGGTGAGAGACAAGCAAAGAGCTACACACCCGCCTCATCCAAGGGAGTTGGTGCAAAAGAGAGCCTTTGCAGAGCAACCTCCGCCTACTTCAGAAAACTTCCAACACGCACCAGCCAACTTTGCAAGGAGTCACAGACCTCATGAAGTGGCTTAATTGAGCCCTCCACTTGGGAGGAAGTCATGTTGTGAAGATCAAAGCCCAGCTGCTCTGTGTGCACCCCAAAATGAGACCGGAGCATCACATCTGTCGGGGCGAAGACCGAAGAAACCAACGAGGAAGGTGAGGAATCACGTCAATGAGTCTTCATGTTCAAAAGGCCTCGTGTATCTCAGATGTTGGTCGAAATGCAACAATCGATGCCCAAGAATAAGCCAGCGGTTGAGCAGAACATGCAGCAGGCGATGTCCTCACAAGTTGCAGCCATCACACGCATCGTGTCCTGAGCTGAAGCATCAATTGCACCGAATTCGGCCCATGCACCCCATAGCCCGATGGCCTGCACCAGAGCAACGAAAACACCTATTTTTGAGCCACACGGGTGGACGGGGACGCTGTAGAGGCATGAAAGCCAAGGGTGACGGAGGCGCCTCCCGCGGACAGCGGGACTACTTGACGAGCTCCTAGTCTGCAGCCTTCTCAATGAGCCCCACACAAGCTACATCCAGCAGTCTTCGTTCGTATCAGAGACAAATGAGCTGGAGCTCATCAAGGCAGGGTCGCGCTCGTGGTAGGGCAGCAGTGTCGACGGCATGGGAAGGTGTAAGTGCATCTAGTGCCACCCCTAGTTGGTTTTGGAGTATTGACGACAAACGTGGTTGAGGGACTAATGTGTTTGTGATAACTGCAGGATAACACAGGTAGTAGTCACTCGTTGATTCGGTCTACAGACCAGAGATGACCCCTAAAAATGTATGAAGACATTGAAGACAATGGTGGTTCATGAAGACATTCACGTTAGAGATAATGATGATGAAGACATTCACTTGAAGACTATGGAGTACGAGGACATAGTTTCTTTCTGAAGGAAATATGCCCTAGAGGCAATAATAAAGTTGTTATTTTATATTTCCTTATATAATGATAAATGTTTATTATTCATGCTAGAATTGTATTAACCGAAAACTTGATACATGTGTGAATACACACACAAAACACCGTGTCCCTAGTATGCCTCTACTAGACTAGTGATACATCTCCAACGTATCTATAATTTTTTATTGTTCCATGCTATTATATTACCCGTTTTGGATGTTTATGGGCTTTACTTTACACTTTTATATCATTTTTGGGACTAACCTACTAACCTGAGGCCCAGCCCGAATTGTTATTTTTTTTTGCCTATTTCAGTGTTTCGAAGAAAAGGAATATCAAACGGAGTCCAAACGGAATGAAACCTTCGAGAGCGATCTTTTTGGAACAAATGCAATCTAGGAGACTTGGAGTGGACGTCAAGAAGCAGTCGAGGCGGCCATGAGGGTGCAAGGCGCGCCCTCCACCCTCGTGGGCCCCTCGTGGCTCCCCTGAGCGACTTCCTTCGCCTATATATACTTGCATACCCTGAAAACATCCAGGAGCACCACGAAACCCTATTTCCACCGCCGCAACCTCCTGTATCCGCAAGATCCCATCTTGGAGCCTTTTTTGGCACTCTGCCGAAGGGGGAATCGATCACGGAGGGCTTCTACATCAACACCATAGCCTCTCTGATGAGTTGTGAGTAGTTTACCACAGACCTTCGGGTCCATAGTTATTAGCTAGATGGCTTCTTCTCTCTCGTTGAATCTCAATACAAAGTTCTCCTTGATCTTCTTGGAGATCTATTCGATGTAACTCTTTTTGCGGTGTGTTTGTTGAGATCTGATGAATTGTGGTTTATGATCATGTTAATCTATGAGAAATATTTGAATCTCCTCTGAATTCTTTTATGTATGATTGGTTATCTTTGCAAGTCTCTTCGAATTATCAGTTTGGTTTGGCCTACTAGATTGATCTTTCTTGCAATGGGAGAAGTGCTTAGCTTTGGGTTCAATCTTGCGGTGTCCTTTCCTAGCGACAGCAGGGGCAGCAAGGCACGTATTGTATTTTTGCCATCGAGGATAAAAAGATGGAGTTTATATCATATTGCTTGAGTTTATCCCTCTACATCATGTCATCTTGCTTAATGCGTTACTCTGTTCTTATGAACTTAATACTCTAGATGCATGCTGGATAGCGGTCGATGTGTGGAGTAATAGTAGTATATGCAAAATCGTTTCGGTCTACTTGTCACGGACGTGATGCCTATATACATGATCATGCCTAGATATTATCATAACTATATATGCACTTTTCTATCAATTGCTCGACAGTAATTTGTTCACCCACCGTAATACTTATGCTATCTTGAGAGAAGCCACTAGTGAAATCTATGGCCCCCGGGTCTATTTTCTATCATATAAGTTTCCGATCTATCTTTATTTTGCAATCTTTACTTTCCGATTTATATCATAAAAATACCAAAAATATTTATCTTATCTTATTATCTCTATCAGATCTCACTTTCGCAAGTGGTTGTGAAGGGATTGACAACCCCTTTATCGCGTTGGTTGCGAGGTTCTTGTTTGTTTGTGTAGGTACGAGGGAATTGCGTGGAGCCTCCTACTGGATTGATACCTTGGTTCTCAAAACTGAGGGAAATACTAATGCTACTTTGCTGCATCACCCTTCCTCTTCAAGGGAAAACCAACATAGTGCTCAAGAGGTAGCAAGAAGGATTTCTGGCGCCGTTGTCGGGGAGGTCTTCGTCAAGTCAAGACATACCAAGTACCCATCACAAACTCATCTCCCTCGCATTACATTATTTGCCGTTTGCCTCTCGTCCCCCCCACTTCTAAAACGATCTTCGAAAACCTTTGCCTTTTCTTCGCCCTCCTTCCGTTCGATCTTGTGTTACCATGTACCTTCTTTTTGCTTGCATCTTCGCTTGCTAAAAGTTTATGGATCCTCATCCACTTGCTAATCTCTTTAAGAGGTCCAGTTATGATGAACCTATTGCTAGTGAGTTGAGTGCACTAGATTATCTTTATGAGGTTTTGCTTGAAATTCGTGAATCCAAAAATTGTGATGAAGTACTTTATGAAGCGATTCACGATAGATCTTTGAATAAAAAGCATGATTGCAATGATTTTATTATAAATTATATTGATGTCAATTGTGTTAATAATATGCAAAACCCTAAGCTTGGGGATGCTAATTTTGCTATGTCTACTACTTGTTGCAATGATCATGATTGGGGTGATTCTTCTTATGATCTTGAAAATTTATTTAAGCCCCATGATGAATATGAGATTGATAATAGTGTTTGCAATATTATTGAAAGTGGGTTTGGAAGAGTGTCAACTTTAGATCCCACATATTTGGAGAATGTTCAATCTTATGAAATTTTTGATAAAAGTGGATTTGGAGAGGTCATGACTTTCATTAATGTTAATCCCACTATTTTGGAAGAGTGACAACTTTGCATGCATGTGGATCGTGTTGAAAATATTTTATGTGATAGATATTTGTTGAATTTGCTTATGATCCCACATGTAATTATTATGATAGAGGAAAATATGATTGTAGAAATTTTCATGTTACTAAATTACCTCTTGTTATGTTGAGATTGCTATTGTTTCTTTCCGCTTCCTTGCATATGCTAGTTTTTGCTTGCTATGATAATTTATTTTCCTATAAGATGCCTATGCATAGGAAGTATGTTAGACTTAGATGTGTTTGTCACGTGTTTCATGATGCTCTCTTTGTGCTTCAGTTCTTGTCTTTCATGTGAGCATCATTGAAATTATCAATGCCTAGCTAGGGGCGTTAAACGATAGCGCTTGTTGGGAGGCAACCCGATTTTATTTTTGTTCCTTGATTTTTGTTCCTATTTAGTAATAGATAATTCATCTAGAATCTGTTTAGATGTGGTTTTATGTTTTAATTAGTGTTTGTTCCAAGTAGAACCTATAGGATCATCTTGGGTGATAGTTAATTTGATCTTGCTGAAAAACAGAAACTTTTGCACGCACGAGAATAATTTTAATAAATCACAGAAACGTGCTTTGAGTTGATTCTTTTTGAAGTAGATCAATAGGAAAATTTCCTAGGACTTCCTATTTTGGTAGTACTTTTAGAGTTCCATAAGTATTCGAAAGTTACAGATTGCTACAGACTGTTCTGTTTTTTGACAGATTCTGTTTTTCGTGTGTTGTTTGCTCATTTTGATGAATCTATGGCTAGTATCGGGGGGTATGAACCATAGAGAAGTTGTAATACAGTAGGTTTAACACCAATACAAATAAATAATGAGTTCATTACAGTACCTTAAGGGGTGGTTTTTCTTTCTTTCACTAACGGAGCTCATGACATTTCGTGTTGAGTTTTGTGTTGTGAAGTTTTCAAGTTTTGGGTAAAGATTTGATGGACTATGGAATAAGGAGTGGCAAGAGCCTAAGCTTGGCGATGCCCATGGCACCCCAAGATAATTCAAGGACAACCAAAAGCCTAAGCTTGGGGATGCCCCGGAAGGCATCCTCTCTTTCGTCTTCGTTTATCGGTAACTTTACTTGGAGCTATATTTTCATTCACCACATGATATGTGTTTTGCCTGGAGCGTCTTGTATGATATGAGTCTTTGCTTTTTAGTTTACCACAATCATCCTTGCTGTAAACACCTTTTGGGAGAGACACACATGATTCGGAATTTGCTAGAATACTCTATGTGCTTCACTTATATCTTTTGAGCTAGGCAATTTTGCTCTAGTGCTTCACTTATATCTTTTTAGAGCACAGCGGTGGTTTTATTTTGTAGAAATTATTGATCTCTCATGCTTCAGTTATATTATTTTGAAAGTCTTTTAGAACAGCATGGTATTTTCTATGGTTATAAAATTGGTCCTAATATGATGGGCATCCAAGTTGGGTATAATAAAAACTATCATAGAAAGTGAATTGAATACTATGATCAACTTGATGCTTGATAATCGTTTTGAGATATAAAGGTGGTAATGTTAGAGTCATGCTAGTTGGGTAATTATGAAATTGAGAAATACTTGTGTTGAAGTTGGCAAGTCCCGTAGCATGCACGTATGGTAAAAGTTGTGTAACAAATTTGTTGCATGGGGTGCTCTTTTGATTGCCTTCCTTATGTGTGGAGGTAGGGGGCTCGCGATGGTTAACTCCTACCAACCTCCCCCTAGGAGCATGCGTAGTAGTACTTTGCTTTGAGGTCTAATAATTTTTTTGCAAATGAGTTCTTTATGACTAATGTGAGTCCATGGATTATACGCACTCTTACCCTTCCACCATTGCTAGCCTCTACGGTACCGTGCATTGCCCTTTCTCACCTTGAGATTTGGTGCAAACTTCACCGGTGCATCCAAACCCCGTGATACGATATGCTCTATCACACACAAACCTCCTTATATCTTCCTCAAAACAGCCACCATACCTACCTATTATGGCATTTCCATAGCCATTCCGAGATATATTGCCATGCAACTTTCCACCGTTCCATTTATTATGACACGTTTCATCATTTTCATATTGCCTTGCATGATCATGTAGTTGACATCGTATATGTGGCAAAGCCACCATGCATAATTTTTCATACATGTCACTCTTGCTTCATTGCCCATCCCGGTACACCGCTGGAGGCATTCATATAGATTCATATCTTGTTCTAGTATTGAGTTGTAATTCTTGAGTTGTAAATAAATAAAAGTGTGATGATCATCATTATTAGAGCATTGCCCCTTAAAAAAAGGGGGAAGGCCAAATAAAAAAAAGGCCCCAAAAAAGGGGAGACAATGTTACTATTCTTTTCCACACTTGTGCTTCAAAGTAGCACCATGATCTTTATGATAGAGAGTCTCTTATGTTGTCACTTTCATATAATAGTGGAAATTTTTCATTATAGAACTTGGCTTGTATATTCCAACGATGGGCTTTCTCAAAATGCCCTAGGTCTTCGTGAGCAAGCAAGTTGGATGCACACCCACTTAGTTTCTTTTGTTGAGCTTTCATACATTTATAGCTCTAGTGCATCCGTTGCATGGCAATCCCTACTCCTCATGTTGACATCAATTGATGGGCATCTCCATAGCCCATTGATTAGCCTCGTCAATGTGAGACTTTCTATTTTTAGTCTTCTCCACACAACCTCCATCATCATATTCTATTCCACCCATAGTGCTATATCCATGGCTTACGCTCATGTATTGCGTGAGAGTTGAAAAAAGCTGAAGCGCGTTAAAAAGTATGAACCAATTGCTTGGCTGAAACCGGGGTTGTGAATGATGGAAGTATTTTGTGTGATGAAAATGAAACATAGCCTAACTATATGATTTTGTAGGGATAAACTTTCTTTAGCCATGTTATTTTGAGAAGACATGATTGCCTTGTTAGCATGCTTGAAATATTATTACTCTTATCTCAATATGAAATTTTATCTTGAACCATTTGGATCTGAACATTCATGCCACAATAAAGAAAATTACATTGGGAAATATGCTAGGTAGCATTCTACATCAAAAAAAATCTGTTTTTATCATTTACCTACTCGAGGATGAGCAGGAATTAAGCTTGGGGATGCTTGATACGTATCCAACGTATCTATAATTTTTTATTGTTCCATGCTATTATATTACCCGTTTTGAATGCTTATGGCCTTTACTTTACACTTTTATGTCATTTTTGGGACTAAACTACTAACCGGAGGCCCAGCCCGAATTGCTGTTTTTTGCCTATTTCAGTGTTTTGAAGAAAAGGAATATCAAATGGAGGCCCAAACGGAATGAAACCTTCGGGAGCGACCTTTTTGGAACAAACGCAATCCAGGAGACTTGGAGTGGACGTCAAGGAGCAGCCGAGGCGTCCACGAGGGTGCAAGGCATGCCCCCCACCCTCGTGGGCCCCTCGTGGCTCCCCTGACCGACTTCCTTCGCCTATATATACTTGCATACCCTGAAAACATCCAGGAGCACCACAAAACCCTATTTCCACTACCGCAACCTTCCGTATCCAAGAGATCCCATCTTGGAGCCTTTTTTGGCGCTCTATCGGAGGGGGAATCGATCACGGAGGGCTTCTACATCAACACCATAGCCTCTCTGATGAGTTGTGAGTAGTTTACCATAGACCTTCGGGTCCATAGTTATTAGCTAGATGGCTTCTTCTCTCTCTTTGAGTCTCAATACAAAGTTCTCCTCGATCTTCTTGGAGATCTATTCGATGTAACTCTTTTTGCGGTGTGTTTATCGAGATCCGATGAATTATGGGTTTATGATCAAGTTTATCTATGAGAAATATTTGAATCTCCTCTGAATTCTTTTATGTATGATTGGTTATCTTTGCAAGTCTCTTCGAATTATCAGTTTGGTTTGGCCTACTAGATTAATCTTTCTTGCAATGGGAGAAGTGCTTAGCTTTGGGTTCAATCTTGCGGTGTCCTTTCCTAGTGACAGCAGGGGCAGCAAGGCATGTATTGTATTGTTGCCATCGAGGATAAAAAGATGGGGTTTACATCATATTGCTTGAGTTTATCCCTCTACATTATGTCATCTTGCTTAATGTGTTACTCTGTTCTTATGAACTTAATACTCTAGATGCATGCCGGCTAGCGGTCGATGTGTGGAGTAATAGTAGTAGACGCAGAATCATTTCGGTCTAGTTGTCATGGACGTGATGCCTATATACATGATCATGCCTAGATATTCTCATAACTATGCACTTTTCTATCAATTGCTCGACAGTAATTTGTTCACCCACCATAATACTTATGCTATCTTGAGAGAAGCCACTAGTGAAACCTATGGCCCCTGGGTCTATTTTCTATCATATAAGTTTATAATCTATCTTTATTTTGCAATCTTTACTTTCCAATCTATATCATAAAAATACCAAAAATATTTATCTTATCTTATTATCTCTATCAGATCTCACTTTTGCAAGTGGCTGTGATGGGATTGACAACCCCTTTATCGCGTTGGTTGCGAGGTTCTTGTTTGTTTGTGTAGGTACGAGGGACTTGCGTGGAGCCTCCTACTGGATTGATACCTTGGTTCTCAAAACTGAGGGAAATACTTACGCTACTTTGCTGCATCGCCCTTTCATCTTCAAGGGAAAACCAACGCAGTGCTCAAGAGGTAGCAACTAGCTCGTTGATCAAAGATGGTTAAGTTTCCTAGCCATGGACATGAGTTGTCATATGATAAACGGGATCACATCATTAGTGGAATGATGAGATGGACAAGACCCATCCGTTAGCTTAGCATAACAATCGTTCAGTTTTATTGCTACTGCTTTCTTCATGTCAAATACATATTCCTCAGACTATGAGATTATGCAACTCCCGGACACCGGAGGAATACCTTGTATGCTATCAAACGTCACAACGTAACCGGTTGATTATAAAGATGCTCTACAGGTATCTACGAAGGTGTTTGTTGGGTTGGCATAGATCGAGATTAGAATTTGTCACTCCGAGTATTGGAGAGGTATCTCTGGGCTCTCTCGGTAATGCACATCATGTGAAGCCTTGCAAGCAATGTGACTAGTTGCGAGATGATGCATTATGGAACGAGTAAAGAGACTTGTCGGTAACGATATTGAACTAGGTATGAAGATACCGAGGATCGAATCTCGGGCAAGTAACTTACCAATGACAAAGGGAATAATGTATCTTGGCATTGCGGTTGACCGATAAATATCTTCGTAGAATATGTGGGAACCAATATGAGCATCCAGGTTCCGCTATTGGTTATTGACCGGAGAGGTGTCTCGTTCATGTGTACATAGTTCTCGAACCCGTAGGGTCCGCGCACTTAACGTTCGATGACGGTATGTATTATATGAGTTATGTGTTTTGGTGACCGAAGGTTGTCCAGAGTCCCGGATGAGATCATGTACATGACGAGGAGTCTCTAAATAGTCTAGAGGTAAATATTGATATATTGGACGATAGTATTCGGACACCGAAATGATTCCGGAGTGTTTTGGGTATTTATCGGAGTGCTGAGGGGTTACCGGAACCTCCCGGGGAAAGTAATAGGCCATATGGGCCATAGGGAAGAGGCAAGGTAGCCCGCAAGGGGGTGGCGCCCCCCCATGGGGAGTCCAAATTGGACAAGGGGAGGCGACGCGACCCCCCTTTCCTTCTCCCTATCCCTCTCCTTCCTCCTTTCCCCCTCCGATAGGAGGGGGGGCGAATAGGACTAGGAGTCCAAGTGGGATTCCTCCCCACTTGGCGCGCCCTAGGCCGGCCTCCTCCCCTCTCCCTCCTTTATATACGGGGAGGGGCGCCCCTAGGAGAACACACCAATTGCTCTTAGCCATGTGTGGCGCCCCCTCCACAGTTTATGCCTCCAGTCATATTCTCGCGGTGCTTAGGCGAAGCCCTACGCGGATCACATACCATCACCGTCACCACGCCGTCGTGCTGACGGAACTCATCTACTCCTTCGACCCTCTGTTGGATCAAGAGCTCGAGGGACGTCATCGTGCTGAACATGTGCGATACATCTCCAATGTATCTATAATTTTTGATTGTTCCATGCTATTATATTATCTGTTTTGGATGTTTAATAGGCATTTATATGCTATTTTATATTATTTTTGGGACTAACCTATTAACCGAGGGCCCGGTGCCAGTTTCTGTTTATTTTTGCCTATTTTAGAGTTACGTAGAAAGGAATACCAAACGGAGTCCAAACGGAATGAAACCTTCGCGATGATCTTTCTTGGACCGAAAGGAAACAAGAAGACCTGGAGATGAAGTCGGAGACGCAACGAGGCGGCCACAAGGCAGGAGGGTGTGCCTAGGGGGTAGGGCATGCCCCCCTACCTCGTGGGCCCCTCGTAGCTCCCCTGACCTAGTTCCTTTGCCTATATATACTCTTATACCCTGAAAACATCCAGGAGAGCCACCAAACCACTTTTCCATCGCTGCAGCCTTGTGTACCCGTGAGATCCCATCTAGGGGCCTTTTCCGGCGTCCTGCCAGAGGGGGATTCGGTCACGGAGGGCTTCTACATCAACACCATTACCTCTCCGATTAAGCGTGAGTAGTTTACCACAGACCTTCCGGTCCATAGTTATTAGCTAGATGGATTCTTCTCTCTCTTTGATTCTCAATACCATGTTCTCCTCGATGTTCTTGGAGATCTATTCGATGTAATATTCTTTTGTGGTGTGTTTGCCGAGATCCGATGAATTGTGGATTTATGATTAGATTATCTATGAGTATTATTTGGTTCTTCTCTGAATTCTTATATGCATGATTTGATATCTTCGCAAGTCTCTTCGAATTATCGGTTTAGTTTGGCCTACTAGATTGATCTTTCTTGCAATGGTAGAAGTGCTTAGCTTTGGGTTCAATCTTGCGGTGTCCTTTCCTAGTGACAGTAGGGGCAGCAAGGCACATATTGTATTGTTGCCATCATGATAAAAATATGGGGTTTTCATCATATTGCTTGAGTTAATTCCTCTACATCATGTCATCTTACTTAATGTGTTACTCCGTTCTTTATAAACTTAATACTCTAGATGCATGCTGGACAGCGGTCGATGTGTGGAGTAATAGTAGTAGATGCAGATAGGAGTCGGTCTACTTGACATGGACGTGATGCCTATGTTCATGATCATTGCCTTAGATGTTGTCATAACTATGCACTTTTCTATCAATTGATCGACAGTAATTTATTCATCCACCATAATATTTGCTATCTTGAGAGAAGCCACTAGTGAAACCTATGGCCCCCGGGTCTCTTTTCCATTATATTGAATCTATTTTCCATATTATTAAATCTCGTTTACATCTTACTAGTTTCTACTATTTTGCAATCTTTACTTTCCAATCTATAAACCATAAATACCAAAAATATTTACTTTACCGTTTATCTATCTCTATTAGATCTCACTTTTGCAAGTGACCGTGAAGGGATTGACAACCCCTTTATCACGTTGGGTGCAAGTTGTTGATTGTTTGTGCAGGTATTCGGTAACTTGTGCGTTGTCTCCTACTGGATTGATACCTAGGTTCTCAAAACTGAGGGAAATACTTACGCTACTTTGCTGCATCACCCTATCCTCTTCAAGAGAAAACCAACGCAAGCTCAAGAGGTAGCAATGTGCAGAACTCGGAGGTGCCGTACATTCGGTACTCGATCAGTCGGAACGAGAAGACGTTCGACTACATCAACCACGTTGAGCAAACGCTTCCGCTTTCGGTCTACGAGGGTACGTGGACACACTCTCCCCCTCTCGTTGCTATGCATCTCCTAGATAGATCTTGCGTGAGCGTAGGAATTTTTTTGACATTGCATGCTAAGTTTCCCAGCAGTGGCATCCGAGCCAGGTCTATGCGTAGATGATATGCATGAGTAGAACACAAAGAGTTGTGGGCGGTGATCATCATACTGCTTACCACCAATGTCTTATTTTGATTTGGCGGTATTATTGGATGAAGCGGCCCGGACCAACCTTAAATGATTGTATTCATGAGACCGGTTCCACCGACAAACATGCAACTAGTTTTCCATAAAGGTGGTTGGTGGGTGTCTGTTTCTCCAACTTTAGTTGAATCGAATTTGACTGTGGCCGGTCCTTGTGAAGGTTGAAATAGCAAACCTGATAAATCAACATTGTGGTTTTTATGCCGTAGTAAGTACGGTTCTTGCTAGAAGCCCATAGCAGCGACGTAAAACTTGCAACAACAAAGTAGAGGACGTATAACTTGTTTTTGGAGGGCATGTTGTGATGTGATATGGTCAAGACATGATGTGATATAAGTTGTTGTATGAGATGATCATGTTTTGTAAAAGTTACCGGCAATTGGCAGGAGCCTTATGGTTGTCGCTTTATTGTATTAAATACAAATGCCATGTAATTGCTTTACTTTATCACTAAGCGGTAGCGATAGTTGTAGAAGCAATAGTTGGCGAAACGACCACGACGCTACGATGGAGATCAAGGTGTCAAGCTGGTGACGGTGGAGATCATGACGTTGCTTTGGTGATGGAGATCAAAATCACAAGATATGATGGCCATATCGTGTCACATATTTTGATTGCATGTGATGTTTATCTTTATGCATCTTATTTTGCTTAGTACGACGGTAGCATTATAAGATGATCCCTTGCTAAAATATCAAGGTATAAGTGTTCTCCTCGAGTACGCACCATTGCGAAGGTCCTTCGTGCTGAGACACCACATGATGATCTGGTGTGATAAGCTCTACATACAAATACAATGGGTGCAAGCCAGTTTTGCACATGCGGAATGCTCGGGTTAAACTTGACGAGCCTAGCATATACAAATATGGCCTCGGAACACTAGAGACCGAAAGGTCAAACGTGAATCATATAGTATATATGATCAACATAGAGATGTTCACCATTGATGACTACTCCATCTCACGTGATGATCGGACATGGTTTAGTTGATTTGGATCACGTATCATTTAGATGACTTTAGGGATGTCTATCTAAGTGGGAGTTCTTAAGTAATATGATTAATTGAACTTAATTTATCATGAACTTAGTCCTGATAGTTTTTTGCATATCTATGTTGTAGATCAATGGCCCGTGCTACCGTTCCCTTGAATTTTAATGCGTTCCTAGAGAAAGCTAAGTTGAAAGATGATGGTAGCAAATACACGGACTGTGTCCGTAACTTGAGGATTATCCTCATTGCTGCACAGAAGAATTATGTCCTTGTTGCACCGCTGGGTGAAAGGCCTACTGCAGGAGCAGAAGCTGACGTTGTGAACGTCTGGCAAGCTCGATCTAATGACTACTCGTTAGTTCACTGTGCCATGCTTTACGACTTAGAATCGGGACTTCAAAGAAGTTATGAACGTCATGGACCATATGAGATGTTCCAGGAGTTGAAGTTAATATTTCAAGCAAATGCCCGAGCTGAGAGATATGAAGTCTCCAACAAGTATAGCTGCAAGATGGAGGAGAACAGTTCTGTTAGTGAGCACATACTCAGAATGTCTGGGTACCATAATCACTTGACTCAGCTGGGAGTTAATCTTCCAGATGATTGTGTCATTGACAGAGTTCTTCAATCACTGCCACCAAGCTACAAAAGCTTCGTGATGAACTACAATATGCAAGGGATGGAAAAGACTATTCCCGAGCTCTTCGCAATGCTAAAGGATGCGGAGGTAGAAATCAAGAAGGGGCATCAAGTGTTGATGGTTAATAAGACCATTAGTTTCAAGAAGAAGGGCAAGGGTAAGACAGGGAACTTCAAGAAGAATGACAAGCAAGTTGTCACTCCCGGGAAGAAACCCAAAGCTGGACCCAAGCTTGAAACTGAGTGCTTCTACTGCAAAGGGACTGGTCACTGGAAGTGGAACTTCCCCAAGTATTTGGCAGATAAGAAGGATGGCAAAGTGAACAATGGTATATTTGATATACATGTTATTGATGTGTACTTTACTAATTCTCATAGTAGTGCCTGGGTATTTGATACCGGTTCGGTTGCTCATATTTGTAACTTGAAACAGGGACTATAGATCAAACGAAGATTGGCTAAGGACGAGGTGACGATGAGCGTCGGGAATGGTTCCATGGTTGATGTGATCGTCGTCGCCACGCTACCTCTACATCTACCTTCGGGATTAGTTTTAGACTTGAATAATTGTTATTTGGGGCTAGCGTTGAGCATGAACATTATATTTGGATCCTGTTTAGTGCGAGACGGTTATTCATTAAATCAAAGAATAATGGTTGTTCTATTTATATGAGTAATATCTTTTATGGTCATGCTCCCTTGAAGAGTGGTATATTTCTGTTGAATCTTGATCGTGGTGATACACATATTCATAATATTGATTTCAAAAGATGCAAAGTTGATAATGATAGTGCAACTTATTTGTGGCACTGTCGTTTGGGTCATATCGGTGTAAAGCGCATGAAGAAACTCCATAAAGATGGACTTTTGGAATCACTTGATTATGAATCATTTGATACTTGTGAACCGTGCCTTATGGGCAAGATGACTAAAATTCTGTTCTCCGGAATAATGGAACAAGCTAATGACTTACTGGAAATAATACATACCGATGTATGCGGTCCGATGAGTGTTGAGGCTCGTGATGGGTATTATTATTTTCTGACCTTCACAGATGATTTAAGCAGATATGGGTATATCTACTTAATGAAACACAAGTCTGAAACATTTGAAAAGTTCAAAGAATTTCAGGGTGAAGTGGAGAATCATCGCGACAAGAAAATAAAGTTTCTACGATCTTATCGTGGCGGTGAATATTTGAGTTACAAGTTTGGCCTTCATTTAAAACAATGTGGAATAGTTTCACAGCTCACGCCACCTGGAACACCACAGCGTAATGGTGTGTCCGAACGTCGTAACCACACTTTATTAGATATGGTGCGATCTATGATGTCTCTTACCGATTTACCACCATAGTTTTGGGGTTATGCATTAGAGACATATGCATTCACGTTAAACAGGGCATCGTCAAAGTCCGTTGAGACGACATCGTATGAACTGTGGTTTGGCAACAAACCTAAGCTGCCGTTTCTTAGAGTTTGGGGATGCGATGCTTATGTCAAAAGGCTTCAGCCTGATAAGCTTGAACCCAAATCGGAGAAGTGCATCTTCATAGGATAGCCTAAGGAAACAATTGGGTACACCTTCTACCACAAATCCGGAGGCAAGATTTTTATTGCTAAGAACGGAACCTTTCTAGAGAAGGAGTTTCTCTCGAAAGAAGTGAGTGGGAGGAAAGTAGAACTTGATGAGGTAATTGTAACTGCTCTCAATTTGGAAAGTAGCTCATCTGAGAAATCTATTCCCGTGATGCCTACACCAATTGGAGAGGAATCTAATGATAAAGATCATGAAACTTCAGATCAAGTTGCCAGAAAACCTCATAGGTCAAACAGAGCATGATCCGCACCAGAGTGGTACGGCAATCCTGTTCTTGAGGTCATGTTACTTGAACATGATGAACCTACAAACTATGAAGAAGCCATGATGAGCCCAAATTCCGATAAATGGCTTGAGGCCATGAAATCTGAGATAGGATCCATGTATGAGAACAAAGTGTGGACTTTGGTAGATCTGCCCGATGACCGGCGACCCATAGAGAATAAATGGATCTTCAAGAAGAACACAGACGTTGATGGTAATGTTATTGTCTATAAACCTCGATTTGTTGCAAAAGGTTTTCGACAAGTTCAAGGAGTTGACTATGATGAGACTTTCTCACCTGTAGCGATGCTTAAGTCTGTCCAGATCATGTTAGCAATTGCTACATTTTATGATTATGAAATTTGGTAAATGGATGTCAAAACTGCATTCCTTAATGGATTTCTTAAAGAAGAATTGTATATGATGCAACCAAAAGGTTTTGTCGATCCTAAAGGTGCTAACAAAGTGTGCAAGCTCCAGTGATCCACTTATGGACTGGTGCAAGCATCTCGGAGTTGGAATATACGCTTTGATGAGGTGATCAAAGCATATGGTTTTATATAGACTTCTGAAGAAGCGTGTATTTACAAGAAAGTGAGTGGGAGCTCTATAGCATTTCTAATATTACATGTGGATGACATATTGTTGATTGAAAATGATGTAGAATTTCTAGATATCATAAAAGGATACTTGAATAAGAGTTTTTCAATGAAAGACCTAAGTGAAGCTGCTTATATATTGGGCATCAAGATCTATAAAGATAGATCAAGATGCTGGATAGGACTTTCACAAAGCACATACCTTGATAAAGTTTTGAAGAAGTTCAAAATGGATCAGTCAAAGAAAGGGTTCTTGCCTGTATTACAAGGTGTGAAGTTGAGTCAGACTCAATGCCCGACCACTGCAGAAGATAGAGAGAAAATGAAAGTCATTCCCTATGCCTCAGCCATAGGTTCTATCATGTATGCTATGTTGTGTACCAGACCTGATGTGTGCCTTGCTATAAGTATTAGCAGGGAGGCACCAAAGTAATCTAGGAGTGGATCACTGGACAACAGTCAAGAACATCTTGAAGTACCTAAAAAGGACTAGGGATATGTTTCTCATTTATGGAGGTGACAAAGAGCTTGTCGTAAGTGGTTACGTCGACGCTAGCTTTGACACTGATCCGGATGATTCTAAGTCACAATCCGGATACGTATTTTTATTGAATGGTGGAGTTGTCAATTGCTGCAGTTCCAAGCAGAGCGTCGTGGCGGGATCTATGTGTGAAGCGGAGTACATAGCTGCTTCGGAAGGAGCAAATGAAGGAGTCTGGATGAAGGAGTTCATATCCGATCTAGGTGTAATACCTAGTGCATCGGGTCCAATGAAAATCTTTTGTGACAATACTGGAGCAATTTCCTTGGAGAAGGAATCCAGATTTCACAAAAGGACCAAACACATCAAGAGACGCTTCAACTCCATCCGAGATTTGGTCAAGGACGGAGACATAGAGATTTGCAAAATACATATGGATCTGAATGTGGCAGACCCATTGACTAAGCCTCTTCCACGAGCAAAACATGATCGACAGCAAGACTCCATGGGTGTTAGATTCATTACAATGTAATCTAGATTATTGACTCTAGTGCAAGTGGGAGATTGAAGGAAATATGCCCTAGAGGCAATAATAAAGTTGTTATTTTATATTTCCTTATATAATGATAAGTGTTTATTATTCATGCTAGAATTGTATTAACCAGAAACTTGATACATGTGTGAATACATAGACAAAACATAGTGTCCCTAGTATGCCTCTACTAGACTAGCTCGTTGATCAAATATGGTTAAGTTTCCTGGCCATGGACATGCGTTGTCATTTGATAAACAGGATCACATCATTAGTGGAATGATGTGATGGACAATACCCATCCGTTAGCTTAGCATAATGAATGTTCAATTTTATTGCTACTGATTCCTTCATGTCAAATACATATTCCTTAGACTATGAGATTATGCAACTCCTGGACACCGGAGGAATACCTTGTGTGCTATCAAATGTCACAACGTAACTGGTGATTATAAAGATGCTCTACAGGTATCTCCGAAGGTGTTTGTTGGGTTGGCATAGATCGAGATTAGGATTTGTCACTTCGAGTATCAGAGAGGTATCTCTGGGCCCTCTCGGTAATGCACATCATATGAAGCCTTGCAAGCAATGTGACTAATGAGTTAGTTGCGGGATGATGCATTAGGGAACGAGTAAAGAGACTTGCCGGTAACGAGATTGAACTAGGTATGAAGATATCGACGATCGAATCTCGGGCAAGTGACATACCGATGACAAAGGGAATAACGTATGTTGACATTGCGGTTCGACCGATAAAGATCTTCATAGAATATGTGGGAACCAATATGAGCATCCAGGTTCTGCTATTGTTTATTGACCGGAGAGGTGTCTCGGTCATGTCTACATAGTTCTCGAACCCGTAGGGTCCGCACGCTTAACATTCGATGACGATATGTATTATATGAGTTATGTGTTTTGGTGACCGAAGGTTGTTCAGAGTCTCGGATGAGATCACGGACATGGCGAGGAGTCTCTAAAAAGTGGAGAGGTAAAGATTGATATATTGGACGATAGTATTCGGACACCGGAATGGTTCTGGAGTGTTTTGGGTATTTATCAGAGTACCGAGGGGTTACCGGAACCTCCCAGGGGAAGTAATGGGCCATATGGGCCATCGAGGAGAGGCAAGGCAGCCCACAAGGGGATGACCCCCCCCCCCTGGGGAGTCCGAATTGGACAAGGGGAGGGGGCGCGGCCCCCCTTTCCTTCTCCCTCTCCCTCTCCTTCCCTCTTTCCCCTCCTATAGAAGGAAGGGGAGGGGGCGAATAGGACTACGAGCCCAAGTGGGATTCCTCCCCACTTGGCGCACCCTAGGCCAGCCTCCTCCCCTCTCCCTCCTTTATATACGGGGGGCGCCCCTAGGAGAACACAACAATTGCTCTTAGCCATGTGCCCCCCCCCACACACACATAGTTTACACCTCCGGTCATATTCTCTCGGTGCTTAGGCAAAGCCCTGCGCGGATCACATCACCATCACCATCACCACGTCGTCGTGTTGACGGAACTCGTCTACTCCTTTGACCCTTTGCTGGATCAAGAGCTTGAGGGACGTCATTGTTGGAAATATGCCCTAGAGGCAATAATAAAATGGTTATTATTATATTTCCTTGTTCTTGATAATTGTCTATTGTTCATGCTATAATTGTGTTATCCGGAAATCGTAATACATGTGTGAATACATAGACCACAACATGTCCCTAGTGAGCCTCTAGTTGACTAGCTCGTTGATCAATAGATGGTTACGGTTTCCTGACCATGGACATTGGATGTCATTGATAACGGGATCACATCATTAGGAGAATGATGTGATGGACAAGACCCAATCCTAAGCATAGCACAAGATCGTGTAGTTCGTCTGCTAGAGCTTTTCTAATGTCAAGTATCATTTCCTTAGACCATGAGATTGTGCAACTCTCGGATACCGTAGGAGTGCTTTGGGTGTACCAAACGTCACAACGTAACTGGGTGGCTATAAAGGTGCACTACAGGTATCCCCGAAAGTATTTGTTGGGTTGGCACGAAACAAGACTGGGATTTATCAGTCCGTATGACGGAGAGGTATCTCTGGGCCCACTCGGTAAGACATCATCGTAATGAGCTCAATGTGAATAACGGGTTGGTCACGGGATGATGTGTTATGGAACGAGTAAAGAGACTTGTCGTAATGAGATTGAACAAGGTATCGGTATACCGACGATCGAATCTCGGGCAAGTGCTATACCCGTAGACAAAGGGAATCGTATACGGGATTGATTGAATCCTTGATATCATCGTTCATCCGATGAGATCATCGTGGAACATGTGGGAGCCAACATGGGTATCCAGATCCCGCTGTTGGTTATTGGCCGGAGATATGTCTCGGTCATGTCTGCATAGTTCCTGAACCCGTAGGGTCTACACACTTAAGGTTCGATGATGCTAGGGTTATAGGGAATAGATGTACGTGGTTACCGAATGTTGTTCGGAGTCCCGGATGAGATCCCGAACATCACGAGGAGTTCCGGAATGGTCCGAAGGTGAAGATTTATATATGGGAAGTCCAGTTTCAGTCACCGAAAAGGTTTTGGGGTTTATCGGTATTGTACCAGGACCACCGAAGGGGTTCCGGGGGTCCACCGGGAGGGTCCACCTGCCCCGAAGGACCTAATGGGCTATAGTTGGGTGGGAACCAGCCCCTTAGTGGGCTGGTGCACCCTCCCCCAAGGGTCCTTGGCGCCTAGAGTTGGAAACCCTAGGGGCCGCTGCCCCCCCCCGGGGGCGGCCCCCCCTCTAGTTGGAAACCCTAAAGGGGGCGCTGCCTGATACGTCTCCAACGTATCTATAATTTTTGATTGCTCCATGCTACTTTATCTACTGTTTTGGACTATATTGGGCTTTATTTTCCACTTTTATATTATTTTTGGGACTAACCTATTAACCGGAGGCCCAGCCCAGAATTGTTATTATTTGCCTATTTCAGTGTTTCGAAGAAACGGAATATCAAACGGAGTCCAAACGGAATGAAACCTTCGGAAACATGATTTTCTCACCGAACGTGATCCAGGAGACTTGGACCCTACTCCAAGAAGTGCCAGAGGCGGTCACGAGGGTGGAGGGCACTCCCCTGGGCGCACCCCCTACCTCGTGGGCCCCCTGTTGCTCCACCGACGTACTTATTCCTCCCATATATACCTACGTATCCCCGAACGAACAGACGAGGAGCCAAAAACCTAATTCCACCGCCGCAACCTTCTGCATCCATGAGATCCCATCTTGGGGCCTGTTCTGAAGCTCCGCCGGAGGGGGCATCCACCATGGAGGGCTTCTACATCAACACCATAGCCCCTCCGATGAAGTGTGAGTAGTTTACTTCAGACCTTCGGGTCCATAGCTAGTAGCTAGATGGCTTCTTCTCTCTTTTTGGATCTCAATACAATGTTCTCCCCCTCTCTTGTGGAGATCTATTCGATGTAATCTTCTTTTTACGGTGTGTTTGTTGAGATCGATGAATTGTGGGTTTATGATCCAGTATTATCTATGGAAAATATTTGATTCTTCTCTGAATTCTTTTATGTATGATTGAGTTATCTTTGCAAGTCTCTTCGAATTATCCTTTTTGGTTTGGCCAACTAGATTGGTGGTTCTTGCAATGGGAGAAATGCTTAGCTTTGGGTTCAATCTTGCGGTGTCCTTACCCAGTGACAGAAAGGGTTGCGAGGCACGTATTGTATTGTTGCCATCGAGGATAAAAAGATGGTTTTTTATCATATTGCATGAATTTATCCCTCTACATCATGTCATCTTGCTTAAGGCATTACTCTGTTTTTAACTTAATACTCTAGATGCATGCTGGATAGCGGTCGATGAGTGGAGTAATAGTAGTAGATGCAGAATCGTTTCGATCTACTTGTCTTGGACGTGATGCCTATATACATGATCATTGCCTAGATATGCTCATAACTATGCTCAATTCTGTCAATTGATCAACAGTAATTTGTTCACCCACCGTAGAATATCTATGCTCTTGAGAGAAGCCACTAGTGAAACCTATGGCCCCCGGGTCTATTCTCATCATATCAATCTCTATCGCTTTATTTACTTGCTTTGCTTTTACTTTGCCTTTTACTTTTTACTTTGCATCTATCTATAAAAAATACCAAAAATATTATTTATTATCTCTATTAGATCCCACCCTCGTAAGTGATCATGAAGGGATTGACAACCCCTAATCGCGTTGGTTGCGAGTAGCTATCGTTTTGTGTAGGTACGAGGGACTTGTGCATGGTCTCCTACTGGATTGATACCTTGGTTCTCAAAAACTGAGGGAAATACTTACGCTACTTTGCTACATCATCCTCTCCTCTTCGGGGAAATCCAACACAGTGCTCAAGAGGTAGCAAGAAGAATTTCGAGCGCCGTTGCCGGGGAGGCTCACGCAAGCAAGTCAACAATACCAAGTACCCATCGCAATCCCTATCTCTCGCATTACATTATTTGCCATTTTCCTCTCGTTTTCCTCTCCCCCACTTCACCCTTGCCGTTTTATTTGCCCTCTCTTTCCCAATCTCCTCCTCTCTTTCCCATTTGCCTTCCCGTTGTCATGGCCGAATCAAAAAGAACTAAGGGCCCTTTCCTAGGTTCTAGTACCTTGGATAACCCCTCTATCCTCTCTAAGCTCATGAATAATGACGCTATAGAAAGACCCACCGGGGTCACCAATGAGAGCTTGAATAATTTTGATGAGGATGACCCTGGAAATTTTTGCTATTTACTTGATGAGTCTTTAAAAGATGCTTGGGATAGGTTATTAAGGATTCGGGCCAGCTATGTGCCACAATATAAAATTGAAGATTACTTAAAAAGTTTTTATGTTGGCTTGCCCGCTTCCTTTAAACAAGTCTTGGATTCTATTTTTGAAGGAAGTTTTCTTGAAAGGGACGCTATATATACTTATGAAAAAATGAAAACCATATTTGGGCACCCTAGGAATGATAAGGTTGAATCAACTACTCTCTTGTGCTTTTATCAAAATGAAATTATTAAAGAGATGAAGTCTAGTTTAGAGGCAAACTTCCGTAACGTGCTTAATATTACTTCTTCCATTAATGTCCATGTGCTTACCTTAAATAGAAGATTGAATTCCATAGAGAGGAGATCATCCTCTCCGAGTGTCAAAGATGGCACTCGTTAGATCTATCCTTGCTTTCATGCCTAGCTAAGGGCGTTAAACGATAGCGCTTGTTGGGAGGCAACCCAATTTTATTTTTGTGTTTTTTGTTTTTGCTTCTGTTTAGGAATAAATAATCCATCTACCTTCTGTTTGGATGTGGTTTTATGTTTTAATTAGTGTTTGTGCCAAGTAGAACCTATAGGATAACCTACGATGATAGTTGATTTGATTCTGCTGAAAAACAGAAACTTTGCGCGCACGAATATAATTTTGTTAAATCACAGGAACGTGATTTTGTGTTGATTATTTTTGCTGCTGTTCAATAAACAAATTTTCCAGGACTTCCTATTTTGGTAGAATTTTTAGAGTTCCAGAAGTTTGCGTTAGTTACAGATTTCTACAGACTGTTCTGTTTTTGACAGATTCTGTTTTACGTGTGTTGTTTGCTTATTTTGATGAATCTATGGCTAGTAAAATAGTTTATAATCCATAGAGAAGTTGGAATACAGTAAGTTTAACACCACTATAAATAAAGAATGAGTTCATTACAGTACCTTGAAGTAGTCTTTTGTTTTCTTTCTCTAACGGAGCTCACGAGATTTCTGTTGAGTTTTGTGTTGTGAAGTTTTCAAGTTTTGGGTGAATTCTTTTGATGGATTATGGAACAAGGAGTGGAAAGAGCCTAAGCTTGGGGATGCCCATGGCACCCCCAAGATAATCCAAGGACACTAAAAATTCAAAGCTTGGGGATGCCCCGGAAGGCATCCTCTCTTTCGTCCACTTCCATCGGTAATTTACTTGGAGCTATATTTTTATTCACCACATGATATGTGTTTTGCTTGGAGCGTCTTGTATTATTTGCGTCTTTGCTTGTTAGTTTACCACAATCATCCTTTCTGTACACACCTTTTGAGAGAGCCATACATGAATTGGAATTTGTTAGAATACTCTATGTGCTTCACTTATACCTTTTGAACTTGATAGTTTTGCTCATAGTGCTTCACTTATATCTTTTGAGCATGATAATTTTTGCTCTAGTGCTTCACTTATATCTTTTAGAGCACGGTGGTGGATTTGTTTTAAAGAAACTATTGATCTCTTATGCTTCACTTAGATTATTTTGAGAGTCTTTAATAGCATGGTAATTCGCTTAATGTTAATATACTTGGTGTTCAAGATATGTGAAACTTTCTTTTGAGTGCGTTGAATACTAAGATAAGTTTGATGCTTGATAATTGTTTTGAGATATAAAGATGGTGATATTAGAGTCATGCTAGTTAGTAGTTGTGAATTCAAAGAATACTTGTGTTGAAGTTTGTGATTCCCGTAGCATGCACGTATGGTGAACCGTTATGTGATGAACTCGGAGCATGATTTATTTATTGATTGTCTTCCTTATGAGTGGCGGTCGGGGACGAGCGATGGTATTTTCCTACCAATCTATCCCCCTAGGAGCATGCGCGTAATACTTTGCTTTGATAACTTCTAGATTTTGCAACAAGTATATGAGTTCTTTATGACTAATGTTGAGTCCATGGATTATACGCACTTTTTCCCATCCTTCCACCTTTGCTAGCCTCTCTAATACCGCGCACTTTTCGCCGGTATCATACACCCACCATATACCTTCCTCAAAACAGCCACCATACCTACCTATCATGGAATTTCCATAGCCATTCTGAGATATATTGCCATGCAACTTTCCACCGTTCCGTTTATTATGACACGCTCCATCATTGTCATATTGCTAGCATGATCATGTAGTTGACATCGTATTTGTGGCAAGGCCACCGTTCATAATTCTTTCATACATGTCACTCATGATTCATTGCATATCCCGGTGCACTGCCAGAGGCATTCATATGGAATCATACTTTGTTCTAAGTATCGAGTTGTAATTGTTGAGTTGTAAGAAAAATAAAAGTCTGATGATCATCATTATTAGAGCATTGTCCCAAGTGAGGAAAGGATGATGGAGACTATGATTCCCCCATAAGTAGGGATGAGACTCCGGACAAAAAAAAGAGATAAAGGCCCAAACAAAAAAATGAGAGAAAAAGAGAGAAGGGATAATGCTACTATCCTTTTACCACACTTGTGCTTCAAAGTAGCACTAAGATCTTCATGATAGAGAGTCTCTCATTTTTTCACTTTCATATACTAGTGGGATTTTTTCATTATAGAACTTGGCTAGTATATTCCAATGATGGGCTTCCTCAAAATGCCCTATGTCTTCGTGAGCAAGCAAGTTGGATGCACACCCACTTAGTTTCTTTTGTTGAGCTTTCATATACTTATAGCTCTAGTGCATCCGTTGCATGGTAATCCATACTCACTCATATTGATATCTATTGATGGGCATCTCCATAGCCCTTTGATACACCTAGTCGATGTGAGACTATCTTCCCTCCTTCTTTTTCTTCTCCACAACCACCATTCTATTCCACATAGTGCTATATCCATGGCTCACGCTCATGTATTGCGTGAAGATTGAAAAGTTTTTGAGAATGTCATAAGTATGAAACAATTGCTTGGCTTGTCATCGGGGTTGTGCATGATTTAAATATTTTATGTGGGGAAGATGCAGCATAGCCAGACTATATGATTTTGTAGGGATAACTTTCTTTGGCCATGTTATTCTGAGAAGACATGATTGCTTTGATTAGTATGCTTGAAGTATTATTATTTTTTATGTCAATATGAACTTTTGTCTTGAATCTTTCGGATCTGAATATTCATACCACGATTAAGAAGATTTACATTGAAATTATGCCAAAGTATCACTCCGCATCAAAAATTCTTTTTTATCATTTACCTACTCGAGGACAAGCAGGAATTAAGCTTGGGGATGCCTGATACGTCTCCAACGTATCTATAATTTTTGATTGCTCCATGCTACTTTATCTACTGTTTTGGACTATATTGGGCTTTATTTTCCACTTTTATATTATTTTTGGGACTAACCTATTAACCGGAGGCCCAGCCCAGAATTGCTGTTTTTTGCCCAATTTCAGTGTTTCGAAGAAACGGAATATCAAACGTAGTCCAAACGGAATGAAACCTTCGGAAACGTGATTTTCTCACCGAACGTGATCCAGGAGACTTGGACCCTACTCCAAGAAGTGCCAGAGGCGGTCATGAGGGTGGAGGGCGCGCCTCCTACCTCGTGGGCCCCATGTTGCTCCACCGACATACTCCTTCCTCCCATATATACCTACGTATCCCCGAACGAACATACGAGGATCCAAAAACCTAATTCCACCACCGCAACCTTCTGTATCCACGAGATCCCATCTTGGGGCCTGTTCCGGAGCTCCGCCGGAGGGGGCATCCACCACGGAGGGCTTCTACATCAACACCATAGCCCCTCCGATGAAGTGTGAGTAGTTTACTTTAGACCTTCGGGTCCAGATCTAGTAGCTAGATCGCTTCTTCTCTCTTTTTGGATCTCAATACAATGTTCCCCCCTCTCTTGTGGAGATCTATTTGATGTAATCTTCTTTTTGCGGTGTGTTTGTTGAGACCGATGAATTGTGGGTTTATGATCCAATATTATCTGTGGAAAATATTTGATTCTTTTATGAATTCTTTTATGTATGATTGAGTTATCTTTGCAAGTCTCTTTGAATTATCCTTTTTGGTTTGGCCAACTAGATTGGTGGTTCTTGCAATGGGAGAAGTGCTTAGCTTTGGGTTCAATCTTGCGGTGTCCTTACCCAGTGACAGAAAGGATTGCAAGGCACGTATTGTATTGTTGCCATCGAGGATAACAAGAAGGTTTTTTTTATCATATTGCATGAATTTATCCCTCTACATCATGTCATCTTTCTTAAGGCGTTACTCTGTTTTTAACTTAATACTCTAGATGCATGCTGGATAGCGGGTGATGAGTGGAGTAATAGTAGTAGATGCAGAATCATTTCGATCTACTTGTCTTGGACGTGATGCCTATATACATGATCATTGCCTAGATATGCTCATAACTATGCTCAATTCTATCAATTGCTCAATAGTAATTTGTTCACCCACCGTAGAATATCTATGCTCTTGAGAGAAGACACTAGTGAAACCTATGGCCCCCGGGTCTATTCTCATCATACCAATCTCTATCGCTTTATTTACCTGCTTTGCTTTTACTTTGCCTTTTACTTTTTACTTTGCATCTATCTATCAAAAATACCAAAAATATTATTTATTATCTCTATTAGATCTCACCCTCGTAAGTGACCGTGAAGGGATTGACAACCCCTAATCGTGTTGGTTGCGAGTAGCTATCGTTTTGTGTAGGTACGAGGGACTTGTGCATGGTCTCCTACTGGATGGATACCTTGGTTCTCAAAAACTGAGGGAAATACTAACGCTACTTTGCTGCATCATCCTCTCTTCTTCGGGGAAATCCAACGCAGTGCTCAAGAGGTAGCACTGCCCCCCCCCCCCCCGAGGGGCCGCCCCCCCTCTAGATGGATCTAGGGGGCCCGCGCCACCCTCCCCTTCCCCTATATATAGTGGGGGTTTTGGGGCTGCCAGAGACACGAGTCTCCCTCTCTCTTGGCGCAGCCCTACCCTCTCCCTCCTCGTCTCTCGCAGTGCTTGGCGAAGCCCTACTGGAGTGCCACGCTCCTCCACCACCACTACACCGGCGCGCTGCTGCTGGATGGAGTCTTCCCCAACCTCTCCCTCTCCCTTGCTGGATCAAGGCGCGGGAGACGTCACCGGGCTGCACGTGTGTTGAACACGGAGGCACCGTTGTTCGGTGCTTAGATCAGATTCGGCCGCGATCTGAATCGCTTCGTGCACGACTCCACCGACCGCGTTCTTGCAATGCTTCCGCATCGCGATCTTCAAAGGTATGAAGATGCACTCCCCTCTCGTTGCTAGTAAACTCCATAGATTGATCTTGGTGATGCATAGAAATTTTTTAATTCCTGCAACGATCTCCAACAGTGGCATCATGAGCTAGGTCTATGCGTAGTTTCTATGCACGAGTAGAACACAAGTTTGTTGTGGGCATCGATTTTGTCAATTTACTTGCCACTACTAGTCTTATCTTGTTTCAGCGGCATCGTGGGATGAAGTGGCCCGGACCGACCTTACACGTACGCTTACGTGAGACAGGTTCCACCGACTAACATGCACTAGTTGCATAAGGTGGCTAGCGGGTGTCTGTCTCTCCCACTTTAGTCGGATCGGATTCGATGAAAAGGGTCCTTATGAAGGGTAAATAGAAATTGGCATATCACATTATGGTTTTGGCGTAGGTAAGAAACGTTCTTGCTAGAAACCTATAGCATCCACGTAAAAACTTGCAACAACAATTAGAGGACGTCTAACTTGTTTTTGCAGCATATGCCCGTGTGATGTGATATGGCCAAAAGGATGTGATGAATGATATATATGTGATGTATGAGATTGATCATGTTCTTGTAATAGGAATCACGACTTGCATGTCGATGAGTATGACAACTGGGCAGGAGCCATAGGAGTTGTCTTAATTTATTGTATGACCTGCGTGTCAGTGAATAACGCCATGTAATTACTTTACTTTATTGCTAAACCGTTAGCCATAGTAGTAGAAGTAATAGTTGGCGAGACAACTTCATGAAGACACGATGATGGAGATCATGGTGTCGTGCCGGTGACGATGATGATCATGGCGCCCCAAAGATGGAGATCAAAAGGAGCAAAATGATATTGGCCATATCATGCCACTATTTGATTGCATGTGATGTTTATCATGTTTTACATCTTATTTGCTTAGAACGATGGTAGCATAAATAGATGATCCCTCATAAAATTTCAAGAAAGTGTTCCCCCTAATTGTGCACCGTTGCAAAGGTTCGTTGTTTCGAAGCACCACGTGATGATCGGGTGTAATAGATTCTAACGTTCGAATACAATGGGTGGAAGCCAGATTTACACAAGCAAAACACTTAGGTTGACTTGAAGAGCCTAGCATGTACAGACATGGCCTCGGAATGCAAGAGACCGAAAGGTCGAACATGAGTCGTATAGAAGATACGATCAACATGAAGATGTTCACCAATGATGACTAGTCCGTCTCATGTGATGATCGACACGGCCTAGTTGACTCGGATCATGTATCACTTAGATGACTAGAGGGATGTCTATCTGAGTGGGAGTTCATTAAATAATTTGATTAGATGAACTTAATTATCATGAACTTGGTCTATAATCTTTAAAATATGTCTTGTAGATCAAATGGCCCACGCTAATGTTGTCCTCAACTTCAACGCGTTCCTAGAGAAAACCAAGCTGAAAGACGATGGTAGCAACTATACGGACTGGGTCCGGAACTTGAGGAGCATCCTCATAGCTGCCAAGAAAGCATATGTCCTTGAAGCACCACTAGGTGAAGCACCTGTCCCAACGAACCAAGACGTTATGAACGCCTGGCAGTCGCTGTTGATGATTACTCCCTGGTTCAGTGCGACGTGCTTTATAGCTTAGAACCGGGGCTCCAAAAGCGTTTCGAGCAGCACGGAGCATATGAGATGTTCCAAGAGCTGAAAATGGTTTTCCAAGCTCATGCCCGGGTCGAGAGATATGAAGTCTCCGACAAGTTCTATAGTTGTAAGATGGAGGAGAATAGTTCCGTCAGCGAGCACATACTCAAAGTGTCTGGGTTGCACAACCGCTTGTCTCAGCTGGGAGTTAATCTCCCGGATGACGCGGTCATTGACAGAATCCTTCAGTCGCTTCCACCGAGCTACAAGAACTTTGTGATGAACTTCAATATGCAGGGGATGGAGAAAACCATTCCTGAGGTATATTTGATGCTGAAATTAGCGAAGGTGGAAATCAGAAAGGAACATCAAGTGTTGATGGTGAATAAAACCACTAAGTTCAAGAAAGACAAGGGTAAAAAGGGTTTCAAGAAAGACGGCAAGGGAGTTGCCGCGCCCGGCAAGCAAGCTACCGGGAAGAAGCCAAAGAATGGACCCAAGCCTGAGACTGAGTGTTTTTATTGCAAGGGAAGTGGTCTCTCGAAGCGGAACTGTCCCAAGTACTTAGCGGACAAGAAGGCCGACAACACCAAAGGTATATGTGATATACATGTTATTGATGTGTACCTTACCAGTACTCGTAGTAGCTCCTGGGTATTTGATACCGGTGCGATTGCTCATATTTGTAACTCAAAACAGGAGCTGCGGAATAAGCGGAGACTGGCAAAGGACGAGGTGACGATGCGCGTCGGGAATGGTTCCAAGGTCGATGTGATCACCGTCGGCACGTTGCCTCTACATTTACCTATGGGATTAGTTTTAAACCTCAATAATTGTTATTTAGTGCTAGCTTTGAGCATGAACATTGTGTCTGGATCTCGTTTAATACGAGATGGCTACTCATTTAAATCCGAGAATAATAGTTGTTCCATTTATATGAGAGATATGTTTTATGGTCATGCCCCGCTGGTCAATGGTTTATTCTTAATGAATCTCAAGCGTGATGTTACACATATTCATAGTGTGAATACCAAAAGATGTAAGATTGACAATGATAGTCCCACATACTTGTGGGACTGCCGCCTTGGTCACATTGGTGTCAAACGCATGAAGAAGCTCCATGCAGATGGACTTTTGGAGTCTCTTGATTACGAATCATTTGACACGTGCGAACCATGCCTCATGGGCAAAATGACCAAGACTCCGTTCTCCGGAACAATGGAGCGAGCAACCAACTTATTGGAAATCATACATACTGATGTGTGCGGTCCAATGAGCGTTGAGGCTCACGATGGCTATCGTTATGTTCTCACCCTCACTGATGACTTAAGTAGATATGGGTGTGTCTACTTAATGAAACACAAGTCTGAGACCTTTCAAAAGTTCAAGGAATTTCAGAGTGAGGTTGAAAATCAACGTGACAGAAAAATAAAGTTCTTACGATCAGATCCTGGAGGGGAATATTTGAGTCACGAATTTGGCACACACTTAAGGAAATGTGGAATCGTTTTACAAATCACGCCGCCTGGAACACCTCAGCATAATGGTGTGTCCGAACATCGTAATCGCACTCTATTGGATATGGTGCGATCTATGATGTCTCTTACCGATCTACCACTCTCATTTTGGGGTTATGCTTTAGAGACTGCCGCATTCACTTTAAATAGAGCTCCGTCGAAATCCGTTGAGACGACACTGTATGAATTATGGTTTGGGAAGAAACCTAAGCTGTCGTTTCTAAAAGTTTGGGGATGCGATGCTTATGTCAAGAAACTTCAACCTGAAAAGCTCGAACCCAAGTCGGAAAAATGCGTCTTCATAGGATACCCTAAGGAAACCATTGGGTATACCTTCTACCTCAGATCCGAAGGCAAGATCTTTGTTGCCAAGAATGAGTCCTTTCTGGAGAAAGAGTTTCTCTCGAAAGAAGTAAAGGAAAGTAGAACTTGATGAAGTACTGCCTCTTGAAGCGGAAAGTAGCGCAGCTCAGGAAGATGTTCCTATGGTGCCTGCACCGACTAGAGAGGAAGTTAATGATGATGATCAAGGCACTTCGGATCAAGTTGCTACTAAACTTCGTAGGTCCACGAGGACACGTTCCACACCAGAATGGTATGGCAACCCTGTCCTGGAAATCATGTTGTTAGACAATGGTGAACCTTCGAACTATGAAGAAGCGATGGCGGGCCCAGATTCCAACAAATGGCTTGAAGCCATGCAATCCGAGATAGGATCCATGTATGAAAACAAAGTATGGACTTTGACAGACTTGCCCGATGATCAGCGAGCGATAGAAAATAAATGGATCTTTAAGAAGAAGACGGACGCGGATGGTAATGTTACCATCTATAAAGCTCGACTTGTCGCTAAGGGTTATCGACCAGTTCAAGGGGTTGACTACGATGAGATGTTCTCACCGCAAAGCTGAAGTCCGTCTGAATCATGTTAGCAATTGCCACATTCTATGATTATGAGATATGGCAAATGGATGTCAAAATGGCATTCCTTAAGGAAGAATTGTATATGATGTAGCCGGCAGGTTTTGTCGATCCTAAGAATGCTAACAAGGTATGCAAGCTCCAGTGCTCCATCTATGGGCTGGTGCAAGCATCTCGGAGTTGGAACATTCGCATTGATGAAATGATGAAAGCGTTTGGGTTTATGCAGACTTATGGAGAAGCCTGCGTTTACGAGAAAGTGAGTGGGAGCTCTGTAGCATTTCTCATATTATATGTGGATGACATACTGTTGATGGGAAATGATATAGAACTCTTGGAAAGCATAAAGGCCTACTTGAATAAGTGTTTTTCAATGAAGGACCTTGGAATAGCTGCTTACATATTAGGCATCAAGATCTATAGAGATAGATCGAGACGCCTCATAGGACTTTCGTGAAGCACATACTTTGATAAGATATTGAAGAAGTTCAATATGGATCAGTCCAAGAAGGGGTTCTTGCCTGTATTGCAAGGTGTGAAATTGAGCTCGGCTCAAAGCCCGACCACAGCAGAAGATAGAGAAAAGATGAGTGTCATCCCCTATGCCTCAGCCATAGGGTCTATTATGTATGCCATGCTGTGTACTAGACCTGATGTAAACCTTGTCGTAAGTTTGGTAGGAAGGTACCAAAGTAATCCCGGCATGGAACACTGGACAGCGGTCAAGAATATCCTGAAGTACCTGAAAAGGACTAAGGATATGTTTCTCGTTTATGGAGGTGATGAAGAGCTCATCGTAAAGGGTTACGTCGATGCTTCTACACAGATCTGGATGACTCCAAGTCACAAACCGGATACGTGTATATTTTGAATGGTGCGGCAGTAAGCAAGTGCAGTTGCAAGCAAAGCGTCGTGGCGGGATCTACATGTGAAGCGGAGTACATGGCAGCCTCGGAGGCAGCACAGGAAGCAATCTGGATGAAGGAGTTCATTACCGACCTAGGAGTTATTCCCAATGCATCGGGCCCGATGAATCTCTTCTGTGACAACACTGGAGCTATTGCCCTTGCCAAGGAGCCCAGGTTTCACAAGAAGACTAGACACATCAAGCGTCGCTTCAACTCCATTCGTGAAAATGTTCAGGATCGAGACATAGATATTTGTAAAGTACACACGGATCTGAATGTCGCAGATCCATTGACTAAACCTCTTCCACGGGCAAAACATGATCAACACCAGAACTCTATGGGTGTTCGATTCATCACAATGTAACTAGATCATTGACTCTAGTGCAAGTGGGAGACTGCTGGAAATATGCCCTAGAGGCAATAATAAAATGGTTATTATTATATTTCCTTGTTCTTGATAATTGTCTATTGTTCATGCTATAATTGTGTTATCCGGAAATCGTAATACATGTGTGAATACATAGACCACAACATGTCCCTAGTGAGCCTCTAGTTGACTAGCTCGTTGATTAATAGATGGTTACGATTTCCTGACCATGGACATTAGATGTCATTGATAACGGGATCACATCATTAGGAGAATGATGTGATGGACAAGACCCAATCCTAAGAATAGCACAAGATCGTGTAGTTCATCTGCTAGATCTTTTCTAATGTCAAGTATCATTTCTTTAGACCATGAGATTGTGTAACTCCCGGATACCGTAAGAGTGCTTTGGGTGTACCAAACGTCACAACATAACTGGGTGGCTATAAAGGTGCACTACATGTATCCCCGAAAGTATCTGTTGGGTTGGCACGAATCGAGACTAGGATTTGTCACTCTGTATGATGGAGAGGTATCTCTGGGCCCACTCGGTAAGACATCATCGTAATGAACTCAATGTGACTAAGGGGTTGGTCACGGGATGATGTGTTACGGAACGAGTAAAGAGACTTGCCGTAACGAGATTGAACAAGGTATCGGTATACCAACGATCGAATCTCGGGCAAGTGCTATACCGGTAGAGAAAGGGAATTGTATACGGGATTGATTGAATCCTTGACATCGTGGTTCATCCGATGAGATCATTGTGGAACATGTGGGAGCCAACATGGGTATCCAGATCCCGCTGTTGGTTATTGGCCGGAGAGATGTCTCGGTCATGTCAGCATAGTTCCTGAACCCGTAGGGTCTACACACTTAAGGTTCGATGACGCTAGGGTTATAGGGAGTCCCGGATGAGATCCCGGACGTCACGAGGAGTTCCGGAATGGTCCGGAGGTGAAGATTTATATATGGAAAGTCCAGTTTCAGTCACCGGAAAGGTTTCGGGGTTTATCGGTATTGTACTGGGACCACCGAAGGGGTTCCGGGGGTCCACCAGGAGGGTCCACCTGCCCCGAAGGACCTAATGGGCTGTAGTTGGGTGGGAACCATCCCCTTAGTGGGCTGGTGCGCCCTCCCCCAAGGGCCCAAGGCGCCTAGGGTTGGAAACCTTAGGGGGCCGCTGCCCCCCCCCCCCCGGGGGGCGGGCGCCCCCCCTCTAGATGGATCTAGGGGGTCGTCGCCCCCTCCCCTTCCCCTATATATAGTGGGGGGTTTTGGGGCTGCCAGAGACACGAGTCTCCCTCTCTCTTGGCGCAGCCCTACCCCTCTCCCTCCTCGTCTCTCGCAGTGCTTGGTGAAGCCCTGCTGGAGTGCCACGCTCCTCCACCACCACCACGCCGTCGTGCTGTTGCTGGACGAAGTCTTCCCCAACCTCTCCCTCTCCCTTGCTGGATCAAGGTGCGGGAGACGTCACCGGGCTGCACGTGTGTTGAACGTGGAGGCACCGTTGTTCGGTGCTTAGATCGGATTCGGCCGCGATCTGAATCGCTTCGTGCATGACTCCACCGACCGCGTTCTTGCAACGCTTCTGCATCGCGATCTTCAAAGGTATGAAGATGCACTCCCCTCTCGTTGCTAGTAAACTCCATAGATTGATCTTGGTGATGCGTAGAATTTTTTTTAATTTCTGCAATGATCCCCAACAGTCATCGCGCTGAACATGTGCAGAACTCGGAGGTGCCGTACGTTCGGTACTCGATCGGTCGAAACGAGAAGACGTTCAAATACATCAACCTCATTGAGCAAACGCCTCCGTTTTCAGTCTACGAGGGTACGTGGACACACTCTCCCCCTCTCGTTGCTATGCATCTCCTAGATAGATCTTGCGTGAGCGTAGGAAATTTTTTGAAATTGCATGCTACATTTCCCAACACTTTTGTAGTTTCCTTTTCTTCTTTCTTGAGTCATAGGAACCACCGTACTGTTAAGTGGGGTCCAAGTGAACAAAGTCAGATGACTGAAGTGATGCTCAACCAAATCCTATGTCTTCGAGTGAAGACAATGAGAGCAAATCTTATCCAGAGTTGGATGAGTCAGCCTTGCTTGTAGCCCAAGCCATGCTGCCGCGTGTGTTTGAAATCCGACCGTTGGACACGTGTCAGTTCCTTAGTGACCCAGGGTCATTTCGGACATATCAAGTCGGGTTGCCACTTGGCTATAAATAGCCCACCCCCTACACCATAAATCGGTGGCTGCTCAGAGTTAGTGCACGACTTTTGTCATTTGAGAGCAACCCACCTCCGAAGCCTTTGAGAGAGAGATCCTTGCGAGGACAAAACCCAAAAAACCCAAAGCCAAAGAGTGTTAGGCATCACTAAAGTCTTTCTGTCCGCATGACCTGAAGACTTGTTACACTTGAGGACTCTACATCCTCCAGCCGGGTTAGGCGTCTCGTTCTGAGGATCCAAGAATCATTGTGGATTGCCCGTGAACGGTGTCTGTGAAGGTTTGGAAGTCTACCTTGAAGACTTACCTGGGCGATAGGGCGAGGACTGGGTGTCCTTAGCTCTAGGGGAATAAGGTGAAGACATATTGTTCTGAGTTCAATCCCAGCCTCCCTAACCAGACGTACAGTTGTCACAGCAACTGGAAATGGTCTACCAAATCCCTGTCTTCACCAAGCAACTGGTTCTATCCCCTACCCTCCTTACTTTTTAGTTTGTCTTTGTGAAGTCATTGCTTGCTTGCCTGATCTGTTTGACTTTACTGTGTGAAGACTTGTAACTGTTTGGCTTCATACTATCTTCCATTCTGATCCTTTCTACCTAGCTGATGTTAGTCTTCGTGCTTTCACTATATTGCTTGCTTGACTATTGCTTGCCTAGTGTAGTTTACATTCCGCTTCATATCATATAGGTTCAGATTACATGTTTGTCTTCAAAGCACTCGTGTTTTGAAGACTTTCATAAAAATCGCCTATTACCCCCCCCCCCTCTAGTCGATAGCTAGCACTTTCAGAAGGGCCTCAAGCACCTCAATAGAGACGTTCTCAGGGCAAAGACGTGGCTGCGGCGGCTAGGAGACAGACCCTGATCCAGTTCAGACCCGAGCAGCGATTCGGTACTTGGCAACAAGCAAAGGAGCCCATAGCGCACCGGCAGCCAACCAAAAGAGGAGCCGACCAGGAGAATGGGGATGTTTGGCGGCAGAGGCGGGATGACCGGCACCGTTGGTGTGGAGGGGAGCTTGCGCAAGGCAAAGCATCCATGAATAGTCCAACCGGCCTTGCGTGCGGCGAGGGAGGCTGCAGCGAGCGTGATGGTCGGAGCCGGAGGGGCCGAAAATGACGGCGTGGCCATTGCAGACATTGTGTTGTCACGGACGCCGGAGCAGACAATGGCGCAGCCGTCACGGTGGTGCGGAGCTTCGATGGCAGAAGAGAGAGAAGGTGCCATGATAGTTCCGGCGGTAGGAGGGGACGCCGTGGGAAGGAGATCAGAGCCACGCCGCCGGGGACGCTCACCCGATGCGGGAGCCCATTCCTTTCTCTCCTATCGAAGGCCCAATTTTTCTAAGGTCTTTATTATGGGTAAGACGGGTAACGATACCGATAATTATCCCATCTCGTCCTCGTCTTACATGCTTGGTAGTAATGTATTTGACCTAACCGTCCTATCCCTCCGTTTCATTTTACTCCGCATATAAGATTTGTGTCGAGTCAAACTTTACAAAGTTTGATCAAATTTGTATAAAATAATATCAACATCTACAATACCAAATGTACTCCCTTCGTCCGGAAATACTTGTCGGAGAAATGGATGAATCTAGACGTATTTTAGTTATAGATACATCCAATTTTATTCATTTCTTTGACAAGTATTTCGGGGCGGAGGGAGTACATAATATGAAATTACATTTCATAATGAATCTAAAGATATTCTTTTGGCCTTGTAAATATTGATATTTTTTTATAAGTTTAATCACAATAGAGATACTTTGATCTCAGACAAAAGCTATATGCAGACTAAAAAAAAGACGGAGGGAGTACATCATCGTCCCAGCTTGACCGGGGGCTGAAGTGCACCTACATTGTTTAATCGTACTGACAGAACTTATCCACGTCTTCATTCACTCAAAAATAAAAACTTATCCATGGCTTCTTCAAACAAAAACGCAAGAGCTTGCCAGCTTGGTCGCGAAGCAAGAACCTTCTAGTGTTCGGCGTGTACGAGGGAGTAGGTCGGGCCCTCCTTATCACGGTATTGGATGCAAAGAGCAAAATATCTGCTCGCTTTTCAGCGTTAAGACAGTACGAGTACGACACGGACATGGGTGTCGGTGTAGGCGTGTAGCTGCGTAGGAGTAGGGACAAGAAAGATTCACCAACAGATCATTCTCTCGCTTCACCTGCCGTGCCATCATTATCAATTTATCATCATCCGCCTCTTTGGTCTTTTCCGTGAAGCTTACGTGGGCAGGCCCCTGCGAGCCAGTCAGGTAGTAAAGCAGGCAGCCGAAATCCATGTGCTCTCTTGGGGCAAAAATGACAAATCTGACCTGCGTACGAAACTATTTCACAAACTGTGTTTGAAAAAAAAAACTGGGTGAAGTTTTTTCAAACATAGTTCAGTTTGTGAAATAGTTTCGTTCATAGGTCAGATTTGTCATTTTTGCCCACTCTTGGCCCTGCGATGGAAATGAACCTGTTAGCGACCCTGAAGGCCCTGAAGCAAGTCCAGCCCATGGTGCACGGCCCAAGCGTGCACGCGTGGCCAACAAACGGTTGTTGGGCCCGGAGTGGGTGAACGCAGCCCAGGCCCGCACTGCTGCTACTTAAACCTCAGCCTCCAGCAGCTCCACCCATCCAGTGGATCACGGACGAACCGGCGGCGGCTACCTTCCTCTTCCCCGAACCCTAGATCGTGTATCACCATTCTTGTAACCAACTTGAGCCTGTACTTGAGAGATTAAGCTGTTAATCCATATACTCCTGAGTGGGATCCTATCATCTGGTATCAGAGACCAAACCCCACCCTCTCCGCTTCGCTCTGGCGCGCCTCGTCGAGACCAGAAGCCTGCATCAAGCCCGAGCGCATCTCGAAGCCATGGATGCAAGCATTTCTGCGTTCCTCACCAAGCTGGAGGCCAAGATCGAAGCCTCCATGGATGCACAAACCAAGGCCCAGCAGCCGACATCGGCGAAGATCGACGAGGTACTCAAGTGGCGGCCCGATCTGGAGCGTAGAGTGGCGGATCTGAGCGACGCGGTGGCCGCGCTCCAACTCGTTCAGCCTGCGGCGTCTTCAACTTAACACGGGGGCCATTGGCGGTGTCGTTCCAGACGCCGCCGCCGCTCCCGGCAAGCGGTCAGTCCGATTCCCTCTTGTCCCCGTCTATGATCTCCCCGTTTGCTCATGCGAGCCAGATGCTTGCGGGATTAGGCCAAGCACACCCATCTATTTCATTTCCTCAGTTCACGGGGGAGAACCCGAATCTCTAGAAAACATTGTGCGAGCAGTACTTTTCCATGTTCGGCATTCACACCGCATTCTGGGTTCCGATGGCGGCGCTCAATTTTTCTGGAACTGCGTCAGTTTGGCTGCAGACAATCCAAAAACGCCTGTCGGAGTTTGATTGGGAAGCATTTACATCCTTGTTGTGCACCCGTTTTGGGCGAGATCGCCATCAGATGTTGATTCGCCAGTTCTATACTGTGCGACAAACCGCTTCAGTAGCTGATTATATAGAAAAATTTGAGCTGATTATTAATCATTTGAGTTCTTATTATGATTCTATCCATCCTTACTATTTTCTCAGTCGTTTCGTGGAGGGATTGAGGACGGACATCCGGGCTGTGGTGCTAGTCCAGAGGCCTCCCGATCTGGACACGGCATGTTCCTTGGCGCTCTTGCAAGAGGAGGTACTGGGCGACACCTTCGGCTCCCTGCCCAGGCCGCCGGAAGCAGTAGCCAAGGCAGCGGTTCCGCTACCCCTGCCGCCACCTCCAAGCCGCCCCACACCCACCGCGGGGGCGGCGGATCGCCACGGCACGGACGCTGCACGCGCTGAATCCACCAAGCTCAAGGCGCTGCGGGATTATCGTCGTGCCCGCGGCCTGTGTTTCAAGTGCGGCGAGAAGTGGGGGCAACACCATGTCTGTCCCACTTCAGTTCAACTGCACGTTGTCGAAGAGCTCCTGGACATCTTCGGCATCGACAACACCATCGACATGCAACTGCCTCCGCCTGAAGATACAGTCATGGCCATTTCTCTCTCAGCAGTGTCAGGAGGGGTCTCTGCCAAGGCCTTCCAATTGCGTGCATGGATCCAAGGCCGTGAAGTTCTCATGTTAGTGGACTCTGGCAGCACTAATTCGTTCACTGATCAGGAGCTGGCGACAACCCTGTCTGGTGCGTGCCCTCTTCCACGCGCCTGTTGTGTTCGAGTGGCGGACGGTGGAGAACTGCTATGTTCTGCGGTGGTGCCAGCATGCGAGTGGTACACTCAAGGACACAATTTCAGCATTGATCTGAAGGTCCTCGCTCTCGGCACTTATGATGCTATCCTTGGAATGGATTGGCTGGAAGCCATTAGTCCCATGACGGTTGACTGGCGCGCTAAGTCTTTGGAGTTTCAGTCCCCTCAAGGCAAAGTCAGTCTGCAAGGGCATGAAGCTGAATCTTCCACTTGCCTTCTGATCAACGCAGTTCAACTCCAGAGCTTGTGTAAGAACAAGGCAAGCAGTCATATAGTGCATCTGTGTCCCATATCTGACGAGCAAACGGAAGGGCAGTCTATTCCTGACTGTCTGCAACCCATTCTGGAAGAGTTCGTTGATGTGTTTGGAGAACCAGAAGGGCTGCCGCCCAAACGCTCGTGCGACCATAAGATCACGCTTCTGCCAGGAGCTCAACCCTTCAGTATAAGAGCATACAGGCACAAACCAAAGCAGAAAGATGAGATAGAACGGCAAGTTGCAGAACTTTTGAAATCAGGTGTGATCCAAGCCAGCAACAGTCCATTCTCTTCTCCTGTGATCTTAGTCAAGAAGAAGGACGACACATGGAGAATGTGTGTCGATTACAGGCAGCTCAATTCCCTCACATGTGTGGCAAAGTTTCTAGTTCCTATAATCGAGGAACTGTTGGATGAACTGCAAGGAGCTCAGTGGTTTTCCAAGCTCGACTTGCGCGCAGGATATCACCAGATACGGATCGCAGAAGGTGATGAATTCAAGACAGCATTCCAGACCCATTTTGGTCACTTTGAATTCAAAGTGCTGTCATTTGGACTGGCAGGAGGGCCAACCACATTCAATGGAGCAGTTTATACTACCCTGAAGCCAGTCAACAGAAAGTGTGTCTTGATGTTCTTCGACGACATCCTCATTTTTAGCCACACTCTAGAAGAGCACAAGGAACATCTTCGGCAGGTCCTGACCCTATTGCGTAGAGATCAATGGAAGGTCAAATTGAGCAAGTGTGCATTCGCTAAACAGCAACTGACGTATCTGGGGCATGTTATCAGTTCAGAAGGAGTGGCAACAGAACCAAGAAAAGTCAAAAGTGTGTCAGAATGGCCAACCCCCATTAATGTCAAGGAGGTGCGAGGGTTTCTAGGGCTTGCCGGGTACTACCGGCGTTTTATTCGACATTTTGGAATGATCGCATGACCAATGTTTAATCTGCTCAAGAAAGGGACACCTTTTGTCTGGACATCCATCACAGAGCAAGCATTCCAAGCACTGAAGACACAACTGATCACAGCTCCAGTCTTAGCGTTGCCAGATTTCTCTCAACAATTCGTCATTGAAACTGACGCCAGCAACAAAGGGGTGGGGGCAGTACTTCAGCAACGAGGGCATCCCATAGCATTCATGAGCAAAGCCCTCTGCCCACGGTACCAGGGGCTTTCATCTTACGAGAAAAAGAGTATCTAGCAATCTTAGTGGCTGTGGACCAATGGAGACTGAGGGAGTCCCGGATTAGGGGGTGTCCGGATAGCCGGACTACCATCATCGGCCAAACTATCATCGGCCGGACTATCATCATCGACCGGACTCCAAGACTATGAAGATACAAGATTGAAGACTTCGTCCCGTGTCCGGATGGGACTTTCCTTAGCGTGGAAGGCAAGCTTGGCGATACGGATACGTAGATCTCCTACCATTGTAACCGACTCTATGTAACCCTAGCCCTCTTCGATGTCTATATAAACCGGATGGCTCTAGTCCGTAGGACACAACAACAACCATTACAATCATACCATAGGCTAGCTTCTAGGGTTTAGCCTCCTTGATCTCGTGGTAGATCCACTCTTGTAAACATCCACAATATCAATATCAATCAAGCAGGACGTAGGGTTTTACCTCCATCAAGAGGGCCCGAACCTGGGTAAAACATCGTGTCCCTTGTCTCCTGTTACCATCCGCCTAGACGCACAGTTCGGGACCCCCTACCCGAGATCCGCCGGTTTTGACACCGACATTGGTGCTTTCATTGAGAGTTCCTTTGCGTCGTCACCGATAGGAAGGATGCCTCCTCCCGTCTTCAAGGACGGTATTTTCGCCAAAGGAGCCTTGGCTGCCGGCCAAACTATCCGGCTAGGTGGTTTTCTTATGACCGCCTGTCCGGCCACCGCTTCGACAATGACCTCTCGAGTCGTCAAAAGCAATCTTCACGTCAGCTCGGAATTCGCCGAGCGGCTGGATCCAATAGAGCTCTCGTCCGTAAACGAGCTCTTGGATCGCATCGCCGCCCTGGGAGTCGCTACAGACTACAATCAGATTGGGCTTAAAACCGATCTGAGAGAGATTAACTCTCCCCAGGTCACCCACCATGTTGCAGTGGTAGAGGAACAATGCGGCGACTCTTCTCCTATACTGAAAACTAGTCATGTCTGGGCTCCCGAACCCCCCATGCCGGATTCCCGCAGAGGGACGGACTTCGATCAAGCACTGAACTTAAAGTCAGGCATCGGACCAGACTCGTTGGACAATGTCCAGCAATCTAAGCTTCCAAATTTGGAAACTTCTCGGCCCTCGAGCCTTGAGATGGCTAGGGTTCCGGACTTAATTTCACCCACCCGCCCAGACATATGCGATCTATCTCTAATCTGGCAAGAGCCCGCTGAGACAGTACATCACTACTGGGCCAGATTCCTCCTGGTTATGGACAGGATAAAGGACTGCCGAGAGGAAAACGCAATCTCAATTTTTTGCAATAATTGCACGGACGAGGGAATCTTGAACGCCGTCAGCCATCGTGAAATTACACGCTTCGCTGACCTGGCGTCCATAGTACGAAAGTACTGTTCGATGGAGAGTTTCCGGACAACCGAAAATAAGTTTTTGGGACAATTTGGCCCCGAATACAACCCTAGTCTGCAACAAAAGGGTGCATTACACTCAGGCACCAGATACAAAAATCAAAAAGCAAATACCCCATAGAGGGCACGGAACCGTACTGGAGGAATGGCTTAGCGGACCCTGTAAAATTCACAGTACAGAAGGCGCCGTCCCAACACATAGCCTTCGAGCATGTTGGATATTACGGCAGGTGGCCAAAAGTGGAGAGGAGCTTCTAGCCCCGGAAAACCACTCCAACAATATCGGTATGGTATCAACAGTCTTCGAGACTTCCGCATCAAATAATATGCGGAAACGAACAATCCGCAGCCTCGCTGAAGTCTACCAAGTAGCAACAACTAATCCATGGAGCGACACAGCCATCACCTTCAACGCCAGCGACGAACCTAAATTCCGAACAGCCCGAGCTCCAGCCGCACTGGTACTTAGTCCAATAGTGGACGACTTTCGACTTACAAAGGTCCTCATGGATGGCGGCAGCGGATTAAATCTCATCTACGAGGAAACCCTTCAAAAAATGGAAATAGACTGGAGCCGCATTGAGCAAAGCAGCACAACCTTTAGAGGAATAATCACAGGCCGGGAGGTGCGCTGCACAGGAAAAATCACACTCGATGTGGTATTCGGCTCGCCGGACAATTACAGATCCGAAGAAGTCACATTCCAAGTGGCCCCGTTCAACAGCGGATATCACGCTATATTAGGACGAGAGGCATTCACAATTTTTCAAGCCGTACCCCATTACGGGTACATGAAGCTCAAAATGCCTGGGCCCGGCGGAATAATCACTCTCGTTAGTGATCCGGACATAGCACTCCACGCCGAAAACAAGACAGCCGCATTAGCCTTAGAGGCACTATCCGAAGCCCTAGCGGCAGAGGAACTCACCGCGCTGCGCTCTACGGTGAATAGGGACGATGTGATACTCGATAAGAGATCCAAGTCCACCTCCTTTAAACCAGCAGATGAAATAGTAAAATTCCAGGTCCACCCAACGGACCCGACAAAGACGGCCTCCATCGGGGCACAATTGAACCCTGATGTAGACGCCGCACTGCGAGAATTCCTTCGGGAAAATTGGGACATTTTTTCCTGGCACCCCTCGGATATGCCCGGAATCCCATGCAGATTGGCAGAACACAGCCTAAACATCCTAAAAGGATTCAAGCCAGTCAAACAGGCTCTTCGACGATTTTCCGAACCCAAAAGACAGGCAATGGGAGAAGAGCTAGCCAAACTATTGGAAGCCGGATTCATCAGAGACATCAAGCATCCGGATTGGCTAGCAAACCTGGTAATGGTACCAAAGAAGGACAAATCCTGGCGCCTATGTGTCGATTTCAAAGACCTAAATAAAGCCTGCCCAAAGGATCCCTTCCCCCTCCCCCGCATCGACCAAATCATCGATGCCACTACAGGGCACGATTCATTGTGCTTCCTCGACGCATACTCCGGCTATCATCAAATCAAGATGGCAGAAGCGGATCAAGCCGCAACGGCATTCATTACTCCATATGGACCATTCTGCTTCAACACGATGCCCTTCGAACTTAAAAACGCCGGCGCAACATATCAGCGCATGATTCAGACATGTCTGGCTACCCAGATCGGCAAAACAGTAGAGGCATACGTAGACGACGTAGTCGTCAAAACTAAACACGTTGAAACTCTAGTAGACGACTTGAGGCTCACATTCGACAACCTCAGAGCATATGACATCAAGCTGAATCCGGAAAAATGCGTTTTCGGCGTACCAGCCGGAAAGCTCTTGGGCTTCATTGTATCCGGTAGAGGAATTGAAGCAAACCCAGCCAAGATCCGAGCTCTATCACAGCTAGATATCCCAAAAGACCTCAAGCAAATACAAAAATTGACTGGATGCGTAGCGGCTCTAAGCCGCTTTATCTCCCGTCTAGGAGAAAAGGCATTGCCCCTCTATCACCTCCTTAGGCGCACCGAACACTTCGAGTGGACGGATGCTGCCACCGCCGGACTCGAAGAAATAAAGGCCATATTGGCAACAAATCCGGTCCTGGCTGCGCCCAACCTGGGCGAACCAATGTTGTTATACATCGCAGCAACGCATCAAGTTGTAAGCGCGGTACTCGTCGTCGAACGAGAGACAGAAGGGTATAAATTCCCTGTTCAAAAACCAGTATACTACGTATCCACTGTGTTAACCCCCTGCAAGTCCCGTTACCCGCACTATCAGAAGATAGCGTACGCAGTGTTCATGGCATCTCGGAAGCTCCGACACTACTTTCAAGAGTGTTCGATAACAGTGGCCTCTGAAGTACCACTTAATGACATTATAAACAACCGCGACGCGACGGGCAGGATTGCAAAATGGGCCACTGAGCTCTTACCATTTGATATAACTTACAAACCTCGGCGAGCTATAAAGTCACAAGTTTTGGCTGACTTTGTCGCTGAATGGACCGAAGCCGAACTCCCTAAAGAGTACGGCGCATACTCCAACTGGATTATGCACTTCGACGGCTCTAAAATGTTAGCCGGATTGGGGGCTGGCGTCGTATTGACGTCCCCGACCGAGGACACAGTCCAATACATACTTCAGATAATGTACACGGAATCCAACAATGCAGCCGAATACGAGGCCCTTTTACATGGTCTCCGGATGGCAATCTCCATGGGCATTCAACGCCTAGAGGTGCGCGGGGATTCAAACCTCGCAATATCCCAAATAAACGGAGACTTTGACGCCAAAGATCCGAAAATGGCAGCATATCGCAATGCTGTCCTAAAAATGTCAGCCCGGTTTGAAGGACTTGAATTCCATCACGTAGCCCGGGATAATAACCAAGCAGCCGACGTACTGGCACGCATCGGTGCAAAACGCGATGCTGTCCCTCCTAACATCTTCCTGGAACGGCTCTTCAAGCCATCCGTACTATGGGAAGAGGAGTCCGGAAATAACAAACCGGAACAAGCCGCACCAAGCGGCGATTCAGCCGATGACATAACACCTTCAGCCCACGACATAATGGCAGTAATTGCCCCGTGGACAGAACCATTCCTCGCCTACTTGCTTAGGCAGGAGCTTCCCGAAGACCAAAATGAGGCCCGCTACATTGTCCGGCGATCTAAAGCCTACAAGGTCTATGAGGGAGAACTTTATAAGAAAAGCACAACCGGAGTCCTTCAAAGGTGTATCTCCGAAGAGGAAGGGCGAAACCTCCTGGCTGAAATTCATGCCGGACTAGGCGGACACCACGCCGTAGCCCGGGACCTTGTAGGAAAGGCATTCCGTACAGGATTTTATTGGCCGACGGCCCGAGCAGATGCTCAGGACTTAGTCCAAAGATCCGTCGGTTGTCAGCTCTTTGCTAATCAGAGCCATATGCCACCCACCGCCCTCAAAACTATACCCATTACCTGGCCGTTCACGGTTTGGGGGCTTGACATGGTTGGACCACTTAAAGGGGGAACCCACAAGCAAAGATACCTATTGGTCATGGTGGATAAATTCACCAAATGGATAGAGGCCAAGCCAGTTAAAACGGAAGAGTCCGGACCAGTGATAGACTTCATATCCGGGGTAGTACACCGTTACGGTGTCCCTCACAGCATCATCACCGATAACGGCACGAACTTCACGGCCGATGAGGTTAAATCATGGTGCAAAAATATGGGCATCAAGCTCGATTACGCTTCAGTCTATCACCCTCAAACCAACGGTCAAGTGGAACAAGCAAATGGTCTAATAATGAGCGGCATCAAACCCAGACTAGTGCGGTCCCTTACGAAATCTGACACGCACTGGGTAGAGGAGCTCGACTCCGTACTCTGGGGGCTGCGGACAACGCCTAACCGTACTACCGGATTCACACCATTTTTTATGGTATACGGTGCAGAAGCAGTTTTGCCCTGCGACATCATTCATGACTCACCTCGAGTGCGCATGTACGAAGAAAAAGAAGCCGAGTTGGATCGGCAGGACAGCTTGGACGCATTGGAGGAAGAACGCGATGTCGCCAAGGCTCGTTCCACATTTTATCAGCAACAGGCTCGAAGATACCAAAGCAGAGAAGTACGGGCCAAGACTTACAACGTTGGCGAACTAGTTCTACGCCTGCCGGACAAGAAAAAAGACAAGCTCAAGCCCAAATGGGAAGGCCCCTTCATCATCGATCAAGTCCTGACCGGCGGAGCCTACCGTCTACGAAATGCATCGGATAACCGACTCGAGCCAAACCCGTCGAACGCAGCCCGCCTCCGAAGATTCTATGCCTAGCGCCGGACTAAGAGTTTGTCCCTTTCCCCCCGTCCAAATTTTTTTTAACTTCAGCTGCCTTTTGTTTATCTTTTTCTTCTCAACCCTATTCATCAAAGCCTTAAAGGGCCTACTTGCACAACGTTCGCGCGCAATTGATGTGCTATCCGCACTCATTATACCTGGGGGCTTATTTACCAGAAGCTTAATTATAAGGGCTTCATGCCCAGCACATGTGTCAAGCCTCCACATGTATCTTTTACTCACCATTATATGCATCAATATGACTTAAGTTTTGGCCAAGCTGGGTTGCCTGGCTCCTGTGCTTACCCCTACGTTCCCGATTGTTCGGCTAGGAGGTAAAGGGAGCACCTCTGCGATTGTTACTGCCGGGTCAGCCGGATTTGTACCTTAGACTGGGTGAAGCCGAAAGCTAGCGTTCTTAAGGGAATATTCGGTCGGTGACTTAAAAGATGATTTTTTATCCACTTATTTATATGCCCCCAGATGTTTTTCTGCTTTTTTCGCAGTCCAGACATGCACTTTAGGGCATGCCACCCCCAGAGGAAAGGAACCCTTAACGGAACTATTCTTCCTGGAAGATGTTTCTTACTACCCATGTAATATAACATAACTAGTTGGGCACTTGTCTGATAAAGCACTAATGACCCCTACGCCTGGTCTCCATGCATACCCCGGTTGTTTCATAACAGAAATGGTATTCGGACACACTCCGGACTCTAGGGTCCCGAGGTCGAAGCGAAAAGGTCGGCAAAGACAAACGATCTACAATCCGGCTAGAAGGCATTTTATATGTCATTTTATAATACATTGTCAAATCGACTGATGTATTCTTCCACAATCCCGTCTAACAGGTTGTCTAATTTACAGTCTTGTTGGGAAAATTTAGCAGCCAACTCTACTTGGCCGTATACTAAACTCACAGGGATCTCCTTCCCATCGGGCCCCACAGGTCCGACTTCGGCCATGTGGTTGGGATCCGCCTTCTTGTACCGCATCTTTACCATGGCCCAGGCCTCCCTGGCACCTTGGCGGCAGGCCGAAATCTTCCATAAATGGAAGCGCTGCCGCACTCCCTGAAGCTTCTCCGCAAGCTCCCCAAGACCCTCGGGTAAGGAGAAGGCTGGCCATAAAGCCTGGATGACGCCGCTCATTGCCTGCCGAACTCGTTCGATCAGTTGCAACAATTCGGGAAGTTGATCACCCGTTGATACGGGCATCTCCTCCGCAGGGCGACCTGTGAGCATACCTACAGACATATTTTGTCAAATTGACTTCCTCGCCGAACTCTTCTTTTCAAAGGAGTTTGCTCAAGCACTTACTATAGATGTCGCGACGAAGACGCTGATTCTCCTTAACGGAGCCCGACAGCTCGGCCCGAACGCCTTTCAGCTCTTCTCCAAGCTGGGCATGGGCATCTTGGAGCTTGTTCCTTTCATGCTGCACCTTATGCAGCACCCTCTCGCCGGCCTTTAGTTGGCGCAGAAGTTCTTGCCTGTCCGGATCTTGTCCGGCAACACCTGCAACGTCATTTTTTTAGACTTGCGCAAAGGCCAAATGCTACTTATCTTTCTAAAATAATGCGTTACCAGGAGAGGTCCCTGTGTTTCCTCCTGCACCAGAGAGGGCGGCCTCAAGTTGGGCCTTGCACTCTTGCAGCTCCTGAGACAGTTGGGTATTCTTCTCGGTAAGATCCTACATTTCATATGATCCTTAAATCAGTTAATATAACTACTTTAAGTCTCGGGGGCTACTAGCATATACAACTATTAAATTCTCTTACCCGTATGTCTTTTACATACTGCTCCATGGCTCTGGTTAAAACCATCTTGAGCAGCACGAAGGTGCCGCGTCCCCCGCGTAAAGGCATTCAACGCCCTCGGGGGAGAAGCACGCGTCACGAAATACTGTCCGGCGGCGCTTGTGATTCAGGGCACTCTCCACCTCAGACTTGGTGGCGGACAGTCTGTCGGCATCCTCCGTCGGAGGAACGTCCGGCTCGCGCCTTGCGCTCGCCTCCCCCTCCAGACCAGGTGCTGGAGCCTGGCTGGTAGAGGTTGGATTGGCAACCTCCACGCCCGCAGTCCGGCGGACGCTTTTTTCCCTACAAAAGTCATGAGCACTCAAACGCTTCCTAGGAACGTTGCTCTAAATAATGAATTGTGAGCTACACCTTTGCGGCGACGTTTCAGTCCGCGCCGCGCTCCTCTTCCGCCTACTGGTCCGGACTGGCCTTTGTTGGCCACCCACCGCGGGCTCGGCTTCTCGCCCTAGGGGCGCCTCCTGCACAGCGCCATCGTATACGGTGGTCAGAAATAAGCAAGGAAGGAATGACGGTGTCAGGAATTCGGTCGCAATCACCTGGGAAGCCGGATATAGTCCGGGATAGTCGGCCGTGATGGCACTAAAGCATTGTCCATGCTGAGCTGGTGGAACACCCCGTCGATTAGCTCCACCATTATGTCCGGATCCTCTTCGGAGGCCGGATCCCGGGATCTCTCTGGATCCTCGGGTTGCGGAGCTGGACTTAGCATGTCCTCCACGATCCGGCGCAGCTCCTGCGTCAAAAGAAGAACACAATATAAGAAACTTAAGTTTCAAAAAGCGTGGGTCGGGCACGCAGAGTGTTCGCTTACCCAAGGCCGGGGATTATTCATGGAGAACCCATTTAACGGGTTCGTCCGAAGGAAATCCTCCTTCTCCCCCTTATACAGGCCGGACAGGATCATCACCAGATCTTCGACCGAATCCGGCCCTTTGCGGCCATGACGGGTGGCATCGTCCTCCCCGTTGAAATCCCACATGGGGTTGCCCCTGTATTGTAGTGGCTGCACCCCCCGCATAATGCATGTCGTCATGACTCCAATCATGGTCAACCTGGCATGGGCCAGTAACCTTATTCGACCCATCAAATAATGGACGCTCTTGTCTTCCTCCAGTTGGGGGCCCCGCGGACGCCAACTAAGGCGTTTCTTCAGAGGAGCATTGCTGAACTCCGGGAGGCCGATCCGAACAGGGTCCGGCAGCGGAGCGTCTTCTATATAAAACCATTCCGAAGGCCAGTCTTCGGACGCCTTCTTAGGGGTTCCGGATGGATATCCGGTCCCGGCAATGCGCCATATTTCGGCGCCGCCCACTTGATATATGGACCCCTCGTGAGAGCGGGGTACAAGGCAGAACAACCTCTTCCACAGCGCGAAATGGGGATCGACGCCCAGGAATAGCTCGCAAAGAGCTATGTAACCAGCAATATGCAGGATTGAGGCAGGCGTGAGGTGATGAAGCTGGAGTCCGTAGAACTCCAGGAGCCCATGGAGGAATGGATGTACAGGAAATCCGAGCCCCCTTATCAGATAGGGGACGAAGCATACCCGCTCCCCTTTGTTGGGACTTGGGGTAACCTCCGCTTTCTTCCCACCTTTGTAGGTGGCCAGCCCGGCTCGAACCGGAACCATGAAGGCCGGAGGGAGATATCCCCCCGCTTGGAGCTTCACCAGCTCATTGTGCGGAACAGAGCATCTCCTCCAATCTCCTGGCAAAGCGCTGGGAGCGCGAGAAGAGGAGCCGTGTTGACGGCCCATGATGGAATGGATTCTTGGTCGAAAGCGCTCCGATGAGTATTTGCGGGAGGAAGATGGTGATTTGGATCTGGATTCTTGCCTCCCTTATAGGCAGATTATTCGCACAACTAGGGGGTAAAACATAAAAGACACCCTGGCTTTTCACATTCGCACGATGCGTGGAAGAAGGCCATTATTGGGCGTGGAAGCCAAGACGCGCTACATTGATGAGGAAGCTGGACACTGTTCGGCAGGTACGTAGAACTTGAAGGAGAACCCGCCTTGCAACGCCGAAGACTACACACATGCTGGACTTATCGTCATTGAAGCCTGGTTCGGGGGCTACTGAGGGAGTCCCGGATTAGGGGGTGTCCGGATAGCCGGACTACCATCATCAGCCGAACTATCATCGGCCGGACTATCATCATCGACCAGACTCCAAGACTATGAAGATACAAGATTGAAGACTTCGTCCCGTGTCCGGATGGGACTTTCCTTGGCGTGGAAGGCAAGCTTAGTGATACGGATACGTAGATCTCCTACCATTGTAACCGACTCTATGCAACTCTAGCCCTCTCCGGTGTCTATATAAACCGGATGGCTCTAGTCCGTAGGACACAACAACAACCATTACAATCATACCATAGGCTAGCTTCTAGGGTTTAGCCTCCTTGATCTCGTGGTAGATCCACTCTTGTAAACATCCACAATATCAATATCAATCAAGCAGGACGTAGGGTTTTACCTCCATAAAGAGGGCTCGAACATGGGTAAAACATCGTGTCCCTTGTCTCCTGTTACCATCCGCCTAGACGCACAGTTCGGGACCCCCTACCCGAGATCCGCCGGTTTTGACACCGACAGAGACCCTACCTGCAACACGCTGAATTCTTGATCCTCACTGACCAACGTAGCCTGGTGCACTGGAGGAGCAGAGACTGACCAAACCATGGCAGCAAAAGGCCTTCACTAAGCTTTTGGGGCTATGATACTCCATCAAGTATAAGAAAGGATCAGACAACTCTGCTGCCGATGCCCTCTCTCGTGCAAGACCACAGGAGATGTTAGTCGCTATCACGTCTTGTCAGCCAGCTTGGTTGGAGGATGTTGTCAACAGCTACAATGCCAATCCCCACGCGCAGAAGCTGCTCGAGCAACTAGCTGTTCGTCCAGATCCCAAGGGAAGATTCAGTCTGCAGCAAGGCATCCTGCGATTCCGGGACCGCATTTGGCTGGGAGGGTCAACGGCCTTACAACAACGCATCATCTCTGCATTCCATGACGGTGCTCTTGGGGGCCACTCGGGATTTCCAGTGACATACAAGCGAGTGCGTCGGCTGTTTGCGTGGCCCAAAATGAAAACCCACATCAAACAGTACGTTGCATGTTGCCCCACATGCCAACAGGCCAAACCAGACCGTGCGGCTTCCCCTGGTTTACTCACACCCTTGCCGATTCCATCACAACCCTGGGAGCTCATCACAATGGACTTCATTGACGGCCTGCCTCAGTCGGGAAAGTTCAACTGCCTGCTGGTTCTGGTGGATAAACGGACTCGTTTTGCTCATTTTCTTCCTCTGGCACACCCGTACACTGCAGCGAAAGTCGCCCAACTCTACATGTCACAGATTTACAAGCTCCATGGATTCCCAGGTGCCATTATCTCTGACTGAGACCCGGTGTTCACCAGTCATTTTTGGCGAGAACTGTTTCGATATGCAGGCACTGAACTGGGGATGAGCACTGCCAATCACCCACAAACTGACGGGCAAACCGAGTGTGTCAACCAGTGTCTGGAGACTTTTCTGCGCTGCTTTACGCACGCATGTCTACGGCGCTGGAGCTTCTGGGTTCCTCTTGCGCAATTTTGGTACAACACATCCTTGCACTCTGCTATTGGAATGTCGCCATTCAAGGCACTCTATGGGCACAAGCCGAGGCACTGGGGGCTCACAGCAGAGACAACAGTATCAGTTCAATCTCTCCAAGCGTGGCTCGAGGAGCGTCGTGTGGTTCAGGATCTCATCCAGCAACATCTTCATAGAGCTCGACAGTGCATGAAAGATCAGGCTGACAAGAAACGTTCGGTCCGGTCATTTCAAGTGGGCGATCAAGTGTATTTGAAGCTGCAACCGTACATCCAGACATCGGTTGCCCCCCGTGCCAACCACAAGCTGTCATTCAAGTTCTTTGGACCATTCCCCATCATTCGCAAGATCAACGACGTGGCCTACGAATTGCAACTGCCGGCGTCTTCCACGGTGCACCCAGTCTTCCACGTCTCGCAACTCCGTCAAGCACTTCTGCCAGGTACTGCTGTTACCCCTGTGCTTCCCGTTTGCACTGATGAGTTGGCGGTGCCTATGGAGATTCTGCAAACAAGATGGCGCAAACAAGTCCAGGTTCGATGGTCCAACCCTGCAACCATGGGAGTCACCTGGGAGGATAAAGAAGCACTTCGCGCTCGTCTTCCTCTGGCAGCGGCTTGGGCGCAAGCCGCTGGTCAAGGAGGGGAGGATGTTAGCGACCCTAAAGGCCCTGAAGCAAGACCAGCCCCCAGTGCACGGCCCAAGCGTGCACGCGTGGCCAACAAACGGCTGTTGGGCCCGGAGTGGGTGAACGCAGCCCAGACCCGCACTGATGCTACTTAAACCTCAGCCTCCAGCAGCTCCACCCATCCAGTGGATCACGGACGAACCGGCGGCGGTTACCTTCCTCTTCCTCGAACCCTAGATCGTGTATCACCATTCTTGTAACCAACTTGAGCCTATAATCGAGAGATTGAGCTGTTAATCCATGTACTCCTGAGTGGGATCCTATCAGAACCATTTTTTGTGTTTTACCCCCTAGCACGGAGTGGTCCGATGTTTTGGGTCCGTTTTGGCTGGCTAATTCCGGTTGATTTTTTCGGGCGTGTGGGGGAACGGTTGATTTAGGATTTGTTAAAGAAATACGAGTACCATATTTTTAACAAGGACTGTGATATCTGTCGGCCCTCCCATACTAAATCAAAGGACAACATCCAGCTGGTCGCCCACTTTATTGTTTACACAACACTTACATTTTTTTGGAACGTAGGCTCAAGAAGAGCCCGACTTTGAATTAACAAAGCCATCAACCGGCCAGGATTACAACTTCGAAATACAACCACACTCCAACTAAAAGGAAAGAAAACAAAAGGCAAAGATACAATGGCGCCTAGGAGCAGCTCACAAAGGCATATAACAAGCTAGCTAGCTAGCTAGAAGTATAGAACACATAGCTAGAGATGCCAGGAACCCCATACACGCCGAGAACCAAGGCAAAAACGCTAAACGTCTCAGGAAAGAGCACCGACGATGAAGCAAAGCACGCCATTGCCAAACGCCTGGGCTTGAAGGAGACACATCCATCCAGATCCATCATCACAGAAGGCCCCTGCCTCCTCGCCTGGCTCGAGGCGCCGCACCGGTGAGCGGTGGACATGCTCACCCTAGAACCTGCATGAATGGCATCGCAGGAAACCACAGGGGCGGAACCAGGCGTTCCTAGCCTGCCGACGACGACTTACCTGAAACAGAGCAACGCCAAATGCAAAAGTCCAGGCATGAAACAGGGGCGAGCTCTCGGAATGCACAAATGGGCAGCAGCAAGGGCCAAAACCAAATCGTCGGCTTGCTCGACAAGCAGAAGAGCAGCCACCAGAGGAGGGGAACCCTATCCCCTCCCGTCCTGGAGAATCCACGGGCACCGGAGGAGCCCTGCAGCCCAACGAAGAGCACCAAACCAGCTTGACCACACGCCCAGTGTCACACCCTAGCTAGTTCATGCATTAGAGTGTTGCATCATGTCTATCATTTCATTAGAAACTTGAAATGGGGATGCCAGAACCCCCAGCCCCCTCTGAAAACAACTAGGGTTTACTAAAAATAATTTTAATGAACCTGAAATGCCCTTCTAAAATGTCCATCATTTTTGTCCTGGTTCAGAACCTCTGCCAAAAGTGATGCACAGTTTTCTAGGTCATCCTAAGGTCTTTGAGTTAATTCATAATTATTTGAATTTGGGCATTTTAAATTTATAAAATATTTCAAATGCTCAAATATCTCCAAACTAAAATGTTTCATGTTGGAAATAATCCAACTATGGACCAGAAGCAGTTTGGTGATTTTAGGAGTTGCCTAGGTATTTTTAATAATTCAACAAAGTTGCGGAATAATAGAAAAAGAAAAAAAACAGAAAGGAAAACTTACGTGGCGCCTGCAACCCGGCCCACCTGCTGGCCCAGCCCAGCGCCGCGCCAGCGAGCTGCTTGCCCGGCCAGGCAGGCAGGCAGGTGCTCGACGGCGAGCACCGCATGGGTGCCACGCACCTGCTCGCTGCCTCGCCGCTCCACTCGCCCGGCTAACGCCGTGGATCGACCCCTCTCTCTCCCCCGAACCCCCCAGACGTCCCCTCTCCTCTCCAGCTCCTCCCCCTCGCGCTCCCCAGCCATGGCCGACGCCACCGCCGCCGCTCCATCGCCGTAGCCGCGCTCCCCGCCGCCCGTGCGTCGTCTCGTCGTGTCCAAGAGCTCCGCCGCCGTCCACTTCGTCGAGCTACCCGAGCCCCGTGTGCTCGCAAGGCCTGAGTCCACCGCACCGACCTCGCCCGAGTCCGCCGTCGCCGGAGATCCCCTTCAACGCCGTCGCCGCATCAGCTCGTCCCCGACCTCGCCGGTGGCCTCTACGGGTGCTCTGTGAGCCTAGCTACCCCTCCTACTCTTCCTCTCTCGCCCCCGAGCCGTGTAGCCACCGCACGAAGATCACCCGCACGCACCGCCACGGATCTCGTCGCCGACGTGCTCCCGGCCATCCTCCGGCCACCTCTCGGTGTCCAACGCACTCACCACGCTGCGTTGAGTCCAACCGTGCACTCCCCGCACCTCACCGCACACCCTAGCCTCGAGTTTGTCCCCAACCGAACTCCGGTGGCCGCCTAGGTCGTCGCCGGCGCCAACTCCGGCCACCCCGACCACAACTAACTCCACCAAGAGCCGCGGCTCGTCCTCAGCTCCACCCCGATGCCCTCCGCGACCCATTTGGTGGCCAGAACGGCAAAAACCACTTCCGCCGCCGCGTCGGGCTCGCCGGCGGCTAAACGCCGGTGCAGCCGTTTTGACTTTTACCACGGGTGGGCCCCGGTTGACTCTGTTGAGTCAATGACAAGTGGGGCCCCCTTCTGCTAATTATCCAGATTAGTTTAAACTAAATTAAATTAGTTAATTAGGCACTGACACCCTGGACCCACGCGTCAGGTTTGACCTAGACTGGGTCTGTTGACTTGCTAAGGTCAGCATGACCTCATGTTGACGCAGTAAACCTTTTCTGAAATTAAAACAAATCTAAAATGATTTATAAATTCCAGAAATTGTTGCAAACTTCAAAAATTCATATAAATTCAACCGTAGCTCCAAATCAAACAAATTATATATGAAAAATGATCAGAAAAATCCAATCTATTCATCTGTACTAGTATCATGCATGTTTAAACAAGCTAACTTGGGGTTTAGTGCAGAACAAGATAAAACACTTTAAAGGGCCATTTATGAGTTTGAAATTTGAATCTTTGGTTCAAATTAATTCAAACCCATCTGGTTTTAGTTGCACTAGCCCAACACACTCATATTGCCATGTTTCATGCATGCATCATATTGTCGCACATTGTTTGGTGATGGTTGTGTATCGGTGTTCTTTGCGGCAGGTTCTGCCTCCAAGGAGTACCGTGATTACCCTAGCGAAGAACCGTATCCGTGCATCGATCCATCAGGCAAGCAACCAACCATTTGATCATATCGATACAATCCCATGTTCTCGCTCTTGCTCTCTTTTACTACATTAAGACGACACGTTTCAAACTACTGTGTGCTATGGTAGTTGAACCCATTTCCTCTGCATGACCTGTCATTGCCACAGTAATTAGATGAAACCCACTAGCATGTGTAGGAATTGATTGAGCCATATGTATGTGTTGTTCCTACCTTGCTATGCCTGCTATGCTTAGAGTCGTGTCAGGTCTGGTTCATCTAGGTGATGGGCTAGAGTGAAATGATCATGTCGGTAATGAGAGTGATGTGGTGAACACGATTGGTAAAGGTATCGATGAGAGGCCATGTAGGAGTACATGGTGGGTTGTTTCATTGAAGCCGACCTTAAGCACTGAGATCTGTATGTGTGATTTAAGATACAGCTACTACCATGCATTGGGCCCTGAAATATGACCCCGCTCGACTTCTTATTCACCCTAGTCCTCTGTCCAGGAGTTGCAAGTAGTTTCTGGTGTTTGTAGCCTACTGGAGGCCGTGGACAGCGCTGACCGTAGGGGTGGGCTGTGATGCGGTAGGTACGTGGCCGGGAATACCGGGCACCCGTTAGGTGTCACGGAACCCTGTACACATCGTTCGGGGCCGTATGGGAAACCTCGGCCGGACTCCCTGCGGATGGAACCTGGATAGGCGATAAACCTGGACTAGAGACTTAGGTGTTTAGGTAGGTCGTGGTCTACACCCATGTCGGCTTTCGCTTGAAGTCTGCCGAGCACATGTCGTGTGCAGACGCTAAGTGGTGGAAATATGTATGAAGAAGTACACCCCTGCAGGGTTAACATGATCTATTCGAATAGCCGCGTCCGCGGTAAAGGACTACTTGGTTGCCTATACAGTTCATAGACAAGTAAACTGGATACTACTAAAAGCCTCAAGATAAGCGTGAGTGCTGAGGATGGCCCTCCGTAGGAAGACGGGGGTGGATTCTCGGTAGTGTATTGAAGTGGTGAGTAGTGGACTCATGTGCGCAAAACCATTTCAAGCTGGAGTCTCGTAGGATAGTTTAGCCAAGAGTCAAAGCTGGCTTGCTACAATAACTCCACCAACCCTTCTTGATAATGTGCATGTATGTAGGATCTGACGTAAGTCTTGCTGGGTACCTTTGTACTCATGTTGCTATAATTTACATTTTACAGAAGGCGCTGCAACCCCTTCTGATGGGTTCTTCGTAGACGTTGACATCGACGAGTAGACTAAGGCCCAGGTGGTAATCCTGAGCTTGTGAAGGTCCACGTAGTATAGCTAGGCTTTCCAAGCCTCTTTTATTTTACTAGTTGTCTATACTCAGACAAGTTACTTCCGCTGCTGGTTTGTATGACTGTATGATTTGAATGTGGGTCGTGTGACCGTACTTGTATGTATGTTATGTATGGCTCTCTGAGCCTTTTAACAAAGTACTTGTGTCATAGGGTCATGTTGTGATGCCTTGTTGTATTTGCACATATCGAGCATATTGTGTGTATGATTGAAATGCTTGGTATGTGTGGGATCTGACTATCTAGTTGTTTATCTTTAGTAGCCTCTCTTACCGGGAAATGTCTCCTAGTGTTTCCATTGAGCCATGGTAGCTTGCTACTGCTCCGGAACACTTAGGCTGGCCGGCATGTGTCCTTCTTCGTTCCTGTGTCTGTCCCTTCGGGGAAATGTCACGCATTGAGTACCGGAGCCCTGTTAGCCCGCTACAGCCCGGTTTACCGGAGTCCTGCTAGCCCAGTGCTACAGCTCGGACCCACTTGCTGATGACCGACACGTTCGATGCTGGGTCATGGATGCCTGTTCCTGTAAGTCTGTGCCACTTTGGGTTTACGACTAGTCATGTCAGCCCGGGCTCCTTATCATATGGATGCTAGCGACATCATCATATACGTGAGCCAAAAGGCGCAAACGGTCCCGGGCATAGGTAAGGCGACACCCATGGGAATACCGTGCGTGAGGCCGCAAAGTGATATGAGGTGTTACAGGCTAGATCGATGTGACATTGAGTCGGGGTCCTGACAGCGTTGGTATCAGAGCCGGACTGCTTGTAGGTTCTCCAAGCCAAACTGGTCGATGTTGAGTCTAGAAATGCTTTAGTTATATGTAGGGGAATTGATTGTGGGATGGTACGTAAGGCTCTTTTTACTTCTTTACCTCATGGCATTCTGATCTGAGTCAGTCCATTCTTCTATCGGGGATTAAGGATTAGGATCTTCTCTCTCTATCAGGTTCACGTGTTACGAATCAGTAGTACCTTATAGGTTTGATGACTACAAGCCTAGTTCAGTTCTACCACCTTGTTATGCTGATAAGTTGAACCCAGAACCTTGATATGATATTGTTGAGTGTCTATGCAATTTTTTTTGATAAATGTCTCAAACCCTTCTTGAGCATTTACAGCCGTCATGCTGTCGAAATTTTGCTAGAAATTCTAATGCCTTTGCATTATGGTTGTGCTTTCAGATGGCCACTCGCGACCAAAATCAAGTGGTTCGCCTGACCCGATGCATTGGTGTGACCGGTCATACGTCTATGTTAGTCCGAGTGATGACCGAGACGGGTTACCGTTGGTATCCCGAATACACGGTCGAAGAGCAGTTTCGAGATTTTAACCAAAGCCAGTATCTTTGCACCGTCCGGATATTTCCCTCTTATCCTGGTTCTACCGAGGCTCTTCACTGTTCCTATGGGCTCGCTGTTACTATTGAGATGGTTGTGCAAGATGCGGCTTATTCTATGATGACCATCATGCGAGTCAGGTCTGGCCTGCTTCGCAACACCGACTTCCGGTATATGCCGGCTTCACTTCCTGGAGCGCACGGATATCTCCGGGCTATCTATGCTGACCCCAGTCAGGAGGACTCACTAACTCGCACCACTGCTGAGTTGCTCGAGGATAAGGACCGAGAGAATCGGGCCTTGAGAATGGAGCTTTTCAACACCCGCGCTGATCATTGGGCCACCTTGACTCGGTTTGCACCGGCTGTGCAAGCTGGATGCATGGATATGAGAGATCTGTATCCTGTTAGGTCTGCTCTGCCGGACATGATGGATTGGCGTGATGTGGGAGGCATCACCCCACCTCGTGGTCCTCGCAGGCCACCATTTGTTGGTCCAAGACCTCACCCTAGCCCTTTTGGTCCACAGGCTCCTCAGGACCGTTTGTTTCCGGATGCTCACGTTGAACTTCCAGGCTATGGAGGAGACTTCTATGAGAACTACTACGGAGATGACTGAGATAGTAGTAGTTCCACTAGGTATTGTAATAGTTGTATTTCCACCGTCCTGCGTGACTTGTGGAATATGACTTAGCATGTAGTAATTCCGGGGGTGTAAAAAAATAATGTATAGGATCTTGGGATGCCTCTGATGAGATGTAATCCTCCTCTCACCGTAGTAGTACTTGTTGGTCTTGTACTAAACCTCGTATGGTGTGTATGACGATGGAATAAAAGAAGTAGTTTATGTATCTACCATGTCATACGGATGATCATCTTGCATTCTGAGTTGTCCATTACATTCTACATTCTATGTCGGAATCTTGTCATTTTGGACTAAACCATTGTCTTGTTTTTCCTAGGATGGTCAACACCCGCAACAACCCTGCTCCCCCAGAGCAGGCCGAAGGCAGCAGAGTTGGGGAAACAAATCTGCCTCACCCTCCCTCTCTGGCAGAAGTTATGCTAGAGGCTGAGAGAAACAAGCGGGAGACCAACCGTTTGTTGGAGCGTATTGAACAGAACACAGCACACCATCAGAGGACTAACTTGGTGTCACTTAGTGATTTCATCAAGTTACATCCACCCACGTTCCACCACTCCGTCGAGCCTCTCGACGCTGATGACTGGCTTCGCAGTATTTCTCACAAAGTGCGTTCTGCGCTAGTAGCTGAGGCTGACAAGGTCACCTTTGCTGCATATCATCTTGAAGGCCCCGCCAGCCTATGGTGGGAGAATTATGGAGCTATGCGCCCAGCGGACCATGTCACTACTTGGGCTGAATTCAGCGAGGCTTTCCGTGAACACCACATTCCGGAGGGTCTCATGGACCGTAAACGTGAGGAATTTTGCAGTTTCACTCAAGGTCGACTCTCTGTGGATGCTTACAGCAGGGAGTTCGGTAACCTCGCACGATATGCAACTGAGGAAGTTCTACTGATGCCAAGAAGCAAGCAAGGTTCCGTAAGGGACTTAGTCCTGAGCTTCGCCGCGACCTCCGTCTGCATGAGTGCACATCTTTTCAGAAGCTTGTTAACAAGGCCATCAGTGCTGAGACTGGTCAGACTGATTATGAAGCAACACGCAAGCATGGCCGTGACTTGGGTTCCTCATCCGGTGCTGGTCCTCAGAAGCGCCGCTTGTGGGTGCCTAATACTGCCCTGCCACCCAGGTTCACACCGAGGCCATCCTTCCAGGCACCTCGCCCAGCTCAGCCATATGCACCAGCCAAGCCCTATGGTGGTCCAACCAACAATGCTCCCCCACGCACCAGTTCCGTGACTTGTTTCAAGTGTGGGGAATCAGGCCACTATATGCGCGAGTGTCCCCAAACCAACCCCAACCAGACAGCAAAAACTGTTGGCCGCGGCAAGCCGACAGGGAAAGTGTTCCACGCCAAGCCGGCCACCGCTGCACGTGGCCATGTCAACTGTGTCTCTGCTGAGGAAGCTCAAGAGGATCCCAACGTCATTCTCGGTACGCTCCTTGTTAATTGCCACTCGGCATCTGTTCTTTTCGATACAGGAGCATCTCATTCTTTCATATCCGAAAATTATGCTCGTTTGCATAACACCGCATTCTGTGACATGCCATCTGTTGGGGAACGTTGCAGACAATTAAAATTTTTCCTACGGTTTCACCAAGATCCATCTATGAGTTCATCTAAGCAACGAGTCAAGGGAGTGAGTTCGCATCTACATACCACTTGTAGATCGAGTGCGGAAGCTTTCAAGGGGATGGTGATGAGGGAGTCGTACTCACCGTGATTCGGATCACCGATGACCAAGCGCTGAACGGACAGCACCTCCGCGTTCAACACACGTACGGGACAGACGACGTCTCCTCCGTCTTGATCCAGCAAGGAGGAAGGAGAGGTTGAGGAAGGCAGCTCCAACGGCAGCACGACGGCGTGGTGTAGTTGGTGCAGAAGTACTCCGACAGGGCTTCGCCAAGCACGTACGGAGGAGGAGAGGTGTTGGGGAGGGGAGGGGCTGCGCCTTGAGTTGTGGTCAGCAGCCCTCCCCTCACCCCTCTATATATAGGAGGAGAGGGGCAAGGGGGCCGGCCCTCTAGGGGAAACCCTAGAGGGGGGCGGCGGCCAAAGGGAGAGGGAAAAGGGGTGGCTTGCCCCCAAAGCTAGGGGGCGCCCCCTTTAGGGTTTCCCCTCCCCTTGCCCTAGCCGCATGGGCCTAGGTGGGGAGGCGCGCCCAGCCCACTAGGGGCTGGCTCCCTCTCCCACACAGCCCATGTGGCCCCCCGGGAGGGGTGGCCCCACCCGGTGGACCCCCGGAACCCTTCCGGTGGCCCCGGTACAATACCGGTATGCCACCGAAACTTTCCGGTGTCCGTTTAACCACTTTCCTTATATAAATCTTTACCTCCGGACCATTCCAGAACTCCTCGTGACGTTCGGGATCTCATCCGGGACTCCGAACAACATTCGGTAATCACATACTTGTCTTCCTGATAACCCTAGCGTCACCGAACCTTAAGTGTGTAGACCCTACGGGTTCGGGAGACATGCAGACATGACCGAGACAACCTCAGGTCAATAACCAACAGCGGGATCTGGATACCCATGTTGGCTCCCACATGCTCCTCGATGTTGTCATCGGATGAACCACGATGTCGAGGATTCGATCAAACCCCGTATGCAATTCCCTTTGTCAATCGGTACGTTACATGCCCGAGACTCGATCGTCGGTATCCCAATACCTCGTTCAGTCTCGTTACTGGCAAGTCACTTTACTCGTATCGTAATGCATGATCTCGTGACCAAACACTTGGTCACCTTGAGCTCATTATGATGATGCATTACCGAGTGAGCCCAGAGATACCTCTCCATAACACGGAGTGACAAATCCCAGTCTCGATCCGTGTCAACCCAACAGACACTTTCGGAGATACCTATAATGCACCTTTATAGTCACCCAGTTACGTTGTGACGTTTGGTACACCCAAAGCACTCCTACGGTATCCGGGAGTTACACGATCTCATGGTCTAAGGAAGAGATACTTGACATTGGAAAAGCTCTAGCAAACGAACTAACCGACCTTTGTGCTATGCTTAGGATTGGGTCTTGTCCATCACATCATTCTCCTAATGATGTGATCCCGTTATCAACGACATCCAATATCCATAGCCAGAAAACCATGACTATCTATTGATCACAACGAGCCAGTCAACTAGAGGCTCACTAGGGACATATTGAGGTCTATGTATTCACACGTGTATTATGATTTCCGGATAATACAGTTATAGCATGAATAAAAGACAACTATCATGAACAAAGAAATATAATAATAATCCTTTTATTATTGCCTCTAGGGCATATTTCCAACAGTCTCCCACTTGCACTAGAGTCAATAATCTAGTTACATTGTGATGAATCGAACACCCATAGAGTTCTGGTGCTGATCATGTTTTGCTCGCGAGAGAGGTTTAGTCAACGGATCTGCGACATTCAGATCCGTATGTACTTTGCAAATTTCTATGTCTCCATCTTGAACATTTTCACGGATGGAGTTGAAACGACGCTTGATGTGCCTGGTCTTCTTGTGAAACATGGGCTCCTTGGCAAGGGCAATAGCTCCAGTGTTGTCACAGAAGAGTTTGATCGGCCCCGACGCATTGGGTATGACTCCTAGGTCGGTGATGAACTCCTTCACCCAAATGGCTTCATGCGCTGCCTCCGAGGCTGCCATGTACTCCGCTTCACATGTAGATCCCGCCACCACGCTCTGCTTGCAGCTGCACCAGCTTACTGCTCCACCATTCAACATATACACGTATCCGGTTTGTGACTTAGAGTCATCCAGATCTGTGTCGAAGCTAGCGTCGACGTAACCCTTTACGACGAGCTCTTCGTCACCTCCATAAACGAGAAACATGTCCTTTGTCCTTTTCAGGTACTTCAGGATATTCTTGACCGCTGTCCAGTGTTCCTTGCCGGGATTACTTTGGTACCTACCTACCAAACTTACGGCAAGGTTTACATCAGGTCTGGTACACAGCATGGCATACATAATAGATCCTATGGCTGAAGCATAGGGGATGACACTCATCTCTTCTATATCTTTTGCCGTGGTCGGGCATTGAGCCGAGCTCAATCTCACACCTTGCAATACAGGCAAGAACCCCTTCTTGGACTGATCCATTTTGAACTTCTTCAAAATTTTATCAAGGTATGTGCTTTGTGAAAGACCTATGAGGCGTATCGATCTATTTCTATAGATCTTGATGCCTAATATATAAGCAGCTTCTCCAAGGTCCTTCATTGAAAACACTTATTCAAGTAGGCCTTAATGCTGTCCAAGAATTCTATATCATTTCCCATCAAAAGTATGTCATCTACATATAATATGAGAAATGCTACAGAGCTCCCACTCACTTTCTTGTAAACGCAGCCTTCTCCATAAGTCTGCATAAACCCAAATGCTTTGATCATCTCATCAAAGCGAATGTTCCAACTCCGAGATGCTTGCACCAGCCCATAAATGGATCGCTGGAGCTTGCTTACTTTGTTAGCGTTCTTAGGATCGACAAAACCTTCCGGCTGCATCATATACGGTTCTTCCTTAAGATAACCGTTAAGGAATGCCGTTTTGAGTCCATCTGCCATATCTCATAATCATAGTATGCGGCAATTGCTAACATGATTCGGACGGACTTAAGCTTCGCTACGGGAGAGAAAGTCTCATCGTAGTCAATCCCTTGAACTTGCCGATAACCCTTAGCGACAAGTCGAGCTTTATAGATGGTAACATTACCATCCGCGTCCGTCTTCTTCTTAAAGATCCATTTGTTTTCTATCGCTCGCCGATCATCGGGCAAGTCAGTCAAAGTCCATACTTTGTTTTCATACATGGATTCTATCTCGGATTTCATGGCTTCTAGCCATTTGTTGGAATCTGGACCCGCCATAGCTTCTTCATAGTTCGAAGGTTCACCGTTGTCTAACAACATGATTTCCAGGACAGGGTTGCCGTACCACTCTGGTGCGGAACGTGTCCTTGTGGACCTACGAAGTTCAGTAGCAACTTGATCCGAAGTACCTTGATCATCATTATTTTCCTCTTCAGTTGGTGTAGGCATCACAGGAACATTTTCCTGGGCTGCACTACTTTCCGGTTCAAGAGGTAGTACTTCATCGAGTTCTACTTTCCTCCCACTTACTCCTTTCGAGAGAAACTCCTTTTCCAGAAAGGATCCTTTCTTGGCAACAAAGATCTTGCCCTCGGATCTTAAGTAGAAGGTATACCCAATGGTTTCCTTAGGGTATCCTATGAAGACGCATTTTTCCGACTTGGGTTCGAGCTTTTCAGGTTGAAGTTTCTTGACATAAGCATCGCATCCCCAAACTTTTAGAAACGACAGCTTAGGTTTCTTCCCAAACCATAATTCATACGGTGTCGTCTCAACGGATTTAGACGGTGCCCTATTTAAAGTGAATGTAGCTGTCTCTAGAGCGTATCCCCAAAATGATAGTGGTAAATCGGTAAGAGACATCATAGACTGCACCATATCTAATAGAGTGCAATTACGACGTTCGGACACACCGTTACGCTGAGGTGTTCCAGGCGGCGTGAGTTGTGAAACGATTCCACATTTCCTTAAGTGTGTACCAAATTCGTGACTTAAGTATTCTCCTCCACGATCTGATCGTAGGAATTTTATCTTTCGGTCACGTTGATTCTCTACCTCATTCTGAAATTCCTTGAATTTTTCAAAGGTCTCAGACTTGTGTTTCATTAAGTAGACATACCCATATCTACTCAAGTCATCAGTGAGAGTGAGAACATAACGATATCCTCCGCGAGCCTCAACACTCATTGGACCGCACACATCAGTATGTATGATTTCCAACAAGTTGGTTGCTCGCTCCATTGTTCCGGAGAACGGAGTCTTGGTCATCTTTCCCATGAGGCATGGTTCGCATGTGTCAAATGATTCATAATCGAGAGACTCTAAAAGTCCATCAGCATGGAGCTTCTTCATGCGCTTGACACCAATGTGACCAAGGCGGCAGTGCCACAAGTATGTGGGACTATCGTTATCAACTTTACATCTTTTGGTATTCACACTATGAATATGTGTAGTATTACGCTCGAGATTCATTAAGAATAAACCATTGACCATTGGAGCATGACCATAAAACATATCTCTCATATAAATCGAACAACCATTATTCTCAGACTTAAATGAGTAGCCATCTCGTATTAAACGAGATCCAGATACAACGTTCATGCTCAAACTTGGCACTAAATAACAATTATTAAGGTTCAAAACTAATCCCGTGGGTAAATGTAGAGGTAGCGTGCCGACGGCGATCACATCGACTCTGGAACCATTCCCGACGCGCATCGTCACCTCGTCCTTCGCCAGTCTCCGCTTATTCCGCAGCCCCTGCTGTGAGTTAAAAATATGAGCAACGGCACCGGTATCAAATACCCAGGAGTTACTACGAGTACTGGTAAGGTACACATCAATTACATGTATATCAAATATACCTTTAGTGTTGCCGGCCTTCTTATCTGCTAAGTATTTGGGGCAGTTCCGCTTCTAGTGACCCTTGCCCTTGCAATAAAAGCACTCAGTCTCAGGTTTGGGTCCATTCTTTGACTTCTTCCCGGTAACTGGTTTACAAGGCGCGGCAACCTCCTTGCCGTCCTTCTTGAAGTTCTTCTTACCCTTGCCCTTCTTGAACTTAGTGGTCTTATTGACCATCAACACTTGATGTTCTTTCTTGATTTCAACCTCTGCTGACTTCAGCATGGAAAATACTTCAGGAATGGTCTTTACCATCCCCTGCATATTGTAGTTCATCACAAAGCTCTTGTAGCTTGGTGGGAGCGATTGGAGAATTCTGTCAATGACCGCCTCATCAGGGAGGTTAATATTTAGCTGGGTCATACGGTTGTGCAACCCAGACATCTTGAGTATGTGCTCACTGACAGAACTATTTTCCTCCATCTTACAACTATAGAACTTGTCAGAGATGTCATATCTCTCGACCCAGGCGTGAGCTTGGAAAACTAGTTTCAGCTCTTCGAACATCTCATATGCTCCGTGATGCTCAAAACGCTTTTGGAGCCCCGGTTCTAAGCTGTAAAGCATGCCGCACTGAACGAGGGAGTAATCATCAGCACGAGACTGCCAAGCATTCATAATGTCTTGGTTCTCTGGGACGGGAGCGTCACCTAGCGGTCCTTCTAGGACATATTGTTTCCTGACAGCTATGAGGATGATCCTCAAGTTCCGGACCCAGTCCGTATAGTTGCTGCCATCATCTTTCAGCTTGGTTTTCTCTAGGAACGCGTTGAAGTTCATGTTGACATGAGCGTTGGCCATTTGATCTACAAGACATATTATGCAAAAGGTTTTAGACTAAGTTCATGATAATTTAGTTCATCCAATCAAATTATTTTAATGAACTCCCACTCATATTAGACATCCCTCTAGTCATCTAAGTGTTACACGATCCGAGTCGACTAGGCCGTGTCCGATCATCACGTGAGATGGACTAGTCATCGTCGGTGAACATTCTCATGTTGATCGTATCTTCCATACGACTCGTGTTCGACCTTTCGGTCTCCGTGTTCCGAGGCCATGTCTGTACATGCTAGGCTCGTCAATTTAACCCTAAGTGTTTTTGCATGTGTAAAACTGTCTTACACCCGTTGTATGTGAACGTAAGGATCTATCACACCCGATCATCACGTGGTGCTTCGAAACGACGAACTTTAGCAACGGCGCACAGTTAGGGGGAACACTTTCTTGAAATTGTTATAAGGGATCATCTTATTTACTACCGTCGTTCTAAGTAAACAAGATGCATAAACATAATAAACATCACATGCAATTATATAAAGTAGTGACATGATATGGCCAATATCATATAGCTCCTTTGATCTTCATCTTCGGGGCTCCCTGATCATCTTGTCACCGGCATGACACCATGATCTCCATCATCATGATCTCCATCATCGTGTCTTCATGAAGTTGTCACGCCAACGACTACTTCTACTTTTATGACTAACGCGTTTAGCAATAAAGTAAAGTAGTTTACATGGCGTTCTTCAATGACACGCAGGTCATACAAAATAAAGACAACTCCTATGGCTCCTGCCGGTTGTCATACTCATCGACATGCAAGTCGTGATTCCTATTACAAGAACATGATCTCATATATCACAATATATCATTCATCATTCATCACAACTTCTGGCCATATCACATCACATGACAATTGCTGCAAAAACAAGTTAGACGTCCTCTAATTGTTGTTGCATCTTTTACGTGGCTGCAATTGGGTTCTAGCAAGAACGTTTTCTTACCTACGAATAACCACAACGTGATCTTGCCAACTTCTATTTACCCTTCATAAGGACCCTTTTCATCGAATCCACTTTAACTAAAGTGGGAGAGACAGACACCCGCTAGCCACCTTATGCAACTAGTGCATGTTAGTCGGTGGAACCGGTCTCACGTAAGCGTACGTGTAAGGTTGGTCCGGGCCGCTTCATCCCACAATACCGCTGAAGCAAGATAAGACTAGTAGCGGCAAGCAAGTTGACAAAATCTACGCCCACAACAAAATTGTGTTCTACTCGTGCAAAGAGAACTACGCATAGACCTAGCTCATGATGCCACTGTTGGGGAACGTTGCAGAAAATTAAAATTTTTCCTACAGTTTCACCAAGATCCATCTATGAGTTCATCTAAGCAACGAGTCAAGGGAGTTCGCATCTACATACCACTTGTAGATCGAGTGCGGAAGCTTTCAAGGGGATGGTGATGAGGGAGTCGTACTCGCCGTGATTCGGATCACCGATGACCAAGCGCCGAACGGACAGCACCTTCGCGTTCAACACACGTACGGGACGGACGATGTCTCCTCCATCTTGATCCAGCAAGGAGGAAGGAGAGGTTGAGGAAGGCAGCTCCAACGGTAGCACGACGGCGTGGTGTAGTTGGTGCAGAAGTACTCCGACAGGGCTTCGCCAAGCACGTACGGAGGAGGAGAGGTGTTGGGGAGGGGAGGGGCTGCGCCTTGAGTTGTGGTCAGCAGCCCTCCCCTCACCCCTCTATATATAGGAGGAGAGGGGCAAGGGGGCCGGCCCTCTAGGGGAAACCCTAGAGGGGGGCGGCGGCCAAAGGGAGAGGGAAAAGGGGTGGCTTGCCCCCAAAGCTAGGGGGGCGCCCCCTTTAGGGTTTCCCCTCCCCTTGCCCTAGCCGCATGGGCCTAGGTGGGGAGGCGCGCCCAGCCCACTAGGGGCTGGCTCCCTCTCCCACACAGCCCATGTGCCCCCCCCCCGGGAGGGGTGGCCCCACCCGGTGGACCCCCGGAACCCTTTCGGTGGCCTCGGTACAATACCGGTATGCCACCGAAACTTTCCGGTGTCCGTTTAACCACTTTCCTTATATAAATATTTACCTCCGGACCATTCCGGAACTCCTCGTGACGTTCGGGATCTCATCCGGGACTCCGAACAACATTCGGTAATCACATACTTGTCTTCCTGATAACCCTAGCGTCACCGAACCTTAAGTGTGTAGACCCTACGGGTTCGGGAGACATGCAGACATGACCGAGACAACCTCAGGTCAATAACCAACAGCGGGATCTGGATACCCATGTTGGCTCCCACATGCTCCTCGATGTTGTCATCGGATGAACCACGATGTCGAGGATTCGATCAAACCCCGTATGCAATTCCCTTTGTCAATCGGTACGTTACATGCCCGAGACTCGATCGTCGGTATCCCAATACCTTGTTCAGTCTCGTTACCGGAAAGTCACTTTACTCGTATCGTAATGCATGATCCCGTGACCAAACACTTGGTCACCTTGAGCTCATTATGATGATGCATTACCGAGTGGGCCCAGAGATACCTCTCCGTAACACGGAGTGACAAATCCCAGTCTCGATCCGTGTCAACCCAACAGACACTTTCGGAGATACCTGTAATGCACCTTTATAGTCACCCAGTTACGTTGTGACGTTTGGTACACCCAAAGCACTCCTACGGTATCCGGGAGTTACATGATCTCATGGTCTAAGGAAGAGATACTTGACATTGGAAAAGCTCTAGCAAACAAACTAACCGACCTTTGTGCTATGCTTAGGATTGGGTCTTGTCCATCACATCATTCTCCTAATGATGTGATCCCGTTATCAACGACATCCAATATCCATAGCCAGGAAACCATGACTATCTATTGATCACAACGAGCCAGTCAACTAGAGGCTCACTAGGGACATATTGAAGTCTATGTATTCACACGTGTATTATGATTTCCGGATAATACAGTTATAGCATGAATAAAAGACAACTATCATGAACAAAGAAATATAATAATAATCCTTTTATTATTGCCTCTAGGGCATATTTCCAACACCATCCACTATGGAAATTTCTACTCCTGGTTCCAGATGGCAAACCTCTAGAGTAAGCCATGGAAATGAAATTCAAGTCGACAGACTTGTTTTTCTCGCATCTTTGATAGCTCTCAAATCTTCGGATATTAATATCATCTTGGGTATGGATTGGATGTCAGCCCATCATACCAAGATTGATTGCTTCTCTAGGACTGTTCAACTCACCCATCCTTCGGGGAAGATAGTCAATGTCTTGACCCGAGTAGCCAAGCGACAGCTAAACGCCAGCCCATTGCCAGACCTCGAAGACGTTCCGGTAGTCCATGACTTTCCGGATGTCTTTCCAGAGGAATTGCCAGGTGTTCCACCTGACAGAGATGTCGAGTTCGTAATAGATCTCATTCCAGGAACTATCCCGATTTCTAGAAGACCCTACAAGATGGCACCTTTTGAACTAGCTGAGCTTAAGAAACAACTCGATGAGTCCTTGAAAAAGGGTTTCATCCGACCTAGTTCATCTCCTTGGGCTTGCCCCGTCCTCTTCGTCAAGAAGAAGGATGGTATGGACCGGATGGTTGTAGATTATCGACCTGTCAACTTGGTCACTATTAAGAACAAGTATCCGCTCCCCAGGATCAACGACCTGTATGATCAGCTCGCTGGATCCTCAATCTTATCTAAAATGGATTTGAGGTTGGGCTACCATCAAATCAAAATCAGGAACGGGGACATTCCGAAAACGGCTTTTATTACTCGTTATGGCCAATACGAGTACACCGTCATGTCCTTCGGGTTAACCAACGCTCCAGCCACCTTCTCTCGGTTGATGAACTCTATCTTCATGGCGTATTTGGATAAATTCGTCGTGGTTTACCTCGATGATATACTCATCTACTCCAAGAACAAGGAAGAACATGCCGAACACCTAAGGCTAGTGTTGAAGAAACTTCGAGAGCATCGCCTTTATGCCAAATTTTCTAAATGTGAATTCTGGTTGTCAGAAGTGACCTATCTTGGACATGTAATTTCTGGTAAAGGCATTGCTGTTAACCCTGAGCGAGTTCAAGCCGTCCTTAATTGGACTCCACCTGAATCGGTCAAGCAAGTTCGGAGTTTCCTTGGCCTAGCGAGCTATTGTCGTCGCTTTGTCGAGAACTTCTCCAAAGTTGCAAAACCTCTAACCGAACTCCTCAAGAAAGATAAAAAGTTCGAGTCGACTCCACAATGTGAGCACAGTTTTCAGGAACTGAAAAGACGCCTGACATCTGCTCCCGTATTGGTACCGCCAGATTTCTCTAAGGACTTTGTTATCTATTGCGACGCCTCGCGACAAGGACTAGGTTGTATTCTCATGCAAGATCGACACGTAATTGCTTATGCTTCACGGCAACTACACCCACATGAGGAAAACTACCCCACTCATGATCTAGAGCTTGCAGCCGTAGTCCATGCACTCAAAACATGGCGACATTACCTTCTCGGCAATCGTTGTGAAATCTACACTGATCACCAAAGTCTGAAGTACATATTCACCCAACCGGATTTAAATCTCAGGCAAAGACGTTGGGTTGAGTTGATCACAGATTTTGACTTAGGAATAACTTACACCCAGGGAAAGCCAACGTCATGGCTGATGTGCTAAGTCGTAAATCTTATTGTAACAACCTGATGTTACAACAAAGTCAACCGCTTCTCCATGAGGAATTTCGGAAGCTTAACCTTCACATTGTTCCTCAAGGATTTCTTTCCACCTTGGTGGCGAAACCTACTCTTACGGATCAAATCATTGCTGCCCAAAAGCGAGATAAGGGAATATCTAAGATCAAGGAGAACATTGCTAGCGGAGGTGCTAGATGTTTCTCCACAAATGATCATGGTGTTGTGTACTTTGAGAACCGTTTAGTGGTTCCCAAGAACCAGCATCTACGGCTGTTGATCCTTAAGGAGGCTCATGAATCTCCTCTCACCATTCATCCCGGTAGTACCAAGATGTATCAGGACCTACGCCAGAGGTTCTGGTGGACTAGGATGAAGAGAGAAATTGCTCAGTATATTGCTAATTGCGACGTCTGCCGTCGTGTAAAAGCAGAGCATCAACGGCCTGCTGGCACCCTTCAACCCCTAGCTATTCCTGAATGGAAATGGGATAAAATTGGTATGGACTTCATCACCGGTTTTCCCAGGACCAAGAGAGGGAATAATGCTATCCTCGTCGTTATCGATCGTCTTTCCAAAGTAGCCCATTTCCTACCTGTTCGCGAGAGTATAACCGCTAGTCAATTGGCAGACTTATACATCTCCCGAATAGTGTCTCTCCATGGTGTTCCTTTGGAAATTAACTCGGATCGAGGAAGTCTTTTCACCTCTCGATTATGGGAAAGTTTCCAAAATGCTATGGGAACCCGCCTTTCTTTTAGTACCGCTTTCCACCCTCAATCAAGTGGTCAAGTGGAACGCGTCAACCAGATTCTAGAAGACATGCTTAGAGCTTCTCTTATCTCATTCGGAATGGAGTGGGAGAAATGCCTTCCATTTGCCGAATTTGCTTATAACAACAACTATCAATCCAGCTTGGGCAAAGCCCCTTTTGAAGTTCTCTATGGACGAAGGTGTTGAACGCCTCTTAACTAGTCAGAAACCGGGGAAAGACAATTCTTTGGCCCGGATATGATTCAGGAAGCAGAAGAGCAAGTTCACATCGTTCGTGAAAAGTTGAAAACAGCCCAATCTCGTCAAAAGAGTCAATATGACCGAAAACATAAGGCTATGACTTTTGAGGTTGACGAGAAGGCTTACCTTCGGGTTACTCCTCTGAAGGGAACCCATCGCTTCGGTATCAAGGGCAAATTGGCTCCTTGTTACATTGGACCCTTTCGCATTCTCGCAAAACAAGGAGAAGTTGCCTACCAATTGGAACTACCTCCGCATCTCTCCAGAGTCCACGATGTCTTCCACGTTTCTCAACTCAGGTGTTGCTTCTCGGATCCTATCCGTGGAGTGGACCACGAAACGCTTGATCTCCAAGATAATCTCACGTATCGAGAGTACCCCATTCGTATCCTCGATCAAGCTGAGCGTACCACTCGACGTCATAATATCAAGTTTCTCAAGGTTCAATGGTCGCACCATTCTGAGAATGAAGCAACTTGGGAAAGGGAGGATCGTCTTCGACTCGAGTATCTCGCCTTCTTCCCGGAGGAACCCAAATCTCGGGACGAGATTCTTTTGAGTGGGGGTGAGTTGTCACACCCTAGCTAGTTCATGCATTAGAGTGTTGCATCATGTCTATCATTTCATCAGAAACTTGAAATGGGGATGCCAGAACCCCCAGCCCCCTCTGAAAACAACTAGGATTTACTAAAAATAATTTCAATGAACCTGAAATGCCCTTCTAAAATGTCCATCATTTTTGTCCTGGTTCAGAACCTCTGCCAAAAGTGATGCACAGTTTTCTAGGTCATCCTAAGGTCTTTGAGTTAATTCATAATTATTTGAATTTGGGCATTTTAAATTTATAAAATATTTCAAATGCTCAAATATCTCCAAACTAAAATGTTTCATGTTGGAAATAATCCAACTATGGACCAGAAGCAGTTTGGTGATTTTAGGAGTTGCCTAGGTATTTTTAATAATTCAACAAAGTTGCAGAATAATAGAAAAAGAAAAAAAATAGAAAGGAAAACTTACCTGGCGCCTGCAACCCGGCCCACCTGCCGGCCCAGCCCAGCGCCGCGCCAGCGAGCTGCTTGCCCGGCCAAGTAGGCACGCAGGTGCTCGACGGCGAGCACCGCATGGGTGCCACGCACCTGCTCGCCGCCTCACCGCTCCACTCGCCCGGCTAACGCCGTGGATCAACCCCTCTCTCTCCCCCGAACCCCCCAGACGTCCCCTCTCCTCTCCAGCTCCTCCCCCTCGCGCTCCCCAGCCATGGCCGACGCCACCGCCGCCGCTCCATCACCGTAGCCGCGCTCCCCGCCGCCCGTGCGTCGTCTCGTCGTGTCCAGGAGCTCCGCCGCCGTCCACTTCGTCGAGCTACCCGAGCCCCGTGTGCTCGCAAGGCCCGAGTCCACCACACCGACCTCGCCCGAGTCCGCCGTCGCCGGAGATCCCCTTCAACGCCGTCGCCGCATCAGCTCGTCCCCGACCTCGCCGGTGGCCTCTACGGGTGCTCTGTGAGCCTAGCTACCCCTCCTACTCTTCCTCTCTCGCCCCCGAGCCGTAGCCACCGCACGAAGATCACCCGCACGCACCGCCGCGGATCTCATCGCCGACGTGCTCCCGGCCATCCTCCGGCCACCTCTCGGTGTCCAACGCACTCACCACGCTGCGTTGAGTCCAACCGTGCACTCCCCGCACCTCACCGCACACCCTAGCCTCGAGTTCGTCCCCAACCGAACTTCGGTGGCCGCCTAGGTCGTCGCCGGCGCCAACTCCGGCCACCCCAACCCCAACTGACTCCACCAAGAGCCGCGGCTCGTCCTCAGCTCCACCCCGATGCCCTCCGCGACCCATTTGGTGGCCAGAACGGCAAAAACCACTTCCGCCGCCGCGTCGGGCTCGCCGGCGGCTAAACACCGGTGTAGCCATTTTGACTTTGACCAAGGGTGGGCCCCGGTTGACTCTATTGAGTCAATGACAGGTGGGGCCCCCTTCTGCTAATTATCCAGATTAGTTTAAACTAAATTAAATTAGTTAATTAGCCACTGACACCCGGGACCCACGCGTCAGGTTTGACCTAGACCGGGTCTGTTGACTTGCTGAGGTCAGCATGACCTCATGCTAACGCAGTAAACCTTTTCTGAAATTAAAACAAATCTAAAATGATTTATAAATTCTAGAAATTGTTGCAAACTTCAAAAATTCATATAAATTCAACCGTAGCTCCAAATCAAACAAATTATATATGAAAAATGATCAGAAAAATCCAATCTATTCATCTGTACTAGTATCATGCATGTTTAAACATGCTAACTTGGGGTTTAGTGCAGAACAAGATAAAACACTTTAAATGGCCATTTATGAGTTTGAAATTTGAATCTTTGGTTCAAATTAATTCAAACCCATCTGGTTTTAGTTGCACTAGCCCAACACACTCATATTGCCATGTTTCATGCATGCATCATATTGTCGCACATTGTTTGGTGATGGTTGTGTATCGGTGTTCTTTGCGGCAGGTTCTGCCTCCGAGGAGTACCGTGATTACCCTAGCGAAGAACCGTATCCGTGCATCGATCCATCAGGCAAGCAACCAACCATTTGATCATATCGATACAATCCCATGTTCTCGCTCTTGCTCTCTTTTACTGCATTAAGACAACGCGTTTCAAACTGCTGTGTGCTACGGTAGTTGAACCCATTTCCTCTGCATGACCTGTCATTGTCACAGTAATTAGATGAAACCCACTAGCATGTGTAGGAATTGATTGAGCCATATGTATGTGTTGTTCCTACCTTGCTATGCCTGCTATGCTTAGAGTCGTGTCAGGTCTGGTTCATCTAGGTGATGGGCTAGAGTGAAATGATCATGTCGGTAATGAGAGTGATGTGGTGAACACGATTGGTAAAGGTATCGATGAGAGGCCATGTAGGAGTACATGGTGGGTTGTTTCATTGAAGCCGACCTTAAGCACTGAGATCTGTATGTGTGATTTAAGATACAGCTACTACCATGCATTGGGCCCTGAAATATGACCCCGCTCGACTTCTTATTCACCCTAGTCCTCTGTCCAGGAGTTGCAAGTAGTTTCTGGTGTTTGTAGCCTACTGGAGGCCGTGGACAGCGCTGACCGTAGGGGTGGGCTGTGATGCGGTAGGTACGTGGCCGGGAATACCGGGCACCCGCTAGGTGTCACGGAACCCTGTACACATCGTTCGGGGCCGTATGGGAAACCTCGGCCGGACTCCCTGCGGATGGAACCTGGATATGCGATAAACCTGGACTAGAGACTTAGGTGTTTAGGTAGGTCGTGGTCTACACCCACGTCAGCTTTCGCTTGAAGTCTGCCGAGCACATGTCGTGTGCAGACGCTAAGTGGTGGAAACATGTATGAAGAAGTACACCCCTGCAGGGTTAACATGATCTATTCGAATAGCCGCGTTCGCGGTAAAGGACTACTTGGTTGCCTATACAGTTCATAGACAAGTAAACTGGATACTACTAAAAGCCTCAAGATAAGCGCGAGTGCCGGGGATGGCCCTCCGTAGGAAGACGGTGGTGGATTCTCGGTAGTGTATTGAAGTGGTGAGTAGTGGACTCGTGTGCGCAAAACCATTTCAAGTTGGACTCTCGTAGGATAGTTTAGCCAAGAGTCAAAGCTGGTTTGCTGCAATAACTCCACCAACCCTTCTTGATAATGTGCATGTATGTAGGATCTGACGTAAGTCTTGCTGAGTACCTTTGTACTCATGTTGCTATAATTTACATTTTACAGAAGGCGCTGCAACCCCTTCTGGTGGGTTCTTCGTAGACATTGACATCGACGAGTAGACTAAGGCCCAGGTGGTAATCCTGAGCTTGTGAAGGTCCACGTAGTATAGCTAGGCTTTCCAAGCCTCTTTTATTTTACTAGTTGTCTGTACTCAGACAAGTTACTTCCGCTGCTGGTTTGTATGACTGTATGATTTGAATGTGGGTCGTGTGACCCGTACTTGTATGTATGTTATGTATGGCTCTCTGAGCCTTTTAACAAAGTACTTGTGTCGTAGGGTCATGTTGTGATGCCTTGTTGTATTTGCACATATCGAGCATATTGTGTGTATGATTGAAATGCTTGGTATGTGTGGGATCTGACTATCTAGTTGTTTATCTTTAGTAGCCTCTCTTACCGGGAAATGTCTCCTAGTGTTTCCATTGAGCCATGGTAGCTTGCTACTGCTCCGGAACACTTAGGCTGGCCGACATGTGTCCTTCTTCGTTCCTGTGTCTGTCCCTTCGGGGAAATGTCACGCATTGAGTACCGGAGCCCTGTTAGCCCGCTACAGCCCGGTTTACCGGAGTCCTGCTAGCCCAGTGCTACAGCCCGGACCCACTTGCTGATGACCGACACGTTCGATGCTGGGTCATGGATGCCTGTTCCTGTAAGTCTGTGCCACTTTGGGTTTACGACTAGTCATGTCAGCCCGGGCTCCTTATCATATGGATGCTAGCGACATCATCATATACGTGAGCCAAAAGGCGCAAACGGTCCCGGGCAAAGGTAAGGCGACACCCGTGGGAATACCGTGCGTGAGGCCGCAAAGTGATATGAGGTGTTACAGGCTAGATCGATGTGACATTGAGTCGGGGTCCTGACACCCAGGGGGACACCGTCGCCGCTGGAGACACGCTGCCGCCGCCGACACACTCCACCTACACCAGAACGAAGCCCGCAACCCATCTTTGTTCCCAAAACAGCGTCTTCAAGAAGGTTACGGCGCCCTGGGCGTCGCCGCTGCCCAACAATGATGAGGATTTCACCCGGGAGACAAAGGGAAGGGGGTAGGGGGGCAGGACCTGACCGGCGCCTCCAGGAAGGTGAGAGGCGCCCGCGGGCGTCGCCGCCGTCGCAGCCGACACGGCTGGCTAGGGGTTTCCCCGGTCCTGCAGCCCCGTCGCCCACTCCCCCCGCAGAAGACCGCAGTCCCATGACGAAACAGGGCGGATCTGAGGGGGGAGGCGCTCGTTGGGGAAGAAGGGGAATGGAGGCGGCCAGATCTGATGCGACAGGAGACGAATCCGTCGCCGCCCCGCGCCGCATCCACCGGGGCCCTCGCCGCCCGCACGGCCGAGATAACACTGACCCGCGCCCACGCCACCGGGAGACGAAGCCGGCAGCGCCACACCTGTCGGGGCTGACGCCCCGGATCCAAAGGCCCCCACCCCCCCCCCCCCCCCGCGGGTGGCGAGGCAGCGAGGGCCCCGCCGCCGCCTTCATCAGCAGCGGGCCGAGCTTGCCCGGCAGCAGCTGCCTCAGGCGGCGGCGAGGGAAGGGCGAGGAGGGGAGGGGGACGGCGGGGCTAGGGTTTTCGCCCCTCGGGTCGCCCAAGCAGGGCGACACGAGGGAGGGGGCCGGTTATTGTTACTTGGCATCAAGTTTCACTGTTGCTACACAATACTTACGTACTAGCTGTATCTTATTGAGCGAGACTGAACAAAAAAAGAGAGGATCAATAACTGAAAATTCAAACAGGTAGCCTCACTTGTCCGGGTTTCTAGAACGATGTGCCCTAGTTTCATCATTTTTTCTGCAAGTTTCATACCGGTTCACACGGTTCACAAACCCGGGCGCCCCCATCCCTTCTTTTTCAGATGCAAATTATCACATTGTTTGTACTTAAATTAGCATGTATGCAACGCATAAATTATCATGCTATTTACACAAAAGCTACCGGAGTATGTTTTCAACAAAAAAATTCCATGACTCAAGGTTAACGTAGTTTTTAGCCATAAATTATCAGGTCTACGGCGTGTGTATAAATTACCATGCTATTTACACAAAAGCCACCGGGGTATGTTTTCAACAAAAAAATTCCACGACTCAAGGTTAACGTAGTTTTTAGCCATAAATTATCAGGTCTATGGCGTGTGTATATATTACCATTCTATTTATAGAGAAATCACCGAAGGTGTGTTTTCAACAACTTTTTCCCCAGGTCAAAAGATACCATGGTATTTCCACGTAAGTTATGAGGACTATAGTGCGTAAAATATCGAGAGAGGCATTTTGGAGGCCGAGCTCCATGGAGGCCTTTAGTTTTGAAAAATTCAAATTCAAACTTTTATGGTTCAAAAAATTCTGAAAAAAATATGTGTGTATGTAAGGATGTAACCCACATGTGTGTAAAATTTCATGATGAAATACCTTGATTTGCAACCTGTAACAAAAAGATAAATTCATGGCCTGGGAGGATGAATAGTAGCATGTGTTAACCAGCCCTCGATTTGTCTTTTTTGCACAGCCCTCATTTCAATGTATTTTGAACTGAAAATTTACACACGTGTGTGTTATGCCTTCATGTATTTTTTTCCACAAAATTTTAAAATGTAAAGTTATGAATTTTGATGAAATTTCAAATTTGAATTTGGAGGCCTCACTGGAGGCCGAGCTCCAAAAGGGATTTCCGGTAAAATATCATGCTATTTACACAAAAGTTATTGGGGGTGGGGGAATGTTTACAATAAAAACATTCTTGCATCAAAAAATTATCACAGTATTTGTATGTAAATTATCAGGTATGTGCTGTGTAATTTACCCGTTGTTTACACAAAACAGGCTGGAGTATGTTCGAACAACTTTTTTCACCAAGTGAAATGTTACAAGGTCTGTGGTGCGTAAATTAACGTACACAGAAGTTATGGGGGAAGGAGGGGTGTTTCAATAAAAGAAATCCTTTGGTCAAAGTTACCACGGTGTTTGGACGTAAGTGATCAGGAATGTGGTGCATAAAAATTACCATGATGTTTGCACATAGGATACCGGGTGGATGTTTGAACAACCTTTTCGCAACCAAGTGAAAGTTACCACAATGTTTGATTAAATTTTTTTCGCGAGTCAAAATATATCATGGTATTTATACGTAAATTACCATATCCGTGGCGCGTAAAATATAATGCTATTTACACATAAATTACCGAGGTATATTTAAACAACCTTTTTCGTCTCAAAATTTAACATGGTGTTTGTACATGCATGAGACTTGTAAAATGAATGTGTTTATCATAATAAGATTCGTTGTTTCTGACCATCCTTCACCCGGGTAATTAGCATTGGTGCACACAAAAACTGTTAGTCTTCATTATTGAACAGTAGCTAGGAGCCTAGGATGGGATGAGTTGTCGACCGGGTCAATTTCAAAAGCATTGGTCTCTTCTGGGATGTTGCTTTTTTCGAAACACGAGGCAAAAGCTTTGCCCGTTTCATTAATTAAGAAGAAGGTTGCTCGGTTAATTACGGAAAACCGGACGAAAACCGATACAAACAGGGCCAAGCCCCACACGTCACATGGCCAAGCCAACTCGAAACGCCACACCACAAGGCCACACCACACTTCCAACGATGCCACAACCATCATTGGAGCACACTACCACCATACACACAGATGAACCCACCGTTGCCGGAGAAAAGAAGCCACGACTGCTATGAGAAGAGCAGACCTGGGACGCTCCCACAAGGTGAAGGTGTGTGCAATCCACCAAACGCGACGCTTGAGACGCCGCCGACAAAATCAAGAGCAACCTCGCCGCCCAAGCGACACGAGGTGAACGCAATCGATGTTGCCGAACTCTCGAGGCCGCCGCCTCGACCTCCGCTGCTCCGTTATGCCCTGCATATTCCACCAACATACCACCTTCCGGGACCGCCGTCCCGACATACCACCGCTCGCCCTCGAGCTGCAACGTCGCACAACTTAGTCACCCACAGCCCAAGCTGAACAGGGCAACCACCCACAGACCACGACCGCCACACCAACTCATCCGGGGTCGCTGCCCCGACGTAAAGTCAAACCGCCCCCTCTGGGACGCGTCAACCGAGCCGACAACCCCGCCACACTAGCGACACAGAATTGCCACCCAAGCCATGTTGAGATGTTGCCCCTCCTCGTGGAGCCGCTTCCACCCATGGTTCCCGAGGCCGCCACCTCGACGCACAAACATCAAACATCTGGGGCCGCCGCCCCGACATCCACCAACCTCAACGACATGAACGACACAAACATCTGCATCTGGCTCTCCAAGACGACGCCTCCAAGGAGAATGCGACGTAGCTGCCATCGTCGCCCGCTCCGAGAGATCAGAGCTAGGGATTTCTCCCGGAGAGCCCATCCGCCATGGGGTGGAAAGAGGCTCCACGACCACGCCTCCAACGAGGAAAATGGCACCGAGGTGCCACCGTTGCCGGCACCAACCGAGGTCGGGCAAGGCTTTTGCCTGGAGCTCATCCACAAACCCGAGAATGGCGAGGTTGCACGACCAGATCTAGGCACCGGAGCGCCAAGATGGCCCGAGCATGCAGCATGTCGCAAACGCCCTGATCGAAGCCCACCAATCTGCATCTCGCGTCACGTCCTCCGCGGCACCTCTCGCTATGTTGGCCGAAACACCACCACCGGCCATGGATCCGCGCAGTAACCGCCAGATCCACGCACCACGGCTCCCTATCGGCAAGAACCAGCAACATCGAGCCCGGGGCCGCCGCCCCGGCGTCCTCCACTCCATCCGTAGCAGCCATGGAGCCCTGCACCCACCGGACGGACAGGAGAAGCCAGATCCGGCCAAGTCCGACCAAATCCAGCCCTCCCCACCCGCCTCCTCCTCACAACCGCCGCCACAGCCCTACCAGAGATGCGCGAAGCCGCCGCGCCGGCAGCTGTCGACCCCCACTGCGCATCGTGCTGCCGGCAACTGGATCGAGCGCCGCCAGTCGAATCTCCCACCGAAAGAGAGCTGAGCAACGGAGAAGGCCCTGCCGCCGCCACCACCACACGGGCTTTGCCCGGAGGTGGCCACCGGCGACGGGAAGGGGGGAGGAGCAGGTGGAGGGAGCTGCTGGCAGCGGGGGACCGAGTAGCCGCCCGTGTCGCCTAAGCTAGACGACGCGGGGGCCTAATAAGAAGGGTTTGATGTGGCTGTGGGTGTGGGATGTTGCTTTTTCATTCACTAGTCATCCGGATATGACACAACCATGATGCAGATTAGTTGGTTAGAGTTCAAGTCCCACTGCCAGCGCATTGCTTTTTTGCCTTAAAAATTCTAAAGAGGAGTTACACATGTACCAAATTAGAGGTCTGGAACATAATAACAAAATAACTCCAGCCGCAAAAAAATTAGGAGGTCCATTAAGGCTGGTCATAATGAGAGTATCATAAGCGGCATCATGTATGCCAACTAGACTTTTTGAATGATGTGGCACACAATTAAATGAGAAAAGAGAGGATATGGTATCATATCATGAACCGTATCATATTAAATGTTGTACTACTTTATGTCATACATGACAATTAATAAGACAACATAATATAGTAACGTATGATACTATGCATTACGGAGGTGGTAGCATACAATGCATGATATCGTTATATAATACTCTCCATTACAACCAGCCTAATTGGCAAGAGATATTAGCGGGATCATAGGAAAGGGTATCGTGAGACGTGCGCGGCGAGCAGCGCTAAACCAGGATCGCACGGGCCTTCCGGGTTCTTTCGATCCCAATCGAACGTCAAATGATGCGTTCGATAGTTTTACACAAAAGATGTGGTGTGCCAGATAGATTTTCCGATATATTAATTATGCCATGGATGATATAACTATGCGCTTTTCTAGCAATTGCCCAACAATAATTTGTTTGCCCACCGATGTTATTTTGAGAAAGATGTCTTCGATGAACGCTATGGCCCCGGGTCCATTCACTTTTATATAAACAAAACTTATAAATTCCTTGTTGTTTTCTTTTACTTTTATTTATCATATCTATCACTACTGGATTTAATACTTGCAATGGGTAAGAACAAGGGGAGTGACACCCCCTTGCCTTGTTGGGGTGCAATCATTTTTGTGTGTATGTGTGTGTGTGTGCATGCACTGATAAATTTGTCTGAGTGATGTCTCCTATTGATTCAATAAACCTTGGTTCTTAACCGAGGGAAATACTATCTGCTACCATACTACAACATCCATCCTCTTTGGGGAATCCCAACAATATCACAACAAGTAGCTACTATACTACATCACCCTTCCTCTTGGGAATCCCAACACTAGCACAAGTAGTAGCGGTCCACTCATCATGGAGCCGCCCAAGAGGCTGTCACCGCAAGCCATGCGGTAACGGGCGGCCATGAGGCACTCTTTGCCCTCGACGAGCCCACGAAGGTGGGGTACTCCATCATCCTCTATAGGAGTAATTCTCTCTCTCTCTCTCTCTCTCTCTCTCTGCTACTTTTTGTCCTTCCCTACCAGGCCCTATAGAATACGCCACTACCGCCATCCACACCGTCTGCTTTCGTCCACGTGTCATCCACCTTCGAGTCTGCTGGAGCCGCCGTCTGCCCCAACCCTGTCGTCCGTCATCGCGTCAGCCGAAGCCGCCGCCCACGGTAACCTAACATACTTCCCATCCCATCCACAAATTAGGCTACAGGTAGTTTGTAGATTCAATTAGTTTGTGAGATTTAATTAGGTTGTAGGTACAGTTAGGGCAGTGGCGAAGCCAGAAATTTGCTCCTTGGAATTCATTTAAAAAAATTGCAATGCAACAGAATGTGGTAATTATCTTCATCTAACAATACAGTCAATTGTTCCATATTTCATGAAGCAATAGATTGAATTTCAGCATTGTAAGGTCTCGCATTGTTAGGTTCATTTGCGTTTGATTTGTGTAATTGCTAGGTTCATTTGCATTCTAAGATCACACATTGTTATGTTCATTTGCATTTGATTTGGTGTAATTGTTAGGTTCATTTGCATTCTAAGGCCACACATTATTAGGTTCATTTACATTTGATTTGGTGTAATCATTATGTTCACTTGCATTGTAAGATCTCACATTGTTAGGTTCATTTGCAATTATTGTTACACAGATTGTGTTGTAGTACATGCCTTCAAAATTTTACAAGGATTCATACTAATAAAGTGCCAATGTTTTTGGCAAAATGTTGATTGAATTTTGTTTCGTCAAATTTCTGGCACTTAATATGTCCAATATTAAGCAAAGGTCATGTTGATTTTTTCGTAGATTTTTAACTTTATATATGTGCATGTTTTAGAGAACTCTTTCGTTGGGCATGGCGGGGAAAGAGAGGTACCGTGGTGTTCTCTAGAGGCCTTGGGGCAAGTGGGAGTCCCAGATCCAAAACCCCGATGACGGTGTCCTAGACTAGAGGGTGCTAACCTAGTCACCCCGTGTCCCCAGGCTGGGCTAGTGGGCCCGCATTCTCATTAAAGGAAAGACTCTGGAAGCTGCACGCCTAGGTGAGATCAAGACCGAAGGCTTGACGTATACTCCAAGCAATCTCCCGCCGCCTCCATGCGATCCTCAGAAACCGACTATATATGTAACCCTAGATGCCCTACTTGGCGAGTATGTAAGCCAAGGGGTTTAGCCCGCAGAGGGACCCGAATCACAATTACATTCTTCTAACCCTAGAGGTAGAAAATAACTTACGATCTCAAGGTAGATCAACTCTATACTTGATACATCTCCATCAATATAAACAAGAGCAGAACATAGGGTTTTACCTCCATCAAGAGGGCTCAAACCTGGGTAAACACCGTCTCCCTTCTTCCTATTACCATCAATCCGAGATCCACAGCTCCGGACCCCCTACCCCGAGGTCTACCGGTTTTGACACCAACACTGGTGCTTTCATTGAGATTTCTGCTGTAAGGATCAACGAAAGATCGATGGGTTCGTCGATCAACGACTCCAACCTCCAAGGCACAGTCTCCGTGCTCGGAAACCCTATCATGGAATCACGCGCTCCGCTCCCCCTCGTGAGCGAGAGGTGATCCCCGATCCTTCGTCTGTCCCGGTCGAATGCCCCTTAGAAGGCGAAGGGCCGAAGTACTTCCTGGAAAGGGACTCTGATGACAACTGTCTAGGAAAAACCAGTGTGTGTGATCACCAGATGGCCCGGCGATTGGTAACATCAAGGCGTCAAGCCTACCACCCATAAAGACCGAAGTCATCCTCCCACTCAGCTCCTACATCGAATATCATCCTGATAATTTGGGACCTCCCGATGTCTAGGATCTCGCCTACGTGCAGCAACTACCTGACGAATCGATCAGGCAATACTGGGGCAGGTTTTCGTATGTCATAGACGACATCCCGAACTACCAGGACTCCAATGTGATAGCAGCTTTTCAGCATGGATGCAAATATCCAGGCATCTCGAACGCCCTCACCCGCCGTTGCATGCATACACTTCCGAAGTTATCTAATTTAGTGTCGAAATCCTGCAATGTCGAAGACGTCCGGCTGGCACGTAAGAAGACAGATTCGATTTGCGATAACAAATCAAAGCGCAACAAGCCCACACGTCGGCATGAGTCCATTGCATGCCCACATCAGTCGACAAGCCTAGGGAAAAAAGAAAACCACCGCCCGATTTGGGACAACCCTCGACAACTTTCTGGACAATCCATGCCCGGTACACTCTGTCCTATTAAATTCCTGCCCCACTCACAACCTTCACGACTGTTGGGTAATCAAACAAGTGGCGAAGGGAGGCCTAACCATCCATAATGGCACATCGCGCCATGCCGAGGACTCCTCGGGCGATGACGAGGTCCTAGTGATTTATGAGACCTTCACATCTAACAACTAGCGCAAGCGGGCTATGTGGGAAGTAAATTCCATAAGGCAGTTACCAGCTCGGGGTACGCGGATAGACATGCCAATTACCTTTGATCACAAAGATCAGTTGAGGTCTGCCAAGAAAAGATGCCCCACCAACCTGGAAATCGACCCAATTGTGGGTAGCTGCCGTCTTCGGAAAGTACTTATGGACGAAGGCAACAACCTTAACTTGATATACACAGATACTATAGAAACAAAAAATGCAAATCAATAGATCGCGCATCGAACCGAGTCAAACCACCTTTAAAGGTATAATACCGGGACGAGAGGCGCGTTGTAGTGGGAAAATCACCTTGGATGTGGTCTTTGGAACACCGGATAACTACCGATCTGAAGAGGTAACGTTCCACATCACCCTTTCAAGAGCGGATATCACGCCCTGCTCGGGCGGGACGCCTTCTCCAAATTCCAAGCGGTCCCACACTATGGCTATATGAAGCTTAAAATGTCGGACCCCAATGGGATAATCACCATCTCTAGTGACCCTGACAGAGCACTCAAAGTCGAGAGAAAAATGGCGCCACTCACCCTGGAATCTTTATCTGAAGCCCTCGCCGTCGAGGAACTTACATCATTACGAGCCGAGGTCGATCGGGACAATGTCATCCTTGACAAACAGCCGAAGTCAACCTCGTTCAAATTGGCTGATGATATAGTAAAATTTCAAGTACACCCCACCGACCCAAATAAAATGGTGTCAATCGGGGCAAACCTCGTACAGAGATTGATGAAGCCCTGCGTAATCTCCTTCAGAAAAATTGGGACATATTCGCCTGGCATCCTTTCGATATGCCTGGAATAACTCGCAGGCTCACCAAACATAGCTTGAACATCTTAAAAGGCTATAAACCCGTCAAGGAAGCACTTCGGCACTTCTCTGAACCCAAGCGTCAAGTAATGGGTGAGGAATTGGCCAAACTTGTTGAGTTCAATTGTGTTAAATCTTGTATGAAAACCAATGCTTTTCATAAGTTTAGTACTAAATACGGACTTAACTCTGAGATAGTAGCTTCCTTTTGTGAATAATTTGCTTCTCATGTTGATCTCCCTAAGGAGAAATGGTTTAAATTTCATCCACCCATAGAAGAAAATTATGAGGAACCTGTTAAAGCTAAAGATGAAACAATTATTTACAATGTTAATCCAGTTGTGCCTATTGCTTATATTGAGGAACCTCCTTCCCCTGTTTGGATTAAGTAACATGCTAAAGCTACAATTGTGGTTCATAGGAGTAATATTAAGACACCTAAACCATCTAAACATATTAAGATGGTACCTAATATTGCAATGGTCAAAGATCTCCTGGTAGATAACATTGAGGGGCATGTTATTTATTTCTGTTATGAGGCTGCTAGAATTGTTAAACCTGTTAGAAACAAGCAAGGTATGTTAGACAAGAATAAGCCTGTAGTTGGCATGCCTGTTGTTTCTGTTAAGATTGGAGAGCTTTGTTATCATGGTTTATGTGATACGGGTGCTAGTGTGAGTGTTATCCTGTTTTCTCTTTATAAGAAGTTATGAATGATATTGCAACTATTTAGATAGAAGATATGATGTTACTATTAAGCTTGCAAACAGAGACACTATTTCATCACTTGGGACTATTAGAAATGTTGAAGTCTTGTGTGGTAAGGTTAAATACCCTGCTGATTTCTTGGTAATTGGATCACAACAGGATAATTTTTCTCCCATTATATTCAGTAGACCTTTCTTGAATACCATTAATACTTAAATCAATTGTGTTAAAGAAAATGTTAGAGTTAATTAGTTTCGTGATGTATCTCATGAGTTTAATTTCACCAAGTTTAGTAAGCAGCCACATGAGAAAGATTTATCTAGTAAAGATGAAATTATTTGTCTTGCTTCTATCATTGTACCTTCTACTAATCCATTAGAACAATATCTGTTAGACCATGAAAATGATATGCGTATGAGTGAAAGAAGTGAAATAAATGGAATATTCTTTAGACAAGCACCTATCATCAAACATAATTTGCATGCTAAAACTTTGGGAAATCCTTTCCCACCTAAGAGTGATCCTGTGTTTGAATTAAAGAAACTCCCGATACATTGAAATATGCTTCTCTTGATGAAAAGAAAATATATCGTGTTATTATATTGTTTAGCGTTCATAGTATAGTCTTTTTTATTTAAAATAGGCCATCATACCATCTAACAATTGTGTCATTGCAACAGAGACTCCCCAGCCGTGTTCCGAATTATTATCTATCCTGACACTGACTCGTGCTCGATATACTCGACGCCAGAAAAAGATGGATGTCTCGTCGTACTGGATGAGTGGAAGGATTTACTTTGCTTCTACAAAATGGCAATTGGAGACATACTGCTCTTCATGTTCCACCATGGAGGTGATGAGGTTATCCTCTTTGTCACACCCATGCCTAGGCAATCTGTTTAATATGAAAGATCTAATGAAGAGTAGTTCTATGTTGTTGCTGTACTTCGTGTTCTTGCTCGGACACTCCTACTCGTGATGTGTGATACTTTTAGGAATGATCTTGTTGATGTACCAAATGTTTGTTATGTGTCTGAACTTTTAATTCTATATTATTCATTGTGATCATATTTTCTTGTTCATGCTTTATTTCAGAATTAATATATCATTCTGTAGTTCAGTAAAATGGTAACATGTATGATTTTTTAATGGATTCCATTACTAGCATCTCAACTCATATCCAAAAACCCAGAACTTTGTTTTCAAGCCCACCACACCAGTTTTTATCATTTACCCAACCCACCGAGCATTTTCGGTGATGCTATAAATCATCACAGAATATGGACATACGTAGTGACGGCCGAATTCATCGCCTAAACACAAGGTGAGAACATCAACAATGCACCCAAGGGGGCTGATTTGGGAGGAAAATAGCTTGTGACAGAAAACTGTCATGGAAAAAGTTCTTAACTGTTTGTTGTTCTTCACCAGGGTGGCACATATATTTTAGTGAATGTCTGCGGGGCATCAACTCTCACTAATGTTTTGCTATATATTCTTGATGGAATTATACTTTTTCTTAAAGTTTGTACTCTACTATTGTTTTCTTACCAGGAACTAATTGGATTTTTCTTTACAACTAGCACTTTTTATACAACTCTGACCTCTCTTTTTGTTTAGCATGGATTATCATCCTTCTCCTATGATGTTACACATTATACTATTTGAGCATTGTTGGCTTTGGTTACATTGGTCCAGTTTTCATGGCCGGCGTCAAAGCCAGGTAACAAAGGACTCTCAACCTCAATTGAATACAAACTCTGATGGCATAGTAGATACAAATTGCATTATCTTTTAGATCTACCGGTTTGGGTCACCAGTTGAGTTCAACTATTTGTCATGCCTCTCATCCTTGATAATTTTAACGAGCTGAACTAACATCATCTTTATTTATCACAAGGATGTATGAGTACCATGTCTTTCTTGCATTATCCAGATGTAAAATTGATGATGAATGAATGAAGCTGCTTCACTTGAACATATTAAACACGAGCATAGTTCTGGTTACATCTTTTCTGGTGTTGGTCAACTGTCTTTTGTTTGCCACCCATCATTGCATCGTTTTCATTTATACATAATCTATCTTTGCGGATGTTCGTTACACACAGACATGGTTTCTTCTTGGTTGGCTTGGGCTCATGCTGTCGCAACTAGGACAACATGCTCAATATCGCTATCGTCGCCGCTGTCAAGTCCAGGTTATGTCTACTGACCGCCGTTGCCTCCATGACCCCCCTGAGAATAAAGGTTGTGTTTTCCAGTACTATCTACCCTCTCTTGATGTGACAAATGTGACGCAGGTACTGATTTGACTAATTTAAGTTCAATGGAATTTATGCAGGTGCACGTATTCATTGGTTCATGTTTGATCTTAACAAGAAGCGGGATGTTCCCATGTTCACGTGAGTTCAGATGGAGACTGCTACACAATGACTTCGGGTTAGTTTTGTGATGATGTCTTAGTTGTAGCTTGAAAATTTTCTTCCCTTGCTGAAGAAGCGGATATGGTAGCTTATATTGGAGCTTTAAATAGTTGGTTCCATGTATAGTGTAAATGACCATACATACATCCCTATATTCTGATTTGGTTTGTTGTCCAAACATTGAATGATTTCAGCAGGAGGATCGGTCTTACTTACCTATGTACAATTATAGCCATGTATCATTCTTGAGTATTATTGTCGAATCACAATCATTTATTCATTGTTTCGTTGATCCTTTTAAGAGACAATTTGCCAACTAAAACACCAACTTTAGGCAATATTTTCTGCAGCAACGCACGGGGAATCATCTAGTTCTTAGAGAGATGACTTCACTTGTCTTATCTTTACGGGGTCTTAAGCTTCAGTTTGTGCGGAGTGCCAATATAGCAGCACATGTGTTGGTTAGATAGGCTCTTCATCTTACTCCTTGCTTCATCATTTATCATGTAAACCATAGTTTTATGATTCAGCATGTTCAGTCACATATGAACTCGCCTACTAATGAATAAACAGCCTCGAGGGCGTTTTCTCAATCTCGAAAAAGGAAATTATATTTAGTAGCGTACTTTTTTTTTTGAGAATATAGCGTACGTAAAATGAAAAATGTTTAAACCGTTAAATTGCACAATCTACTTGTATATATTCTGTTTGTAAATTTTTTGGAGATGTAAAAATCACTTTTTAAAGATGTAAACTTTTACATCTTCTGTTTTACAGTACATCTTTAAATTTGGATTTTCTATTGAAGATGCTCTAGCCATTGAATATGTTGAGACGTGTTACCCGTGTTTGGGAGGAAAAAACACATCTTTACGGAGTATTTGCGAGCGTAGCCACTGAACTGCAAAAGCGAGATCTAACATCTAAGCGGAAAGAAAAAGAAAAAAGGCAGACGACCGAGACCGCGACCCCACGCGTCGCGCGGCAGCTTCGTGGCATGCTCCGGCTTGACTTGCATTGACTGATGTTTCCGGTTATACCCCTGAGCACACCGCCGGCTTTACCCCGCTCCAACTCCTTATCCCCGAAACCGCCAGGGGTAGAATCGGAACTGCCCGCCCCGTCCCTCGCGCTCACGAACCCCAACGGGGAACTGCCATTCCTCTGCTTCGGGCCGAAGCAACAGAGAAAAATTCGATCCAAACCTTCCTTAGCCATTTGATCTAGAGATTGTCTCGCCGTTAGGGTTTTTCGTGGGGATGGATTACGAGCAAGGCGGCGGCGGTGGCCGCGGCCGCGGGAGATCTCGCGGTGGCGGGCGTGGCGGGGCGCCCGGTGGCTACGGGCCTCAAGGAGGCGGAGGAGGCTACGGAGGAGGCGGTCAAGGCCGGGGCGCTCAGGGAAGCGGTGGAGGATACGGAGGAGGCGGAGGCTACGGGCCCCAAGGGGGCATGGAGGGCCGCGGAGGTGGCTACGCGCCTCGCGGCGGAGGTTACGCTCCTCGCGGGGGCGGCGAGGGCCGCGGGCGGGGCTATGGTCCGCAGGGAGGCGGCGAGGGCCGCGGAGGCGGGCCGGGAGGGCGTGGTCCTGGCGGTGGTGGGCGGGGGTACGGCCCCGGCGGTGGGCGCGGTGGGAACGCGTGGGCGCAGCCTGGGAGAGGGACCGCCGGAGGACCCGGGGAATACGTCCCGGTGAGGGCGCCGGCGCCGGCGCCGGCGCCAGCGTCTGCGGCGAGGAGGGTTGAGTCCGAGGAGGCGGGGCGCTCATCTGGATCCGTCGGTAAGCGATTCCCCTGTCCTGCTTAACTTAGCATACTCTGTTCCTAAGCAATAATTCAATACCTTGACGGTTCCTCGAGTAATCTAGGGATTTGTGACGCTGAATTGAGTCTACACGGTATGGTTCCACTTGTGTATGCGATTGATCAAGGCGTTCCTTGTCGCTCTGTGCCGATGGTATAGCAGGGAACTTCTCATGGTTGACTAGAATGATGGGAGTGCGATCTGAACTGTATTTTGTTTGGCCCTAGCAGATTTGTGCACTATTCTTAGTCGAGATGCTAGCTTAATTTTCGTACCATCGTAGCATTGTTTGATTATATCATAATATCCTCTTCCTCGAGTTAGCTTAGGTTTCATATAATTTTGTGTTCGGTATGGATTGAAACAAGTAATTATAGATGAATTCTATCTGTACGATAATCTCCACTAGATCTTGGCTCATACTCCTACCTGTTAGTGATTAACCTTATATCATGTTTGTATCTGGAGGAAGCATTTAATTTTAGGATGATTAGGTTGTAACTATGGTGTTATGCAAAACAAGTGAGAGGGATTTGTGGCAATGCCTTGTTTAGGCACACACATAAATTACTAATTTTGAATCATTTGCAATTTTTATGCCACTGTTTCCACATGAGAGTTATTTGTTTCAGAGGATACAGAGCACTTGTGAAAAAGGGAAAACTAGGATTTCAGGTAGCCTTATTTTGTTTGCCAGCTTGCAGTTTGAGAAGATTCAGACACTGTTTAATTTTACCCAAAGTTCTGAATGATTAGCATTTTTTCCTATGTTGACTTGGGAAAAAATCGTATTAGAACATAAGCTGGAAGGAAAAAAATATATTTTTGTTGAGTATTTGGCTCGTGCAAATTTACTTTGTTTCTAATTCTAACTGATCTTCCTTTTTCACTAGAACGCATCAGCTCCAAAGAAGTGGCAAAATTAGAACCATTAGCGCCCCCAGTTGCTGTGTCTCCCAATGGCATACGTGTGCCAATGCAAAGACCTGATGGTGGTGGAACATTATGTCAAGCCAGGGTCCAGCTTTTGGTAAACCACTTCATAGTCAAGTACCCAAAGCTGTCAACCTTTTTTCACTATGACATAGATATCAAGTTTGATCCAGCGTCTTCAAAGGTTTCTGGCAAGGAGCTCTCCAATGCAGATTTTCTTTCTGCAAAGGCCGAGCTTTTCAAGGATGACAGCTTTCGGCAGCTTTCATCGGCTGTTGCTTATGATGGAAAGAGAAACCTATTTACTGTTGCACAACTGCCAGAAGGTTTATTCCGTGTCAGAGTTCGTTCAAAGACCTACATTGTATCAGTAGAGTTCAAGAAGCAGCTTCCTCTAAGCCAACTCTCGGAGCTGCCTGTGGCTAGGGAGATCTTACAGGGTCTTGATGTCATTGTGCGTGAGGCTTCTAGCTGGAGCAAGATTATACTTGGTCATGGATTTTACTCACCACAAAGCAAAGCGGATATGGGGTCAGGTGTTGTATCAATGAAAGGAACCCAGCAGACCCTTAAACACACTCAACAGGGACTGGTCCTATGTGTCGACTATTCAGTTATGCCATTTCGCAGAGATGGACCTGTTCTGGATATTGTGCGGCAGTTTATAAAGCCCCTTCCCCTTGACTACAGGACAGCACTGAACAAGACTCATCGGGAAAAGTTGGTGTATGAGCTCAAAAGCCAACGTGTTACTGTGTCCCACCGGAAGACTAAGCAGAAGTACACTATTCAAGGCTTCACTGATTTGCCAGCCAGCCAGATCACCTTTTTGGATTCGGAATCAGGGCAGTCAAGGAAACTTGTTGACTATTTTGCTCAGCAGTATGGCAAGGTGATTGAGTATCAGATGCTTCCATGCCTGGATTTAAGCAAGAGCAAAGACAAACCAAATTATGTGCCCATTGAGCTTTGTAAGCTTGTTGAAGGACAGAGGTATCCAATGGCAAATTTGAACAAGGACACTGATAGAGCACTGAAAAGCAAGGCTTTAATCAAGGCAGCTGAGCGGAAGTGGGAGATTGAGACTGCGGTCAAAGCTGAAGATGGGCCTTGCAGGTAACTATTTGAGTTTGAATCAATTTATATTGTTTGCAAATGTATAACCATCTGTTAGTATTTTGGTCATAGGAAACTACTCCCTCCGTCCCATAATATAAGAGCGTTTTTGACACTAGTGTAGTGTCAAAAATGTATAACCATCTGTTAGTATTTTGGTCATAGGAAACTACTCCCTCCGTCCCATATTATAAGAGCGATTTTGACACTAGTGTAGTGTCAAAAACACTCTTATATTATGGGACGGAGGGAGTAGACATGTTGCAGTATTTAACTGGTACTCCCTCCTTCCCAAAATATAGGGCGTATTAGCTTTTTCATGCAATCCCATGATATTAGGCGCAGACTACTTCCTCTCTCTCTCTTGTACAGTTAAGAATCCCTATTTTTCTGGAAATAAAACAAATCACGTCTGATGGATCTCTCATGCTGTTAGCTCACGTAAAAAATTGTACGACGGCTCACGTAATAAACTAACGATAGACCTGCGTTAATCTTCGTGCTGAAACTAATACGCCTAATAATATGGGAAGGAGGGAGTACTATGATAAGTTAATGCTACATAAGTACCTCTACCATATTACTCCCTTCGTTCCATAATATTTGAACTAAAACCACGACAAGTATTATGGAACAGAGGGAGTACTTAATACGGATGCTATTACATTCTTGGTAGAGAAAGTAGACTGTAACCATGTAATCAGTATATATTTGCCAACTCATGTTCTCATTTGCTTGTTTGTATTGCTGATATTTAAGCCCTTCTCTGTTTTATTTCTTTTGCAAAGGCACAATACGAACTCGACAACAGATCTTTATCTTTTTTGTGGAAAAATGAAAAAAAAATGTTTGTATGAGGTACTAATCACCATTTTATTTCCAGGGGAGAAATAGCTCAACAGTTTGGGATTTCTTTGGATGTGAAGATGATGGAAGTCACTGGCAGGGTCCTTTCTCCTCCCATGCTGACACTCGGCTCCTCCAGAGGAGCCCCTGGCAGTTTAAGTATCACTCCATCTAATTGCCAGTGGAACCTCATGGGGAAGAAACTGGTAGAAGGCAAAGCACTTCAGTGCTGGGGCATTGTGGACTTCAGTGCACGGCCATCTCACAACAAGCAGCAAGCGCTTGATGGGAACATGTTTATTAACTATATCGTCAAGAAGTGCTGTGACCTTGGCATTCAGATGAACAAGACAGCATGTTTTGTGCATCTATCGGCAATGTCAGTGCTATCAGATCCACACCAACTGTACGAGGAGCTGAACAAAGCTAAGCAGGCTGCGGTGAAGAAGAACCAGAAGCTGCAGCTCCTCTTCTGCCCGATGTCTGAACAGCATCCTGGGTACAAGACACTGAAGCTGATCTGCGAGACGCAGCTGGGGATCCAAACCCAGTGTTTCTTGAGCCACCTCGCAAACAAAACCCAGGGTCAGGACCAGTACATGTCCAACCTTGCTCTCAAGATCAACAGCAAGCTCGGGGGCATCAACGTCCAGCTCCAGGACAAGCTCCCACTGGACAACGGTGTTCCTTACATGTTCATCGGCGCGGACGTGAACCACCCGTCACCCGGGAATGTGGAAAGCCCGTCGATAGCAGCTGTGGTTGCGTCCATGAATAGGGGCGCCACCAAGTACGTGCCTAGAATCCGCGCCCAGCCGCACCGCTGTGAGGTGATCAAGAACCTCGGCGAGATTGTCCAAGAGCTCATCGGTGTCTTTGAGAAGAAGGCCGGCGTAAAGCCTCAGAGAATCATTTACTTCCGTGATGGCGTGAGTGATGGACAGTTCGAGATGGTCCTTAACGAGGAGCTTGCAGACATGGAGAAGGTGATCAAGGTGAAGGGCTACTCGCCGACGATCACCGTGATTGTGGCCAAGAAGCGGCACCACACGCGGCTGTTCCCCAAGGAGCACAACGAGCCGCTGCAGACGAAGAATGGCAATGTGCTCCCTGGCACGGTGGTGGACACCAGAATTGTCGACCCTGTGACGTACGACTTCTACCTGTGCAGCCACAACGGGCTGATAGGGACCAGCCGGCCGACGCACTACTACAACCTGATGGACGAACACGGCTACGGGTCGGACGACCTGCAGAGGCTGGTGTACAACCTCTGCTTCGTGTTCGCGCGCTGCACCAAGCCCGTATCTCTGGCGACGCCCGTCTACTACGCTGACCTGGCGGCATACCGTGGCAGGCTCTACTATGAGGGCATGCTGGCGTCCCAGCCCCAGGTGCGCAGCTCGTCGTCCTCGGCCTCCTCCGCAGCGGCGGGTGCTTCTGACTTCAGCAACTTCCCGATGCTGCACGTGGATCTTCAGGACAACATGTTCTTCATCTGACGCTGGCGTTTCACCCGGTGTTGCTTAGGGTCTTGGTCGGGTAGAACATATATACAAACTATTTCGTATTGTCTGAACTTGGTCCGGTAGAACATATACCCCGAACTGCTTGGTATGGTCTGAACTTTGAACTTGAAATGTGTTGCTAGTTGTGTCATTGTCCGTGTGCTTCAGGTCTGTGTTTTTAACTATAGCTTGTGTTGGTTGCCTGACCTTGGCTTGACTGTATCTTTGGAGATTCTGATGATGAAATTCCATGAAGTTGTAACAACTTTCGATTCATTTCATCAATCTCATAAATCTGAACGGTGGGAATTTGCTTGTCACTTGATATGGATGGTGTAATTATTTGCTCCATCAGGGACAAGTAGCTTCAGACAAAGAATGCTTTTAAAACTGTTCTTGTCATGAACAGATTGCAGCAGTTAGCGCCGAACAAGTCTCTTCTCTATCACAGATTCACAAGAGCATACACAGAAAGTAGAGGCCGGCACAACAAATTCAAACACAGAGAGCACTGATTCTCTTCTCCTCAATTCAGCAATAACAAGTCATGTCTATATAAATAATTGTGCGCAAAAAGTGTCTGTAAATAAGCTTTAAATAAACATCTCAAAAGAAAAAGAAAACTCTAAAATAGAGTTCCAATCGGCTAGGGAGACAATACATTTGGTACGGAGCCCATCCTTTGTTGGCGAGGAAGGAAGCTCCAGAGGCAAGCGTGTCCTGATCCTGGAAGCAGCCTCCCTCATTGGTGCAGAAGCAAACGATTACCAGTGCCTGCACACGACCATCACTGGTTTAAAGTGCCATCCGGGATTCAGAGCATAGGTCAACCCAAAATTCCAAGGACCAAAGGCCATGCGGGCTGGCCCAGGATTTCAAGAGTGTGTATTCAAAATTTCAAAGGCAGTTTTTTTGGAAGTCTAAATCCTTGTTTTGGCATATATGACGGATTCTAGTACCAGTTCACACAAATTGGGTAATACCTATGGATATCGCAGAATATAATATATTCGTAGAATTGATCATAATTTCAAATTTCCATCTTATAGAAAATACTAATTGTTCAAAGATCAAAGTGGCAACATCTAAGATATATAGAGATGGAAAGTAAATAATGATGAAAAAGCTGATGAATTACAGGATGACAATCCTATCCTTGATGCATTAAAAATTAGTTTAGTTTAACTAAGAATCTGCATGTTTAACACTGGAGGAATGTTAGTTTGCTAGTTTGTTAGAGGGTATTCTCTTCAATGAACTATTTAGAAACAAGCTGAGAAGCATGAGATACAGAGAGAAATCAATAATCAAAATCTAATTAGCAAGGTGAATACATCTAATTTCAATGAACAGATCATATGTACTGCTATGTGAGCCTAGGGATTTAAAATTGAAGATCGATGTGTGCAAAGATCAGTACATTTTGGGAACAGGGAAGGTAACTGAACCAGGGTACCATCGGGCCATCGTTCTGCTCATGACACAATATTTCACGCATTTCTTTTATCAGTTCTTCAGTTCGTTTTGTTTTTTATCCTATTCCGTTCTTTCTTTTTTTGTTTTTTAATGCGTGTTTATTTTTCAAATTTCGTGAACCTTTTCTCTAAATTTATGAAGATATAAAAAATTCGATGAACTTTTTTTCAAATTTGATGAACTTTTTCTAAATTCCATGAACTTTTATTTTCCAAAATCAATGAACTTTTTACAAATTTGATGAACTTTTTTGAAATTCGGTGAACTTTTTTCGAAATCTATGAACTCTTTTAGATTTTGATGTTTTTTTTTCAAATTTGATGAATGTTTTTCAAATTCAATGAACTTTTTTTCGTAATTGGTGAACTTTTTTCCAAAATTGATGAACTTTATTTAAATTTTGTGAACTTTTCCCAATTTTTTGAAGTTTTTTTAATTCTTGAACGAAACGACTGAGCCAAGAAAATAATCGCGATGAGCTATCTGACTTCGACCTAGCGATCTGCTTGGTTTTGCGCTTAATGGGCCGGCCCAGCTTGCAGTGCCTGTGAGCGGCAGCGGGCGAACTGGCGCCTGCAGCGCCAATTAGGAGTTTATTGCATCAGTTTGCTAGCACGTTTATTGGTTAGCTAGCACGTTTATTGCATCAGTTTCATTTTTTCTTGTACATACACATGATAGACAGTATATATATACATACATATATATATATATATATATATATATATATATATATATATATATATATCTAGTTTTTTGGCAAAAATAAAGGGTATTCAACTGAATACCCTTGAATTGAGGTGGGCCCAATTGGGCCTATGGGCCATGGGGTGGGTAGTGAGGGAGAATTGCAAGCTGGGCTAGCCTCTATTTTTGGGCTGAATTGGTTAGGTAGCACGTTTATTGCATCAGTTTCATTTTTTCTTGTACATACACATGATATACAGTATATATGTCTAGTTTTTTGGTGAAAATAATGGGTATTCAACTGAATACCCTTGAATTGAGGTGGGCCCGCCCCTGCATGCAGGAAGGTGTTGCACTGCGCCCATTGTTTCTGTCTGCGCTTGTTTTCTAAACTTAACAGCAGTCTGCACCAGTTTGACGGTACGAGTCTTGACAAGTTTACCTGCTTCTGCTTCTGACGAGCATCACAGAACTTTCAGCGGGCCTTGTGAGGCCAACTCTAGCGGACAACCCCAAACGGACGTCTGTTTAGTCTGGATTCTGTCCGTTTGAGTAGGGCAATGGAGTCGTGTTCGGGCCTGTGCTGGGATGGGGTAGCCGTGTTGGCCCCATCCTGTCCGCTGCGGCCAAAAATGCCCATATATTCATATTTCAATGTTCAAAACTAGTTCTTCCGTTCTTAAATATTTGTCTTTTTAGAGATTTCAAATGGACTACCACATATGGATGTATATAGACATATTTTACAGTGTAGATTTACTCATTTTGCTCCGTATGTAGTCACTTGTTGAAATCTTTAGAAAGACAAATATTTAGGAACGGATGGAGTAGTTTGCACGTTCAAATATTAATTGTCTGAAAATAAAAATAATTTTACAACCCAATCGAAATTGTCTCTAATAAAATAGTTTTACAACCAAATCTAAATTGTCTTAAATGAACATAATGAACCAATACATCTATTGGTTGTCAATGTGAGTCTACATGTGCTCAACCAAGTCATTTTGAAGATCCAAATGAGTGTGTCAATCACGCATTTCACGATGAAATTGGGCAAACTGCTCAAACTTGGCCGGTTCTTGATGCAGGGGCTCAACATTTTCACCTTGAAAATCAAATCCTTGGTCGAAGATGTTGTTATCATGCTCGTCCTCGAAGATCATGTTGTGCATGATCACACAAGCAATCATCACGTCCCAAAGCTTCCCTTCATCCCATGTCAGTGCAGGGTTTTGAATGATACCCCATCGGAATTGAAGCACACCAAAAGCACATTCCACATCCTTTCTAGCACTCTCTTGTATTTGGGCAAATCTCTGTCTCTTCTCACCTTGGGGGTTCGAGATTGTCTTCACAAAAGTTGACCACCGAGGATATATACCATCAGCTAGGTAGTATCCCTTGCTGTACTGGTGGCCGTTGATCTCAAAGTTGACAGGTGGGGAGTGATCTTCTGCAATCCTTGCGAAGACTGAAGAACGCTGCAGCACGTTGATATCATTGTGAGAACCTGCCATGCGGAAAAAGGAGTATCATATGCAAAGATCTTGCGAAGCCACTGCTTCTAATATGACAGTGCACGCTTTAAGATGCCCCTACGAAAGCGCGGGCGTGATGGCGGCCATGTCGAGACGTGGTTTGGTATGGACGGGGGAGAGTGAGCAGTGAGGAGGCGGCCGGAGACTAGTAGCGGCGCCGACGGCGGGGTGGGACGGGGGAGAGCCGGTGGAGGCGTTGGAGGCGAATGTAGTGCTTGTGTCCCCGAAAGACGGGCCACGGGGAGGACAAGGGCCAGCCTGTCCGCGCGATGTCCGTTTCACCCCAAACCTGACGCAAGTTTGGGTCGGAAATGAGTCGAAAACGGACAAAATCCGGATATTTGTCCGTTTGAGGCTGCATATTGGGCCGTGCTATTCGTCCTTTCTACCCCAAATAGATTAGAACGGACGGTATGGGGTCGTGCACTGAAGTTGGCTTGAATGCATCAGGCATACTAGTTCGTAAGAGTCGAGCAGCACATGCACCTGCGACAGCAAGCTGGTCGATTAGAAATGACAGCCAGGCCGATCGATAGTCACGCACCCATGAACCGCAGAGGGCAACACCCAGGCCGAGCGCAATGCTGAATTATTGTTAAGAATAGATTTACATGTTTGCTAATTAACACGGATCGAACCGTCATTAGTTGAATAGGTGTGTCGAACACCGGAAGAGACGCCTCGTACGGACGCATGTGTCCGTACAGACGCGTTCATTCCCTTCCCATCTCTATTGTTCTCTATTGTAACTACCGCCTCTACAAGACGCCTCTTCAGAGTGTATATATTTCTTGAGAATCAATGAAATCATTAGCCTTTTGTTCATGCAGTCAATCTTACTCACAAAAACTATTGTTAGGATTAATTAATATGTGTTAATTAATGGGTTAATCTCTGCTTTATAGGAACCGGCGGCAGTTGTCTTTTAGCAACAGTTGTGATGGTTGCTCGCATCCTCGCGCCTATTGAGAAGCGTCCCTTGGCTTTGTATAAATAGCAGCACTCTCATCAATAAAGACAATCACTTGCTTCATTTGATTACAAAACGATATCAGCACGCTCCCGGCAGAGCGTTTCCGGCGACACCCTCCCCGGCGATGGCACTGCCGCGCCCGCGATGCTCCTCCCTCTGGTCGATGGAGCCGTGCGACGCAGCATGTCCCAGTGGACGTGCGTGGCGAGCCCTTCCCGAGCGGTGGAGGCGGCGTCGTCTGAGGCCGTGGCTCTCGGGCAGTCCTCCGCGGCTGTCGCTCCCTCAGCCCGCAGGGCGTGACACCCCCGGAGGCAGAGGCTACTCCCAGCGCGGAGCATGGCTAAGGAACGACTGCGGCCTACGCGAGGCACCGCGAAGTGCCTTCGATCGTTCGGATGCCAAGACGCACGCGCGGAGGCGCGGCTCTCGGCATGCGAGTCCCTTCCGAGCGCTGGAGCCCACCGCTGCCGCGGACCTTAATCCCGGCGCGGAGCGGTTCCCGCTTTGCGTGAACCGTGGAGCGGCTGGGCGCGCAACGTGGAGCAGTGGTGACCCTTCGGCGCGGTGGAGATGGCCCTTGGCCGGCCCGGGGAAACAGGCAATGCCATATGTCGCGGCGAGGCGGTGTGGTCCCCAGCCCGGCAGAGGCAGCCTTGGCGCATGACGTCAGAGGCGGCTCCCTGCGGAGCAGCGCCCTCCGGTGCGTGGCACCGGTGTCGCTCCTCGGCCCTACAACGCGAGGCACAGCGGCATTTGCTCCGGCTCGGCGAGGAAGCGGCTCCTCCTGGCGGTTGCGACTACACCAGCGCGAAACCCTCCCTGCGAGGCATCCGCGGCCTCCAACGCGAGGCGCGTGTTAGTAGTAATCTTGATTAGTTAGTTGCATGCATGTAGTTAGCTGGTTAGTGGCCGGCCGTTGAGGAAAGCTAGCACGCACTCTGGTATGGATGCATGCAGGTCGTTGGTTAGCTACCTAGATGAACGGCCGGGTTGTTTGGGCGTTATGGTGAAGCTGGACGCGAGTGTTCCGCAACTCGGCCGGCGAGTCCGGTCCGAGGTTGCGGAGCGAGGGCGAGCGTCATAGATAAATTAGTCGAACACGCGAAAGTAAATGACACAGAGAGATATGGAGGAGACCAGCTTTATTAATCAATGATCAGGTGTTACAATGATGTCTCCTCGTTGCTTTATATAGGAACTAGGGGGTCAAGGGATAAGTACCCACTTAACGTAAAGATGGGAAACGGGAGGGGCTAGCCCGTGCGTTTTGCACGCGGCCGCCGCCACCCTTCCGGGTGACCCGGTTTCCCAACACTCCCCCTTGGGTAATTATCCGTAAATCCATGCCTCAAAACTCCGAAAAACCCAGTGGAAAAAAATATGGAGAAAGAGCACATAACATAGTATATGTTGTTGTATTGCACGAATTGCCTCATCAAAAACCTCGTGTGAGAAACATCAGGAAAACTCACTCAAGGGAAAAAGAGTACAATCCACTCAACCATCAAGTTGAGTACTCGATCATCAGGATTGAGATTTTAGCGACGAGTTTGTGAAGTTTCTCCCCCTGAACCTTGCATCTCTCTAAGTCTCATCATACCGATTCCACGCACACACCTCTCTAAGGTTGATGCCGGTAATGATTTAGTGAACATATCAGCAAGATTGTCACAGGACTTAGTATGCAAAACTCTCACCTTGTTCAAGTGCTGCAGCTCATGTGCATAGAAGAACTTGGGACTAATATGCTTTGTGAGGTTACTCTTCACATAACCCATCTGGACTTGTGCAACACAAGCAGTATTATCTTCATAGATAATGGTAGGGGTTTGTACGGTGTTCAGCCCACATGTCTGCTGAATGTGACCAATCATCCGTCGAAGCGATACACACTCTTTTGACGCTTCGAATAGTGCCATGATTTCCGAGTGGTTCGTGGAAGTCGACACAAGTGTCTGCTTGGATGATTTCTAGGAAAACACAGTTCCACCACAAAGGAAAACATATCCAGTCTGCGATTTGCAATCATGCGGGTCCGATAGGTACCCAACATCGGCATAGCCTATAATAGATAGGTCTTGATTCCTTTTATAAAATAGGCCAAGATCTTTGGTCCCTTGCAGGTACCGGAAGACGTCCTTGACACCTTTCCAATGTCTTTTGGTAGGTTCAGAACTGTACCTCACAAGCAAACTGACGACGAACGCAATGTCTGGCCGTGTACAGTTTGCGAGATACACGAGTGCTCCAACTGCACTCAGGTAAGGAACCTCTGGTCCCAGAGTTTCCTCCCCCTCTTCCTTTGGCCTGAACGGGTCCTTGTCTGGCTGTAAAGACCCCCCGACCATCGGGGTCTTAGAAGGATATGCCTTATCAAATCCAAATCTTTCCAACACCTTCTGGGTGTAGGCCCACTGGTGCACTAGAATCCCATCAGGGGAATGTTCAAGTTGCATACCTAGACAGAACTTGGTTTTACCCAAATCCTTCATCTCGAATTCCGACATCAGGTAGGAAGTCGCTTCCTCAATATCCTCAGGTGTACCGATTATGTTTAAATCTTCCACATACACCGAGATTATACAGAATTCATCTTGGGATCGCCGTATAAAAACACATGGGCAATCTTTATTGCTCGTGTAGTCCTTCTCATGAAGGAAATCGCTTAAGCGATTCTACCACATTCTACCAGACTATCTGAGTCCGTACAGTGCCTTTTGAAGTTGAACACTGTATAGACCCATGTTTGCTTTATCATGGTTCGGAACAGGGATACCTTCTGGAACCTTCATGTATATGTTCAAATCCAAGTTACCATACAGGTAAGCAGTGACAACATCCATTAGTTTCATTTTCAAGCCCATGTTTACTGCCATCGAGATCAAGTATCTAAAGGTAACTCCATCCATGACCGGGGAGTAAGTCTCCTCAAAATCGACACCTAGTCGTTGAGTGAACCCTTGAGTGACGAGCCTTGCTTTGTACCGTACTACCTTATTATTTTCATCTCTCTTTCAAACAAAAACCCACCTATGGCCAACAGGGCGAATGTGGGGAGGAGTTCGACAAACTGGTCCGAAAACCTTCCTTTTGTTGAGAGATAATAATTCGGCAGTAATTGCCTGCTGCCAATCTTTCCAATCCGACCTTTTCTTGCAATCAGCGAGCGTGTTAGGCTCAGGGTCAAGATCTATGATTGAGGCAATTTTCGTAGCAAAGTTGATGTCGACAATCACCGTTGCTCGGTTCAGGGACTCCCCCGTATAAATATAATTTATGGCCATTTCGTCATGGAGCGCATCCGGCGCAAACACTTGCTCTACCAAATTTCCCATTATGGGAGCAAGGTCCTTTAGATTTCCCGCGCCGATGTGTGCGCTCACATCTTCGCTGGGTGTTTCCCCTATGGGAAAGTTTAAGTCCGGAATTTCGTGCACTGAATTTTCCGTACTTGTGCCAGGTCTCGACTGGCTCCCCGTTTCAATTTGGGGTACTTTGGCGACATGCTGTGATAAATCTCTCTTATCCTTTTCCGTCAGGCGTCCCCGAGTACTTGGGATTTGAGAAGCCGGATTTCTCGTCCTTTTAGGCCTGTGGACGGGAGCAGGTATACCATCATTTTTTTCGGTATTTCAACCCTTTCCGGTGCATTGCGCGCGTGCACATGCGATTTTGTCACAGTCTTTAAGTCACAAAAGTGGTCGGGCAGTTGATTTGCTAAAGACTGTAAATCTATTATCTTTTGGACTTCTCTCTCAGTCTCAGCAGTGCGCGGGTCATATGAGCATGGATCGCCGTGGCTTGCCACGTGATTTCTCGACTTTTAGCATCAAGGGGTTGATTCTCTTGCCCTAAAGTCGGGAAAAGATCCTCGTCAAAAATGCAATCAGCAAAACAAGCCGTGTGACAATCACCTGTCATGGGGTCCAGATACCTGATTATGGACACAGTCTCATAACCAACGTATATCCCCGACTTACGGAGCGGGCCCATCGCCGATCGCTGAGGGGGTGGTATTGGTACATATACCTGGCAACCGAACCTACGAAGGTGGGAAATTTTCGGTGCCGACCCTTGCGCAAGTTGAACAGGAGAGTGGATGTTGTAGGCCGACGGTCGAAAGTTGATGAGATTAGCCGCGTGTAACACCGCGTGGCCCCAACATGTAGTTGGTAAATTACAACCCTGAAGGAGCGGCCGGGCAATGAATTTAATTCTTTTAATCAATGCCTCGGCAAGTCCATTTTGTGTATGAACATGTGGTACCGAGTGCTCAACTTTGATTCCCATTGCCATGCAATAATCATCGAACGCCTTTGAAGTAAATTCTCCGGCGTTGTCCATTCGAATAGACTTTATACTATAATCCGGGAAATTATTCCTTATTTGTATGATTTGTGAGATCAATTTTGCAAAGGCATGGTTCCGTGTTGACAACAGGCAAACATTGGACCATTTAGAGGAAGCATCAATGAGCACCATGAAGTACCGAAACGGCCCCGTGAGGGGCTGAATTGGACTGCATATGTCCCCTTGGATACGTTCCAAGAACGCGGGGATTTCATCCCTCACCTTGAGGGGCGATGGCCTAATGACTAACTTCCCCTTAGCGCATGCGGAGCACACGAAATCATCGGGATTCGGGAAGTTCTTCACGTTAACATTATGGCCATCCGAGTTGTTAATTATATTTCTCATCATCCTAAGTCCGGGGTGGCCTAACCTATCGTGCCAGAGGCAGAAGAGTTTAGAGCTTCTAAAGACGGTCTTGAGGGTAGTGTATGTTGGAAATATGCCCTAGAGGCAATAATAAATAAGTTATTATTATATTTCCTTGTTCATGATAATCATTTATTATCCATGCTATAATTGTATTGATAGGAAACTCAGATACATGTGTGGATACATAGACAACACCATGTCCCTAGTAAACCTCTAGTTGACTAGCTCGTTGATCAATAGATGGTTACGGTTTCCTGACCATGGACATTGGATGTCATTGATAACGGGATCACATCATTAGGAGAATGATGTGATGGACAAGACCCAATCCTAAGCCTAGCATAGAGATCGTGTAGTTCGTATGCTAAAGCTTTTCTAATGTCAAGTATCATTTCCTTAGACCATGAGATTGTGCAACTCCCGGATACCGTAGGAATGCTTTGGGTGTACCAAACGTCACAACGTAACTGGGTGGCTATAAAGGTGCACTACAGGTATCTCCGAAAGTGTCTGTTGGGTGAAGGTGCACTACAGGTATCTCCGAAAGTGTCTGTTGGGTTGGCACAAATCGAGACTGGGATTTGTCACTCCGTGTAAATGGAGAGGTATCTCTGGGCCCACTCGGTAGGTCATCATCATAATGTGCACAATGTGACCAAGGGGTTGATCACGGGATGATGTGTTACGGAACGAGTAAAGAGACTTGCCGGTGACGAGATTGAACAAGGTATCGGTATACCGACGATCGAATCTCGGGCAAGTACAATACCGCTAGACAAAGGGAATTGTATACGGGATCGATTGAGTCCTTGACATCGTGGTTCATCCGATGAGATCATCGTGGAACATGTGGGAGCCAACATGGGTATCCAGATCCCGCTGTTGGTTATTGACCGGAGAACGTCTCGGTCATGTCTGCATGGTTCCCGAACCCGTAGGGTCTACACACTTAAGGTTCGATGACGCTAGGGTTATAAAGGAAGTTTGTATGTGGTTACCGAATGTTGTTCGGAGTCCCGGATGAGATCCCGGACGTCACGAGGAGTTCCGGAATGGTCCGGGGGTAAAGATTTATATATGGGAAGTCCTGTTTTGGTCACCGGAAAACTTTCGGGTTTTTCCGGTAACGTACCGGGACCGCCGGGAGGGTCCGGGGGGTCCACCAAGTGGGGCCACCAACCCCGGAGGGCTGCATGGGCCAAGTGTGGGAGGGAACCAGCCCCAGGTGGGCTGGTGCGCCCCCCACAAGGGGCCCAAGGCGCAAGGGAGAGTGGGAGGGGGCAAACCCTAGGGCAGATGGGCCCTAAGGCCCACCCCAGGCGCGCCTCCCCTCTCTCCCCCTCTGGCCGCCACCTAGATGGCATCTGGGGGCTGCCACCACCTTTGGGGAGGGAACCCTAGAGGGGGCGCAGACCCCTCCCCTCCCCCTATAAATACTTGAGGCCTAGGGGGCTGCCCAACACACGAGAACCTCTCCCTCTTGGCGCAGCCCTACCTCTCTTACTCCTCCTCTCCTGCGGTGCTTGGCGAAGCCCTGCAGGATTGCCACGCTCCTCCATCACCACCATGCCGTTGTGCTGCTGCTGGATGGAGTCTTCCTCAACCTCTCCCTCTCTCCTTGCTGGATCAAGGCGTGGGAGACGTCACCGGGTTGTACGTGTGTTGAACGCGGAGGTGCCGTCCGTTCGGCACTAGGATCTCCTGTGATTTGGATCACGACGAGTACGACTCCTTCAACCCCGTTCTCTTGAACGCTTCCGCTTAGCGATTTACAAGGGTATGTAGATGCACTCTCCTTCCCCTTGTTGCTAGTTTCTCCATAGATAGATCTTGGTGACACGTAGGAAAATTTTGAATTTCTGCTACGTTCCCCAACAGTGGTATCAGAGCTAGGTCTATTGCGTAGATTCTTTGCACGAGTAGAACACAAAGTAGTTGTGGGCGTTGATATTGTTCAATATGCTTACCGTTACTAGTCCAATCTTGTTTCGACGGTATTGTGGGATGAAGCGGCCCAGACCGACCTTACACGTACTCTTACGTGAGATAGGTTCCACCGACTGACATGCACTTGGTGCATAAGGTGGCTAGTGGGTGCCAGTCTCTCCCACTTTAGTCGGAACGGATTTGATGAAAAGGGTCCTTATGAAGGGTAAATAGCAATTGACATATCACGTTGTGGTTTTGCGTAGGTAAGAAACGTTCTTGCTAGAAACCCATAGCAGCCACGTAAAACATGCAAACAACAATTAGAGGACGTCTAACTTGTTTTTGCAGGGTATGCTATGTGATGTGATATGGCCAAGAAGAATGTGATGAATGATATGTGATGTATGAGATTGATCATGTTCTTGTAATAGGAATCACGACTTGCATGTCGATGAGTATGACAACCGGCAGGAGCCATAGGAGTTGTCTTTATTTATTGTATGACCTGCGTGTCATTGAACAACGCCATGTAATTACTTTACTTTATTGCTAACCGGTAGCCATAGTAGTAGAAGTAATAAGTTGGCGAGACAACTTCATGGAGACACGATGATGGAGATCATGATGATGGAGATCATGGTGTCATGCCGGTGACGATGATGATCATGGAGCCCCGAAGATGGAGATCAAAAGGAGCAAAATGATATTGGCCATATCATGTCACTATTTGATTGCATGTGATGTTTATCATGTTTATGCATCTTATTTGCTTAGAACGACGGTAGTAAATAAGATGATCCCTCATTAAAATTTCAAGAAAGTGTTCCCCCTAACTGTGCACCGTTGCGAAAGTTCGTCGTTTCGAAGCACCACGTGATGATCGGGTGTGATAGATTCTTACGTTCACATACAACGGGTGTAAGACAGATTTACACACGCGAAACACTTAGGTTGACTTGACGAGCCTAGCATGTACAGACATGGCCTCGGAACACAAGAGACCGAAAGGTCGAGCATGAGTCGTATAGTAGATACGATCAACATGAAGATGTTCACCGATGATGACTAGTCCGTCTCACGTGATGATCGGACACGGCCTAGTTGACTCGGATCATGTAATCACTTAGATGACTAGAGGGATGTCTATCTGAGTGGGAGTTCATAAGATGAACTTAATTATCCTGAACATAGTCAAAAGATCTTTGCAAATTATGTCGTAAGCTCGCGCTTTAGTTCCACTGTTTAGATATGTTCCTAGAGAAAATATAGTTGAAAGTTGACAGTAGCGATTATGCGGACAGTAGAAAGCTTATGTCCTTAATGCACCGCTCAGTGTGCTGAACCCCAAACGTCGTCTGTGGATGTTGCGAACATCGGACATACACGTTTTGATAACTACGTGATAGTTCAGTTAAACGGTTTAGAGTTGAGGCACCAAAGACGTTTTCGAAACGTCGCGGAACATATGAGATGTTTCGAGGGCTGAAATTGGGATTTCAGGCTCGTGCCCACGTCAAGAGGTATGAGACCTCCGACGATTTTCTTAGCCTGCAAACTAAGGGAGAAAAGCTCAATCGTTGAGCTTGTGCTCAGATTGTCTGAGTGCAACAATCACTTGAATCGAGTGGGAGTTGATCTTCCAGATGAGATAGTGATGTTTCTCCAAAGTCATTGCCACCAAGCTGCTAGAGCTTCGTGATGAACTATAACATATCAGGGATAGATATGATGATCCTTGAGGTATTCGCGATGTTTGACACCGCGAAAGTAGAAATCAAGAAGGAGCATCAATTGTTGATGGTTGGTGAAACCACTAGTTTCAAGAAGGGCAAGGGCAAGAAGGGATACTTCATGAAACGGCAAATCAGCTGCTGCTCTAGTGAAGAAACCCAAGGTTGAACCCAAACCCGAGACTAAGTGCTTCTGTAATAAGGGGAACAACCACTGGAGCAGAATTACCCTAGATACTTGGTAGATGAGAAGGCTGGCAAGGTCGATAGAAGTATATTGGATATACATTATGTTAATGTGTACTTTACTAGTACTCCTAGTAGCACCAGGGTATTAGATACCGGTTCGGTTGCTAAGTGTTAGTAACTCGAAATAAAAGAGCTACGGAATAAACGGAGACTAGCTAAAGGTGAGCTGACGATACGTGTTGGAAGTGTTTCCAAGGTTGATGATGTGATCAAGCATCGCACGCTCCCTCTACCATCGAGATTGGTGTTAAACCTAAATAATTGTTATTGGTGTTTGCGTTGAGCATAGACATGATTGGATTATGTCTATCACAATACGGTTATTCATTTAAGGAGAATAATGGTTACTCTATTTATTGAATAATACCTTCAATGGTCTTGCACCTAAAGGAATGGTTTATTGAATCTCGATCGTAGTGATACACATTTTCATGCCAAAAGATGTAAGATAGTAATGATAGTACCACTTACTTGTGGCACTGCCATGTAAGTCATATTGGTATAAAACGCATGAAGAAGCTCCATGTTGATGGATCTTTGGACTCACTCGTTTTTGAAAAGTTTGAGACATGCAAACCATGTCTATTGGTGCATACGCATAAAGAAACTCCATGCAGATGGATCGTTTGGACTCACTTGATTTTGAATCACTTGAGATATGCAAATCATACCACATGGGCAAGATGACTGAAAGCCTCGTTTTCAGTAAGATGGAACAAGATAGCAACTTGTTGGAAGTAACACATTTTGATGTGTGCAGTCCAATGAGTGCTGAGGCATGCAGTGAATATCGTTATGTTCTTACTTCACAGATGATTCGAGTAGATGTTGAGTATATTTACTTGATGAAACACAAGTCTGAATTATTGAATGGTTCAAGTAATTTCAGAGTGAAGTTGAAGATCGTTGTGACAAGAGGATAAAATGTCTATGATATGATCATAGAGATGAGTATCTGAGTTACGAGCTTTGGCACGCAATTAAGACATTGTGGAAATTGTTTCACAATAATACCGCCTGGAACACCATAGTGTGATGGTGTGTCCGAACATCATAGTTGCACCCTATTGGATATGGTGCGTACCATGATGTCTCTTATCGAATTACCACTATCGTTCATGGGTTAGGCATTAGAGACAACCGCACTCACTTTAATAGGGCACCACGTAATTCCGTTGAGACGACACCGTTTGAACTGTGGTTTGGAGAAACCTAAGTTGTCGTTTCTTAAAAGTTTGGGGCTGCGACGCTTATGTGAAAAAGTTTCAGGTTGATAAGCTCGAACCCAAAGCGGATAAAATGCATCTTCATAGGACACCCAAAACAGTTGGGTATACCTCCTAATTCAGATCCGAAAGCAATAGGGATTGTTTCTTGAATCGGGTCCTTTCTCGAGGAAAGGTTTCTCTCGAAAGAATTGAGTGGGAGCATGGTTGAGACTTGATGAGGTTATTGAACCGTCACTTCAACAAGTGTGTAGCAGGGCACAGGAAGTTGTTCCTGTGGCACCTACACCAATTGAAGTAGAAGCTTATGATAGTGATCATGAAGTTTCGGATCAAGTCACTACCGTACCTCGTAGGGTGACAAGGATACGTACTACTTCAGAGTGGTACAGTAATCCTGTCTTGAAGGTCATGTTGCTAGACAACAATGAACCTACGAGCTATGGAGAAGCGATGGTGGGCCCAAATTCCAACAAATGGTTAGAAGCCATGAAATCCGAGATAGGATCCATGTATCAGAACAAAGCATGGACTTTGGTGGACTTGCCCGATGATCGGCAAGCCATTGAGATAAATGGATCTTTAAGAAGAAGACAGACGTGGATGGTAATGTCACCATCTATGAAGCTCGACTTGTGGCGAAGAGTTTTTCACAAGTTCAAGGAGTTGACTACGATGAGATTTTCTCATCCGTAGCGATGCTTAAGTCCGTCGGAATCATGTTAGCATTAGCTGCATTTATGAAATCTAGCAGATGGATGTCAAAACGAGTTTCCTTACCAGTTTTCGTAAGGAAAGGTTGTATGTGATACAATCAGAAAGGTTTTGTCGATCCTAAGGATGCTAAAAGGTATGCTAGCACCAGCGATCCTTCTAAGGACTGGAGTAAGCATCTCGGAGTTGGAATGTACGCTTTGATGAGATGATCAAAGATTTTGGATTTATACAAAGTTTATGAGAAACTTGTATTTCCAAAGAAGTGAGTGGGAGCACTATAGAATTTCTGATGAGTATATGTTGTTGACATATTGATGATCAAAAATGATGTAGAATTTCTGGAAAAGCATATAGGGTTATTTGAAAAGATGTTTTTCAATAGAAAACCTGGATTAAGCTACTTGAACATTAAGCATCAAGATCTATGAGGATAGATCAAAAATGCTTAATGGTACTTTCAAATGAGCATATACCTTGACATGATCTTGAAGGTGTTCAAGATGGATCAGTCATAGAAGGAGTTCTTGCCTGAGATGTAAGGTATGAAGTTAAGACTTAAAGCTTGACCACGGTAGAAGAGAGAGAAAGGACGAAGGTCGTCCCCTATGCTTCAGACGTAGGCTCTATAGTATGCTATGCTGTGTACCGCACCGGAAGTGTGCCTTGCCATGAGTCAGTTAGGGGGTACAAGAATGATCTAGGAATGGATCATTGGACAGCGGTCAAAATTGTCCTTGGAGTAAATAAGGACATGTTTCTCGATTATGGAGGTGATAAAGAGTTCGGCGTAAAGGTTTACGTCGATGCAAGCTTTAACACCTATCCGAATAACTCTGAGTACCAAACCGGATACGTATAGTGGAGCAACCATTTGGAATAGCTCCAAGTGGAGCGTGGAAGGAGCATTTACAATATGACCTAGATATTTGCGAAGTACACACGGATCTGAATGTTGCAGACCCGCTGACTAAAACCTCTCTTACAAGCAAAACATGATCAAACCCCAGAACTCATTGAGTCTTAATCACATGATGATGTGAACTAGTAAACTCTTTGGATGTTGGTCACATGGCGATGTGACCTATGAGTGTTAATCACATGGCGATGTGAACTAGATTATTGACTCTAGTGCAAGTGGGAGACTGTTGGAAATATGCCCTAGAGGCAATAATAAATAAGTTATTATTATATTTCCTTGTTCATGATAATCGTTTATTATCCATGCTATAATTGTATTGATAGGAAACTCAGATACATGTGTGGATACATAGACAACACCATGTCCCTAGTAAGCCTCTAGTTGACTAGCTCGTTGATCAATAGATGGTTACGGTTTCCTGACCATGGACATTGGATGTCATTGATAACGGGATCACATCATTAGGAGAATGATGTGATGGACAAGACCCAATCCTAAGCCTAGCATAGAGATCGTGTAGTTCGTATGCTAAAGCTTTTCTAATGTCAAGTATCATTTCCTTAGACCATGAGATTGTGCAACTCCCGGATACCGTAGGAATGCTTTGCGTGTACTAAACGTCACAACGTAACTGGGTGGCTATAAAGGTGCACTACAGGTATCTCCGAAAGTGTCTGTTGGGTTGGCACGAATCAAGACTGGGATTTGTCACTCCGTGTAAACGGAGAGGTATCTCTGGGCCCACTCGGTAGGACATCATCATAATGTGCACAATGTGACCAAGGGGTTGATCACGGGATGATGTGTTACGGAACGAGTAAAGAGACTTGCCGGTGACGAGATTGAACAAGGTATCGGTATACCGACGATCGAATCTCGGGCAAGTACAATACCGCTAGACAAAGGGAATTGTATACGGGATCGATTGAGTCCTTGACATCGTGGTTCATCCGATGAGATCATCGTGGAACATGTGGGAGCCAACATGGGTATCCAGATCCCGCTGCTAGTTATTGACCGGAGAACGTCTCGGTCATGTCTACATGTCTCCCGAACCCGTAAGGTCTACACACTTAAGGTTCGATGACGCTAGGGTTATAAAGGAAGTTTGTATGTGGTTACCAAATGTTGTTCGGAGTCCCAGATTAGATCCCGGACGTCATGAGGAGTTCCGGAATGGTCCGGAGGTAAAGATTTATATATGGGAAGTCCTGTTTTGGTCACCGGAAAAGTTTCGGGTTTTTCCGGTAACGTACCGGGACCACCGGGAGGGTCCCGGGGGTCCACCAAGTGGGGCCACCAACCCCGGAGGGCTGCATGGGCCAAGTGTGGGAGGGAACCAGCCCCAGGTGGGCTGGTGCGCCCCCCACAAGGGGCCCAAGGCGCAAGGGAGAGTGGGAGGGGGCAAACCCTAGGGCAGATGGGCCCTAAGGCCCACCCCAGGCGCGCCTCCCCTCTCTCCTCCTCTGGCCGCCACCCAGATGGCATCTGGGGGCTGCCGCCACCTTTGGGGAGGGAACCCTAGAGGGGGCGCAACCCCCTCCCCTCCCCCTATAAATACTTGAGGCCTAGGGGGCTGCCCAACACACGAGAACCTCTCCCTCTTGGCGCAGCCCTACCTCTCTTACTCCTCCTCTCCTGCGGTGCTTGGCGAAGCCCTGCTGGATTGCCACGCTCCTCCATCACCACCACGCCGTTGTGCTGCTGCTGGATGGAGTCTTCCTCAACCTCTCCCTCTCTCCTTGCTGGATCAAGGCGTGGGAGACGTCACCGGGCTGTACGTGTGTTGAACGCGGAGGTGCCGTCCGTTCGGCACTAGGATCTCCGGTGATTTGGATCACGACGAGTACGACTCCTTCAACCCCATTCTCTTGGACGCTTCTGCTTAGCGATCTACAAGGGTATGTAGATGCACTCTCCTTCCCCTTGTTGCTAGTTTCTCCATAGATAGATCTTGGTGACACGTAGGAAAATTTTGAATTTCTGCTACGTTCCCCAACAGTGTACATGGGCGGTGCTACTATATTAGTGTAGTATAGCCCTGTGTCAAACGAAGGAAGCCTTTCGATAACATGTTTACCACTGGCATCCCGCTTTGTGATGAATAGGCACTCCTTGCCGTTTTCATCATCGGTCTCAGCATGGAAATCATTAGCGCGGATGTCTCTAAAGCTTAAAAGAGTATGAGTCGACTCCGGGTACAACAACGCATCATTAATGATCAAAGTTGTTCCCATCGGGAGTATAATAGTGGCTCGTCCAGAGCCAACTATGTGAGAACCGCAGCCGGCGATTGTCATAATACTTCCTGGAGATTTTTTAATGGACTCAAAGTACTTAGTTTCTCGTAAAATGGTATGAGTGGTGGCGCTATCGGCAAGGCACGTTTCCTCCATTCGGGCGCCACACGCGTTCTAAAATATGACATCTAATTAATGTAATGAGGAAGAAAATACATTAAAAATAAATGCACACATCTCAGAACATAACATGCTATCATGTATAAATAATGGAATAAATGAATAAATGTCATCCAATCGCCAAAGTAAAGAATAAGTTTATGCTCTCATAGAGCTTACAACCAAATCGAATTTATTCAATTTTATTGTATCAAAGCACGGAATCATGATAACCAAAGAGGTATGCTAAGTGGACTCGGTGAAGAAGCCATCCACTTCAGCCGCAATCTCCATACTAGTGAGCTGATCCTCCTTAGAAATCATCTTGGAGGCCGCATCAATGTCTAGTGGCGGCGCCACCGCTGAGGCGACCATGTGGTCAACCTCCATGGAGACGTGGGCATCGGTAGAGACCGCCAAAGCTGCCGCGATGGGCACCACGGGGGTCGCCTCTATGGGCGTAGCAGGGGGCGTAGCGATCATCACGGGTGCCGCCATGGGCGCCGGTGGTGCTCCCTCCTGAACCAAGGCAAGGTGCGTCTCACGCGCCTTCCGGGCCTTGTATGCTTCAACGACCTCTGGTGGTGCGCGGCACTGGCGGGAGAAATGCTCCACCGAGCCACAACGGAAGCAGTCCTGAGGACGCTGCCCTCCCTTGCCCGACTTGTTCTGCTTAGCCGGGGCAGGAGGGTGAGGGCCCTTCTTCTTGCCCTTGCGGCCCCTCTTCTTCTGTTGAGGCTTGCGGACTTTGAGAGCGTTCACCTCCTGGCGAGAACTCCCCCCGAGTGGTTGCGCGACAAAGTTCTTTTTGAGAACCTCATCCTGCGCCTCCGCCACCTGGAGGACGTCAATCAACTTTGAATACCTCATGTAGTTCCCCTGGCGGAAGTTCCGTGAGGACTGGACCGCGTCGGGGTGGAAAGTGGATAGGGTTTTCTCAATCTTCTGGGAGTCGGTAATCTCAGTACCACACAACCGAAGAGTCGTACAAATCCTGTGCAGAGCCAAATTGTACTCCCCAACCGTCTTGAAGTCCGCAAACCTCAGACGGATCCACTCTGCCTCTGCACGTGGCTTCACAGTGTACTTCAGTCGCTCAAACCGCTGCTTAAGAGCGGTCCAAAGGCCAGAAGCACTGCGCTCAGCCATATACTCATCTTTCAGAGTAGTTGACAGGTGATGACGGAGAAAGTGCAGAGCCTGCGCATTCTCAGTTTCGAACTTGGGATCAGTGGCGGCCAGCTGGGCCCCCTTACCGATCGCCGTCAGGAGGGTTTTGCCCTGAAGAAAAATCTCGCAGTCTGAGGACCATGACAGGTAGTTCAACCCTGTCTGGGCCAACTCAGCAAACTCCTTGTGGACAATTCCGGCCATCTGCGATTTATGCAAAAATCATGAGATTACAGCAGGTAATCTTTTGCACAAAGCGATGTTGATAAACTTATTCAATAAAAAGACATTCCAATATTTAAAACATGTTATTATATGACTTACTAAATGATTAAGAGTGCTAAACAATTAATCTACAGCAGTAAAATCATACAATAATATCATGTTACAAAAGATAGCATGTTAAGCGCATCTAGTATGTGAAAAATAGCCCAAAAAATGAATTCCCGAGGCATTTTTAAGCCCAAATACGTGTTTTCAGTGAAAACAGACAGTTCCAGGGGCTTCTACACGAAATATTATAACAGGAATAAAACATGCGTAAAATCTGGAAACTACAGGGGCTCAAATGCAAAGAACCGCGCGCACGTGTGCTCTCTGGCCTGGTCCAGTGCACTCGCAGGACGAAATGGGCCGTCGGCCCGTGTAGCCAGCCCCACCGCTCTCCCCCCGTTTTTTTATATGAAGGAAAAAAATGGAAGGCCCGTTGCGCACAGCCCGCTGGGCCGGCCCGCTTGGTAGCTCAGGGGTCGCTAGGGTTTCCAACCCTAGCGCCCGAGCGCCCGAGCGGCGGCGGCCACGACAGGCACGTGCGCACGCACGGCGCGACACGGTGCGGCCACGGCGCGGCCAGCCACGGCGGGGCGGCCACGGCGCGGCACAGCACGGCCACGGCGCGGCCAGCCACGGCGCGGCTAGGCCGGCCATCGAGGTGGGCGGCAGCGCCTGCGGTCAGCGGGGGGCGGTGGCGCGCGGCCAGCACGTGGTGCGGCCATGGCTCGCGGCGGCGGCAGCTGCCAGGCCGGCCAGCGGGGTGGGCGGCAGCACGGTGCGGGCGCGGCTAGGCGGCGGCCAGCGCCAGGCCAGCACGCACGCCAGGCGCGGCTACCACGCGCGCGTACGCGGGGCGGCCAGCAGCCGGGCAGCGACCAGCGTCAGGCCAGCACGCACGCCGGCGGCAGGAGCGTGCATCGGGCACGGGTATGGCCAGCTGCTTGGGACGGCGTCATCTGGACGTCGGCGTCGGGATCTCAAAACATCGTCGTGTTCATCGGGAACATCGACGGCGCGTGGCACAGCGGGTGCGTTGCGGCGGTACCGTGATCATCTGGATCACGATCTGTACCGACTCCCGTATAGTTTAGTCAACAAGTCTCTCATGATCCAAAAACATCGACATTGGTCGGCGACGTATTCGTCCGCTCAGTTTTTGGGAGAGAAATCCACACCATAGGTAGATTTATCCGAAAAAATAAACTAATCGCAAAAACGGAATCGCGGACGAGATGAATCCATTTTTGCAAAGAGTGGGGATCGGATCTTATACCTCCGCGGGATCGACGAAAGCCTGCGTGATGCAGGCTTGACGCAGGCTTGACGGAGAGTTGGTGGAGCGAAACGTGCTGATAACGTGTTCCGCAACTCCGCCGGCGAGTCTGGCCCGAGGTTACGGAGCGAGGGCGAGCGTTGTAGACGAAGTAGTCGAACGCGCGAAAGTAAATGACACAGAGAGATATGGAGGAGACTAGCTTTATTAATCAATGATCAAGTGTTACAATGATGTCTTCTCGTTGCTTTATATAGGGACTAGGGGGTCAAGGGATAAATACCCACTTAACATAAAAAAGCGAAACGGGAGGGGCTAGCCCGTGCGTTTTGCACGCGGCCGCCGCCACCCTCCCGGCTGACCCGGTTTCCCAACAGTGAGCATGAGAATAGGAGTAGTTAGTGGCGTGAGTGGTGCATGGTGGTTGTGGCCGCATGTATCATGGAGTGTAGTTCCCTGTATAAATGGTTACCTTTGAGTGAATAGAAAAATGGTTGAGAGGCCAAAAGCACAATGTAGTCACGGTGGTCACCAAGGGAGTGCTCTAGGCAAAGGCCCTATGTTCTTCTTCCTTGGTATATGGGTGTATTGGTGTGTGTCCAGGTCTAGTGTGTTCTTGAGAGCAATCATGAAAGAAACAGGTAGAAGAGGAGCGGCGCCATGGAGAGGTGACGCCAACAGCGCGGTGGCGCTCCCTCCAGCCGGTTGGCCGCGTGGGGCTGGGACGTATGCACAGTCGTGCAGCTACGCGCGCAGCGCAGCAACGATTACACATGGCGTGGTCCGGCTCACGGCTTGGCCGTGCTGCCATGGTCTTGTCGTGCAGCAGAAACGGAGGCAATATCTTCCGGCCGCCGAGCTCATCTCAAGTGGCCGCGACGGCGTTGGTGGTTTTTAAACCACAGGAACAGATGGAGAGATAGGGAATCTTATCCTTTCGTGACATTTCAATTTAGTCTTCTAACTTTATTGTATGTTTGGATAAGCCCTTGCATTTCTTCCGTTTGGGCCCTCTGGCTTGACGTGCCTTACAGACTAGTCCATAGATTATTCTGTATAATGCAAATCAGCCTATGGCTTACTGTAAGTTGTAGTTTAGGTTTTCTCTCTACTGCAAATTTTACATTGGAAGATCTCATATCTCTTCATATCACATTTACAATATGTAAATGATGATTTCAGACATACTTTGTGAAAATAGGACATGTTCAACATACTTGCTCTCTAGCAATTCCTATAACATGTTCTGCATTGCGATTGAGAATTATTATTTTTCTCGCAAAATAATTGCGGTTGAGATCAATTTTCTCTCGCAAAATATTAATTCACTTCGGTGAATTATCTTGCAATTTGATACAAGATCTCATTTCATTTGAGATCTATACAATTCAAGTTTTACACTTGAGCATCAAGTTTGCAATATCATTATTATTCATTACATTAGTAGTGGTTTTCTGTAGAGTACCTTGTATTCCAGAACGTGATGTAATATGTTTTCATGTTTCTTACATGTTGAGATTCATTACATCTATTATTTGCAATTGAGATTTTTTTTATCTCTTGCAAAGATAAATTCAGTACCTCTGCAGTACTGTTTCTTCGATGAGTACGAGGTATTCCAGAATATTTCTATGATGCATCTATTTCCATGTTAACCACATGTCGAGATTGATACGTCATATTGCAATTGAGATTTTTAATTTCTTGCAAATACGGATGCAAAATTCAAGGTGATTTCTTCAAATTGATGCTTGAGATCACAAGGTAGTCATATGGATCTACTACCTACGCAGATTATGGATGACTACTGATAAAGCCTATATTTTGTCATTTCGACATTATGATTGCTTTACAAAGTGCTCTCCCACACATTTTACTAAAGTCATGACATAAGGCATTAGGAATGAGCATCTACTCCCTTTGGGAGATTATCTTCAAGATGTCATACTTAGCAATTTGAAGTTCACACTAATTCTAAATTCTAACAATATTTGGATTTTATGTGCACTAAATGTGACACAGGGAAGCTAATTTGAAGGATTGCGCACCTTAAAGTCTATGCTGAACCACGCAGACTCCTTGAATGCATCAAGTTGCGGTAAGTTGCTCTTCTCATCCATTGAGTAGACTATTTAGGTATTTCATGGTTCTAAAAGACATATCTACATGATGGTCTTAAGTGTGTGCTTTATTCACACGAAACCATTGGCTCATTATCCTGACATCGATTTCAAGCAAATCGAATGGATAACATTGCAGAATTCTCCTTGAGTGCCTTCTCTATGGCCCTTGGATTGAAGTTTAGCAATTTGTCCTAATGTCTAGACTCAAAATGGTTTGGTAGATCATATCCGAAGGGTTAAGCTCATTGCATTATCTTTACTTTGGAATTGCAACTTACCAACTTTACATTGGAGTCATGTAGTTTTACACGCTCATGACCAAACTGCATTCTATTATTCCCCTCTATCTTTGATACGTGGAAATCTACCAAATATTTCCCATCTGCGGTAATTCGGTTGCATACCGATATCACCACCCGGCATACATCATTGGCCCCTCAACATATAGTTGGGATCTATGTGAGGAATAATTGTATTACAGTCAATACCTCAAGCCCCTCACATGGTGAGTTATTGAAGGCAAGTATGCTGATTCAGTGAGGAACATCTCCAGGCATTAGGGGGAGATTTCAAGTACCATAAAAATGCCAGGAAATTAGTGGAATGTTCAACACATTTCTGCCTCAAATCCACGCACTCAAAGATCTGAACCATGCATTCAAAAGATTTGCAACGCATTGCAAATAACCTGCCAGATTCATTTACTGACTATAAAGGTGTCACGCAATTCTACAATCCTGCAAAATATGTCGGAAAGAGTGGAGGTACCAACTAAAACCACTCAAATCCCCGTTCAAAGCAACAGGGGAAGAAGTACGACAATAGTACATTAGGATTCAGCTTCTTGCAAGCAAGGATATCAAGGCCTCTGAATCAGTAAATGCAAGTCAACTTTACGTTGACAGACACCTAATGGGTAGTATACACCCGGTGGATGGGAAACCTCCACCAACCCAGGTCATAGTGCACACAATGACCGGGACATCGGAATACCCAAGTCAATCGCATTGGGAAATCACGAGCAGTGACCATGGGTAACGATATTCCATCAACTATATATTTATATATAGATTCCGGAGAAACATATAATCGGAAGTATACAATTGTCGACATACATTTCTCAACTAGATTGAAAAAACCTTTCAAGTGATTCAGATCCAAAGACCATGGCCATGGCAAAGTGTGAACAACACTCGGACTGAACTCAAGCAAAGGGTATAATCTAGGTAGAAATGATCTTGCTCAATAATGAGAAGGTATTCATAAGCAATACCTACACCAGTTTTCTTCTAGAAACACAATTGAGAACAACGAGGTGGTGAAACAAAGAGCAAGTATTGTAGCACAAGGTTCACGCAGACACCCAACTATTCAACAGAGGTGGAATCTCATTCCGATAACTTATATCATTGGCAGTTCAAAATCATCTATCTCTGCAGTTGATAGATGTAGTGATTACATAGCCATGTAGATCACTAGATTCAGACATATATGATTGATTTCCGATGAAATCTCAATTCTGAATCGAAATACAAAATGCAACATACATTGTGTAAAATCGGTAAGCCACCATACGACTTATTATTGTCGGTACATATGGTACAACCGACGTAGTGAGATCCTTATACACAAGGATTTCTCCTACAATGATGATTATCCATGTTTGTATGTTTGCAATGACGACACATGTAATCTCTAAATGACGGAGTTTAAAATGAAGGATTTGGGTAAACCAAAATACTGCTCGTTACTACAACTTGAGCACTTTCATTCATACATTATGGTATACTATATTGTCTATATCCATAATATATTGGAGAAATTCATTGTGGACAAATCTTATCCATCGTCAACTCTCATGGTAGTTCATTCTCTAGACATAGAGAATGATCTATTTAGACCGAGAGATGATGGAAATGATATATTGGGACTTAATGTTCCATAATGCCACTAGATCCACCAAACACAATTAGTTGGGACTCAAGAATATCTATCGGTATCTCCAAAGGCATCAAACATCTTATCCTGGTATTTAGTTTCATAGAAATGTGAACACCGATATCATTGGATACATCGATCAGATCCCCACTATGTCAGACCATAGACAAGCTTAGTGTTCCTACTTGGTGTGGTAGCCGTCTCATGAAGAGTCTTCGAAACAGACCTCATGGCTACATCCACCAACCATTATCTCAACGATAATATTTCTTGTGTTGCCCGGATGCAAACAAGTTACATAATAAGCAATATCGCTATATTGCATATCTTGCAAGTCAAATCATGCAATTGATTTGGTCACCAAGTCTCTACCAACTTATAGGTTCCAGAAATATGTTCGTGGAGTTGGTATTTGACGGCTTCGGAATATGCAAGAATCAGGGGGAGTATCTTCCTGAATTGTTCCTGTTAAAAGCATCATATTATACTCTTTTTTTCCTTCATGAGTTTACTTTATTGGTTCTCATAAAGGTTTTTAATGAGGTAATATCAACTAAGACCATATGTCATATTTTCTATTTTCCCCACGGGTTTTTTTTAAGAAAGTATACACGCCATATTTATTGTCCTCTGAACTCTATGGGCTTTCTCGTATTGAGTTCAAAGAGACAATAATCATTATATGTTGCATCATTTTCTCCTTATTTTTCCCACCGGGTTTGAAGGAGTTTTAGCAACATATCAAACACTTTGCTCCTCACATTTTTTTTCCATAGGGTTTTTGGAGGAAACTTTAAGAAGATGGTGATGCTCACAAAGTACAAGCTGTGATTAGGGGGAGTGTTAGGATTAATTAATTTGTGTTAATTAATGGGTTAATCCCTGCTTTATAGGAACCGGCGGTAGTTTTCTTTTGGCAACAGTCGTGATGGCTGCTCGCATCCTCCTGTATGGGCGCCTATTGAGAAGCGTCCCCTGGCTTTGTATAAATAGCAACAGTCTCACCAATAAAGACAATCATTTGCTTCATTTGATTACAAAACGTTAGTATGAAGCGAGAATTTCCAGCCGGCTTGGGAAGAGTAATGCTACATCTATAATGCTTGGGAAGAGTAATGCACACATTCTGTTCCTAATTACTGTAAATCAACAAAGAACTATGCCCTCCGTTCCAAATTACTCGTCGTGGTTGAACTAAAACCACAACGAGTAATTTGGAACGGAGGGAGTAGTTTCAGTCTTCCTTCTTTTTTGTTTATCATATTTCATATTCCAGCAGATGTTGGATGTGAGATTTCCAACATGTTGAGAACTGCAGTCCTCGGAAAGGATATGAGATTTTTTTCTTACATTTATTTTGCCATTCCTGGGATCAACAAGGCACACAGTTACATACAAAAGTTCCCTTGGGATGCACTACTGCATAGGAACACTCAGGGCACATCACAGTGAATTTGACAATGACAGTTACTTAAGCCAAACAAGCTCATATGTTGTGGCGTGCAAGATTCTTGCAGTTTGAACAGGCCACGTGAGAGTTGGGCATCCTTTCACCGGAATTTTCTATGGCATCCATATGCTTGTGACTGGACAGTTCGTAAGCTAATGGTTGTTAGAGAAACACTAGCTGACCCCCCTAAAACCGGTTAGAGGAGTAAAAATTCAATTTTACCCATCTAACCGGCATCTAGCCGATCTCTTAGACCGTATACGGAGTATAGGTTGTACTCCTCACCACTTCAGTGGAGTAAAAGTACTCCACCACTTGGGCTCGGATTAATAATTCCCCACCGCATCGCACCCTCCTCTGCCTCTGCTCCCCTCCCTGAAAATCCCCTCACCGGCGACTACCCACCACTCCCACGCCTCCACTGCTGCCGCCATGGCCGGTGCCTGTGGCCGCAGATCGCCGTCGCGGATCCGTGCCACAACCAGCCCAGCGCAAGCGCATCCTCCTCACGATGTCGCTGCATCCGACCGCCTCTCCGGCTTTGTCAACCTCCCCGTGCCGCCGCCACAGAGGTGGTACCTCGGTGTGTAGCAGCGGGCATGGAGGACGTGGGTCACAGAGATTACCGACCTCGAGACCCACACGAAGATGTGGCTCAGATCTTTCCACACCACCGAGCTCGACACCCGTGAATAGGACATACGGTCCATCCGGCTGCACGCCGCCGTGGGCTGCCAGAATTTCGAGTGGTGTGAGATGCTGCTACTCGATCCGTTTCAACCGGGCGTGCATGGTCAACGCGCGGGTGGCGAGGGAGGACCGGGAGGCCAGGGAATGGCTCACGGCGGAGGTCGCCGACGAGGCGTACATGGCGGACCTCCGCCGCCAATACCCTGAGCTTGTGGAGGTGGAGCACCTCCTGTACGAGGGGCGCACGCCCAGCGGCAGGGCAAAGGTCATCGTCCTCTTAAGTGACAAGTGAGGGTGTCCTGGACTAGGGGGTACTCACCACATCGTCTCCCGATCAGTTGGATTGGGCCGAGGACCCCCATGGCCGTATGCTCATGGGCCAGTTCGGACAACCCCTGCTGCATACAAGGAAGACTCCACAAGACTTGGCGCCCAAGACAAGGACTCTCCTAAACCATAGGCCTCCGGTGTCTTATGTAAACCGAGGCCAGGCTAGTCAATAGACAATCTCATATTCATTACTATCATCTCGTGGTAGATACATGTACTCTGTACTACACCCCATATGAATACAATCAAGAGCAGGACGTAGGGTTTTACCTCCATCAAGAGGGCCCGAACGTGGGTAAAATTCCGTATCCATGTTACCATCGCTCCAAGACGCTAGCTTAGGACCCCTACTACGAGATACGCCGAATATTGAACCGACATTGGTGCTTTCATTTAGAGCCTGCTGAGTGATCGTCACGGATCGATGGGATGATCAGGTGATATCATTTTTAGTCGGATCTGTTTTATATAGATTTTCTCTCCTGCAAAATTGTTGCTGTCGTGTTGTGCTATTTGTTTGTGGACAGATCGGATCGATAAAATTTCGGTGGCAGCAATTCTATCCGTCGTATGGTGGTACTTTGAATCCGGCCTACCTTGCGTATGCGTCGACCCAGCCGAGGAGAACGTGTGCCCGTACTGCCCACGTTGCGCAGTGGAGGAGGGCCGGCGGGCAGGTGCCCAGATCGGCAGCAATAGGGAGGCTCTCTCCCTCCTCTTTCCTTTTTTTTAATCCGCTAAGTGTTTACTCGTTGCCTGCTACTTTCGACTGAACATGCATAAGACAAATCTTAATGCACTAGTACTAGTACTAGCATAGCCCGCGCGGCGGCACGCCGCGTCCATTGTTACGTTGTATTTATATGGATCGTAAAGGGCATTGCTATATTTGTAACGATAGAATCGTGCATGGCTAGAACCCAAAAAGAATATATACGACGAGTCCAGTAAAAGAAGATGGAAAATGGGACATTTATATTGCAGCTATGCATGATACATACTGATGAACGAAAGAGTACAGGCTGATAGATTACTAATAAGGTCTACTTATTGGCATTGTATACAGCACGCCGCGCCTGTTGATACATTATGTGATTGTCTGCATACAGTTATATTAAACTTTAACTGTAAACTATTTGATTAATTATTCAATTGTTGCTTATTCAACTTTAATTTTTATGTTGCAATGTATGCATAAAAATCATATTGGTACAAATGCTGAAATCTTTCATAAATAAAATCATTTTTGCACAAAAAGAATCAATTCATTGTAGATAAAGGAAATACATATTGATATTGCATGATAAATTTTGTATTCTTCAATAATTCATAGCACCCATGTTCGCTCGCTTGACGGATTTGTGTCTATCATGAAATTATACAAAACTTTGTTGATACTTTATGTTGAAATTACATACGTGATAAAAGGAAGACTCATGTGTTAAAAATTTTGACTGTTGATTGGTTTCTAGTTTGACATCATCTCTTTTTGGTTTGCAGTGGCATGCAAATAGATATGCTTACTTGGTTTGTTTAGTGGGACAGAACACAAAGGTAATTACTAAGGACTATTTCAAGACAACCATCTAAGGTCAACCTCGTAGTAGCTTCTCAATACAGAGATTGGATCTTCAACTCAAACTGGAATCAATATAATTTTTTCACTCAAGTTTGCGAATTGATGATAGAGAAAAACCTCTCAAATTGTAATAATGCATGGAGTTTTGCATGGATAAAATAAAATGTGGAACATAAATTAATGCACCCTTTCACCATTATGTAAGCAGCCCAGTTAAGAAAATAAATTGAATTACTGACGCACAAGAATCAAGTCTGGCATGAAATTTGAAAGATGTATCTTCTCATGTCCTAAAGTAGCTTAACAGAGCTGTGTATGTCAGCTTAATACAATAGAGAGCCACAAAAATGCAAAGAAAAGGAGCACCAAACTATTTGTAATTATGTCCGCTTAGTTCAATCATACATCCCATGCTCATAAGATGAGGATAGGTAGGCTAAATTATCTTCCCAAAAACATGTGCAGAAACATTCTTTGCATCTCTGTTTTCATTCCTTCAAAAAAAATCCTAATACAAACATAAATACGATTGTGCCTCATGCAGTCACCACATCATCAAAATAGCGAAAATTCATGATACCGCAAAAGCTGAACCCTTAAACAGTAAATTAGTATTATATCCATATTTTGACTCAAATAATAATAATGCCACCTGAAAGCGTAGTTGATCTCCCTCCAGCTCCAATGATTTGGCCTTTTCTTCGAAGGGCCGATTTGGCCTTTTCTTGCTTCAATGCTCATTATTTTGATTCATTAGATTGAGCTCCACATGTTATTAACTAATACTCCCTCCGTAAACTAATATAGGAGTGTTTAGATCACTACTTTAGTAATTTAAACGTTCTTATATTAGTTTACAAAAGGAGTACTTCTCTGTGCATTATCAAACTTGCTTGTACATTCCTGCATCTCAAGTACATCAAAAGGTGCATAAATAATTTGTGCAAATTGGAAGGCTCACTGTGCATAGGAATTTGATTTCTCTCATTCTTCAAACAGAAGAAGTCAAACAGAGTAGCACGACAGCTGCATGCATGAAACACGTATCAAAGAAATACATCAAAGAGCAAAAGGAGAGAGAGAGAGAGAGAGAGAGAGAGAGAGAGAGCTAATAGCACACGGCCCGCAAACAACAGTCTGTCCTTCAGATGGAAGTAGCCCGTGAGTACATGACTGATTTTTGCCGGATAATCCTGCAGCTAACCTTGAAGGATGAACAACACATCGGCCTAGTGTATGTGTTGTTGTCCATGCTCTTGTTGACGGAGAGCGCTGGGTGATGGCGCCTGCGGTGAACTACAACCGGATCTTGGATCTTGAAAGCGTACTGCCCGCCTCCCACTGGTTGTGCTCTTTGCGTGGTCAAGGGGGATGCACACGGCTCCTGTCCTGCCGCGCATCAAGAACTCCTTGGCCGCCGACCGCACATGTAACATGTCTAACACACCACACCCGATGAAAGGAGGAGGGAAACAGACAGGGAGAGGATCGAGGACATCGTTTCAGGTTGCAACTGGCCGGATTTCTGGCTGGCGCTGTCCGTCTCCGGCAGGCCTCTAGCATGCTTCCTTCTTCTTCTTTCTCTTTGCTACTATCCACCAATCGAGAGAGAAATCGAGCATCGACACGATAGAGCCTAATCGATAGCCTCACCGTGCAAAAAATACTGTAATTGAGAGACGACATCATATGACCTCGCCCTACTCTTCCCTATCCCTTTTCATCCTTTGCGGCTCGCTCCCGCCTCCAACTTCAGCCATCGCTGGTTGTCTCCTGCACCGTTTGTCAATTGGATGCCTCCTGGCGGTGACCATCAACGTCGGCATCGGGCAAGCAACAGGGATAGACTGCACATCGTCACCGCCATGGGATTGTCGTCGGTGGCATGGTGGCAACCGGGAGGGCTGGAGAGCAGCGAAGCATGCCGATGCCATCTCTACAGCAGTGAACGGGATGCGGGCGGCACACGAATCGACCGACTTGTAACCGGGCATGCATAGGGCTTACCTGGTGTCGGGTGGAGAAGTTGCGCCCGATGGTGGTGCTGCACCGCCTTCTTGGGAACGCCGTCGGTGGGCTTGCTTGCCCGCGCCCCGGTGTGGGTCTTCTTCTACCGAAAGAAGGACTTGATATCGCCGCTCGTCATGGCTCCCTCTCCGAAACAGATGCCATTGTGACCTCGCCGTCCTACAGTTCAAGTAGGGGCAGAGCACCTCCTCGTGTCGCTGCGGGCGGTAGCCTACCCAAGGAGATAGTTCCCCATTGTGACGACGCTAGGTGGGTCACCGGCAGTTTGACGGCCGCGAGAAACATGCTGCAACCGCCAGGTTGAGCAGAGGAGCCGACAGTATGGCCACGCTCTCCACCGCTCATGGCCTCCGCAGTCACCGTCCCGAGGACTGTACTATGCTTGCGACCCAGACTACCGCGATGGAGACCTAGATCTAGAGGAAGGAGGGCCTTTTATGTAGGTAAAATCAGAGGTGGAGGATTTCACGCGAACCTTCCCGCGAACCATCAAGCGAGGCCCAAGCGGCACCGATCAGGGACCGGAGCGACTCTAGATTTCACGATGAAAGCGACACCGATTACATTAACATAGAGCGGCACCGAACCACCGAAGGAAGCTTCATCAAGTGTTTGAACGTTTTGCAAAATTTTAGCCAAAAATAACATGTGATGAGCTCTCACAAAAAAAAAGAACAATGCTCAAACAGTGCACAAACTTAGAACATTCTTTTTTTTGCCGAGAGCTCCTCTGATGTTATTTTTCGCTGAATTTTTGTAGAAATCTTGAACATTTGATGAAGTTTCATGTCCCAAAATTTCAGATTTTTTTGACATTGTTTGATCAAGTTTTTTTTCAAACTCGGGTGTACTTACACCCGAGAGTAGAAAAGCTGGTCTCAACGACCTACCCCGCCGACCTGAACGGCCGTGCCCGCCTGGGCTCCGAGTCATCGTGGCCGACGTGAAGCTGGCATGCTTGGACCTGGAGCGCATGCGAGACATTTGGGGTGGACCGGTGGAGACGTACTGCTGCAGCAGCACCCATGAGACGCCGGCGATGTGCGCTCCCATGACCCGGGTATGCCGGATATGCCGCACTCCATCATGTTCTTCTCCTCCTCCCCGGCCTCCACGGAGCCGAGCCGCCGCGCTCTGCGCCGGCCATCACCACTGCGTCCTCGTACGTCATCTTCGGTAGCGCCATGAACGCCCTCTTCTTGAGCCCCTTATTTACCGCTGCCTCCCGGCGTAGATACTGCCGCTGAGGCCGCATCAGGAGCACGCGCATCCGGTGACGGCGGTAAGTACGACGACGCGGAGAAGCGCAACCGGGAAGACGACCACGATGTCGAGGTCGACGGAAAGGGCGTCGTGGAGCTCTGTGGTCGGGAACTGGCCGGGCAGGTCTGCAGCGAGAGGCGGGTCGACGCCATCGATTCCCAGATCATGCATGGCAGGGCGGAGTGGCAGTGACAGGATGGAGGCTTGATAGAGTAGCAAAGGAAGATGGCGGGCGCGTGCTGGGTGCGGTGACCCCTCTGCATGTTGGGCATTAACTCAGTAACACACAGCCTGGCAGCCTGCGCTCCTCCCATGCGCGCTCGCCATGGCCTTGTACTGGAGCAGCCGGCGGCACCACGAAGGGCTACCGCCGGGCCGACAACATATGGCAGCGCTCCCCATCCTGTGTTGGCGTCAGACCTGCACCAGCACGCCGCCGTAGCCTTCGCCGGCATTGTTCGACTCCCTGTATAGTCGCAGCGCTCGCCCGATCCGCTCCTTCACCGTGCTGCTCCCGCCAGTTATTATGTAGAGTAGTATATGTTGTTGTGTAGGCGAATCGTTGCGACTGGACTGCTTGACAACAAAACGAAACACGTATTTATAGGCTTCCAAAGGAGAAGAAAAAAAATGCACATCGCGAGAGGCCGAGAAGAGCGGCGTCCAGAAGTACACAGCGGCACCGCCGTAGCTCCGGGAATGTGCGTATGTGCCGATGACTGGTAAGCAGACGATAGAAAACTGCAACGTGGCGTCTGTCAAACAGGACAACACAAGGAGGCCCACCCATCACGCATGTGCAAATCACAGTCTATCCAGAAACGCCCACCCAAGGCGGTCAAGCCGACATGCAAAAAACTAAGAAGACAAACAGAATGTCTCCAATCCCACAGCACATAGGCCGACAAAAGAGCATGCACAGGCGCACGCACTGGTCGAAGCCCACACAAACAAAATTTGCTAAACCCACCAAAAGGAACGTGACAGCAGTTCAAAAATTTTGAAACAAACTTCTGAACACACAAGGCCTTTGTACACAGCCATTTACCAAAATAATAGCACGTGTCATGTACACAATTTACCATGGGTCACTTTCATACAAGTGGTTTAATCATAGAGCAAAAACCTTGCCTGAAATAGAGGCTTAGGTATACTAGTACTAATTTGCAGCACGATTTTCAAGGTTTTGATTGATTAAAGGTGGAGCTAGTTTTGCACGTATACTATACTTGATGTCAAGAGAACAACAAGGCGCCAGCATCACCATATTGCCATCGGACTTGCGGTTGCCATCAAATCATCGGATTGCGAGCGGATGTAATCAACGTTGACTGTGTCACACGGTCAATTCTATGGGCCGATATCGTCGTCCTACCTGCATTGATCAAGTTGTAGCGCCATCTTAGCGTGCGTCCCTGTGTTAGCATCTCCGCGGCAATTCTGTCAGAACGACCTTGGCGTTAAGGCCATATTTCTTTAATTATTTATTTTACTTAAATTCATTAAGTAGATGATTTTTATATAAAAAATATATTATTATCTCTGGCTTGCACTAATTTATCTGTCCAGGCAATTGACTTAGACCGGGCCGCATTGTCACCTCGGCGTGCTGACATCTGCAACCTAATTGTGTCATCGCCTTGGCGCGCTGCCCAGTGTTGGCAACCCCACATCGCCGCTTCATCAACCTACTCGGCCGGAGATTCCAGTGTCACCCGGCGACCAGCCCCATCACCTCGGCTAGACTAGGGGCTTCATCTCTTCGGAGTGCCGAGCTCTTCGCCCGGCCACATCGGGCTTGGGGGCTGAGACCTTGTCCCGCACCAAACTCGGATCGCGTCATCAATGCCGAACACATTAGCCAGCTAAGTCGCTTTCATGCTCAAAAACTCCCAGTTTTAAATTTTAAATTTGTGTTCGGTTCGACCAAGCATTATACCTTTTTGGCAAAAAATTGTTTGTGAAAAACTTCCTTGTCCAAACTTTGTTTGAGACACACAAATTCAAATACCCCGTTTACTTGGGGGCTTCCTTTCTGAAGCCTTTCCTCTTGCAAATGATTATACTTGTACGGCTTCATTCCTTGTTCGTGTATTACGCCACAATATGAACCATATTGACTTAAGCGATTTGCAAGCTGGTTTGCCTTGCTCCTGTGTTTACCCCTACGTTCCCGATTGTTCGGCTAGGGAGTAAAGGGAGCACCTCTGCGATTGTCACGACCGGGTCCTCCGAGCTCTGACCTCCGACTGGGTGAAGCCGAAAGCTAGCGCTCTTATTGTTTTCAATTATGATCGGCACACAACGGAACTCATGAGTACAAAAAATCTATTGCACAAGTCTCATGTTAACAATGAGCACCGATGAAAGGTATCAGTGGGGGTACTATTTTCTTCGAAGATGCTTCTTACACTTTATCAGTAATATAGCATAAGTTTCCTGAGCGTGCTTTGTCTGTTACAGCCTTATGACCTGATTGCCTGGTTATCAGAAATGTTGGGGAACGTAGTAATTTCAAAAATTATCCTACGCACACGCAAGATCATGGTGATGGCATAGCAACGAAAGGGGAGAGTGTTGTCCACGTACCCTCGTAGACCGTAAGCGGAAGCGTTATGACAACGCAGTTGATGTAGTCGTACGTCTTCACGATCCGACCGATCCAAGCACCAAACGTACGGCACCTCCGAGTTCAGCACACGTTCAGCTCGATGACGATCCCCGGGCTCCGATCCAGCAAAGCGTCGGGGATGAGTTCCGTCAGCACGACGGCGTGGTGACGATGATGATGCTCTACCGGCGCAGGGCTTCGCCTAAACTCCGCGACGATATAACCGAGGTGGAATATGGTGGAGGGGGGCACCGCACACGGCTAAGGAACGATCCGTAGATCAACTTGTGTGTCTAGAGGTGCCCCCCTCCTCCGTATATAAAGGGGGAGAGGAGGAGGGGGCCGGCCAAGGGGAGAGGCGCGCCCTAGGGGGGGAAATCCTACTCCAAGTAGGTTTGCCCCCCCTTTCCTATTAGGAGTAGGAGAGGGAAGGAAGAGAGGGGAGGGAAGAAGGAAGGGGGGGGCCGGCCCCCCTCCCAATTCGGATTGGGCTTGGGGGGCGCCCCCTCCTTTTCTCCTTCTCCCTCCTTTCCACTAAGGCCCAATAAGGCCCATATACTTACCGGGGGGGTTCTGGTAACCTCCCGGAGTTCCGGTATAGTCCCAATCTCATTCGGAACCTTTCCGGTGTCCAAATATATCTGTCCAATATATCAATCTTTATGTCTCGATCATTTCGAGACTCCTCGTCATGTCCGTGATCACATCCGGGACTCCGAACAACCTTCGGTACATCAAAACTTATAAACTCATAATAAAACTGACATCGTAACGTTAAGCGTGCGGACCCTACGGGTTCGAGAACTATGTAGACATGACCTAGAACTATTCTCGGTCAATAACCAATAGCGGAACCTGGATGATCATATTGGCTCCTACATATTCTACGAAGATCTTTATCGGTCAAACCGCATAACAACATACGTTGTTCCCTTTGTCATCGGTATGTTACTTGCCCGAGATTCGATCGTCGGTATCCAATACCTAGTTCAATCTCGTTACCGGCAAGTCTCTTTACTCGTTACGTAATGCATCATTCCGTAACTAACTCATTAGCTACATTGCTTGCAAGGCTTATAGTAATGTGCATTACCGAGAGGGCCCAGAGATACCTCTCCGACAATCGGAGTGACAAAACCTAATCTCGAAATACGCCAACCCAACGTGTACCTTTGGAGACACCTGTAGTACTCCTTTATAATCACCCAGTTACGTTGTGACGTTTGGTAGTACCCAAAGTGTTCCTCCGATAAACGGGAGTTGCATAATCTCATAGTTACAGGAACATGTATAAGTCATGAAGAAAGCAATAGCAATATACTAAACGATCAAGTGCTAGGCTAACGGAATGGGTCATGTCAATCACATCATTCTCCTAATGATGTGATCCCGTTAATCAAATGACAACTCTTTTGTCCATGTCTAGGAAACATAACCATCTTTGATAAATGAGCTAGTCAAGTAGAGGCATACTAGTGACACTATGTTTGTCTATGTATTCACACATGTATTATGTTTCCGGTTAATACAATTCTAGCATGAATAATAAACATTTATCATGATATGAGGAAATAAATAATAACTTTATTATTGCCTCTAGGGCATATTTCCTTCAGTCTCCCACTTGCACTAGAGTCAGTAATCTAGATTGCAAAGTAATGATTCTAACACTCATGGAGTCTTGGTGCTGATCATGTTTTGCTTGTGAGAGAGGCTTAGTCAATGGGTCTGCAATATTCAGATCCGTATGTATCTTGCAAATTTCTATGTCTCCCACTTGGACTTGGTCCCGGATGGAATTGAAGCGTCTCTTGATGTGTTTGGTCCTCTTGTGAAATCTGGATTCCTTTGCCAAGGCAATTGCACCAGTATTGTCACGGAAGATCTTCATTGGTCCCGATGCACTAGGTATGACACCTAGATCGGAAATGAACTCCTTCATCTAGACTCCTTCATTTGCTGCTTCCGAAGCAGTTATGTACTCCGCTTCACATGTAGATCCCGCCATGATGCTTTGTTTAGAACTACACCAACTTACAGCTCCACCGTTTAATAAAAATACGTATCCGGTTTGCGATTTAGAATCGTCCGGAACAGTGTCAAAGCTTGCGTCGACGTAACCATTTACGACTAGCTCTTTTTCACCTCCATATATGAGAAACATATCCTTAGTCCTTTTCAGGTATTTCAGGATGTTCTTGACCGTTGTCCAGTGATCCACTCCTGGATTACTTTGGTACCTTCCTGCCAAGCTTATTGCCAAGCATACGTCAGGTCTGATACACAACATTGCATACAAGATAGAGCCTATGGCTGAAGCATAGGGAACATCTTTCATTTTCTCTCTATCTTCTGCTGTGGTCGGGCATTGAGTCTGACTCAACTTCACACCTTGTAGCACGGGCAAGAACCCTTTCTTTGCCTGATCCATTTTGAACTTTTTCAAAATTTTATCAAGGTATGTGCTTTGTGAAAGTCCTATTAAGCTTCTTGATCTATCTCTATAAATCTTGATGCCCAATATGTAAGCAGCTTCACCGAGGTCTTTCATTGAAAAACTTTTATTCAAGTATCCCTTTATGCTATCCAGAAATTCTATATCATTTCCAATTAATAATATGTCATCTACATATAATATCAGAAATGCTACAGAGCTCCCACTCACTTTCTTGTAAATACAGGCTTCTCCAAAAGTCTGTATAAAACCATATGCTTTGATCACACTATCAAAGCGTTTATTCCAACTCCGAGATGCTTGCACCAGTCCATAAATGGATCGCTAGAGCTTGCACACTTTGTTAGCACCTTTTGGATCAACAAAACCTTCTGGCTGTATCATATACAACTCTTCTTCCAGAAATCCATTCAAGAATGCAGTTTTGACATCCATTTGCCAAATTTCATAATCATAAAATGCTGCAATAGCTAACATGATTCGGACAGACTTAAGCATCGCTACGGGTGAGAGAGTCTCATCGTAGTCAACCCCTTGAACTTGTCGAAAACCTTTCGCAACAAGTCGAGCTTTATAGACAGTTACATTACCATCAGCGTCAGTCTTCTTCTTAAAAATCCATTTATTCTCAATGGCTTGCCGATCATCGGGCAAGTCAACCAAAGTCCATACTTTGTTCTCATACATGGATCCCATCTCAGATTTCATGGCCTCTAGCCATTTTGCGGAATCTGGGCTCATCATCGCTTCCTCATAGTTTGTAGGTTCATCATGGTCAAGTAACATGACTTCCAGAATAGGATTACCGTACCACTCTGGTGCGGATCTTACTCTGGTAGACCTACGAGGTTCAGTAGAAACTTGATCTGAAGTTTCATGATCAATATCATTAGCTTCCTCACTAATTGGTGTAGTTGTCACGGGAACCGGTTCTTGTGATGAACTACTTTCCAATAAGGGAGCAGGTACAGTTACCTCATCAAGCTCTACTTTCCTCCCACTCACTTCTTTCGAGAGAAACTCCTTCTCTAGAAAGGATCCGATTTTAGCAACGAAAATCTTGCCCTCAGATCTGTGATAGAAGGTGTACCCAATAGTCTCTTTTGGGTATCCTATGAAGACATATTTCTCTGATTTAGGTTCGAGCTTATCTGGTTGAAGTTTCTTCACATAAGCATCGCAGCCCCAAACTTTAAGAAACGACAACTTTGGTTTCTTGCCAAACCGCAGTTCATAAGGCGTTGTCTCAACGGATTTTGATGGTGCCCTATTCAACGTGAATGCGGCTGTCTCTAAAGCATAACCCAGAACGATAGCGGTAAATCAGTAAGAGACATCATAGATTGTACCATATCTAGTAAAGTACGATTACGACGTTCGGACACACCGTTCGTTGTGGTGTTCCGGGTGGCGTGAGTTGCGAAACTATTCCGCATTGTTTCAAATGTAAGCCAAACTCGTAACTCAAATATTCTCCTCCACGATCAGATCGTAGAAACTTTATTTTCTTGTTACAATGATCTTCCACTTCACTCTGAAATTCTTTGAACTTTTCAAATGTTTCAGACTTGTGTTTCATTAAGTAGATATACCCATATCTGCTCAAATCATCTGTGAAGGTGAGAAAATAACGATACCCGTCGTGAGCCTCAGCATTCATTGGACCACAAACATCAGTATGTATGATTTCCAACAAATCTGTTGCTCGCTCCATAGTTCCGGAGAACGGCGTTTTAGTCATCTTGCCCATAAGGCACGGTTCGCAAGTACCAAGTGATTCATAATCAAGTGATTCCAAAAGCCCATCAGTATGGAGTTTCTTCATGCGCTTTACACCGATATGACCTAAATGGCAGTGCCACAAATAAGTTGCACTATCATTATCAACTCTGCATCTTTTGGTTTCAACACTATGAATATGTGTATCACTACTATCGAGATTCAATAAAAATAGACCACTCTTCAAGGGTGCATGACCATAAAAGATATTACTCATATAAATAGAACAACCATTATTCTCTGATTTAAATGAATAACCGTCTCGCATCAAACAAGATCCAGATATAATGTTCATGCTCAACGCTGGCACCAAATAACAATTATTTAGGTCTAAAACTAATCCCAATGGTAGATGTAGAGGTAGCATGCCGACCGCGATCACATCGACTTTGGAACCATTTCCCACGCGCATCGTCACCTCGTCCTTAGCAAATCTTCGCTTAATCCATAGTCCCTGTTTCGAGTTGCAAATATTAGCAACAGAACCAGTATCAAATACCCAGGTACTACTGCGAGCATTAGTAACGTACACATCAATAACATGTATATCACATATACCTTTGTTCACTTTGCCATCCTTCTTATCCGCCAAATACTTGGGGCAGTTCCGCTTCCAGTGTCCAGTCTGCTTGCAGTAGAAGCACTCAGTCTTAGGCTTAGGTCCAGACTTGGGTTTCTTCTCTTGAGCAGCAACTTGTTTGCTGTTCTTCTTGAAGTTCCCCTTCTTCTTCCCTTTGCCCTTTTTCTTGAAACTGGTGGTCTTGTTAACCATCAACACTTGATGCTCCTTCTTGATTTCTACCTCCGCGGCTTTTAGCATTGCGAAGAGCTCGGGAATAGTTTCGTCCATCCCTTGCATATTATAGTTCATCACGAAGCTCTTGTAGCTTGGTGGCAGTGATTGAAGAATTCTGTCAATGACACTATCATCAGGAAGATTAACTCCCAGTTGAATCAAGTGATTATTATACCCAGACATTTTGAGTATGTGTTCACTGACAGAACTATTCTCCTCCATCTTGCAGCTATAGAACTTATTGGAGACTTCATATCTCTCAATCCGGGCATTTGCTTGAAATATTAACTTCAACTCCTGGAACATCTCATATGCTCCATGACGTTCAAAACGTCGTTGAAGACCCGGTTCTAAGCCGTAAAGCATGGCACACTGAACTATCGAGTAGTCATCAGCTTTGCTCTGCCAGACGTTCTTAACATCGTCAGTTGCATCAGCAGCAGGCCTGGCACCCAGCGGTGCTTCCAGGACGTAATTCTTCTGTGCAGCAATGAGGATAATCCTCAGGTTACGAACCCAGTCCGTGTAATTGCTACCATCATCTTTCAACTTTGCTTTCTCAAGGAACGCATTAAAATTTAACGGAACAACAGCACGAGCCATCTATCTACAATAACCATAGACAAGCAAAATACTATCAGGTACTAAGTTCATGATAAATTTAAGTTCAATTAATCATATTACTTAAGAAGTCCCACTTAGACAGACATCTCTCTAGTCATCTAAGTGATCACGTGATCCATATCAACCAAACCATGTCCGATCATCACGTGAGATGGAGTAGTTCCAATGGTGAACATCACTATGTTGATCATATCTACTATATGATTCACGTTCGACCTTTCGGTCTTCGTGTTCCGAGGCCATATCTGTATGTGCTAGGCTCGTCAAGTTTAACCTGAGTATTCCGCGTGTGCAACTGTTTTGCACCCGTTGTATTTGAACGTAGAGCCTATCACACCCGATCATCACGTGGTGTCTCAGCACAAAGAACTTCCGCAACGGTGCATACTCAGGGAGAACACTTCTTGATAATTAGTGAGAGATCATCTTAAAATGCTACCGTCAATCAAAGCAAGATAAGATGCATAAAGGATAAACATCACATGCAATCAATATAAGTGATATGATATGGCCATCATCATCTTGTGCTTGTGATCTCCATCTTCGAAGCACTGTCATGATCACCATCGTCACCGGCGCGACACCTTGATCTCCAGGGTAGCATCGTTGTCGTTACGCCATCTATTGCTTCTACGACTATCGCTACCGCTTAGTGATAAAGTAAAGCAATTACAGGGCGTTTGCATTTCATACAATAAAGCGACAACCATATGGCTCCTGCCAGTTGCCGATAACTTCGGTTACAAAACATGATCATCTCATACAATAAAATATAGCATCATGTCTTGACCATATCACATCACAACATGCCCTGCAAAAACAAGTTAGACGTCCTCTACTTTGTTGTTGCAAATTTTACGTGGCTGCTACGGGCTGAGCAAGAACCGTTCTTACCTATGCATCAAAACCACAACGATAGTTCGTCAAGTTAGTGTTGTTTTAACCTTCGCAAGGACCGGGCGTAGCCACACTCGGTTCAACTAAAGTTGGAGAAACAGACGCCCGCTAGTCACCTGTGTGCAAAGCACGGCGGTAAAACCAGTCTCGCGTAAGCGTACGCGTAATGTCGGTCCGGGCCGCTTCATCCAACAATACCGCCGAACCAAAGTATGACATGCTGGTAAGCAGTATGACTTGTATCGCCCACAACTCATTTGTGTTCTACTCGTGCATATAACATCAACGCATAAAACCTGGCTCGGATGCCACTGTTGGGGAATGTAGTAATTTCAAAAATTATCCTACGCACACGCAAGATCATGGTGATGGCATAGCAACGAGAGGGGAGAGTGTTGTCCACGTACCCTCGTAGACCGTAAGCGGAAGCGTTATGACAACGCGGTTGATGTAGTCGTACGTCGTCACGATCTGACGGATCCAAGCACCGAACGTACGGCACCTTCGAGTTCAGCACACGTTCAGCTCGATGACGATCCCCGGGCTCCGATCCAGCAAAGCATCGGGGATGAGTTTCGTCAGCACGATGGCGTGGTGACGATAATGATGCTCTACCGGCGCAGGGCTTCGCCTAAACTCCGCGATGATATAACCGAGGTGGAATATGGTGGAGGGGGGCACCGCACACGGCTAAGGAACGATCCGTAGATCAACTTGTGTGTCTAGAGGTGCGCCCTCCTCCGCATATAAAGGGGGAGAGGAGGAGGGGGCCGACTAAGGGGAGAGGCGCGCCCTAGGGGGGGGGGAATCCTACTCCAAGTAGGTTTGGCCCCTCTTTCCTATTAGGAGTAGGAGAGGGAAGGAAGAGAGGGGAGGGAAGAAGGAAAGGGGGGCCGGCCCCCCTCCCAATTCGGATTGGGCTTGGGGGGGGCACGCCCCCTCCTTTGCTCCTTCTCCCTCCTTTCTACTAAGGCCCAATAAGGCCCATATACTTACCGGGGGGGTCCGGTAACCTCCCGGAGTTCCGGTATAGTCCCAATCTCATCCGAAACCTTTTCGGTGTCCAAATATATCCGTCCAATATATCAATCTTTATGTCTCGACCATTTCGAGACTCCTCGTCATGTCCATGATCACATCCGGGACTCCGAACAACCTTCGGTACATCAAAACTTATAAACTCATAATAAAACTGTCATCGTAACGTTAAGCGTGCGGACCCTATGGGTTCGAGAACTATGTAGACATGACCTAGAACTATTCTCGGTCAATAACCAATAGCGGAACCTGGATGCTCATATTGGCTCCTACATATTCTACGAAGATCTTTATCGGTCAAACCGCATAACAACATACGTTGTTCCCTTTGTCATCGGTATGTTACTTGCCCGAGATTCGATCGTCGGTATCCAATACCTAGTTCAATCTCGTTACCGGCAAGTCTCTTTACTCGTTACGTAATGCATCATTCCGTAACTAACTCATTAGCTACATTGCTTACAAGGCTTATAGTAATGTGCATTACCGAGAGGGCCCAGAGATACCTCTCCGACAATCGAAGTGACAAAACCTAATCTCGAAATACGCCAACCCAACGTGTACCTTTGGAGACACCTGTAGTACTCCTTTATAATCACCCAGTTACGTTGTGACGTTTGGTAGTACCCAAAGTGTTCCTCCGGTAAACGGGAGTTGCATAATCTCATAGTTACAGGAACATGTATAAGTCATGAAGAAAGCAATAGCAATATACTAAACAATCAAGTGCTAGGCTAACGGAATGGGTCATGTCAATCACATCATTCTCCTAATGATGTGATCTCGTTAATCAAATGACAACTCTTTTGTCCATGGCTAGGAAACATAACCATCTTTGATAAACGAGCTAGTCAAGTAGAGGCATACTAGTGACACTATGTTTGTCTATGTATTCACACATGTATTATGTTTCCGGTTAATACAATTCTAGCATGAATAATAAACATTTATCATGATATGAGGAAATAAATAATAACTTTATTATTGCCTCTAGGGCATATTTCCTTCAGGAAACACCGTCGATATTCTCGACAGGTGGAGTACATAACACTTTTCGGTCCTTGACCGAAGAGGGAGAAGCCGACGGTCGGTTAAGACGCGTTTAAAGTTCGGGTGAACATGTAGATATGATATAAGTACTTCGGTACATACAATCATTCTTTTACCCAAGTCACTCGGGGGCTCTTAAATTTATGTGAGCTGTTTTATAATAAGTGTTCTTCTTCTTAGTCGTTGCAAAGTCTTTTTTCTATCACTCCTTTTTTCGATGCAAGTGTGCGGTCAATAGCCGGGGAGCCTAATTTCTCTCTCGAAGCCGCTAAAGTTTGCTAAACTGGCCTAGTGAGAAGTACTCTGCCTTCGGATAGGAGGTTGAAGCCGTAGGCTGACCTGCTTGAAGTCTTGAGATAGGATGTGTCATGTTAAAGCACGACGAAAGCACAATTCTTTTTTTTCTAAGACCAATTTTCTGATTGTGACCGAACAATTGATCTAGTGCGGACGTCGAGTTTTTACTGACGTTCTTGGTTTTCCAATCCTATGGCACTCTTTAACTATTTGTGTGTTTTCCGCATAAGTCTCGCAGTGCAACGCCGGACACCTTTAGAGATTCGGCAAAAATTCTCGGATATTGCTATATATGCATCAGTTTCGACTTGTGTCTTCAGTCAATAGTTGGGTTGCCCGGCTCTAGTGCTTGCCTCCTACGTTCCACTTTGTTCGGCTAGGTGTGCAAAGGGAGAACCACTGCGATTGTGCTTCCAGCTCGCATGGTTAAGCACCTCAGTGGAGAAAGCCAAAAACTGACTGTCACAATAAAGCGTAAATTGGTCAGCGGTCCAATGACTGTATTAAATGACGGGCCCTTCATAACATTGGCCGAAGTGTTTACGGCTTGACCTCGGCTGTCGCCGAACACTAACCGGGGGGCAACTTGGTGGCCTCTCAACTTTAAGCTCCTATGACTAAGTGAAAGTTATAAAGCCCGCATATCTGATTGCCTCGTTTCCGCCAACACAACCGCCTTCGGGCACTGTGACGTCGGCTAAGGGTTGTTTTCTTATTGCGGAAACACCCTGCGTAGCATCTACAAGGGGGTAGAAGTCGATGATGGGGCACTTTCAGATTATAAACGGTCGCAACGGAGGTAAAAATTTGGGTTCATTTAGACCACGGAGTTCGGAAGTTTTCCCCGAACTAAATCCTCAGTATTTTCCTCCCACATTGATCGGAGCTGAGGTTTTCATGATCATGCTTAGCATGACAACCCAAAGAAACAAACTGATAGCGGGATTATTTTCTTTGGAAGATGTTTCTTACATTATAAAGTAATATAACATATCTCTCCGCATACCTTTTTTTATAAAACCGTATGGCCGGATTGCCTTGTTTGACGTAAATCTTTGCCCTCATAAAGGCTTTATAAGGTGGGACAAACACTCCCCGGCTACTGTCCGAGGAGGTTTAAGCCGATGGTCAGTCAACAAAGTTTTTGTACAATGGGGATTCGAGTATTAATGATGTAGAGTACTTGGGTACGTAGAATCATTACACATAATTTGTGATTTTACTTCGGACATCAATCCTTAATCTGGCCACCCGTGCCCACATTAAGGCTCGGGGGCTACTGGGCTTCGTGCTTATCATTTACAAATATTAAAGGGGTACATCGATCCCCTGATCTGGTGTGGCCACCCGACCAGTGTCTCGAGGGCTACTGCATTGACAATCCAATGCAGAAAATTTAAAGTGCAATATAGTTTTCGAGGAGATTATTATCCTCAGGTTGGTCGGCCGCACCCAACCTGAGTCTCGAGGACTTTGCACACCGCGTTTCCATTCCTAAGTATGCTGCCGAGTTGGGAATTGATCCTTAGGTTGGTTTTATGAATCGACCTGAGTCTCAGGGGCTACCAGGGTCAGCAGTTTGATTTTTTCCTTCAGGTGCATCCTGGATATTAGGCCAACACGCACCTTGAGGGCTACTGGCTATACATCTTGGCAAAGATTACATTGCATAATTCAGAATTAAGTTCATAAAAATCGGCCCATGGCCGAGGTGGTCCACCACCTCGGATACAGTCCGGCGTTGGTCCTTGTCTACAATAGACACCCCGGAAGCAGTCCGGCATAAAGCTCGGATGCTAGTGGCTGGCTCCGTAGAGGGCATTTCCGGCATTAAGCTCGACTAAACTCCTTCAACTTTTTTGAACCAGGGTGATCTATGGCACTTTGGATATAGTCCGGCGTTAGAGCTTGGACATAGTCCGGCGTTGGGGCTCGGATGCAGTTCAGCGTTGGAGCTCGGCTGTAACAATACTCCTCAGATACATTCCGGCGGTGGAGCTCGGATACATTCCGGTGGTGGAGCTCGGATACATTCCGGCGGTGGAGCTCGTATACATTCTGGCGGTGGAGCTCGGATACATTCCGGCTGTGGAGCTCGGATACATTCCGGCATTGGAGGTCGGAAGCGGTCCGGCGTTGGTGCTCGGTCGTAAAAGATACCTAGGATGCAGTCCGGCATTGGAGCTCGGACGCAAGAGGACACTACCGCCCGGGAACAACTCCAAACCCGAGGTGTGGCATAAAAATAACAAGGCATTGATAAAGGCCGAAAACTTGAAGGGGCTCCTCGGATACCCGACATGTAAACTCTTCGGATTCACTTTGGCGATCCTCAAGATCGAAGATGGAAAGATTTGTTGAACCAGTTTTCAAGACTGACGACCGAAGATGAAGAACAGTTCGGAAGAATCGAGGAGCGTCCCCAACTTGAAGACCGGTTCAGGGGGCTACTGACGGTGTCGTGGACTAGGGGTGCTCACCACATCGTCTCCCGATCAGTTGGATTAGGCCGAGAACCCCTATTGCCGTATACTCATGGGCCAGTTCGGACAACCCCTGCTGCATACAAGGAAGACTCCACAAGACTTAGCGCCCAAGACAAGGACTCTCCTAAACCCTAGGCCTCCGGTGTCTTATATAAACCGAGGCCATGCTAGTCAATAGACAATCTCATATTCATTACTATAATCTCGTGGTAGATACATGTACTCTGTACTACACCCCATATGAATACAGTCAAGAGCAGGACGTAGGGTTTTACCTCCATCAAGAGGGCCTGACCCTAGGTAAAATCCCATGTCCATGTTACCATCGCTCCAAGACGCCTAGCTTAGGACCCCTACTATGAGATACGCCGGATATTGACATATCCGGATATTGAACCGACAACGAGGAGGCAACGATGGCGGCATCGGAGGCAGCAACGATGACGACTTCGACATTGAAGAGTGGCGAAGGATCTTCCCCGACTCCGGCAACGACGTCACAAGGCCTGACCCCTTGGCTGGTGGGATGTCTAGGGCGGACAGGCTGGCCTCGCAAAGTCCGATAATGACTAAATTCTGATTAGCTTTAAGTTTTAGTTCATGTTTAAGGTAAGTTTTAGTATCGGTTTGACTAGACTATGATTCGGCGGTTTGACTAGATTATGATTCGGCGGATGGTAATGTAAATTATGTGTTGAATTTCGTCCCTCAAAAAAAATATGTGTTGAATTACGGTTAAAAAATTTGTTTAAATCGGATCTATCTTCATCTTATAAAAATTTGCTTTTTCACTCTACTAAATTTACAAAATCGGTTAGGTCCAGCCAAAAGTTAGTGGAGTAAAAAATAGTCCACTAAGATTACTTGATCGGATACTCCTCCATTTTTTAGAGATCAACTAGAGTTTCTCTTACATGAGTAGTACCACTTAGGAGTGTTCTAATGAGTTCTAAGGAAACAAGGTCATGGACTGGTACAAACGTGTGGACCTGCACCACTACTCTATTACAACAAGGTGAGGTACGACCTTGATGCAAGAGTGAGGAAACGCCCTAGTACTATAAAATTTCGATGTTCTAGTTCAGGCTGGAAGCATTCCATCCCCTATTTGTGTTGCACTCTCTTCAAAACAAACGGGAGTTGGTACTACTACTAGAAAAATGTGGCTCCTTCAAATTATCTGCTCATATTTCAGTACCATATTTTAAGGGTTATCTTGGCAAGTATTTGAACTTGATGGTCGATCAAGAGTAGCAGACTGCAGTGTGATACGTCTCCAACGTATCTACTTTTCCAAACACTTTTGCCCTTGTTTTTTACTCTAATTTGCATGATTTGAATGAAACTAACCCGGACTGACGCTATTTTCAGCAGAACTGCCATGATGTTGTTTATTGTGCAGAAAACAAAAGTTCTCGGAATGACATGAAAATCCACGGAGATAAGTTTTGGAAAATATAAAAAATATTGGCGAAAGAATCAAGGCCAGGGGGCCCACACCTTGTCCATGAGGGTGGGGGGCGCGCCCTCCCCCCTGTGCGCGCCCCCTATCTCGTGGGCCCCCTGATGCTCCACCGACCTCAAGTCCAACTCCATATATTCTGTTTCGCGGACAAAAAACCCAGAGAGAAAGTTTCATTGCGTTTTACGATACGGAGCCGCCGCCAAGCCCTAATCTCTCTTGGGAGGGCTGGTCTGGAGTCCGTTCAGGGCTCCGGAGAGAGGGATTCGTCGCCGTCGTCATCATCAACCATCCTCCATCACCAATTTCATGATGCTCACCGCCGTGCGTGAGTAATTCCATCATAGGCTTGCTGGACGGTGATGGGTTGGATGAGATTTACCATGTAATCAAGTTAGTTTTGTTAGGGTTTGATCCCTAGTATCCACTATGTTCTGAGATTGATGTTGCTATGACTTTGCTATGCTTAATGCTTGTCACTAGGGCCCGAGTGCCTTGATTTCAGATCTGAACCTATTATGTTTTCATGAATATATGTGAGTTCTTGATCCTATCTTGGAAGTCTATAGTCACCTATTATGTGTTATGATCCGACAACCCCAAAGTGACAATAATCGGGATACTTCTCGGTGATGACCATAGTTTGAGGAGTTCATGTATTCACTATGTGCTAATGCTTTGTTCCTGTTCTCTATTAAAAGGAGGCCTTAATATCCCTTAGTTTCCACTAGGACCCCGCTGCCACGGGAGGGTAGGACAAAAGATGTCATGCAAGTTCTTTTTCATAAGCACATATGACTATATTCGGAATACATGCCTACATTACATTGATGAACTGGAGCTAGTTCTGTGTCACCCTATGTTATAGCTATTACATGAGGAATCGCATCCGACATAATTATCCATCACTGATCCAATGCCTACGAGCTTTTCACATACTGTGCTTGGCTTATTTACTTTTCCGTTGCTACTGTTACAATTACTACAAAACTATTATCTTTACTTTTGCCACTGTTACGATTACTATCATACTACTTTGCTACTAAATACTTTGCTGCAGATACTAAGTTATCCAGGTGTGGTTGAATTGACAACTCAACTGGTAATACTTAAGAATATTCTTTGGCTCCCCTTGTGTCGAATCAATAAATTTGGGTTGAATACTCTACCCTCGAAAGCCGTTGCGATCCCCTACACTTGTGGGTTATCAAGACTAATTTCTGGCCCCATTGCCGGGGAGCATAGCTCTATTCTTTGAGTCACTTGGGATTTATATCTGTTGATCACTATGAGTAACTTGAAAGACGAAAGAACTAAGATTTTGCCCTCAACTACGAGGGGAGGTAAGGAACTGCCATCTAGCTCTGCACTAGATTCTCCTTCTGTTATTAGTAAGCTTGCGACACCTAAACCTGCTACTGCTTTGAATTCTGATATGTCGCATGTTATTGATGATGCCACTTCTGCTATGCATGATGCTTATGATGAAACTACTTCTGTGTGTGATACTACTGTGCCATTAGGTGAATTTCTTGATGAACAACTTGCTAGGGTTAGAGAGAATGAAATTATTGAAGATGCTATTATTGATGATAGTGATGATGAAAGTTCTCCCCACGATTATGAATTACTTGTTGTTCCCGAGGGTTATGTTATGGATGAGGAAGCTGCTAGAGCTATCTTTGCTTGCAAAGATAGATATGATCTTAAGAAGTTATTAGCTAAATGGAAGCAGCAATCTCTTAATGCTAGAATGAAACCTGACCCTGTGTTTGCTACTTCACCTATCTACATTACTGATAAGGATTATGAATTCTCTGTTGATCCTGAAATAATTACTTTGGTAGAATCTGATCCTTTTTATGGCTATGAATCTGAAACTGTTGTGGCACATCTTACCAAGTTAAATGATATAGCCACCCTGTTCACTAATGATGAGAAGTCTCGCTATTATTATATCCTTAAGATATTTCTGTTCTCATTAAAGGGTGATGCTAAGACTTGGTTTAATTCTCTTGATCCTGGTTGTGTGCGTAGCCCCCAGGACATGATTTATTACTTCTCTGCTAAATATTTCCCTGCTCATAAGAAACAAGCCGCCTTGCGGGAAATATATAATTTTGTGCAAATCAAAGAAGAGAGTCTCCCACAAGCTTGGGGGAGGCTTCTCCGGTTACTTAATGCTTTGCCTGATCATCCTCTTAAGAAAAATGAAATACTTGATATCTTTTATAATGGACTAACCGATGCTTCCAATGACTACTTGGATAGTTGTGCTAGTTCTATTTTCAGGGAAAGAACGGTCGACCAAGCTGAATTACTATTGAATAATATGTTGACTAATAAAAATAATTGGACTCTTCCTAAGCCAATTCCTGAGGCAATTCCTGAGCCAATTGAGCCAACTCCCGAGCCTATACCTAAACCTACTCCGAAGAAGAAAGGTGTTCTATTTCTCAGTCCTGAAGATATGCAAGAGGCCAAGAAATCAATGAAAGAAAAAGGTATAAAAGCTGAAGATGTTAAGAATTTACCTCCTATTGAAGAAATACATGGTCTTAATATACCGCCTATTGAGGAAACACATTGTCTTGATAACCCGGCATAGGTAGTAAAGGTAAATTCTCTCTATAGATATGATAAAGTTGAAATTCCTTCTACTAAATTTCATAGCCCATGCTTAGATGAATTTGATGACTTTATGGCTAGACAAGAAAGTTTTAATGCTTATGTTGGTAGAGAATTAAAGAATAATGCTTTCAAAATAGGATGCTTGAGTGATTATATGGCTAGAGTTAAAGGTGAAATTAAACTCATTAGCAAATATGCTTCTATGGTTACCACTCAAGCTGAACAAGTACTTAAAGCTCAAAGTGATTTGCTCGATGAATTAAATAATAAACATGATTTTGCTGTTAGAGTGGCTACTAGAACCAGTAGAATGACTCAGGAACCTTTGTATCCTAAAGGCCACCCTAAGAGAATCGAGCAGGATTCTCAGAGAAATAATTTAGAGGCACCTAGTTCTTCCAAAAAGAAGAAAAAGAAAGATGATAGGACTTTGCATGCTTCTAGTGAACCTATGGTAGACACACCTGAGAATCTCAATGATATTTCTATCTTTGATGTTGAAACACAATCAGGTGATGAACATGAACCTAGTGATAATGTTAATGATATTGTTCATGTTGATGCTCAACCTAGCAAAAATAATGAAGTAGATATTGAACCTGTTGTTGATCTTGATAACCCACAACCAAAAAATCAAGGTTATGATAAGAGAGATTTTGTTGCTAGGAAGCACGGTAAAGAAAGAGAACCATGGGTTCAGAAACCCATGCCCTTTCCTCCTAAACCATCCAAGACAAAGGATGATGAGGATTTTGAGCGCTTTGCTGAAATGATTAGACCTATCTTCTTACGTATGCGCTTAACTGATATGCTTAAATTAAATCCTTATGCTAAGTATATGAAGGATATCATTACAAATAAAAGAAAGATACTGGAAGCTGAAATTTCCACCATGCTTGCTAATTATACTTTTAAGGGTGGAATACCAAAGAAACTTGGAGATCCAAGGGTACCGACTATACCATGCTCCATTAAAAGAAATTATGTTAAAACTGCTTTATGTGATCTTGGAGCCGGTGTTAGTGTTATGCCTCTCTCTTTATATAGTAGACTTGAATTGAGTAAGTTGACACCTACTGAAATATCTTTGCAAATAGCTGATAAATCAACTGCTATACCTGTCGGTATTTGTGAGGATGTGCCTGTTGTAGTTGCAAATGTCACTATCTTAACAGACTTTGTTATTCTTGATATTCCTGAGGACGATAGTATGTTGATTATCCTTGGTAGACCCTTTTTGAATACTGCAGGGGCTGTCATTGATTGCAACAAAGGCAATGTCACTTTTCATGTTAATCATAATGAGCATACGGTACACTTTCTGAGGAAACAATCTCAAGTTCATAGCATCAATTCTATTAGAAAAGTTCCAACTATCATTATTGGAGGTTTTGAATTTCCTCTTCCTACTGTCAAGAAAAAGTATGATATTCTTATTGTTGGGGATGTTCATATCCCCGTTGAGGTAACTTAGTGTTATTCGAAATTTCTCTGGTTCCGTGTTATTCGAAATGAGTTTGTTAACAAGACTTGATCAACCTTGTTAGTGGATTCATTTTGATGATCATGAGATGGATGAAACTAGAAGGCACAACCTTCTGTACCCTCTTTTTACTTTCTGTTATTTAGATTAAATAAAGCAAAAATAGTATTATCTGTCTGTTTTTTGATTTATCTATGCAATAAAAAATATCCCGAAAATAAAAGTGCTCCAAATGCCCTGCAAATTTAGTATGATTTTTTATGAAATATTTGAGGATTTTAGGCATTGAAAACACTGCAGGAGGGACAAGCACCTGGCCACGAGGGTGGAGGGCGCGCCCACACCCCCTGGGCGCCCCCTGTCTCGTGGGCCCATGGTGGGCCCCCTCCACTTATTCCTACACCCACACACTCCATCTTCTTACCAAAAAAATCCCCATCCAGCTCAAGCATGAGTTCTAGCTCATTTTGCTACAATTTTCGATCTCCTTGCTCAAAGCTCCATTCACAAAACTGCTTTGGGAGATTGTTGCTTGGTATGTGACTCCTCCATTGGTCCAATTAGTTTTTGTTCTAGTGCTTTATTCATTGCAAATTTTTGCTGCATAGGTGACCCTGTTCTTGAGTTTGCATGTCAAATTTATGAGGTCCCAAGTAATTCTAATGCATGATATAGGCTCTAGGCACTTGTAGGAGTAGTTGCTACAAATCTTGTTTAGTTTTATTCACTTTTATTTTGAAGTTACTAAAATTTCAGAAATTTTTCAGAAAAAGAAATATGTCTAGGAGAATGTATCAAGGTGGTTCCTCAATAAAGAAAGGACCCAGGCGTGCGATGCGTGAGCAGGACGAAGAACCACCAAGGGATGCCAAAGTGCGAGCTTGTGAGTGGCCATCAGACGAGTTTATGGTTAATGCAGGCATCAAGGATGAATTTGACGCATGTGTGCGTAATGTCGATCTTGAGGACTTCTTACAAGATAACTGTCCTCAGTACTATCAATTGACTGATTCATTCGTAAGAAGGTTTAAATATAAATCTTCACGTAATTCTCAGAGTGTCATGTTTGATATTTATGATAAATCTTATACCATGAACTTAGAAGATTTTACAACTGCTTGCAAACTCCCTCAGTGGGGCAATGTTAATGACCCCCACAAATCTGAATATAAAGACTTTCTTGCTAGTATTACTGTGGGAGAGTCTAGGGATATAGCACAAGCTACCATAGGGAGCATTTATTTTCCTGCTATACATTATTTTGCTCTCTTCATTGGTAGATGCATTAACGGCAAAGATGAAGCATGTCACATGTGTGTCCCTAATCTTTGTGTCCTCAAGAGTGCTGTGTTAGGTAATAAAGATTACAACTTGGGGGCAATTGTTGCACGTAGGTTGCATAATAATGGTATGTCTGGAGATTTATTTGAAGGTATTTATGCGACCCGTGTTGCTAATTATCTTGGTATAGCCCCACGAGAGGGGGATATGGAGTTGCTTCCTGCTTATTTAGATTATGACGCGATGATCAAACATCGTTTTCTTTTGAGTAACGAACAATTCCTCCAGTATCGACTAGTCTTTGACAGACGTAGCGCTGTCCATGTTACTCTCCCTGCTCCTTCCCTTTTTGATTACCAGGCAAAACGATGATATGTTGTTACCAGGGAGGAGGCAGCTGAACACGAGGGGAGAGCGGAGGCGGCTCGCCAACATGCCGCAGCTCAGGATGCATTTGCCGATGCATCTCACTACGACCCCAGTTATAACTACGGATATCAGCCAGGCTATCCTTGGCATTAGACCAACTTAGGCCAAAAGCTTAAGCTTGGGGGAGTACGTATTTTTCACCGACTTTACATTCATGTTCACACACTATTCTAGTCGTCGGTTCTCATACTCTTTCATTGTATTATCCATGCTAGTTTAATTTTCTTTTTCTAGCTTTCTTCTTGTGTGTTTGATAAACCTTAAGAAAAACAAAAAAAGGTAGTTTAATTTCCATGCTTGTAGTAGAAATTAAAATGAAAACCCAAAAAGATTTCTCATTCTTCTTCTTTCTTGTTGGGAGCTTTCCCGTGTAAATAGTTTTATTTTCTTTTCTTTCCTTTGGGGGTCGAGAGTAGAAGACCATATTGAAAATGTTTAGTGGCTCTCTTATGCATGATTGTTTATTTAACTTAGAGCGCATATCACTTTGTCTTCTCTCTTGAGTTGAGTGCTTGCAGATTCCAGCTTAGTCCAATGCACGTGCACTATTATTATTATACACACCGTTCGGTCGTGCAAGTGAAAGGCAATAATGATGATATATGATGGACTGACTGAGATGAGAAAAGCTGGTATGAACTCGTTCTCTTTTGTTTTTGTAAATATGATGAGTTCATCGTTCCTGATTCAGCTTATTATGAAGAAAACATGTTTGCAATGACATTTAAAGATTATAGTTGCTTGTGCCATGCTTAATTAGCTATGAGTTATAATGGTTTACCTTGCGTGCCAACATGCTATTAAAATGATTATGATGTGGTATGATGGGATGGTATCCTCCTTTGAATGAATTGATGGTATCCTCCTTTGAATGAATTGAGTGATCGACTTGGCACATGTTTACGCATGTAGTTGAAACAAATCAACATAGCCTTCACGATATTTATGTTCATGGTAGATTATATCCTACTCATGCTTGTACTCGGTGTAAATTAATTTTAATGCATGTTCATGACTGTTGTCGTTCTCTCAGTTGCTCGCTTCCCAGTTTTTTGCTAGCCTTCACCTGTACTAAGCGGGAATACTGCTTGTGCATCCAAACTCCATAAACCCCAAAGTTGTTCCATATGAGTCCACCATACCTTCCTATATGCGGTATCTACCTGCCGTTCCAAGTAAATTTGTATGCGCCAAACTCCAAACCTTCAAATGAAATTCTTTTTTGTATGCTCGAGCAGCTCATGTTTCAACTAGGATTGTCTGTATCTTCCACGCTAGGTGAGTTATTCTCAAGAGGAGTGGACTCCGCTCCTCATTGAGAAAATGGCGGTAACCGGGATGCCCAGTCCCATGATCCAAAAAGATCAAAGCAAATCAAAATAATTAAACAAAACTCCCCCAGGGCTGTTGCTAGTTGGAGGCACTCGTTGTTTCGAGCAAGCCATGGATTGATGCTTGTTGGTGGTGGGGGAGTATAAACTTTTACCATTCTGTTTGGGAACCGCCTATAATGCATGTAGTATGGAAGATATCGCCATCTCATAGTTGTTGCATTGACAGTGAAAGTATGCCGCTCAAAATGTTATTCATCTCTATTTTAAAATCAATCTCTGGGACCTCTACAAATCCCTGCTTCCCTCTGCGAAGGGCCTATCTATTTACTTTTATGTTGAGTCGTCATCTTCTTATTAAAAAGCACCCGCTGGAGAGCACACTGTCATTTGCATTCATTATTATTGGTTTATATTGGGTATGACTTGACTGGATCTCTTTTACCATGAATTACAATGTTTAGTCAGTCCTTGATCTTTAAAGGTGCTCTACATTTATGTTTTGCGGTCTCAGAAAGGGCTAGTGAGATACCATTTTGTTATATCATATTATGATTGTTTTGAGAAAGTGTTGTCATCCGAGTATTATTATTATTGCCCACTAGCTGATTATGCCATTGATATGAGTAAATGTGAGACCTAAGTGTTATTGTGAGTATGGTTAGTTCATAATCTTTGCTGAAAACTTGAATGCTGGCTTTACATATTTACAACAACAAGAGCGAACAGAGTTTGTAAAAGTTTTTCTTTATCACTTTCAGTTTATCAACTGAATTGCTTGAGGACAAGCAAAGGTTTAAGCTTGAGGGAGTTGATACGTCTCCAACGTATCTACTTTTCCAAACACTTTTGCCCTTGTTTTGGACTCTAATTTGCAAGATTTGAATGAAACTAACCCGGACTAACGCTGTTTTCAGCAGAACTGCCATGGTGTTGTTTATTGTGTAGAAAACAAAAGTTCTCGGAATGACCTGAAAATCCACAGAGATAAGTTTTTGAAAATATAAAAAATAATGGCGAAAGAATCAAGGCCAGGGGGCCCACACCCTGTCCACGAGGGTGGGGGCGCGCCCTCCCCCCTGGGCGCGCCCCCTATCTCGTGGGCCCCCTGATGCTCCACCGACCTTAACTCCAACTCCATATATTCTGTTTCGCGGAGAAAAAAATCAGAGAGAAAGTTTCATCGCGTTTTACGATACGAAGCCACCGCCAAGCTCTAATCTCTCTCGGGAGGGCTGATCTGGAGTCCGTTTGGGGCTCCGAAGAGGGGGATTCGTCGCCGTCGTCATCATCAACCATCCTCCGTCACCAATTTGATGATGCTCACCGCCGTGCGTGAGTAATTCCATCATAGGCTTGCTGGACGGTGATGGGTTGGATGAGATTTACCATGTAATCAAGTTAGTTTTGTTAGGGTTTGATCCCTAGTATCCACTATGTTCTGAGATTGATGTTGCTATGACTTTGCTATGCTTAATGCTTATCACTAGGGCCCGAGTGCCTTGATTTCAGATCTGAACCTATTATGTTTTCATGAATATATGTGAGTTCTTGATCCTATCTTGCAAGTCTATAGTCACCTATTATGTGTTATGATCCGACAACCCCAAAGTGACAATAATCGGGATACTTCTCGGTGATGACCATAGTTTGAGGAGTTCATGTATTCACTATGTGCTAATGCTTTGTTCCGGTTCTCTATTAAAAGGAGGCCTTAATATCCCTTAGTTTCCACTAGGACCCCGCTGCCACGGGAGGGTAGGACAAAAGATGTCATGCAAGTTTTTTTCCATAAGCACGTATGACTATATTTGGAATACATGCCTACATTACATTGATGAACTGGAGCTAGTTCTGTGTCACCCTATGTTATAGCTATTACATGAGGAATCGCATCCGACATAATTATCCATCACTGATCCAATGCCTACGAGCTTTTCACATATTGTGCTTGGCTTATTTACTTTTCCGTCGCTACTGTTACAATTACTACAAAACTATTGTCTTTACTTTTGCCACTGTTACGATTACTATCATACTATTTTGCTACTAAATACTTTGCTGCAGATACTAAGTTATCCAGGTGTGGTTGGATTGACAACTCAACTGCTAATACTTAAGAATATTCTTTGCCTCCCCTTGTGTCGAATCAATAAATTTGGGTTGAATACTCTACCCTCGAAAGCTGTTGCGATCCCCTACACTTGTGGGTTATCACAGTGCCATCTTGCATCCAAAAGCACGATATCTTCACCTACCATGTCACATCGCGTCCCTCGCGTCTCTCGCGTCGCTCTCGCGGGTGGCGGGAGGGGGGGGGAACCCTAGCCCCCACCCCGCGCCCGCCTCCTACACCATCTCCTCCCCTCACCGCCGCCAGAAGGCGCCGCCGGGCGAAGCCCGGTGCGCGTCGGCGGCAGCGGGGCCCTTCTTCTCCTCCCGGCATGCGGCTATAGCTCGAGATGCAGCGATGCGATGGAGTCTTGGTGCTGATGCGGTGAGGGCACGTCAGGCGGCGTGGCGGCCAGTCGGCGGTGCGGGCGGACGACCAGGCCGCGGCGATTGCGCGTGGGGCTGGCTCCGGGGCAGCGGTGTGGGCACGGATCCACCGCGGATCTGGTCCTGCGGGCGCGGTCTCGGCCTCCCCTGCTCGGCGGACGGATCTCAGTGGGGGGACTTCTCTGGCAGCGACGGCCTGGATCATCCAGACCCCGGCAGGGAAGGCGGCAGCCCGTGCACGAGAGATGGAGGTCTTCGATCAGATCTAGGTGAAAACCTGCTATTGGCTATTGCCAAGGCCGGCGATGGCGACGCTGTCTGTGGCGTTCCCTTCCTGAAGGCATCACCGTGGAGAAGTTCAAGGCCACTCTCTGCTACCCCGGGCGAAACTCTAGATCAGTAGATCGGATGACGGCGGCTCTCTGGTGTCGTTTCCCCCTTGGGGGAGTCATTCTTGAAGGTGCACACGGGCTCAAGGGACCGGAGGACGGCGTCTTTGGTGGAGCGGTGCTTCATCTTACACATTGATGGTGGGGGATTTCGGCAGTGTGGTGCTATGGAGACTCAGCTTCTGATGCACGAAGATGGACTCGGGCAGGAGGAGGAAGTTGTCTGGTTTCATAGTGGCGTTGATGGAAGAGAGGTTTGGCAAGGTCGGTGCTTCAGTTCTGCTCTAAGGATGGACCGAGGGATGATGGAGTTGACGACCCTTGCAGCGTGCGGTGCTCACTGGGAGTGTGCCAGACCGGTGTGAGACCCAATCCAGGTAGTGGCTTGGATGGGACACCTGGCTTTAGATGTTAGGCTTTGGTGTGATGTCTGTTTGGTATTAGGCCCGGACATTCAGCACGCCTTCATCAAGGGGATAGGAGTAGCGACGGTGTTGCCAAGATGTAGGCTTCAGGTTTATTGATGTATCACCTTGTATGGTCTTTGTGAATAATTAATAATATGGTTGCATGCATCGTCCGGATGCAAACGTCGGGGGTACATCCTTCTTTTCTAAAAAAAACAACCATGTGACATCATCCAGACTTTCTATGGTCTGTCTAGTTCCGAGAGTCCGACAACTTCTAAACTTCAACAGCTGACAGTAAATACGATATGAAATTAAAATACGATACAATTTTGGTATGATTTTGTTATATACCATGATAACCAAAGTTGACACGGATTTGAAAATGACAATAAAATTTATTGATGTATGACTCAGAACACTTACTTTTTTACACAAATAATATATAAGTGTATATGCATGCATAGATTCATGGCTTGATAGTTATGGACGTGCTTAGCATTTTTTAAGAGAAAGAAATGACTACTTTACAGGAGAAATGGACGTGCTTAGCAGGCAATTTGGCTCCTGTACAAGAAAAATTATAACTTGTATAATTGTTTGCCTCAAGAAATATAAATAAATATTTTACTTTGGTTTATTCGGTTAACCGTCTGATTTTTTGATATATACCATAAAAGCTAAAATTCAAAACGGTATGGAAACTTCATACCATACTGAAAGCAGAAACCATAAAAACCATAAAATTGGTTCGATTCGGTTTACTTTTGGTTCGGTTTTAAAATTCACAGAGTGAATGGATGGTATGTTCGCTACCTATTTCGATCAAGAACATTTTCAAGGAGGGGGGTTGTCATTGCTCTAGCCATCCTACTCGAGCAGGTATATGTTGTACTGTACACATCTCTTGGAGCAGAATTTACCGGAGCTCAAGAGAGGAATGAACATGCCAGTCTGGATATTCCTTTCCTTTTTTTTTGGTGGCGAGGATCTTCATAAAGTCCGAAACTAAAGGAGGGATGAACAACAAGTCCGCAGCCTATTGTGACCACTAGTTTTCTGCTTTGACCTCACGTGTTCCTTCAAGCAAGTTCCTGTTGACCACAAGTTCTACTTTGACTTCGTCCCCAGTGGCAACGATGACCAACTTCGTGATGCCGCCTCCTTCGACCTTGATCAAGTCTACCTCTACAACAACTACAACCGCGACGATATCAATACCAAGGAATGCCATGTGTTGTGGGACCCAGACATCGAGGGGACAGCGTCGACTTGAGGTCAAGCCAAGTTTCAAGCAGGGTGGAGTGTAAGGGGAGCCTATCCTGGGCCCCTACTAGGTTGGTGTTTTCTTTGTCAATGGGCTCAGCCCAATTGGAAGCACAGGAGGACAGCCACAAATACTCACCGAAGGCAGCGGCCAACACATTCTAGTTGGATCAGGACAAAACGGCATGGCGACTTCCTCTCCCAACTCCGGCTCTCAACCTTTCTTCTTCCTATTTCTTTCATTTTTTTTGCACACTTGTGCTTGTATCCCTGTACTCTCAATCCATCCCCAAACTCTAGTGAATAGAGCGAACCCCTGTATGTTGTTAACATGCACCGCTTACCATCACACAAAAAGTTCAAATGAAAAACTATAATAACAAAGAATTGTGGTGGTTTGATTCGCGATAATTGTATTGAGAACATGAAGGTGTGGGTGTAGATGCAATGAGGAAAAAGTGAGGCATTTACTCCACAACATAAACAACAACGCATATATGATAAAACTACGAACTCTTAGACAGAGCTAGCATATGATAATTGGTGTCAAAGACACCAAATAATGTTTTACTAATCATTTTTGTAAATAGTCAAATAATCTTTACAATATCCAATGACATGTAAATTTAGAAGAGTTGGGGCCTAGAAAGATTTGTGGGACATAATAGGATGAGACTTGGGAGGCGGCTTGAGAGGCAGAGAGACGGTGCTTTTTTGTAATATAAAATAAAAACTACAAAAGATTAACTACAATTGAATGTTGTATAGTTATTAGGGTGTATATATTTCCTTGACCAACTAATACGTTGCTACAAATTTGGAGGGTAAAGCCACATGTGAGAACTGATAAAACCCTCCAGGTGATATTCTGTCCTCTCCACACTATCGCCGACACTTCGGTCTTCTCTGCAATACATGTGCTCGTCGTCATTTATTTTCATGGAGTACACAATATCATCCGGCAACTCGTTTGTTCCCCATAAGATTTGTGCACCGTAGTAGATATGATTTCTCTTCAAACCATGATGTTGGCCTACCGCCACGTGCACCGCCTTAGACCAATTTGGCGCCAAGAACAAGGCGTGCTCATCAAAATTCACCACTTCTGCCCACTTGTATTTGTAAGCCTCAACTTTATCGGTATCGACAAGCGTGAAGATCTTAAAGAAAGGCTCACGGTTGGGCAACCATCGGGTCCGTATGGCCATTGATGGCTTGCCGTGTAGCTCGAAGATGTGGGCACGGTACACCATGGGATCGTCCTTATTCATGGGACCGTGGCGCCTTTGGATGGCCAGGGGGTGACTGGATGTGATGACCGGCGTGCCATCTTGTTCCATGTCGATTTCAAACCTGACCAGCTCTTCGTCGGGACCAATGAGGCCATAGAGCTCGCGGTTACAAAACGCGATGTCGCCAACCATCCTTCCTTGCATATGTTTTGCTGTCCAGCCGCTCTCGTGGCGGTCAGCTTTGCACAGCGCGACGTGGGACCGCGTGTAAGCGATGGCGGCGAGGATGTAGCTGCTAGAGGCAGGGGCTTCGGAGAAGATGATTTTCCAGAGGCTGGTTGGCTTGATGCTAAGTAGATTGCGTGGGCATACCGGAGCACGCACCGCCTCGGCACCAGAGAAGAAGTTCACGATCACGAGGGTGCGATCATCGACGGCAGCGACCCAACCACCGTCGTGCGAGCCGACGAACCACTTGTCTTCCGTCTTGTCTGGGACGCGCACGACGCAGCAGTCGTCGGGGCCGCACAGGAGCTTCGTCCTGCTGAATTGGAGACGCCGCGGCGACACGAGCAGAAGCGGGCGGGCCGGCGGCCGCGGGAGCAGCGACGCGACGGCTCGCCACTTCTTGCAAACGGCGGCGACGCGCACACGATCACGCGGGGAGGTAAGCCTGAGGTGGACCAGGCCGAGGAGATCGCCAGGCAGGTCGGACCAGTGCGGCGATGAGGACGACTGGGTGCTGCCGGCGGTTGTCGACATATCGGGCGGCCGTGTCTCTCGCTCGAGTGGTTGGCTACTTAAATAGAGATTGAGTTGATTCATATCGTTGTTTTTTTAACATCAGTACAGACAAAAGCGCTCATATACACGCGCATACACTCACCCCTGTGAATGCACACACGTACATCCTACCCCTATGAGCGCCTCCGAAAGACTGAGCCGGCATATAATCTTGAGATTTACGAAGTCACCTTAGGCGCCTCGTCATCGACGGGAACGTCTCCTCCCACTAAATGCGCATCGCCGGAAATCCTGAAATAAATCCAGAATAAATGCGAGCACCAGGATTTGAACCCTGATGGGCCAGAGATACCACAGTCCCTCTAACCATCCAACCACAGGTTGATTGACGATTCATATCGTTGTTAATGTACTCCATCACCGAGTCTCGTCTCTGATCGTGCCCGTGCCCGAGACATATAGAGTATATCGTTCTTATCAGAATCGAAAGTGGAGTCCAAACACCTCAGGACTGTTGCTTTTTTTACTTAACCATTCAAATTAAAACATAACCTACATTCCAAATAAACTAAGAATCCACATAAAGCATGATAAAGGCACAAGAATCAACTGCTATGAAGTTGTCAATGGTGCTCAACAAGATCTTTTGACGTTGGTTGTGATCTTCTCGGTTCTCGATCCTTCAAGGAGTGCTTAGATCTTTTCTGGGTGACATTTTGACTCCAACATGACACAATTCTAGAGAAACCGTAAGTCCTTCGGGTACTCTTTCTCACCCTCGATGATCATGTTATGCAAGATAAAACATGTTGTCATGATATGCCACAGAGTCCAAAGCTTCCAATACGCATCAGGGCCACGTACAATCACAAAGTGTTTTTGAAGCACATTAAAAGCTTGGTCAACATCATTTCTAACAGATTCTTGACACACTGCAAAGTGCTACCTGTTGTTGCGTTGAGACCACTGGATTGTCTTCACAAGTGTGGCCCATGAAGGATAGATACCTACCCCATGTTGTACTCATGGCCATTGAAAACATAGTGGCAAGCTCGAGCTTACCAGCAACAAGCCTTGCAAAAAGAGGAGATCCCTCCAGGACATTGAGATCATTGTGAGTCACAAATCCCCAAGAATGAGTGCTAAATCCACATATCGTGTGGTGCAAATGCCTTAAGAATGATGGTTTGATCATGACAATTTCCTATGTATTGAGCTTTCCATGCCACAGGCAGTTCTTCCATGTCTAATGCATACAGTCAATGAATCCAAGCATCCCTGGCAAACCTCTTTCTTCACTTTCTGCCAAGAGCCTCTCATCACCTTCATTAGTGGGAGACCTCAAGTACTTTTGTCCATATATCTCGATCACAACGATGGTGAATCGTCTCACACAATCAAGGATGAGATTTTACATGTGAGCATAGTCATTTATGGCATCCATAAGCAAGCATTCACATGATTATCGTAATCTTCAATAATGCACTTGCACTTGATTCTCCCACGTCATGCCTTCTCACTTGAATGGAGGATTATGTTTCTCCACAACTTTTACGAAGGCGTTGAAGAGATCCCGGTGCATCTGGCATCAACACTAAAAATGATGAAGGAGATATATTGCATTCGCCACAAAGTAATCCCTCACTAGATCATCATGACCCACTATCCTATCTCGAAGAATCCAGAGATGGTCATCTAAGGACAACGCCTCGGTCGCCTAAAATTCTCCTCTAGAACAATTGCAATATCCACCAACTCGAATTCATCATCATCTTCTTCTTCCCCCTCCTCCTCCAACGAAGAATCATCAACATACATATCCCACAACCTCTTCATCTACATTGGAGCGTTTCATGATCAATTTGATACCGTATTCAATGAAAATAGAGAAAATGAACAAAAAAAATCTTGGCACAATTTGTAAACGCCTTGTGGGTGGGTGGTGTTGGAGAGACGGTGGTCGGCAACGGGGCTCCGACTAAGGCCGAACATCGGCGGAGGACACCGGCGACATTGCACTAAATATATGTGTGGTCGATCAATTTGGAACTATAACATACATGATACACATTAACGATTGCACTAAATATATTTCTTACCTTGATCTATGTTGTATGCTGGCACAATGGTTAAACGGTATTTCAATTAATTACTATCTACATCTTGACTCCGAACCCGTTCCAATCACACAATTTATCTCGTGAAAGGGATAGCAAAACACATGTTGCAACACAGAAAGAGAGAAACATGTCACTACTACTATGAGCCATGCATGGTCGATGAAGGGAAATACTCACAACTCTTTCACTGTCGACCAAGTAACACAAATTTGAGTCAAAACTAGAGACTCTTCTAGCGCATCAATTTTTTCCACTTCAGCTACTTCATGGATTTTGTATTTCGGAGGATCTGGTTGAATAAGGATGGGGATGAATATGAGAGCTTTATTTCATTCCGTATACAGCAAAGCAATCCTTTATAATATGTAACCGAAGAAGTTTTGACTACTTGAGGCAATACGCAATGTAGTAAAGTTATTGTATACTTGACCATATGTTATAGCTCAAATGCATGTAAGGCTCATGATTTCATCTTCTGATGCATAAATTCAAATGAAAGGAAGGTTCATGATATGATGTGCTAACCATGGTGTCTTCTTCTATACAAAGAGTTCATCATCGATGCCTGGTAGCTTTACTATGCATGGTCTAAGGGAGTAGATAATGTTTTACTAATTGTTGTCATTGTACCTCATCACCTTATCAAGTGAATGCTGAAAATATGAGAAATACTTGCCATGTCAGCTTTAGTGAGGTTAGTGAATTTTTTTTGCATCGTCTTTTGTATATTCAAAGCCTTCATCACTCCTTTCTTGCTACATTGAGTAATTCTACTTTCTTCTGTATAATAAATCAAATGTATCTTCGGTATGCTAAGCCTGATGGGATTCACATGTTCATTGTGTTGTTCAAGATGCATTATGAAAGGCGAATGAGCGATGGATAGCATTCAACTTATTAGCATCTATGATACTTTCATGCGTTCGATAGTATGAGCAAAGTGTAGAAGCAGAAGGGAGCAATCATCAGAGGATAATATGCGTTGACGGCTATCAATCTAGATTTATGTACTGAAATAATATTCTTAAAAAATTAGCTACACAATCTAGTTATTTTCACTTTATGAAGTATATAACCTTTTAGTCCGATGTTCGCTATATTGTATTGCTCCGTTCATCTTTCTATGTATACATGCCACCAGATCCTGTATCAGTCCAATAATCTGTAGTCTTTTCAACAGTTCATAGGCCCAATTCTTTTGGTGGCTTTTTCGGCTTCTAGAATAAGCCACCCCCTACCCAGCTTATTGTAGAAGCCCAACTAAAATTATTTTTTTAAAAGTCTACTAGTCAAGTCTTAATTACTAGGCTTCTAAAAAAATTGATTGGGCTTGTAGAATATGCTGGGTAGGGAGTAGATTATGGAAAACCCTATTCACCACTCGCTACAGCGAATTGTCGGGGATTCACACAGGGGCAAGCATGTGAGCGACGAGACATGGACCGGCTCACTTCTAGCTTTACATAGTGCGGCCAACGGTTTTGGGAACCATCTAGAAGGTTCCCTGAACTGTGTTTTTTCGTGTGCTGTTTCTTTTCTGGGTTTTCCAGTTTTCATTTGTTTTTTGTTATTTTTGATTTCTTTTTCTTATTTCTGGGTCTTTTCTGTTTTTCTTTTTCCTTTATTCTCCGGTGGCAAGCCGACTGGTAGGTTCACGAATGGGAGGACCATTGTAGTGTCATGGGTAATAATATCAAGTATGAATTTGCGTGAGAAGTTGTGTTTAGATTATCCACGCTTGATCCAAGGAACATTTTTTGGTGCAATGGTCTCAGGTGAAGCCTTGGGGAAGGAGACCTTTGCTCCTCCCTACTTGGCTCCGAACTCATGCCAGCGACTTATGTAGTGGTCGGCATTCCTACATGCTCCGACCGATCCCCACTAGAGATTATATGAGGGGTCTTAAAAACTGTCGTGATTTTATCTTACTTTTTCAAGTTTTTTGTCCGTTTCCAAAAGATGTTCAGAAATTTAAAAAATATTTGCATTTTTCATAGTTTGTTCCTAATATAAAGAAATGTACCTTTTCAATTTTTGTTTGGAAATATAAAAAATGTTCAATATTAAAAAACTTTAGGACTTCAAAAATTGTTTGCTTATTTTCAAAAAATGTTCGGAAATTTCAGAAAAGATTAAATTTTCAAAAACTGTTTAACATTTGAGAAACTGTTCACATTTTTTAATTTGTTCACAAATTAAAAAAATGTTCAGGAATTTCCAAAAAAATTGCTGGTTAGAAAGTGTGTGCACAAGTTCAAAAACTTTTTGGCAATTTAAAAAATTGTTCTTATTTCTAAGTTTCTTCATGCTTTTAAAATTTGTTCACGGACTCAAAATGTGTACGGGAAATTTTAGAAAATGTTCGCATTTTACGAAAAAATTGTTCGTAATTTCAGAAAATGTTCTTCTTTTCAAACTTAGTTCTTTTTTTTGAAAAAAATGTTTGGAATTTCCAAAATCTTTGGTTTTTTTTGCAACAAATGTATTAAAAATTCAAATTCTATTCCCATTTTCTTTTCTTCATAAAACTGTATGTGCTTTCCATAATATTTTCAAATAATTTAGAAATCTATACAGTACAACAAACAATGTGCTACAATGAATACGCCGTTATAGTCACTTTTTAAAATGTTTGCGATGCCAAAAGTCAGTAGTAGCTGTTGGCTGTAGTGGCCAACATCACTTGCAAACAATCTGGCGGTCACGAGTTCGATTCCTTCCTCCAGTTCAATCTTTTGAGATTTTTGTCGTGCTAGCTAACTTCCGTGCCCTAGAGTGGGCTGACCCAGTCGCGGCGCCCCCTGTATCGGCGTGCTATTGGACGCATCGAGTGTCCAATAGGAGGCCCCGTAGATTATTCCAACTTATTCCAGAAGCCGGCAAAAGAATTGCTCGTAATCTTCTCACGCTACTTAGTAGTACTGAATAACATAAGGGAAACAGGAGCAAAGTAAAACTGAACAACAGAAAGTAAACATGGGCAACCAACAAATTAAGCTGCAATTTGGCCAAAGCGGTCTCATACTCGGGCAAGGCATGTCGCCTTGCCTTCCGCCTACTAGTCTGTACAGTTGCATCTCTGAAGAAAAAACCATAACAATGGCGGTACTACAAAATATGTAGGCATAGTTCAGATGAAAAGCTATGATGAAAAAAATCACGATGGTCCACTTCACGGATGTATGGAGAAAAAGGCGGTGTGAGTGTGGATACTAGCATGAAGAAGTGAGGCGTTTAATCCAGAAGATATAAACGAAAACATACACATATATGATAAACTCTACGTGCATGAGGCAGAGCTATCATATAATCATTGGAATTAGAAATACCAAATGATGTTATATTAATGATCTTGATAGATAGCAAAATGCTTGTGATGGTATGCAATGACGCATGCAAATCGAGAAGGGTAGGGGCCTATGAAGATTATTGGCACACAGTAGGGCGAGACTTGAAAAGAGGAGAGATCGCAGCATCCCATCTCTTTTAACATAATAAAATTTATACATTAATATCAAATGACAAGACAATGTGACATCTTCTTGTGGTATATACGCCTGTCAAGCTAACTAATACATCAACTACAACAATGGAGGGTAAAGCCACATGGGACGATGGTTATGACCCGTCACATAATATCCTGTCCTCTCCACCCCATCACCGACACTTGGATCTTCCCTACAATACATGTGCTCGCGGTTGTCCATTGTAACAATGTACACTGCGTCATCGGGCAACTTGTTTGTTGCCCGTAAATTTTCTATGGAGTAGTAGATATGATTTCTCTTCCAACCATGATGCGTGTCTACCGTCACGTGCACAGCCTTAGACGAATACGGCCCGAAGAACAAGGCGTGGTCACCAAAATTCAGTACTTCCGCCCACTTATACTTGCAAGCCATGTCGTTATCGGTGTCGACAAGTGTGAAGACCTTGTAGAAAGACCTTCGGTTGGGCAACCAGCAATCATCTATCGCCATAGATGGCTTGCCGTGTAGCTCGAAGAGATGGCCCGCAAATCTCTCGCGACCGTGGCGCCTTTCGACGGCCAGCGGGTGGCGAGATGCGATGATCGGGGTGCCGTCTACCTTCATGTTGATTTTAAACTTGATCAGCTCCTCATTAGGATGCTTACGACCATAGAGCTCATTAAGACGCATAAGACCATAGAGCTCGCCGTTGCAAAATGAGATGTCTATAATAGACATGTCATGCATCTCTTCTACGGTCCATCCGCTCTCGTGGCCACCAACTTTGCACAGTGCAATGCAGGACCGCTGATGATTGATGGCGGCAAGGATGCAACTGCTGGAGGCGGGGTCTTCAGAGAAGATGACTTTCTGGAAGTTGACTGTCTGGATAGGATTAGGCGAGCATACCGGAGAGACCACCACCTCGGCACCAGAGAAGAGGTTTACGATCAGGAGCGCCGACCGGTCGGCCCAGTCGAGCGCAGCAACCCAGCCGCCGTCGTGTGAGCCAACGAACAACTTGTCTTCTGCCTTGTCTGGAACGGGCATGGCCCAGCAGTCGTCGGGGCCGCACAGGCGCTTCGTCTTGTGTAATCGGGCACATGGCATCAGGAGCAGCAGCGGGGTGGGCGGCGGCGCCGGGAGGCGCGACACAGCAGTGCGCCACGCCTTGCAGACGGCAGTAAGGCGCAGGCGATCGCGTGGAGAGGCAAGCCTGAGGTGGACCATGCCAAGGAGGTCGTCAGCGAGGTCGGACCACTGCGGCGATCGGGCGCTTCCGTCGGTTGTCGACATATCGTGTGTCTTCGTGATTACGAGTAGTGGCAGTAGAGGCGAGAATCCATAGTTTTGGCTGCCTACTTATAGGGATTGATGAGTCGATTCGTATAGCAATGCACGGAGTCTCGTCTCAGATCGTGTCCGTGCCCGAGACATATAGAGTATATCGTTCTTATCGGAATCGAAAGTAGAGTCCAAACACCTCAGGACTGTTGCATAGACAGAGACAGCAAAGCAGGGGAGGAAGCGAGAGAAGTTACACGAGGATCGGTGACTGCGGCCTCCTAACCGAAGCATGTCAGGGGAGCCAGCCGTCGCAACTCGCACGCACTTTTCGGAGACTTGCTGGAAGGAAGCCGCACGCGCCAGAGCTTCAGGGTGCGGGGAAGCGATGGCTCTGTACGTTACGACTCAGCTTCGGCTTAAAGTTCAACCATAGTAGTGTCGTCAGTATCAAACGCCGACTCCTGCACTCCAAACGAGTGGTACGTCTCCGTCTGTCAACACTGTCCAAAGCAGTGGCGCCTGGCAGGATTATCCACACAACGCAACACAAGAACGGATACAGAGGTCGCTCAGTGCATTCCTCGCCTTGTGAAGGAGCCAACCCAATTATACTTCGTCAACTTAATAAGATTCTTGCAGTTTGAAATTGACAGGTCACGTGAGAGTTGGGCATTCTTTAGCCCGAATATTTTGCGGCATCCGTATGCTCGTGACTGGACAGTTGGTAAGCTAATGGTTGTTAGAGCAACTCTAGCCGATCCCCTAAAATCGGTTAGAGGAGTGAAAATTCGATTTTACTTCTTTAACCGACACCTAGCCGATCTCCTAAACTGTGTAGTGGAGTATGAATTTTACTCCTCGCCGCTTTGGTGGAGTAAAAGTACTCCATCACTCGGGCTCGGAGTAAAAATTCCACACCGCACCGCATCCTCCTCTGCCTCTTCTCTTCCTCCCTCCCCCTCCCCCTCAATCCCCTCGCAGGCGACTCCCCACCACCCCCACACCCCCACCGCTACCGCCATGGCTGGTTCCTATGGCCGCCGCTCCCCGCCCTACATTCACAGCGCGGATTTGCACCGCCATGAGCCCAGCGCAGTTGCATCCTCCACACGCCGCCGCCGCCTCTTCGGCTTCCCCGACCTCCCTGTGCCGCCACCGCCACGGAGGCGGTACCTCAGCGTGCGGTAGTGGGCATGAAGTACGTGGGTCGCGGAGATTACCGACCGCGAGACTCACAAGAAGATGTGGCTCGGATCTTTCTACACCGCCGAGATTGCCGCCTGCTAGTATGACATACGGTCCGTTCGGCTGCACATTGTCGCGGGCCACCGGAATTCGAGTGGAGCGAGATGCCGCTGCTCGATCCGATTCAGCTAGGCATGGTGAACGCGTGGGTGGCGAGGGAACGATTCGCGGCGGATGTCACCGATGAGACGTACATGGTGGACCTTCGCCACCAGTACCCCGAGCTCGTGGAGGCGGAGCACCTCCTGTACGAGGAGCGCGCAGCCGGCGGGGGGGGGGGGAGGAGGTCATCGCCCTCTCAAGTGACGAGGAGGACAACGACGGCGACAACGATGACGACTTCGACGTTGAAGAGTGGTGAAGGATCTACCCTGACTTCGGCGACTATGTCACAAGGCCTGACCCCACGGCCAGTGGGATGTCTAGGGCGGATAGGTTGGCCCTCACCAAGTCCGGTAATGACTAAATTCAGGTTTGCTTTAAGTTTTAGTTTATGTTTAAGTTCAAGTTTTAGTATCGGTTTAACTAGACTATAATTCGCCTAATGGTAATGTAAACTATGTGTTGAATTTTGGTTAAATTTTTTGTTTAAATTGGATCTATGTTCATCTTATCCAAATTTGCTTTTTTACTCCGCTAGATTTACAAGAACGGCTAGGTCCGGTCGAAAGTTAGTGGAGTAAAAAAAAATACTCCAGTAAGGTTACTCGATCGGATACTCCTCTATTTCTTAGAGATCAACTGGAGTTCCTCTTACATGAGTAGTACCACTTAGCAGTGTTCTAGTGAGTTCCAAGGAAACAAGGTCATGGACGGGAAGTGCATCGATAAACCTGGGTACATATTGTTGACATCAGATTTTGGCATGGTACAAAATGCCATTAAGATGGCCCCAAATGAAAAGAGTTTCAACATGAAAAAGTTTCATATCACCAAATCGAGAAACTTTGATGTTGGGTAATCACTGTCCGACCTCATCTTAGGAGCCGAAATTGTGTTCAAAGTTCTAAAATTTTATGTTTAAATCACTATTTGGCTGATTACGTCCCCAAGGCGGCCTCAAATGAAAATAATGATCTACATGAATTGTCTTTGTCACGTCGAAGTGGTTGATGCAAAAGTTAGAGGCAACACTTCGCGGACCGATCCCGAGTGAAAAAGTGACACGAGGGTCCAGACACCCACCTAGGTGGTGTCTGATGGGTCGCACAAGCTATTTGGCCTTTGCCGATTTTGGAAGCTTTCCGGTTTTGAAGGGCCTACCGGTCAAGAGAAAAGCTTGCCGGTTTTGAAAGCTTGCTGGTTTTGAGTGCTTGCCGGTTTTGAAGGGCCTGCCGGCCAAGAGAAAAGTTTGTCGGTTTTGAAAGCTTGCTGGTTTGAGTGAAGGGCTTGCCGGTTTGAAAAGCTTGCCAGTGTGAAAAGCTTGCCGACGTGAAAAGTACGCTGGTGGCATGAAAAGCATGCTGGCGTGGAAAGCTTGCCAGCATGAAAAGCTTGCCGGAAACTGTCAGGGTCAATCCGACCAGAAGCTAAAGATGGGCTAAAAAGATTATCTAGATGGGCTCGGATGAAAAAGTGTACTACACAGAAGTTGTGTGCATCATTGAAACGGTTAACTTTTCTTTTGGAGTCATCATCATATGAGACAGTATACGGCCTGCAAGGTTGCTACAAAACTCGGACAGATAAGAAAACTGCATGACCAAGTCTGACTGGAAGTTAAAGATGGCCTCGTAGGGTATTAAAGATGGCCTCAAATCGAGAAACCTTCAACATGAAAGTTGTTTGTCTCGTCGAAATGGTTAAATTTTCTTTTGGTCTCATCTTCATCCATGCTTGTTTGTGGCCTGTGAGATTCAAAAACTGAACTGTTGTCTCAGACTTACCTAAATTCGAGTTCGCATAATTTTGGAAAGATTTGGACGGAATTTGGAGTCATTTTCTTGCATGGGAAGTCCAGCTGCCTCATAAGTAGATGAGAGGTGATGGCAGATTGAACAACACACAATCAAACAAATCAATCTACTACTTTTTCATCTATGTTTTATCTCTCCATCGTTTTTCTTTCTCGTTCTTCATTGTTCTTCGTGTTTGAGAGCTATGAATCCTGAGGCTCTAGGGGCGAGTGAATCGACCAAAGGCAGCCCATAGCTACCGCACTCCCTGATGGTGTCCTTCTCGAGCGTGTGGGGTTTCGGGTTTGCAAAAGCGTCCGTCGGCTGTCTTGCTTATCATGCTGCCGGTCGGACCTCCTTCGACGTGAGCTGCGGTGCATCACCCCTGGTGTCGAGGGTACATGGTGACATGTTCGTGTGTCAACACACTTTTCTGCGACTCCGATGGGGACATAAAGAACAATCATCATCATCATCATCATCATCATCATCATCATCATCATCATCATCCATCATGGTCGTTCTTCCCAAGCCATTTGAAGTGGATGCTGATAACATCATCAGGCCCAATTTTGAGGAATTATTGTCAGACCATCGCCAAGCTTATGAGTACAAGAAGGCGCGTGAAGAGAAGGAGACCCAAGAGTTCCTTGCTAAGTTCAAAAAGGATATCCAAGGTAACATCACTTCAATTGAAGAAATCAAGTTTCCTCCTCTTCACAACGAGCAGGTAGAGCCGACTATAAGCAAAATCTTCTCTCCTGAACAATCGGCTGAAATTACTAGTTTACTACTCTTATTGCTCAGAATAATGATCTTATTTACCAAGCTATCATAGACAATAATACTGCTAACAAAATACTCCTGAATCATCTACTGTTAGTGGTGGTATGTGTAACACCCCTGTATTTATGAGCTACAGTAACCTCTAAAATTAAGATAATCATTTTGCTAAACAGTGCATGATCATCTTTGATTCTATCTCATTTCAAATTCCATGTGAATTCAAATTCAAATAACAAGTAAACTTGAGAAGTTTTCAAACATGAAAACTAAAATGTTCATAATATGGAAAATAATACATCGATAATTATGGTGGAAAAACAAACATTTAATAAAGTGTTTAAATGCCCTTAAATAATTAAAACAAGGGCTAAAACAATTATTTGAATATCTTTTTAAAATTATAAAAATATAAACTAATTTATTTAAATACTAAACTTAATGTGGCAGTAGCCTAAATTATAATAATATTAGGTGCAAGTTTTATACTTTATAAAACTAAAATAAGTTGAAACTAAAAAGAAAACATGAACAAATAAAAGAAAAATACAAAATAAAAAAAGGAAAAAGGGGGAGAGGGCTCCTGCTCCCCCGGGCCTTAGCCACCCGAACCGGCCCAGCCCATCTCACCTGCTCCCCTCCCCATGTTTGTCCGACCGCACCGCTACAGGGGCGCGATCGCCCCCGACCACCTCGCCGGCACCGATGGGAAGGGGATAAGACAACCCTCCCCCTCGACACCTCGGTCCCCTTGCCTCCTCTTAGCTCGATTAGCTCGATTAAGGGGGTGCCTCCCTTGGTCTCGCGATAGTAATATGCCCATTAGCTCGATTAGGGGGGTGCCTCCCTTGGTCTCGTCTCTAGAGATAAAAGCATCAGGTGACCCTAATGGCATGAGGACATCTAACTTTGAGGAGTCACTTGGTGACATTGGCAAAATCAAGGCCCAACATTGTCTAACTTGGTGGTTATGTTCCCGAGCATCTTTAGTTGCACAACACCATGTTCCTTGCTTGAAGGACCGTTCATGTTGGAGAGGCTGAATATAGGTTAGCCGAGACTTTTGGAAATTTTCCAAAGGACACAATCTCAAAGAAAAGTCATCGATGAGGGTGTGCAAGATAATACATAGTGTTATTTGCCTACAAGAAGCAACTCATGCGGTATTATTCCTTATTGAGAGCCCTCCTGCATCCCCTCGTGTCACCTCCCCAGTGCGCTGCCAGGGGGTTAACCCTAGCGGCACCGAAAGTCCCTACCGTTGTTGCCTCCCCTTTTGTTGATGTTGCCGGTGTAGGCCGTGCTAGTGACGGGCTTGATGACAAAGGTGCTTGGGAACTGAACGTGGAGGAAACCCCCTGTTTACGGCTAGGGCGGGGCAGTGGAGAAATCGCGTGTAGCGACCAGGGTGGCATCGTCGTCACCTCGTGCGGCAGCGGTGCTCGCCTCAATGGCTAGTGGGAGCTCGCGTGCTTTTCTAGTGATGGTGGGCGGCGGTGTGTCATGGATCTGGTCCGAGCACCCAGATCTTTTGTCAGTGTGGCTCATGGATGCCCGACGACGTGTAGAGAGGTCGGTAAGGGATACTGGTTCCCTGTCGGCATTCCCGTGGCTGCACGCGCTATCACGACGCAGCTCAGCGGGGATCCGGTTAACTGCTAGTTCGGTATGGCGCGATTGCTAGTGAAAACCATGCTGACTTTGGTCATGGTGGAGGATGGTGGCGGCTTGGGCATCGTCTATTTGTCAAAGACATCACCGGTTGCAATTGTCTTCACCTTATTTCTTCTACTCAGGGGGAAACCCTAGATCTAGGCCTCCAAAATTGGACAGTTGCGATGCCTTTGGGGTCGTTCTCCCTTTTGGAGGCATCATTTTAGAGCAGGTGTTGGCTGGAGGGTGGTGCTTTCTAGTGTCGTGGTGACGTTAGTGACAGAAAGGCGGGACAAGGTGAATGCATTAATCCCTCCTGAAATTAGGATGTCAGAAGATGGCAGCAGCTGATTCTAGAGCATGCGCATGTGGTGCGTGCTGAGGTTTTGCTTGACCGCTTGGTGCTCTCGATTCGCCGTTGGGCGGCCTTCATGAGGCCACTGTATTAGATGGTGTGTGTTGGTGCGAGGTGAGGGCACATCAACAAGTTTGTAGATGTAGCAATAGAGGTAGTCAGGAAGGTGGCTTTAGGTTGGTCCATGTATTTGTTTTGACATGTTCTGTTGAATAATATAATAAAAATGATTGTTTGCATTCTTAGATGCAGAGGCCGGTGGTTCAAACCTCCTATTTGAAGGGAAAAAATAAGACACTCATGCCGACGGCGATCCAATCAATTTGTGCCTTGTTAGATGTTAGTGTTTGATTGCTTTTTCTCCAGAAGGTTAGACACGAGTGCACATCCGGTTGCTAGAGTGTTCTCGAGATTGCGAAGGTCGACTTGGTTGGGCATGAGGTGCTTTCAACAGTCCTAGGCCTATGCGCCCTTGTATCCGACCAGGACCAAGTGCCTTGATAGCTAGTTGTTTGCTTTGTTTGTTGGTCCGATTTCCATCATTATTCGGATAAACTCACTTCTTTTTAATGCAATGCATACACTACAAACAATATACTTTGGCCTGTATATATCATCACAATTCTACCAAATAATCCCGGTTTTGAAATGTTAGACAACTTTTTTTTTGAAGGAAAGCCTCATGGCACTTTATTTAGTGTTACATCGCTAAGTACATGAGACAGTAAAAACCTGAGAGCAACATCTGCCCAAACAAAACTTGACTTAACATCATAACAGTACCTAGCCAGAAAATGTGACAATTCATTAGCTCCCCTTGGACAATGCTTGAAACAAATTCCATGAATTTCATGAGCAATATGAAAATAGTCTGCAAGTATTGCTGCATTGGTACCCAAAATCTCATTTTTTTTTCTAGTGCATGCTTCAATCATTTCTAGACAATCTGACTCGACTGTCACCTTGATGCACCCAATCTCTGAAAGAAGCTTCAAACCTCGCAACAATGCCAAAGTTTCAGCAGTTTGGGCATTAAGGACATGGTCAATTAGCTTAGAAGATCCTGCAATAGCTTCCCCTCGAGTGTTTCTAAGCACTGCATCAACTGAACCTGTTCCATCAGCAAAGAAACTTGCATCAGTATTCAGCTTATACGAACCTGGAGCAGGTTTCTGCCAGGTAAGTTCTCGGTCCTTTTGTATCAGCCGGGGGGGGCATGGTTAGCAGCAATGGCATTTATAGCAAAGGCTGAAGTAGGCGTAGGTTTAACTCTTTCTCCTTTTACTGCTTCTCTGCGGTCCCACCATATATACCATGCACCGACAACAATTGTTTCTTGCAGACCCAGGTGTCCTAGAACAGGGGATTTCCTTGATGGTCTATGAAGTATATCTTCAAGCACCACTGACCCTGATCGATCACATTTCAGAGCATTGGAAATTACCTCATCTAGCCCCAAAGATTTCCACACTTCCTTCGCTCGTTTACAGGTAAAAATCAGATGCTTTGTATCCTCCGGACCGAGTTTACAGATTGGGCATTGTGTCGATACCTTTATGTGTCTGTTGCTCAAAATACATACTCCTGAAATAATTCCATGTAAGGCTCGCCAAGAGAAAATCTTAATTTTGCTTGGTATGTGCAGCTTCCACAATATCACCCATACCAGATTTGTCATCGAAGATTCTGGGGAGTCCTTTCTGAATTGAGGTTCAAACTAATGCTCCCACTCAATGTAATATGCTAACCTGACAGAAAAACTAAAGGATTTTGTTGCACTCCATGCCATAAAGTCTTCTGTCAAGTGTTTAGATAGAGGTATCTTTAGAATTCTCTCAGCATCAACATCAAGGAATATATCCCTAATTAGCATCTCATCCCATGTCCCTGTAACCGGATCAATGAGGTCGTTTACTTTGTCAACCAAACTATTACCTCTACTTGTGAGGACTTTCCTTGTTGGACTACCCTGCACCCAATGATCATTCTAGATATCTATTTGCATGCCAGTACCAACTCTCCAAATGTGTCCCCTTTTAAAAGTTTGGAGACCCGAGACAATACTTTGCCATGTGAATGAAGACCCCTTCTTCACTCCTACTTTAAGCAAATTACCGTATGGATAGTATTTTGCACGAAGATCCTTTGCATAGAGAGTATCTGGATGGGTTACCAATCTCCAACTCTGTTTTGCAAGCAAGGCAAGGTTAAAAGCATGAAGGTCTCAAAATCCCATACCTCCGTTACTTTTTTGTACACGCATTCTCCACCATGCAAACCGATGAATCCTCTTCTATTCCTCAGTGTCTCCCCACCAAAAGCTCGACATGGCATCAATTATTTCTTTGCATATCTTTTTTGGAATTTTAAACACATCCATGGAAAACACTGGTATTGACTGGATAATAGCCTTCAACAAAATTTCCTTACCCCCAATGGATAAGAACTTTTGCTTCCACCCTTTAAGATGGTTAATAATTCTCTCCACTAAATATTCAAATTTGTCACTTCTATCAAGACCAGTCTTAGATGGAAGTCCGAGATCTTTTTCTGAAATTGCCTCAGTCATAATATTTAACTCTTCACATACTTGGGCTTTTAACTCGACATCCACATTTGGACTGAAAAATATACTGCTTTTCCCTTCACTCACCAATTGTCCAGAGCTTGCACAATATTCATCCAATACTTGTCTCAGTGAGGTTGCATTAACCAAATCCGCTCTCATAAGGATAAGGGAATCATCAGTAAATAATAAATGTGAAACTGATGGTGCATTTCTGCACACCCGAACACATTCAATGCCACGAACCTCCTCTTATTGAGCTAAAGAACTAGACAAACCTTCTGCACATATCAAGAATAAATATGGAGAGAGGGGGTCCCCCTGGCGGAGTCCCCTAGTAGGGATGAACCCTTCAGTCTCTTGATCATTAAATCTCACTTTATATTTTACTGATGTAACACAGCCCATGAGTAAATCAACAATATTCCGATGAAATCCCACTTGTATCAACATACTTTCCAAAAACTTCCATTCTACACGGTCATAGGCTTTATGCATGTCTAGTTTCACTGCACAATATCCAAACATTCCTTTCTTTTTATTTTTTATAGTATGCAGACTGTCATAGCTAACAGAATGTTATCCGTGATTAACCTCCCAGGCACAAAAGCACTTTGCACCGGAGAAATTATATCACCAAGAAAGATTTTAAGCCTCAAAGCTATCATTTTGGATATAACTTTATACAAGACATTGCAAAGGCTAATCGGTCTGTATTGACTTATCTTTTCTGGATCATCAGCCTTTGGAATAAGAACAATGACCGTATCATTCCAACCTTCAGGAATAACCTTATTGTTTATAGCATTAAGCACCTCCATAGTTAACATGTCGCCAAGTATATGCCAACATATTTTAAAGAACATTGCATGAAGACCATCAGCACCTGGTGCTTTCATATCTCCAATAGAGAAAAGTGCTTTCTTCACATCTTCAACTGTGTAAGGCTTCATCATCTCATCATTCATTACTGAAGAAACCCGAGGTTAGGCTCATCTATCTCCGTAGAGAAAAGACCTGCAAAGTAATCAGATATCAAGGGATTCAAGTATACAGTGCCTTCACGCCATACACCTTGATCATCTTTCAACCTTTTAATGTGGTTACGTGTCCTTCGTGCCGATGCAAAATTTTGGAAATAGGAAGTGTTTTTATCACCGAAGTTAGGCCAGTCAATTAGGCTTCTTTGAGCATGGTAGATTTCTTCCTGTTCCAATAACCTTTCAAACTCGTCCGCCAACTCCTTCTGTCGAGTCACATTTTCAGGTGTGAGTGCTTCACGTGCTACAACTTCAAGCTCTTTCTAAACTCGTTCAATTTCTTTGAGGAGTTTTTCAGAACCATTCTGTCCCAATGGTGAAGAGCCTTGTGGACATGCGACAGTCTACTCGCCAAATCATTCACTTGAACATGCGCCCCACTAGCCTGCCAAGCCTCATCCACTATCTCCCTAAACTGGGCCTCTTTTAGCCAGCGAGCTTCGAAACGAAGAACTTTCAACCCCATGTGATCATGGGCTGTCTCCACTTCTAGACAACTTAGTGTTAAGTAAGTGATACAATATATTTTATAGCAGCATTTTATAAAAGAGGGTGCAATATAACCTCTATCAGGCCCGTCTAGCTCTAGCCCTCGCTTCTCATTTCAGTTTATTGATGATGAAACCAACGAAACAAGTCATAAAGGGGCAGACATCACATATTTGACCTGAGGCCGAAATCAAATCACAAACTGACCTGCTTCCGAAATTTTTTTGCTCTGCTGACCCTTTCGTGTGGCGCCCGACAGCTGGGCGTCGCACACTACTATGCAGCGCCTTTGGCTTAGGCGTCGCACCTCCTGCCAGCGTGGCAGCCCTAGTCCAGTTGCGGCCCCACAGACAGCACTGCAGCGCCTAAGGCTTAGGCGCCACACCTGTAATGTGCAGCGCCTAGCTCTTGGGCGCTGCTTAGTCTGTGTTCCACTTGGGCTGGCCCCATCCTCTCTCCCCTCCCACCCCCACCCCACACACCCCCAGCCCACCCAAACCCTTAGACTTGCGGCCCTCCTCTCTTCCCCTCTCCCTCCCTCTCAAATCCTTCTCAAATCTTGCAAGTCTGGAGTATTTGACCGTGGATTTCGAAGCCAACCCCTCCCTTAAGGTAATCTCCTCCGATCCCCTCGTTTTCATCCATAGGAATTGTCACATTTGCTCAAATCTTGCTACTTTGGGAAAACCCTAGTTTTGACTTGGATTTGCAAATTTGTGTTGAATGATGTTATGTTTCTTTGCTAACTTGGGTTGGTTAGGCTTCCATAGTATGCTAGGGTTAGGGTTATGTGTGTTTGATGTTGGTGTTAGGGTTATGTGTGTTTGATGTTGGTGTTAGGGTTATGCTATGGTTAGGGTTGTGGTAATTGTTATGTGGGGGTTAGGGTTATTAATTCATATATATGTTAGGGCATATGTGTGCAAATATTTTTGTTAAGTACTTACTTGATATATGTGTGTTTTTGATTATTGTAGGGATGGGGAGAACATGTGTTTATGTTCATCATGTGGATAAAGAGGCCTTTTTGAAAGGCAATGTTGAGACGGACCCGGATGAGCTTGACATGGTGTTTGAGAGTAGTCCTAGCTATGCGGAGCTTTTGGAACAAGTGAGGAAAGATTTGAATTGGATGGACCCAAGTGACGTTGTTGAGTTCGAGGGAAGGCATAATGTTGGTTTTGGAATGCACATCCGTTGGAAGACAATGTGTGTGAACTCCGAGCAACGTTGGGTTGCATACAAGGAGACGGTTGCCGAATCTCTAGACAAGGCTCTTGAGTTATTTGCCTCCAAGAAGGTTGAGTCTACTTTGAATTTAGACTTGAACCCTAACCCCTCCCCGTTGGTTGCTAGAACTCCCCCACCCATGAACCAAGATCAAATGAGTGAACCTCATTTCATGCAACAAGATTGGCCAACATTGAGCCCGACTCCAAACAACCAAAATGAAGGTTTTGAAGAGGAGAATGATGAGTACGAGGAGGATGACAACGAAGTTGATCTCCATGACAACAATGTGGGTGATCTCGACCAATATCATGTGCAAGAGACAATGGACCAATCCATCCCTTTTTCCCGTGCATATGCATCGGACTCGGATGACGATGGTCCCGATGAAGAAGTTGATGAGGAGGGGTTCACACCCAAGGAGGCCCAAGCATTCAAGAAGGTATTCGGGCGGGATCACAAGACACCATTGTTCAAGGATCTTAGTCTCGCGAATGAAGCCGTTGTGGATGGTGGCAAATGCATATCTCTTGGAGCTAGACCAAGTTCTCACCGTGATTTGGAAGACGGCAAGAACGGGATATATCCCGGTTGTGAGTTTCAATCCTTCTTGGAATTGAAGATGTGGCTCGACAACTACTCGGTTACACATTATCGTCCACATAAAGTGGCCAACTCGGACGTGAATGTGCGTTACACGGTCAAATGTGAAGTGCCAACTGTTGGGGAACGTTGCATAAAATAAATTTTTTCCAACTCAACAGACACTTTCGGAGATGCCCGTAGTGCACCTTTATAGTCACCCAGTTACGTTGTGACGTTTGGCACACCCAAAGCACTCCTACGGTATCCGGGAGTTGCACAATCTCATGGTCTAAGGAAATGATACTTGACAATTGGAAAAGCTCTAGCTAAACGAACTACACGATCTTTGAGCTATGCATAGAATTGGGTCTTGTCCATCACATCATTCTCCTAATGATGTGATCCCGTTATCAATGACATCCAATGCCCATAGTCAGGAAACCATGACTATCTGTTGATCAACGAGCTAGTCAACTAGAGGCTTACCAGGGACATGTTGTGGTCTATGTATTCACACGTGTATTACAATTTCCAGATAACACAGTTATAGCATGAATAATAGACAATTATCATGAATAAAGAAATATAATAATAACCATTTTATTATTGCCTCTAGGGCATATTTCCAACAGTCTCCCACTTGCACTAGAGTCAGTATTCTAGTTACATTGTGATGAATTGAACACCCATTGTGGTGTTGATCATGTTTTGCCCTAGGGAGAGGTTTAGTCAACGGATCCGCTACATTCAGGTCCGTATGTACTTTACAAATATCTATGTCTCCATCTTGAACATTTTCACGGATGGAGTTGAAGCGACGCTTGATGTGCCTGGTCTTCTTGTGAAACCTAGGCTCCTTGCCAAGTGCAATAGCTCCAGTGTTGTGACAAAAGAGTGTGACCGGCCCCGACGCATTGGGTATGACTCCTAGGTCGGTGATGAACTCCTTCACCCAGATTGCTTCATGCGCTGCCTCCGAGGCTGCCATGTACTCCGCTTCACATGTAGATCCCGCCACGACGCTTTGCTTGCAACTGCACCAGCTTACTGCCCCACCATTCAAAATATACACGTATCCGGTTTGTGACTTAGAGTCATCCAGATCTGTGTCAAAGCTAGCATCAACTTAACCCTTTACGACGAGCTCTTCGTCACCTCCATATACGAGAAACATGTCCTTAGTCCTTTTCAGGTACTTAAGGATGTTCTTGACCGATGTCCAGTGCTCCTTGCGGGGATTACTTTGGTACCTTCCTACCAAACTTACGGCAAGGTTTATATCAGGTCTGGTACAGGTCATGGCATACATGATAGACCCTATGGCTGAGGCATAGGGGATGACACTCATCTCTTCTTTATCTTCTGCCATGGTCGGGCATTGAGCCGAGCTCAATTTCACACCTTGCAACACAGGCAAGAACCCCTTCTTGGACTGGTCCATATTGAACTTCTTCAATATCTTATCAAGGTATGTGCTTTGTGAAAGACCTATGAGGCGTCTCGATCTATCTCTATAGATTTTGATGCCTAATATGTAAGCAACTTCTCCAAGGTCCTTCATTGAAAAACACGTATTCAAGTAGGCCTTTATGATGTCCAAAAGTTCTATATCATTTCCCATCAAAAGTATGTCATCCACATATAATATGAGAAATGCTACAGAGCTCCCACTCACTTTCTTGTAAACGCAGGCTTCTCCATAAGTCTGCATGAACCCAAACGCTTTAATCATCTCATTAAAGCGAATGTTCCAACTCTGAGATGCTTGCACCAGCCCATAGATGGAGCGCTGGAGCTTGCATACCTCGTTAGCATTCTTAGGGTCGACAAAACCTTCCGGCTGCATCATATACAGTTCTTCCTTAAGGTGACCATTAAGGAAAGCCGTTTTGACGTCCATTTGCCATATCTCATAATCATAGTATGCGGCAATTGCTAACATGATTCGGACGGACTTCAGCTTTGCTACGGGAGAGAAAGTCTCATCGTAGTCAATCCCTTGAACTTGTCGATAACCCTTAGCGACAAGTCGAGCTTTATATATGGTGACATTACCATCTGCGTCCGTATTCTTCTTAAAGATCCATTTGTTTTCTACCGCTCACCGATCATCGGGCAAGTCTGTCAAAGTCCATCCTTTGTTTTCATACATGGATCCTATCTCGGATTGCATGGCTTCAAGCCATTTGTTGGAATCTGGGCCCGCCATTGCTTCTTCATAGTTCGAAGGTTCACCGTTGTCTAACAACATGATTTCCAAGACAGGGTTGTCGTACCACTCTGGCGCGGAACGTGTCCTTGTGGACCTTCGAAGTTTAGTAGGAGCTTGATCTTAAGTATCTTGATTACCATCATTAACTTCCTCTCTTGTCGGTGTTGGCACCACAGGAACATCTTCCTGAGTTGCGCTACTTACCGTTTCAAGAGGTAGTACTTCATCAAGCTCTACTTTCCTCCCACTTAATTCTTTCGAGAGAAACTCTTTCTCCAGAAAGGACCCGTTCTTGGCAACAAAGATCTTGCCTTCGGATCTTAAGTAGAAAGTATACCCTATGGTTTCCTTAGGGTATCCTATGAATACACATTTTTCCGACTTGGGTTCGAGCTTCTCAGGTTGAAGTTTCTTGACATAAGCATCGCATCCCCAAACTTTTAGAAACGACAGCTTAGGTTTCTTCCCAAACCATAATTCATACGGTGTCGTCTCAACGGATTTAGACGGTGCCCTATTTAAAGTGAATGTAGCTGTCTCTAGAGCGTATCGCCAAAATGATAGCGGTAAATCAGTAAGTGACATCATAGATCGCACCATATCCAATAGAGTGCGATTACGACGTTCGGACACACCATTTCGCTGAGGTGTTCCAGGCGGCGTGAGTTATGAAACGATTCCACATTTTCTTAAGTGCGTACCAAATTCGTGACTTAAATATTCTCCCCCACGATCTGATCGTAGGAACTTTATCTTTCGGTCACGTTGATTCTCTACCTCATTCTGAAATTCCTTGAACTTTTCAAAGGTCTCAGACTTGTGTTTCATCAAGTAGACATACCCATATCTACTCAAGTCATCAGTGAGAGTGAGAACATAACGATATCCTCCGCGAGCCTCAACGCTCATTGGACCGCGCACATCAGTATGTATGATTTCCAATAAGTTGGTTGCTCGCTCCATTGTTCCGGAGAACGGAGTCTTGGTCATCTTGCCCATAAGGCATGGCTCGCATGTGTCAAACGATTCATAATCTGGAGACTCTAAAAGTCCATCAGCATGGAGCTTCTTCATGCGCTTGACACCAATGTGACCAAGGCGACAGTGCCACAAGTATGTGGGACTATCGTTATCAACTTTACATCTTTTGGTATTCACACTATGAATATGTGTAACGTTACGCTCGAGATTCATTAAGAATAAACCATTCACCAGCGGGGCATATGACCATAAAACATATCTCTCATATAAATAGAACAACCATTATTCTCGGATTTAAATGAGTAGCCATCTTGAATTAAACGAGATCCTGATACAATGTTCATGCTCAAAGCTGGTACTAAATAACAATTATTGAGGTTTAAAACTAATCCCGTAGGTAAATGTAGAGGTAGCGTGCCGACGGCGATCACATCGACCTTGGAACCATTCCCAACGCGCATCGTCACCTCGTCCTTCGCCAGTCTCCGCTTATTCCGCAGCTCCTGCTTTGAGTTACAAATATGAGCAACCGCACCGGTATCAAATACCCAAGAGCTACTACGAGTACTGGTAAGGTACACATCAATTACATGCATATCACATATACCTTTGGTTTTGCCGGCCTTCTTGTCCGCTAAGTACTTGGGGCAGTTCCGCTTCCAGTGACCACTTCCCTTGCAATAAGAGCACTCAGTCTCAGGCTTGGGTCCATTGCTTGACTTCTTCCTGGCAACTGGCTTACCAGGCGCGGCAACTTCCTTGCCGTCCTTCTTGGAGTTCTTCTTACCCTTGCCTTTCTTGAACTTAGTGGTTTTATTCACCATCAACACTTGATGTTCCTTTTTGATCTCTACCTCTGCTGATTTCAGCATTGAATATACCTCAGGAATGGTCTTTTCCATCCCCTGCATATTGAAGTTCATCACAAAGCTTTTGTAGCTCGGTGGAAGCGACTGAAGGATTCTGTCAATGACCGCGTCATCCGGGAGATTGACTCCCAGCTGAGTCAAGCGGTTGTGCAACCCAGACATCTTGAGTATGTGCTCACTGACAGAACTATTTTCCTCCATCTTACAGCTGAAGAATTTGTCGGAAACTTCATATCTCTCGACCTGGGCATGAGCTTGGAAAACCATTTTCAGCTCCTCGAACATCTCATATGCTCCGTGTTGCTCAAAACGCTTTTGGAGCCCCGGTTCTAAGCTGTAAAGCATGCCGCACTGAACGAGGGAGTAATCATCAGCACGAGACTGCCAAGCGTTCATAACGTCTTGGTTCTCTGGGATTGGTGCTTCACCTAGCGGCGCTTCTAGGACATAATCTTTCTTGGCTACTATGAGGATGATCCTCAGGTTTCGGACCCAATCCGTATAGTTGCTGCCATCGTCTTTCATCTTGGTTTTCTCTAGGAACGCGTTGAAGTTCAGGTGGACATGAGCGTTGGCCATTTGATCTACAAGACATATTGTAAAGATTTTAGACTAAGTTCATGATAATTAAGTTCATCTAATCAAATTATTTATGAACTCCCACTTAGACAGACATCCCTCTAGTCATCTAAGTAAAACATGATCCGAGTCAACTAGGCCGTGTCCGATCATCACGTGAGACGTACTAGTTAACATCGGTGAACATCTTCATGTTGATCGTATCTTCTATACGACTCATGCTCGATCTTTCGGTCTTCCGTGTTTTGCGGCCATGTCTGTACATGCTAGGCTCGTCAAGTCAACTTAAGTGTATTGCGTGTGTAAATCTGGCTTACACCCGTTGTATTCGAACGTTAGGATCTATCACACCCGATCATCACGTGGTGCTTCGAAACAATGAACCTTCGCAACGGTGCACAGTTAGGGGGAACACTTTTCTTGAAATTATTATGAGGGATCATCTTACTTACTATCGTCGTTCTAAGTAAACAAGATGAAAAACATGATAAACATCACATGCAATCAAATAGTGACATGATATGGCCAATATCATATAGCTCCTTTGATCTCCATCTTCGGGGATCCATGATCATCTTCGTCACTGACATGACACCATGATCTCCATCATCATGATCTCCATCATCGTGTCTCCATGAAGTTGCTCGCCAACTATTACTTCTACTACTATGGCTAACGCGTTTAGCAATAAAGTAAAGTAATTTACATGGAGTTTCTCAATGACACGCAGGTCATACAAAAAATAAAGACAACTCCTATGGCTCCTGCCGGTTGTCATACTCATCGACATGTAAGTCGTGATTCCTATTACAAGAACATGATCTCATACATCACATATATATCATTCATCATTCATCACAACTTTTGGCCATACCACATCACAAAACACTTGCTGCAAAAACAAGTTAGACATCCTCTAATTGTTGTTGCAAGTTTTTACGTGGCTTCTATAGGTGATCTAGCAAGAACGTTTTCTTACCTACATACAAGCCACAACGTGATTTGCCAAATTCTATTTACCCTTCATAAGGACCCTTTTCATCGAATCCGCTCCAACTAAAGTGGGAGAGACAGACACCCGCTAGCCACCTTATGCAACTAGTGCATGTCAGTCGGTGGAACCTGTCTCACGTAAGCTTACGTGTAAGGTCGGTCTGGGCCGCTTCATCCCACAATGCCGCTGAAGCAAAATAAGACTAGTAGTGGAAAGAAAGTTGACAACATCTACGCCCACAACAAATTGTGTTCTACTCGTGCAAAGAGAACTACGCATAGACCTAGCTCATGATGCCACTGTTGGGGAACGTTGCATAAAATAAAAAAAATTCCTACGTTCACCAAGATCAATCTACGAGTTCATCCAGCAACGAGAGAGAGGAGTGCATCTACATACCCTTGTAGATCACGAGTGGAAGCGTTCAAGAGAACGGGGTTGAGGGAGTCGTACTCGTCGTGATCCAAATCACCGGAGATCCTAGCACCGAACGGACGGCGCCTCCGCGTTCAACACACGTACGGTCAGCGTGACGTCTCCTCCTTCTTGATCCATCAAGGGGGAAGGAGAGGTTGATGAAGATCCAGCAGCACGACGGCGTGGTGGTGGATGCAGCAGGGATCCGGCAGGGCTTCGCCAAGCGTCTGCGGGAGGGAGAGGTGTAGCAAGGGGGAAGGGAGGCGCCAAGTGCAAAGGTACGGCTGCCCTCCCTCCCCCTCTCTTTATATAGGGTCCCCAAGGGGGAGCGCTGGCCCTGGAGATGGGATCTCCAGGGGGTCGGTGGCCAGGGGGGAGGCTTGCCCCCCAAGGCAAGTGGAGGCGCCCCCACCCTAGGGTTTCCAACCCTAGGCGCAGGGGGGCCAAGGGGGGGCGCACCATCCCACCAGGGGCTGGTTCCCCTCCCCACTTCAGCCCACGGGGCCCTCTGGGATAGGTGGCCCCACCGAGTGGACCCCCGGGACCCTTTCGGTGGTCCCGGTACAATACCGTTGACCCCCGAAACTTTCTCGATGGCCGAAACTCGACTTCCCATATATAATTCTTTACCTCTGGACCATTCCGGAACTCCTCATGACGTCCGAGATCTCATCCGGGACTCCGAACAACTTTCGATTTGCTGCATACTAATATCTCTACAACCCTAGCATCACCGAACCTTAAGTGTGTAGACCCTACGGGTTCGGGAGATATGCAGACATGACCGAGACGCCTCTCCGGTCAATAACCAACAGCGGGATCTGGATACCCATGTTGGCTCCCACATACTCCTCAATGATCTCATCGGATGAACCACGATGTCGAGGATTCAATTAACCCCGTATACAATTCCCTTTGTCAATCGGTACATTACTTGCCCGGGACTCGATCGTCGGTATCCCAATACCTCGTTTAATCTCGTTACTGGCAAGTCACTTTACTCGTACCATAATGCATGATCCCGTGACCAGACACTTGGTCACATTGAGCTCATTATGATTATGCATAAACAAGTGGGCCCAGAGATACCTCTCCGTCATACGGGGTGACAAATCCCAGTCTCGATTCGTGCCAACCCAACAGACACTTTCGGAGATGCCCATAGTGCACCTTTATAGTCACCCAGTTACGTTGTGACGTTTGGCACACCCAAAGCATTCCTACGGTATCGGGAGTTGCACAATCTCATGGTCTAAGGAAATGATACTTGACAATTGGAAAAGCTCTAGCTAAACGAACTACACGATCTTTGAGCTATGCTTAGAATTGGGTGTTGTCCATCACATCATTATCCTAATGATGTGATCCCGTTATCAATGACATCCAATGCCCATAGTTAGGAAACCATGACTATCTGTTGATCAACGAGCTAGTCAACTATAGGCTTACCAGGGACATGTTGTGGTCTATGTATTCACACGTGTATTACGATTTCCAGATAACACAGTTATAGCATGAATAATAGACAATTATCATGAACAAAGAAATATAATAATAACTATTTTATTATTGCCTCTAGGGCATATTTCCAACACCAACATGTCCATGGATTGTGCGTGCAAGGCCATGGAAAGGAGGTCCCACTTGGCGCATAGTGAGTTGTCTACCAACTCACATGTGCCGGCACAAGAATGCGGATGGCAAGTTTGTGTACCAACAACACAAACAACTCACGTCCGAGTTCATTGCTTATAGGCTGTCCAACCAAATATCCACACTTCCAATAATGAGCATCAAGAGTGTCATTGACCTTGTGAAAGCCATCTTTCATTACAAGGTGAAGTACGGCAAGGCATGGAAGGCGAAGCAAGCCGCATTCAAGATGTTGTATGTCAATTGGGAGGAAGCATACAACCGACTCCCTAGGTTGTTGTTAGCTATGGCCGCCACAAACCCAGGCATGGTTCACGTGGTTGAGCCTCATGGGAACCAAACATTGATTCAAAATGGGAGGACCGTCTGAGTATTTGGCCATGCATTTTGGGCCTTTGAGAAATGCGTGAGGGCTTTTTAGCATTGTCGGCCCGTCATCACCATTCATGGCACGTCCTTGACCGAACAATACAAGGGCACTTTATTGGTTGCAATAGCAAGTGATGCCAATAACCGGGTGTTGCCTTTGGCTTTCGCTTTGGTTGAGGTGGAGAACAATGATAACTGGGAGTGGTTCTTGCATCAACTGAGAACAAGGGTATTACCGGCTGAAAGGGAAATTTGTGTCATATCGGATCGCCATCCTGGAATTCTAAATGCAGTGGTGGTTGACATTCTCGGACATACAAAGTTGCATCATCGATGGTGCATGAGGCACTTTTGTGAAAACTTCTATAGGGCATGTGGTATCAAGGAGTTGGCCGATGATCTTCAGGATTGTTGTCTCGCTTTCACCAACAAGCGGTTTGCCACATTGTTCAATGCATTGCTCAGACACAAGAAACTTGACCCCGGCGGTCAGGAGTTTCTCAATAGGAACATTGCCGAAAGGAATATGTGGGCACGTGCTTTCGATGAAGATGGCCGGAGGTACGGTCAAATGACAAGCAATATGGCAGAATGCTTCAATAAGGTGCTCAAGGGTGTACGTGCATTACCCGTCCCCACCCCACACACCCCCACCCTCCACACAAACCCGAAGCTCAGTGCCTCCCCTTTGCCCTCCTCTCTCCCCCTCTCAAATCCTTCTCAGATCCGGAGTATTTGACCGTGGATTTCGAAGCCAACCCCTCCCTTAAGGTAATCTCCTCCGATCCCCTCGTTTTCATCCATAGGAATTGTCACATTTGCTCAAATCTTGCTAGTTTGGGGAAACCCTAGTTTTTGCTTGGATTTGGAAATTTGTGTTTCTTTGCTAATTTGGTATGGTTAGGCTTTCATAGTATGCTAGGGTTAGGGTTATGTGTGTTTGATGTTGGTGTTAGGGTTATGTTGGTCTTAGGGTTGTGGTTATTGTTAAGTGGGGGTTAGGGTTGACCAATAATTCTCGGTTTTGTAGGCATGGCTTCATCCGGTTCCATGACGAGGCCACCGTGTGCTAACCAAGAAGACATGCCGAACAAGTGGGAGGACGCATCTTTGGACAAGGTGAAGGAGAAAGATGTCAACATCCCGCCATGTTGGTGTGGAGATGTTTGCAAGGTGAAGGTGTCCACCGATCGAAAGAAAGCATGGACGGAAGGGCGGAGATATTTTGTATGCCCGAACTATGCTTATGATCGTACACTTCCAACTAACGCCTATGACCAACCATCGGTAAGCTCGAGAAGTAAAATGTCACTCTCAAATGTGTGTCAACACTAACAACAAATTTTTATGCAATCACCGCCTCCTCTATGCAAGTACTTCATGTGGATAGATCTTGAAGTGCTAGAAGATGTCAAAAAGCTTGCAAAGGCTCGCGAGGCGCAAGAGGAGGACTCGACACGTGACAAGAAGGGGAAATGGCCTCGCTCTACTCAGTAGGGACTTCGCTTTGGTGCACTCGTCGTCAACTATCTTCTAATGAATGTGTCGTGAACTTGTGAGGGCATGTGAGATGTTGGTGAACTATCTTCTAGGGCAAGATGCCATTTGTCATTTGTAATGAATGTGTCGTGAACCATGTTGTAGTAATGTTTGAATTGTCTTAAGTTATGAACTCGTCGGCATAAAATTTGTGTTTGTTCAAATTGCTGTGATGCTGCAGTCATTGTAAGTATTATGGATGGTCAGTGATGCAAGCCAACTGTGGCTCTCCGGATAGCCATGGCAGTTAAGCAGCACCTAAGGGCAGGGCGCTGCACTGTACAGTGCAGCGCCTAACTGTTGGGCGCCACACAGTACAGTGCAGCGCCTAACTTTTGGGCGCCGCAGTGCTGCTATAAGCTAAACTGCAGAAACAGATGCCATTTTGGCCTCCTGCAGCAGCACTCACATAACTTGAACATCACTAAAAGTACTGTAAACTGCACATACTAAACAAAGAGAACTAATAACTTGAACATCATATCATTTAAGACAATTCAACATTACTTCAAGTTCGCAAACACAAATACCATACTAGTAAGAGTTCACCAACATATAACATAACCTCACAAGTTCATCAACCTAATTAAACGGCTACAAGTAACATGAACAAGCACTAATGCCTTCCACGCGTGTTCCTGGTGCCACGCTTGCAGGCAATCTTCTTCTTCCTGGAAGGACGAGCCTCCTCTTCGTGCACTTCCTCCTCCGCCTCCGCCTCATCATCCAAGCTAGCCATCCGCGAGGTCCCTACGACCACCTTTGGGTTGCTTCTATTGTCATAGTCGTTGGGCGTGTACCGGTGTCTGGGCTGCCTAGGCTTGAGCACATATGCGGACCGAGCTTGAGCGTCCGCCAAAATCATGTCATCATCAAGCTCATGGCCCTATCACACAATGAAACAATATGGTGAAGGCCGGTGTTGTAATCAAGTGAGAATCACATCTAAAGGATTAGTCATACCTCTTGGGTGATCGCACCCTCATCATCCATATAAGCATATGAGGAACTCACATCGTCCCCCTCATGGTGAGATGTGGGGTCTGATGGTGTACCAGACCTAGAGGCAGATGGTTCATCATATTCAGGATCACGGCAACCTAGAAGGTTCGATAACCGCCTTAACTTCTTGGTCTGACGCTGTAACATGAACAAGTGTGTAAGATATCAAACTTCGCAACATAGACTGGCTCTCATAGTGAATGCGATATGTACCTTGAGGAATGCTCGTAGTGAACCATCATCATTGCCAGTTCCAACCGCTGTCTTCTCCAGAATAGACTGGCTCTCATCAGCTGCTTTCTTGATCTTGATGCGCTACAGATGAGAAAGAATGAATGCGTTAGTCATTCAAACGTGTGTAATACGGTCAACGGGAAAGTAAAGAAGGGAACACTTTACCATATAGTTAATCACCGGAATAGCAGGGACTCCTTGCCCTTTCCTGACATCTCTGTTGTACTTCCCCTTTGCTAGATCCTCAAAGTTTACGGGTTCTTCAAGAATATCCTCATTATATGCCGGCGGGCATATCTCAACTCGAGTAGTTTCAATAAACCATCGTACGTAGTTATCAAAAGCAAGTGGGTTGTGCTCACGAAGCGGGCCGCGTGCAGTGCTACGAGCTTGCTCCACAGAAAGCTGGAAGCGGGTAACATACGGAGCATGATGCTTGTCCCAGTCCTTTATCTTCCGCTGCCTTATCATGTCCAACCTGCGTGGTATAAAACCAAGCATTAGCACAATCAAAAGGAGTCCCAATGCTTAGACAATACGCAGACATGCTCTCTTACCTATGAAGTGCTTTGTCCGTGTCCACCCACTCCGGCGGGTGAGGCTGGAACAGACCAAACTGACGATACACGCGATGTGGCAAATGAAACTCAACCGCCCAGTTGCATATCAGTGGGCACCGCATAAGCCAGAGATCCTTATCCCGCGAGCACATCGGGTTGAGGCGGAACTCCTCGGTGTACCCCAAGCTCTCACCCGCGCCATATGGCTGCCATTCCACCTATGAAACAGGGCAACAATGCAAATTTGATGACTATTTTTCAAGCAAGCATGAGAAAGGACTGAAGTAATGACCTCCTTACCTGCTCAGGCATAATCGTGTCCAACTCGGCAATGTACTTTTGGTACATGAGATTGACATCGTTCGTCATCTCGGAAACGATATCCCACTTGTAAGCCCACGTGGGGCGCCGTAATTCGTCATGTTCATCTGCATACCAAGGATCAAACCTGACGCTCTTCGGGCGTCCAACAGGCAAACGCTCCCAGCTCCATACAGAAAGTAGAAGCAGATTACCACCAATGCCTGCACTATCTGTGATCCTGCAACACGCATCGTCCAGCTACATATGAAAGAAAAACAATGTTAACTTGACAGCAAGCTTGCATTGCTAATGAAGAAATGAGTTGATCACAAAACAGACCAACTACCTGTCGGTACAAGTAGGCAAGAGTCGCTGAACCCCAGCTCCATTTGCTATCGAAGATGGTCAACGCCTTCAACCACATCCATGGAGCGTTCTTGCCAGTGGAGTCAGGAAACAAAGTCCTCGACACAACGTACCACATACACACACGAGCATGTGTCTGGATCACATCATCAGTGGCATCCGGAGGGCACGTCGCAAAGTTATTTTGAATCCACGTGAAAGCAACTCCGGCTACTTTCCTTTCCCTCTTCTTCTTCTCTTCTCCCTCCTCTACATCAGCCTCAGCCTCAGTAGGAGCCATACCGATAAGAGCAATCATCTGCTCGCGCCACCCATCAGAATCGGTGCTCATACAGAGAGGCCTCCCGTCGATAGCAAGACCGGTGATCAACGAGACATCCTCGAGCGTCACGGTCATCTTCCCAGTCCGAAGATGGAATCTGTGCATTTCCGGCCTCCACCGATCAACAAGAGCGGACACCAGTGAAGCGTTCAGATTCGGCGTGGACCGGCTGACCAACAGAATCCACGGGAGTAGTCCTGCCTGCTTGATGTACGGTGTGTACCGCTCATCGTAAGGCATGGCAAGACCAGAGACCCCATGATACCGAATCTTCAGAGGTTCAAGCTTCTGCAAAAAACAAGTAATGACAAATCTTAGGGCATGTAAATTTCAACTAAAGGAAAATTTGCAAAATATTTAGATTACTAGTTATTACCTTCTCCTTCTCGCGCATCATGTAGGCCCGGTGTTGCACGTCGTAGACATCGTCCAGAAGCCAAACCATCCTTACAAATTTCAAACAATAAACATATATGAGTTCATCTCAAATATCGGTAAACACTCAACATTTCATATGTGTTCATCTAAACATCTCATATGTATTCATCTACAAGAATCTCAACATCTCCTTCTCACACAATAAATAAATGATTGTAAATTCTCATATATATCTCGCATGACATATGTGTTCAAATAAATCAACATCTCATATTTCAAATAAACTCAGCATCTAATATAATATCTAAAAAACTCAACATCTCACATATAGCTACAAAACTCAACATCTCATAATTATCTACAAAACTAGGCATCTCATATATATCTAAAAAAATAAACAATCTAGGTTTCACTAACAAGAATCATATACTACCGGATATGACTACACATCCTCCATCACAACACACAATCTTGGACAAACAAAGATCCAAACCAAGCAAATCTAAGGTTCCACCTAATCTTGGGCAAATCCCTAAAATTGCAACGATTTTACGGAGGAAAAGAAAGGGAACGAAGGAGTTTACATACTAGGAAGGATTGGAGATCGAATCCAGGCCTCAAAACTTCAGATTCTGAGAGGGGGTGTGGGGGGGGATCAGAAGGGGGCGCCGCTGCCGCTCTCTGTACAGAGAGCAACTTCTCAGAGGTGGAAGAACTACCTGGAAGGGGCTGGCCCGATGCGGCCTAAGTCAACGTGGAGTGCCTAAGACACGAGCGCTGCACTATACACTGTGTGGCGCCTAAGCCTTAGGCGCTGCAGTGCTGTCTGTGGGGCCGCAACTGGACCAGGGCTGCCACGCTGGCAGGAGTTGCGACACCTAAGCCAAAGACGCTGCATAGTAGTGTGCGACGCCCAGCTGTCGGGCGCCACACAAAAGGGTCAGCAGAGCGAATTTTTTCCGAAAGCAGGTCAGTTTGTGATTTGATTTCGGCCTCAGGTCAAATATGTGATTTCTGCCTCATAAAGGGGGCCGGTTGTTTGAAACAAATGCAAATGGTTGACCTCCGGTCCACGGCGTCAACCAACACGCACCCAAACTACTAGCTTAATTTCCCATAATGCCCCTGTTCACCCCAACTGAAATGCGGGCGTGCTATAGGTAAAGACGTCATTTCCACTTCTGAAAATCCTCGCGCTCGCCCCCGCGTTCAATCTCGCGCCTGCTATAAGTAGGCCCCAGCGCCGTTCCCCCAACCGCCTCCCCCATTCGAAGTTCTGGAAGGGGGGAAAATCCTCCAAAAACCCAAATCCTCCCCCATCAATTCGTCGCTGCTTCGTTCGACCTCCGCGTCGAGATGTCCAATCAGCGCGGCGGCGGCTACGGGGGCCGCGGCGGTGGCCAGGTGGGCCTCCGCCGCGACGGGGGAGGCGGCGGCGAGGTTGCTGACGTTGACGAAGACGGCTTCACTCCCGTCAGAAACCGCAGGAGAGGCCCCTTTCGCGGCGGGGGCGGTGGAGAAGGCGGGGGCAGCGGCCGCGGCGGAGGCGGCGGGGGCGGCGGCGCAGGCCCCCCTCTCGAGCCAAGCGGACGAGGGCGTCGGGATGGACAGCAGCATCGGGACTCGCGCTTCCCTCGGGACGACCACGCGCAGCAGCGACAGCAGCATCCCGGCGTGGCAACGCGGGCCGCGGCCGAGGCGGCGGGAATCACGGCAGGGTCGACACCGACAGCATTCACGGTCGATACCAGGGCCACGGCGGAGGCGGCTTCCAAGGCCAGCAGCGCTCGTCGCAGGAGCAGCAGCATCGCAACAACCAGCAGTATGACCCGCCATGGTGGGCGACGAAGGAGATCACAGAGGCGACGAGCTCGTCTTCTTCTGAACCTGTTGGTAAGCACCTCGGCATCCTTGCTTCGTTCCTCTGAAATTTCCGAAACATGGGCGGTTGATCGATCAAGGGTTTCGTGATGGTTAGTGAATTAGAGCCTACCCTGTTTGATTTCGTGTATGCGGTTGATCGGGGCGATGTGTTTCTCCAGCCGTACTATTTACCTTTTGAAATTACGGGCCTGTGATTGCAAATTTTGTTGGCTGCGTGTTGATTCAGAGTAGCATTTGCGTCGGTGTGATCAAGTTTGAGATTCTGGTTTATGATTACTCGCAGTATATCAAGTTTTATACGGTTCTGTTGTAGTATCATGAACTCTGTAGGATAAATTCCCTTTGCTGCATTGTCTGTATTAGAGATGTACCTACATCTTATTCTTTTGTATCTTGAATCCATAGGAAGCGTTTGATTCTTAGCTTGATAGGGTCATTATCCTGAATTGCTTGAAAAATTGGGATGAAGATGTGGTGTTGAACTCGCCTACATGCTAACTGAACTCCTAAACTGTTGTTGGTAGCCTCTGTTCTGCAATTTTGAGATGGCAAATGATTGTTTGAGAGGATGCAGAGCATATGGGATAAGAATCCTGTCAGATAGCACTAGCGGAACCTTGGTTGTTTGGTATGTCACCTTGTAGTTTCTGAACATGTAGAAAATCATTTAACTACCATATCCTTCATCAACAATACATGAAAGAATCATAGTTTTCACCAGTGAAAACCTGTATGTGATTCTTTTTGGAATTTTTTTTCTACGGATGTGTTATTTCACAAGTAGGCTTGCATTAATGTGTCAAGGATCAGTTGCTTCATGCTATGGTTTGGAGTCAGCATGAAGAACTTTGGGCCTTTTGGGGGCACCATTTGTAGTACTGTATCCTGATTGTACTTGCGAGCCTTGTGAACTCTGGCATGATTCGTTTGTTCCTCCGAAATGTTCGAAACATGGGCGGAGTTGATCGAACATGTGATCAGCGATTTTGTGATGGTAGTGATTAGAGCCTATGCTGTTTGATTTCACGTATGTGGTTGATCAAGGCGATTCGTTTTCCCAGACGTCTTCATTGTAGTAGCGTGGACTGCTGCCATGTTTGGAGCTACAGGCCTGTGATTGCAATTTTTGCTAGTTGTGTGCTGATTTAGAGTAGCATTTGCATCAGTGTAATCTTAGATTGTTTCTTATTTTGATCATGGTTCATGATTATGCAGTACATGAAGTTTTATATGTTTCTGTTTGTAGTATTGTGGATGCCCAAATGTACTTCATTCTTTATGGATCTAGATAGATTGGACTGAGGTTTATCTCTCTATATGATAAGTTTCATGTGCTGCATGCCTGCATTGTCTCATGATTATGCAGTTTCTAAAGTTTTATACGCTTCTGTTGTAGTATTATGAATGCCTATGTGTGCTCCAAGGTTTCTAGATTAAGATAAATAGGAGTGAAGATTATCTCTCTGTATGACAAGTTCCCTTAGCTGCATTGTCTGTACTGCAGCTGTACTTATAGCAGCTATTGATCCATCTTGTTCTCTTATGTCTTGAATCCATATGAAGTGTTTGATTCCTAGCTTGATAGGGTCATTATAATCCTGTTTTGCTTGAAAAAGTGGAAGATACGGTGATGAACTCACCTACATGCTAACTGAAAAAGTGGAAGATACGGAGTATTAGTAACCTCTGTTCCGCAATTTTGAGATGGTAATAATTGTTTTAGATGATTCATAGCATATTAGATAAAAATAAATCCTGTCAGATAACACTAGAATTTGGTATGTCACCTTGTAGTTTCAGAACATCATTTAACTACCGTATCCTTTATCCGAAGACAAGAAAGCATCACAGTTTTCACCAGTGAAAACCTGTATCTGATTCTTTTTGGGACTTTTCTCTTATGAGTGTGTTATTTCACAAGTTAGGCTTGCATGCATGGGTCAATAGAAGTTGCTTCATGCTGTGGTTTGGAGTCAGCATGGAAAACAACTTTGAGCCTTTTGGGGTCACCCTTTGTAGTAGTAGGGGTACGAAATGAATTGCGGAGCGGTGGTGGTGGGAGGCATTTACTATCTGAAGTTCAAAAGGATGAGCGATTTCCTCTCCGTATAGCTACATTTTCTTCTGCATTTTAATTTGGGTAACTGCAGTGTCCGGCCGAAACTTTGAGGGAAACTGCAGCTTTTCGTGATCCTTCATTCTCCCTCTCTGACAGCAGCCACATTACTGTTTTCTTTGTTTGCAACCTTCGTGTTTCTAACTGCTCTTGTTCCCCCTCTAGGCTGTCCACTTGAAAAGATAGAAGTCAAACTGCTCGTGAACCACTTCAGAATCGAGTTTGGAGGATCAACTATCTTTTGCTATGGTATCGAGCTCGGCCAAGATTCTTCTGAGGCTTCAGGAAGATTGCAGCTTTCCCTGTCAGATCGGAGGTTCGCAATGGCTAAACTCTTGGAGATACTTGCGCGGCCTCCATATTCATTAGCTGCTGCCTCTGATGGCAAGGGCCATCTGTTTACCTTTGCCAAACTGCCACAAAGTGTATATCCAGTGGAAGTCCGGTCACGGACCTACAATGCATCAGCAGTGCTCAAGCCGGACCTGCAGCTGAGGCTACCCCTTCGGCCGCCTGTGACTAAAGGGATCTTGCCGGCTCTTGATGCCATTGTGCGTGAGGCCTCTAGCTCAGGCAAGATTATCATCGGTCAGACATTTTATTCACAGCAGCAGCGTCCTAAGATCAGCTCTCATGGGGCCTTTACTACCGAAGCTCTGGAAGGAACCATGCAGACCCTAAAAGCCACCGAGCAAGGGCTGGTGCTATGTGTGGACTATTCAGTTATGGAGTTTTGCCGAGATGGAAGCAAAGTTCTGGATCTTGTTAAGCACTTGGTGAAGCGGTTTGACACTGATATTCCCTTTGACATGGAAACAGCTCTAGACCAGAAGCAACGGAAATATTTGGAGAGCAAGCTGAAAGGCCTCTGTATCACAGTGAATTACCTGAAGAAGTCCTCCAAAGGGAAAGACAATGGGACCAGAATTCGGAAGTACAAGGTTCAAGGTTTGACAGCTCAGCCTGCGCAACTTATCACATTCCAGGACTTTGATTCAGGGGAGCCTCTTAAGCTCGTTGAGCATTATGGTAAGGAGCATGGAGTAGCCATTCGGTATAAGATGCTTCCATGCTTGGATTTGAGCACGAAACATGGCAGACCAAATTATATCCCGATTGAGCTCTGTAGTCTTCATCAACGGCAGAAGTATCCCAAGGACAATACGCTCAAGGGTTCCAACCTGAAGCCAAGGGACAAGCCACCCGAATCAAATGCCCGGAAAGATATGATTCTGGATATGGTAAAACCTCCAGAAGGGCCTTGCAGGTAACTGTTTTGAGTTTGGGTGCCCTTCTACTGTTTGTAAACGCCTGACCATGCATTCTTTCTTTTTGTCAAATCTGGGAACTTAATTTATATGTGCTGTTTATTTGTTAAATCCAATGCGATGCAATTTGCTAGATATTTAGTTCAATAGTTTTTCTGTGTAATCAGTACATCTACAATAAAACTTGAAAGTTGTGCTAACATTAGATGCTAATTAAAAAGAATGAAGTTTAACCATGCTTGGATTCAGTACAATAATGAAGTTTAACCATGTTTGTTCAAGTTATCTAAGTATTTCCTTTCTTTGGATGGAACTGATCTTTGCCTTTCTTTCAAGAAAGGATCTGATCTTATTGTAAAAAAAATAGCAAACTGAAATTATGTTTTTACCAGTCACTAATTATCACTTTACTTTCAGTGGTAGCAGAGGCGAGCAATTTAACATTACATTGAACAGAGAGATGACAGAAGTCACGGGTACTATTCTTGCTCCCCCCACCCTTACACTCGGCTCCTCCAATGGCCGCTGCAAGTACGATATCAGGAAGAAAAACTGCCAGTGGAACCTCATGAATTGGATGAAACTGGTAGACGGCAAAGTACTGAAGTGCTGGGGCATTCTCGACTTCAGTGCAACGCCATCTCACTCTGGCCAGGAAAGGCTTCATGGAAACAAGTTCATTGAGAATATCGTCAACAAGTGTGTTCACCTTGGTATTCAGATGCAAAGAGAAGGCTGTTTTGTGCGTTGTTCAGCAATGTCGGTACTGTCTGATCCGGGCAAACTACGTGAGGAGCTTATCCAGGTGAAGAAGGATGCCGAGGAGCACACGCAGAAGAAGCTACAACTCCTCTTCTGCCCGATGTCTGAGCAGCACCGTGGGTACAAGGTACTGAAGATGATCTGCGAGACAGAGCTGGGGATCCAAACCCAGTGTCTGTTGAGCCACCTCGCAAACAAAGGCGATGGCCAGGACCAGTACTTGTCCAACCTTGTCCTCAAGATCAACATCAAGCTCGGGGGAAGCAACATGCAGCTATCTGACCAGCTTCCAAAGGTGACTGGCTCACGTTTCATGTTCATCGGTGCGGACGTGAACCACCCGCCTCCAGGAGACACGGAGAGTCTGTCGATAGCAGCTGTTGTGGCGTCCATGGATTGCCCTAGCGCCAGCCAGTACGTGCCGAGAATCCGTGCCCAGAAGGGCGGCAAGGAGGAGATCGTTAACCTCGGTACCATGTGTAAGGAGCTCATCCAAGTCTACAAGGAGAGGAACGACGGCTTCAAGCCAGACAAGATCATTTACTTCCGAGACGGCGTGAGCGACGAGCAGTTCCGTACGGTCCTCGACAAGGAGCTAGTGTCGATGAAGGAGGGCATCTGCGAGGACGGCTACTCGCCGACGATCACAGTGATCGTGGCCAAGAAGCGGCACCACACGCGGTTGTTCCCCAACGACAGAAAGGAGCTGCGGACGGATAACGGCAATGTGCTCCCTGGCACGGTCGTCGACACCACCGTGGTCGACGGGTCGCACGATGACTTCTTCCTGTGCAGCCACGACGGGCTGCACGGGACGAGCCGGCCGACGCACTACTACATGCTGAAGGACGATCACGGCTTCGAGCGCGTGGACCTGCACAAGCTGGTGTACAGCATGTGCTTCATGTTCGCTCGCTGCACCAAGCCGGTGTCGCTGACGGCGCCCATCAAGTACGCCGACACCGTGGCCTACCGCGGCAGGGACTACTACGACAACAGGATGGTGTCCCAGCGGCCTCCGTCCGGGCCGTCATCGTCGGCCTCCGTCCCCGCGGGTGCTCCCCTGTTCTTGGATATGCCCGAGGTGCATGCGGATCTCAAGGACAGCATGTTCTTCATCTGATGCCGCCTGATTTTCAGCATGGTGAGCTCCAACCCTGCGTTCTGCTTCTTGTGTGCGCCTTCTTGCTGTGTATGGTGAAGGCCTTTGGCTGGCGCTTCTGTTACATATTTGCTGTGTTCTGTACATGCTCGTCAAACTGACTTACAGCTTTGCTGTGTTCTGTACATGCTCGCCAAATTGGCTCTTACAGCTCTGCTGTGTTCTGTACATGCTCGCCAAATTGGCTTGTTTCAAACTTGTTCTGCACACATTCTGTTACTGATTACTGTAAATCAACCAAGAACTAGTTTCAGTCTTTCTTCTTTTTTGCTTTATCATATTTCATATTCCGGCAGATGTTCGATGTGAGATTTCCAACATGTTGAGAACTGCAGTCCTCGGAAAGGATATGAGGATTTTTTTAAGATTTCTTTTCCCGTTCCTGGGATCAGCCAAATGTTGTATGTAAAAGGCAGACAGTTACATACAAAAGATCCCTCTGGGATGCACTACTGCATAAGAACACTCAGGGCACGTCACAATGAATTTGACAATGGCAGTTACCTAAGCCAAACAAGCTCATATCACTCTGTAGATTGGAGGAAAGACTCATCATTTAGATTGGACAACATCTGCCTCTTATTACATGTGGGAGAGGCTGGCAGGGTAGCATTATAACTGAACCACCGACGCACCGGTAATAACCATGGTGATCGGAGAAAATCCCACACCTGTATCGATGACTGACTCTGATCGCCATTCTCATGGTCGGTCTGGGGATTCGTCTACATGAACTGCAGCGCGTGCATGTCACTGGGATAGGCCTGCGGCAGTGTACCATCGCTTTAACTATGGCATTAAGAATGGTATGAAGCACACCTCACAATATGATTGAATATACCATGCAGTCAAGGCTTCAGAATTAAACAACTACTTCATTAAGTGGACAAGAAATGTCAACAACGAGGCATCAAGCATAAGCTTCTCTACAAGCAGTGATTTGAAACAACTCACTTTTGTTTGTTGACCATTCCCGGGGAATGGCTGCTTTTGTAGGGTTGGAACTGCAGAAGCCTGCATCCCACAAGACCTGATAACTAATCGATAAGACTACACACTGTTATCAAGAGATGAACACAGACCTGACCAAAATGATTCAACTTGTCATGAAGGTTCTGTGAGGTACTAAGACCAAAGTTGTGGCCAAGTACATAATGTCCCTGCACAAAGAGAGAAGCTAAACCACCACATTCACAATGTCATATGAAAAAATTATGTATCATGTCTTCATGTTGAACAATTAGCAAAAAGAAAATGTCTTCATGTTGAACAATTCACCTGCATTAGTTGATCTGGTAGGAACTCATCCATAACAGTCCTTGCTTCTGTTTGCATAGTGTCAGGTGTAATGTTCACAGGATGCGTTGGGAGTGTGGAAAGTGGATTTCAGAGAGTTGGACTTTGTTTTGACCTCTTTGCCCATGAGGCATCGATGAGTGTTAGGCTTGTTCTCGTCGGGGGAGTCGAAGAGACCGGTGAACTTGTAGGAGGTCGTGGCATGCATGACAACAGCGGCCGTGCTCATATTATCATCATCACCATCATCTTCATCTTCGGACATGTATTCCTTGTGAACAAAAGCCTTGTCATCCTTCCTCTTGGTGAACTTTGAGAATTTCTTATTCTCGAGCACAGACTTCTTGGACTTGTCTTCACGTCTCTCATAGGCTCCACAACAAAGTGTCATGGACTATCACAGTTGTAGGACTTTCTTCTTCTAAAGGATCTTCCATTGAGACTCTTCCCCTTGTTTGCCATGGCACCAAAATATTTCCTGACCAAGAGGGCCAAGTCTTCTTCAAAGTCATTTGTCGGGCACGAGGTGTTGACTTCTTCTTTAACACTTTTCTCAACTTGATTTTCCTCTCTCGATGAGCGCACAACCACTTTCTTGGCCTTCAAATCGAGATTTGAATTCTTGGTCACTTGAGCAATAACAAAGGTCTTCTTGGACTTGGTCTCCAAAAGTTCATGAGTGGAGAAGGTTGATACAACTTGAGCTGCAGTTAATTTGTTGTAATCCGGACGTTGATGAACCATCATCACATAATGTGCTCCATCAAGACCATTGCATCAACAAACTTGTCCTTGATGAAATCATCATTTGCCCAAGTGCATCCAAATGTTCTCAAGTTTAGCACAAGAGACTTCAACCTTCGATACATATCATCCGCGGTCTCACCATCATTTCTCACAAACAAGTTCACCTCTTTATTGAGGAAGGCCAACCGAGACCTTTGAATAGCTTCATCACATTCAAATATCTCCTCGAGACAATCCCTAATTTCTTTGGTGGTCTTGAAGAGAGTAATGGAGTCACTATAGTTCTCGGTCACGGCAAGGCGCAACATGTTGAGAGCGGTGGCATTGAGTTGATCATCAACGGCTTCCCTTGGAGTGAGGCTTGTTGGATCCTGGGGCTTGAAACCATTGACCACAATCCACCATATTTGTGCCGATGCACTACAAATGTGAGACTCCATAGCTAGTTTCACATAGCAAACACATTAGCATGTAAAGGGGACGGAGGCCCAATATGATTAATGTGCAGGTGTTGTAAAGGTTGCCGAGAGTAAAAAGGTCAACATAATTGTACTTAGGAACGAGTGTGCGAGTAGACGATACAAGGGGTTCTCTCGTGCCATCCACATCTGGAATTTTATTTGGATCAAATGGACTAGATGCGGATGTTGAGGGCTTTAAGTGCGCATCCACTTCCTCCTTGACCGAGGAACATACCTATCTGAACATTGTGGATTTGAAATCCACAAATATTAACATAATATCTGTTGGGAAACATAGTAGAAAATAAAAATAAATCGCCCTACGAACACCCATGAACAATATGAAGATGGATATAGGGTTTGGATCAACGATTCTTACCGACTCCGGAGTGCAGCGGAAGTAGACAAGTTGGTGTAGATCGTACTTGGAGTCCCTTGAATAGTTGATGACAATCCCGCGAACCGCCCTCGAACGATCCCTCGAATGGAAGACTGAAAGCATGCTCCTCTCTACTTGGTTGCAAGCGTACGGTCTTCACGATCCGGCAGTGCTTCGCCGTCTAGAGCTAATTGTCGCCGGAGAATTAGAGGGAGGATATTAGAACCACACTAAGCTTTTAATTATGAGGATTAGAGGATCTAGGTCAAGCTCTAATTGATCAACTAGAATCAACTAGAACTAGAACTAGAGGAACTCACTACTGGGAAAGGCCTTATAGGGAACCCCTATAAGTGGCGGGCGTAGCTGGGCACCTGCCACAACTATTTTGGAATGTTTGCACTCGCGGGTAACAATTTTCGACCGCCACTACTAGTCTAACATCGAAACGCCCGTCACATGTAAAATTGTGTGTATGTTTTTTTTTTGCATAATTCACCCGTGGCGGGTGCTCGAGGGAGCCCGCCACAGGTATGTGTAAGAGCAGTGGCGGGCGGCTCCTAGCAACCGCCACTAGTTGGCAGTGCCTGATGCCCACTGTTGGCAAAACATAGGTGTGGCGGGTACTTAAGCTCGCCCGCCACAACTAAACCCGTCATCAAAAGTTTCACTTTCCCCCCGAAACCACCCCTCTCTAACGCCAAAAGGGCAGTTTCAAAATCTTATCTCGATTCTTCGCCGCCCTCGCCCGTAACCCCATGCCTCGCCGCTGCCGCGCCCCTCCAACACCACTGCACCACGCTCGCCGCCGGGGCCGTCCTCTTCCTCCCTTGTCGCCGGGCCTCCTCCGCCGCGGCCCCCTCGCCACCATGTTCCTCTTGTCGTGGCGACTGTACTCATCACCGCGCCCTTCTCTGGCGCGACCACCTCACCGTCACGTCCGCCCTTGTTGTTGGGCCTACTCCGGCGCGCCTCCCTTCCTGCCGTGTCTGCCTCATCGCCGGGCCTCCTCTGCCGCCGCCCCTAGTAGCCATGGCTTCCTCCGCTAGCAACTGGGCCTTGACACAGCCGCAACAGCTGACTCCTCCACCTCCGAGACCACTACCGCTCCCTCCTCCACCTCACACTCAAGCAGTGTACATGTAAGTAATGTGTATACATTGTAGTTGAATATTAGTACTAGATTCATAAATGTATAGATTTTAGTTGAACATATGTGTAGATTCACGTATGTATACATTTTAGTTGAATATTGGTTGATGCCTAATATATTTAAAACACAACAACAAAGCCTTTAGTCTCAAACAAGTTAGGGTATGCAGATCCCATCCAAAACCCATCATAGTTACATCATACTAGTAGAGCGAAGGAAGAATGACAATTCAATAACCAGACCAAAAGTAAAAAAGTAGTTGCAACAAATGCCAGGTCGCGAACTAGATCCTAGAGGCACCAGCTGCAGTAAGATTAAGTAAGCACATAATAACATCACTTGAACATGGAGAACTCCAGCAGCTTGAATATCTCAAAAAGAGTCTTCCAAAGATCCGCCATGAGAAGGGTTATCTCACATTGAGTCAATGCCGAGAAACCACTCTGGCACTGAGAAAGGATCAATCAAGGGATCTGATGAGAGAACTTTAAGTACTCATCCTTATGTATCGTTTACACCAGTTGGTATACTACATACAGGATGAGAAAATGATTATGTACTGGTGTGAGTGATAATAGCATCGTTGTCACTCGAAACCGAGGACAGACATCAAGTCATCTTACTTGTACTTTATTATTCTTGAGATCGACGTTCCTTATGCTGGCAGATTGAGTGTATTTAGTGCCAAACTCCCGATCTTTCACTGAACTACTCTCTGGAACAACAGAATCAAAAGCCTAATATATTTACATAATATGTCCATCCATAGCCTTTAATATTGGTTGATCTTTAATATATTTACATAATTGCTAGCCTGTTAGTCTATCCATGTCTTATCCGTATCAATATTCACATGCATATTTATTTGGAGTGCTCCAACAATACATGGCTTCAAAAGAGTGTAGAAAATATCATCAAACGTTGATTAATTTCCGTTTCACGAGATTTCATACACTCAATGCTTTCTTTTTACCATAAGTCACGCCCAATTTTTCCGTCCATCCATAGCCTTTAATATTGATTGATCTTTAATATATTTGCATAATTGCTAGCCTTTTAGTCTATCCATATCTTATCCGTATCAATATTCACATGCATATTTAGTTGGAGTGCTCCAACAATACATGGTTTCAAAAGAGTGTAGAGGAACTAGAGGAGGCTCCAAAACTTGTGTATAAAAAAGGGCCAACACCTCATGTATATATAGGTTAGAGGGGAGAAGAGGGGCTTCCACCAAGGAGGGAAAGCCCCTTCCTGTGCCGGCCAAGGGGAGGAGTAGGACTCCTGCCCCTACTACAATTCGGCCTCCCACTTGGAAAAGTAGGGAGCCTTCCCTATTGGGCCATGGCGGCCCAATATTCCTTCCACCACTAGGCCCTTTAAGGCCCGCTGATATCAAACTAAATATAAATCCCTTTAACAATTACTAGAGCATATTATATATAATTTAACATCTCTAGAAACATTTTCTATCTATATATTATTTATCGGTAATACCCGGCGTTGCCCGATTAACTCCGAAACCCTTCCGATGACCCCGGAACGCTTCCGGTTCCTCTTGGAACTATTCCGAATATGAATGAAACAATTCCACGAATAAATCCTTGATATTATCATCCTACTAACACTCACAGTTCCTGATAACCTTAAGCTTGTGACCCTCAGTAAACATAGACATGAAGGAAACCCCTTCATTCAATTACCGATAGCGGAACCGTGGACGTCTATATCAATCCCTATGATTACATGAATGAAATTTGAGTGAACCTTTGCTTATCATGTGATGTTCCCTTTGCTTCGTGATACTTCACAAAACCCGAGATGCATCGGTATCCACATGAGTCATACACATACTCACTATACCGTCATCCTCGTTGCCGGTTTTGTTCTTCTTTCTTGTTGATGTGTTCCGGCATCCTCATGACATAGTCACCTGTGTCTGGCCAAAGGATGATGGATTTTGTCACACGAGAGGGCCATAAGAATATCTCTCCATCGTTGGAGGGGCAAATCCCACTCTCGAGCTATCTAGTCCCTTGTCAAACTTTCCAATGAACCTGTAAGTTGTCGCTATGATCACCTAGTTACGTATGACGTTTGAGTAACCCCAAAGTCCACCTACGGAAGGAAGTGACTACGATACTCTCATGGTCCGAGGAACTAAAAACACATGTTAACACTCCATGTTATATGATAACCCACAAGTATAGGGGATCGCAACAGTTTTCGAGGGTAGAGTATTCAACCCAAATTTATTGATTCGACACAAGGGGAGCCAAAGAATATTTGTGAGTATTAGCAGTTGAGTTGCCAATTCAACCACGTCTGGAAATTAAATATCTGCAGCAAAGTGATCAATAGCACAATAATATGATAGTTTGATAGTGATAGCAATAGTAATGGTAACAGTAACAGTAGTAGCAATAGTTTGATAGCAGTTGTAACAGTAGAAACAGCAGTAGTAACTTAGCAAAGATCAATATATGAAAAGCTCGTAGGCATTGGATCGGTGAATTTTTAGATGCTATTCATCATATAGCAGTCATAACCTAGGGCGGCACAGAACTAGCTTCAGTTCATCAGTATAATGTAGGCATGTATTCTGTAAATTGTCATACGTGCTTATGGAAAAGAACTTGCATGTCATCTTTTGTCCTACCCTCCTGTGGTAGCGGGGTCCATAAGGAAACTAAGGGATATTAGGGCCTCCTTTTAATAGAGAACCGGAACAAAGCATTAACACATAATGAATACATGAACTCCTCAAACTACGGTCATATCACCGGAAAGTATCCCAGTTACTGTCACCTTGGGGTTTACAGATCATAACACGTAAGATGTGCATATAACTTGCAAGATCGGATCAAGAACATAGATATAATGGTGAAAACTTAAACGGTTCAGATCTAAAATCATGGCACTCGGGCCCTAGTGACAAGCATTAAGCATAGCAAAGTCATAGCAACATCAATCTCAGAACATAGTGGATACTAGGGATCAAGCCCTAACAAAAATAACTCGATTACATGATGAATCTCATCCAACCCACAACCGTCCAGCAAGCCTACAAAGGAATTATTCACTCCCAGCATTGAGCATCATGAAATTGGTGATGGAGAATGGTTGGTGATGACGATGGCGACGGATCCCCCTCTCCAGAGCCCAGAACGAACTCCGGATCTGCCCTCTAGATGAAGAACAGGAGGTGGCGACAACTCCGTATTGTGAAATGTGATGAAACTTTCTTTCTGGTTTTTTCCCCTGAGAATATGAATTTATAGTATGCAGAATAGGGTTGGAGGAGCCTTGTGGCCCCCACTACCCACCAGGGCGCGCTAGAGGGGGGTGGTGTGCCTAGTGGGCAGCTGGCCCCTCCCCTCTAGTGGGTCTTGGTTCCAATAATTTTTTTTCCAAAATAATTCTCCAAAAAGTTTCGTCCAATTACGAGAACTTTTATTTCTGTAGAAAAACAACACCATGGTAGTTCTGCTGAAAACAACACCAATCCGGGTTAGTTTCATTCAAATCATGCAAATTAGAGTCCAAAATAAGAGCAAAAGCATTAGGAAAAGTAGATACGTCAGAGACGTATCAACTCCCCCAAGCTTATCCTATTGCTTGTCCACAAGCAATTCAGTTGACAACGGAAAGTGATACAGAAAAACTTTTACGAACTCTTTTATTCTTATGTCCATATACATGCTTAAATAGCACCCAGGTTTTTGGCAAAGATCATTATTAACCAGGCAAATGATAACTCTTAGAAATTATATTCACTCATATCAATGGCATAATCAACTAGCGAGCAATAATAAAATATTTCAAATGCCAACACTTTGTCAAAACGATCATGATATATAATAATGGTATCTCGCTAGTACTTTCTCAGACCGCAAAACATAAATGCAGAGCACCTCCAAAGTTCAAGCAACGACTAAACATTGTAATTCATGGTAGAAAAGATCCAGTCATGATGCACACAACATTAATTATACACAATGCATGAGGATGAAAATAGTGCTCTAAGGACTGGTGCTTGTTTGAGAAGGTGATGAATTAAGAATAAAATTAAAATAACATGAAAGTAAATAGATAGGCCCTTCATAGAGGGAAGCATAGATTTGCAGAGGTGCAAGATCTCAAAGCTTAAATGAGAGATAAATATAATTTTGGGAGGTGCACCTTTCCTATCAATGTTACGACCAAGAGTTTTCAATATCTTCCATGCTAAAAAAATTAGTGGTAGTTCCCAAGCGGGAGAAGTAAAGTTTACTCCCCCTCCACCAACAAACACAATCCATCGCTAGCCAAATTCTTGGGTGCCCTCCATACCATCAACATTCCCAGGGAGTTTTGTTTAATTATTTTTGCAACTTTGATCATGGGACTAGGCATCCCTATTACCAGCCCCTCTCGTGCAAGGACGAGAGAACAAACACTCATCATGAGAATAACCCGCTTAGCATGGAAGATACTGACCACCCCTTGTCACTCCATGAGCGGTACGGGCACACAAAATAGATGTTCATTTGAATATTTAGAGGTGGCACATGCAAATTTACCTGGAACGGCAAGGTAATACTGCATATAGGTAGATATAGTGGACTCATCTGGAATAACTTTTGGTTTAAGGATTTTGATGCACAAGCAGTATTCCTGCTTAGTACAGGTGAAGGCTAGCAATTAGGTTGAGAAGCGACCAACTAGAGAGCGAAAACGGTCATGATCATGCATTATGAATAATTAACATTGAGTACTAGCATGAGTAGGATATAAACACCATGAACATAAATATCGTGGAGACTATGTTGGTCTTGATTCAACTATATGTGTGAACATGTGCCAAGTCAAGCCACTTGAAGCATTCAGAGGAGGATACCATATCATCACACTACTGCAGGATGCTACTAACGTGACACTACAATCAGAGACCCTTCAACGAAACTATGTGCGATGCAATAATCGCAAACGATGATGTAAAAAACCATCAAAAAGGATGCAAAACATTTGTGATGACAGATACATCAAACACGGTTCATAATTTTGTTGCGTGTGTGATAAGGGCCATACGATTCAGTTCAATGAAGTGTTTACGATGAGGCAGAAGAACAGAAATGGGCAGCCAGATGAAGGTGTGTGTGATATACATCATATGGTTCACTCAGATGAACTGTTTGTGATTAGGCGGGACAAAAGAAACGGACAACAGATCAAGGTGTGTGTGATAGAGGGCAAACAGTTCAGTCGGATGAACTGTTTGCGTTGAGCCAAGATAACAGAAACGGTTCAATTTAACAAGATGTGTGTGATACGCGGCAAACAGGTCTGTAAACAGAAATGTGTGCGAAGACCGATAATAACACAAACGATTGCTGCTAATAAGACGTGTGTTTTGTGCGTTGGGATTGCATACAGAACAACAACAGATACATATATACACACTTATAAGGACATGGTTGCATAACCAAATTAAACATCCAATTAGATAGGTGGCTACTACACACGTGACATTTGCACACACCAAAGTAAACTATTACATGCATAATTACATAGGTGGCTACTAGGCACATGACATTTCTACACACCAAAGTCAACTATATATTACATGCATAATTAACTAGGATAAACGATCATCTGATCATCATCTACTTCTTGTGACGCTTGCCGCTACTGCTCTGCTTGTGGCTCGATCTGGCCTCGTCGATTTCGGTAACGAGGCACTTCCTCATGTCAATGATACGCCTGTGCATCTCGTAGCATGTGTACACACTCTTGTCCACGAACCTGAGGTGAGGTTCATCTAGTTGCCGCATCCAGGCCCCGTGCCAGGATACTGGACGTGTTCTGTTGGCATCCTGCTTCATCTTTTCGTAGTATGGGTCGATGATGGCCGAGGCGAGTTCAACCAGGGAGTCCTTCTTTGTGCTGCCCCAGACCCTGTAGTGCTCACGGATTTCGACAAGGTTCTTGCAGGCCAAGCCCGTAACACTAAGCGCTTTTACATCGTCGGTGGTTTCCACCATAGCGAACTTGTCACGACCGGTTTTTCAATAAAATATCTATTGAGAAAACCAATCTTTAAATCCCAGTATAGGAAAAGTCATCCTTTCTGGTAGACAAAAGCTTGATAAACAGAGAACCAGTAGCATCAAATATATTACAGGGTTGAGCGGAGATTGCTCAACAATTTATTACAGACTCGCCAATATTATGCATATAGGCGGATATGACACAGGGGTGGAGTGGCATGCTACTAGCTCGGGGGAAAAGTGGCGGTGGATAACGTGACTTCTACTGGCAGTACATCGAGCGTCGAGGTGAGGCTCGATGAATTTATTCGGGGTTGCAGAAGCGGATAATACAATGACCAAGACAGGATCGCACGGGACTGACTGGGACTCCTCTAGGCGTCGGACTCGCTATCAAACTCTTCATCCATGAGATCGCCTTCATCAGCATCTGGCCAAATCAACAAGCCAGATGAGTACTTGGAAGTACTCGCAAGACAGTTCGGACAAAAGATATAATCAATGAATGCATGGATACGTCATGAATAAAGGATGATGCTCATATAACAATGGTAAGATTTGCACGACTTGATAAATAAAATAAATAGCTGAAAGAAAACCGATCGGGTGTCTGGAGCAACGCCTCGAAAGGTAAATAAATAAAATGCATGCCGCAGTCGGGCGTCTAAGCGACACCACATAAAGGGCTTAAAATAAATGCCACAGTCGAACGTCTGGGCGACATCACATAAAGGGCTTTAAAAGAAATGCCACAGTCGGACGTCTGGGCGACATCACATAAAGGGCTTTAAAAGAAATACCACAGTCGGACGTCTGGGCGACATCACGTAAAGGGCTTTAAAAGAAATGCCACAGTCGGACGTCTGGCGACATCACATAAAGGGCTTTAAAAGAAATACCACAGTCGGACGTCTGGGCGACATCACAGACAGGGCTTAAAAGAAATACCACAGTCGGACGTCTGGGCGACATCACAGACAGGGCTTATAGCAAAAGTAAATAACAGGTCCGCCACCGTCGGACGTCTGAGCGACATCGCAGACAGGGCTTATAATAAAAGTAAATAACAGGTTTGCCACCATCGGACGTCTGAGCGACATCGCAGACAGGGCTTATAATAAAAGTAAATAACATGTTTGCCACCGTCGGACGTCTGAGCGACATCGCAGACAGGGCTTATAATAAATGTAAACAACAATTAGTCCATCCACAAAAATAATCTTTTAACCGGATTTATCACACATAAATCCCACCGGAGTTTTGTCACTGAGGCTGATGCCTGACAAGATAAGATAGTTATAGTACTCGAACAAAGTACAAGATAATTGAAAGATTGAGACTCTGCAGAGTTTGGAAGAACTGAACACAGCCAACGGATTTCCGTAGTCACGAAGGACTAGTTCCGCTTATGGTTTTTCGGTAGAAACACATTTAACTAGTACACACCCATTTCACCTCACGTTGCCAGGAATCACCCTGGCCAACGTCCAAGAAAAAATTTGAGACGGGGAGGCCACAACCTCGAATAGCATGGGATCAAATTTCTATACGCGCGCTCTAAGGGGTGCCCCCCTCTCGGTCCCAACCGGAAACACCCATGCCCCCTGACCGGATGACGGGCTTTAATCCAGGGCCATGGAACCCTCATCCCGGCCTCTCCACTTGGTGTGTACCAGGAAAACGATTTGCAACTTACTATGCCATATTCCTTTCGGAAAACATGTGACAGTATAGGATGGAATGAATGGGAATGTGAATGGTGTCATGACGACACAAAAGTCAAATAATCTGGCATAAGACTGGCATGTCACAACACTGCCATCTTACCCATCCTCATACCAACACATGGCTTTGCAAATATGTATCCAACAACATAATGCTTTCCGAAACATACTTTCCGATTATGTGCATGAGATATATCATGCAAAGTGATGTTCATAAACATGCCATGACTGTACTAAAATGCAAACATGCAACAACACTCATCATATCAAGAGTTCAAACATGCTTGCCTGGTTCGGAGTAGTCGGAGTCTAACTGTGCGAAGTTTGCAGCTCCGTCACCTCCTTCAGTATCTACGGTATAAGAAAAATATGCACGCAACGTAAATACCGTGAGTGTACAGAAAAGTGTTCCAAATATTTTTCAAATAAATATGATAAAAAACTAGACAAAAATTTAAAGAGAACAGAAGAAGAATCACTCAAAAATTCCCTTCTGTTAAAAAGTTATAAGTGTTTTAACCCAAGGACTCATATGTAATGAAACAGAAAACTTCCAGGGGGTTCTGCGGAAAAGTACAGATAACGTTTCGTTTAAAAGAAATGGCTGTGAGGCTGACAGGCGGGCCCCACCTGTCGGGTTTGAAAGTTCAAACAGAGGAACAGAGCGCGACGGCGCCCGAGAGGTGCGGTGGTCGCCGGCAGCGATCCACGGCGAGGCAAGGTGATCGGGGTTTACCTCCGTGATCAGTGCACCGTTCCGCGTCTGTGGGTGGTGGTGGTGGTCACCGGCGAGCACTGTGTCGACGGCGGCCCTAGCTCCGGCAGACGGCGGTTCGGGCAGTCGTGCGTCTCGTCGAAGAGTGCTACGGAGATGAAATTGAGGAGGGGGTTAGACTTGCGGTGGCATGAGGGGGTAGTTGACGTGATTAGGGCGCCGGAGATGGCCTCACCGGAGTGAATCGTGATGGAGGCCGAGGCGGAACAGGGCGGCCGGAGCTGGGGAAGAGGACCTCCTCGAGGTCCCCCTGGTGGCCTGGCAGGATGCTGGTGAGGTGCAAAGGGGGTGTGTGCTCGAGGGCGAGCTCGGGAGCCCTTTATATAGGCAGTCCGAGGCGGTGGCCGAGAACGGGGTTCTCCAGCGAAGTTTACGGCGGCGCAGGGCATTGGTCGGGGTGGTTTAGGAGTTGAGTGCCGTCGTGTGGGTCCACTGACTCCATTTTGGTGCTAAGCGCGTTGGGATATGGGGGTTTAGGGGGAGCTCGACGGAACGGGCCGGTGCGGGCCCGTCAGCGGCAGGGAGCATGCTCTGCACGTGCCGCGCCACGGCGACGGTGCTGCATGCGTGCGCTGGCAAGGAGGTGGCCACGCGGAGCCACCAGGTCGCTTGGGCGGCGCCGAATGGCGTTGAGCCGCCGTTCTGCTTCCTGTCGGCCGCTACAGCGCTACGGCCGCCGCAGGACACGCCGGCGCAGGCGGGCCAGGGCACCACCGACGCCAGGAAGGCGCCAAGTGCGCGTGCGGGGTGCTGTCCAGGGGGAAGGGCCATGTGCAACGTGCCAGAGTGCACTGTTGACGCGTGACTGAATTCTGACGAAGGAAAGCGACACTGAATGTCTGAATTTTTCTGAATATGGCTAGAACAGTGCATGCAAGGTGTTCGACAGAATGATCCAGGTATGTAGGGATTTTTCCTTGAGCTGGTTTTTGGTGGAGGGGCCTCTCATTGCATCTAGAGGCTGCCTGAATATTTGTGGAATTTTTGGAGAGGTATAGATATGAATTTCACCAAATTTGGCAAATCTGGTCCAAACTTGCAGTGGGTGAAATTTGTAAAATTTGAACATGAGAAGAGTGGATCAAGATGGTTCTGGGTTGTGGGTTCAAAGGACTATCCAGGGGTGTTGAGTTGAGGTCAAAAATCAAGAGCATTAGGGTACTTGCTTTGTAATTCCTAGGTTCAAAAGAGAAGACAGAATTATTTTGGGAGGAGAAATAGTTGGAATAAAATCCAAAAATGGATTTTATTAGTTTGGACAGAATGTTAGGGTTGAACTATAGTGGGAGGAAAGGTTTTGGGAAAATTTCACCATAGGAAGCATGGTGAAATTTTTGAAGGGATCAAAACCAAATAAAAGTCCAAAACAAAAAAAAGGGTTTTCATTTTAAAAGAAACCAAATCCAAGAAAAGGATTTTTGAGAGGGCAAACTTAGAAGATGGTTTTTAGGAAGGGTTTAAATGACCTTCTTTCAAACCAAGCAAGGGTTCTTTCTGAAAACAAAAATCACAAAAATTTTGGAGTGTCACAGCACCTACCCCTTAGGAAAAATCTCGTCCCCGAGATTTCAGCTGATCCTTAAACAGGTGTGGGTGCTCTGTCCGAAGAAAATCCTCGCTCTCCCAAGTTTGCTTCATTCTCGGTGTGATTGCTCCATTGAACTCTGAAAAACTTAATGGTTTTCTGTCGGGTCCTCCTCTCAGATTCTTCCAATATTTTTATCGGGTGCTCCCGGTAATTGAGGTCTGGTTGCACGTCAATATACTCATGTGAAACTTGCTTCTCTGGGTTGCTTATGTATTTTCTCAACTGCGAGATGTGAAACACGTTGTGGATACCGGATAAGTCTCCGGGCAGGTCCAGCTGGTAGGCTACCTTGCCTTGTCGGGCCACTATATGAAATGGTCCGATGAATCTTGGTGCTAGTTTCCCCTTAATCTTGAATCGTTGCAGACCCTTCATAGGAGAAACTCTCAGGTATACCAATTCTCCGGGTTCAAAACTGATTTCCCGATGCTTTCGGTCGTAATAACTCTTTTGTCGACTTTGAGCTGTTTTGAGTCGTCCTCTAATCGTCTTAACTTTCTCCTCGGCCTCCTTGAGCATATCTGGGCCAAAAATATGGCTGTCTCCTATCTCTAACCAATTTAGCGGGGTACGACATCTTCTCCCATATAGAGCTTCGAAGGGTGCCATTTGCAAGCTGGCTTGATAGCTGTTGTTGTATGCGAATTCTGCATATGGCAAACTTTCTTCCCAACCGTTCCCGTAGGTGAGGACACAGGCTCTTAGCATGTCTTCTAAGATTTGGTTTACGCGTTCCGTTTGTCCATCAGTCTGGGGATGGTATGCGGTACTGAAGGCTAGTTGGGTTCCCAGTGCCTGTTGTAGGTGATCCCAGAATGCAGAGACGAACTGTGTGCCTCTATCAGAGATAATAGTCTTAGGGGCTCCATGTAGGCAGACAATACAGGCAAGATAAAGTCTGGCTAGTCTCTGAGTGGTGTAAGTTGTTTTTACCGGAATAAAATGTGCCACTTTGGTTAATCTGTCGGTTATGACCCATATGGCATTGTTTCCGTGTTGTGACCGTGGCAGTCCAACGATAAAGTCCATTCCAATCTCGTCCCATTTCCACTCGGGTATCTTATTTGGTTGTAACAGTCCGGCTGGTTTCTGGTGCTCGACTTTGATACGTTGACAAGAGTCACAACATGCAATGAACGTGGCTATATCTCTCTTCATACCGTGCCACCAAAAATTTTCCTGAAGGTCTTTGTACATCTTTGTCCCTCCAGGATGGATTGAATACGGAGCTGTGTGACTTTCAGTTAATATCTGCTGTTTGAGGTCCTTGACATTTGGTACGCATAGCCTTTCTCCGTACCACAATATTCCTTGCTCATCTATGTTGAATTCTGAGGCTCTTCCCAGACCCACTTTTCTTTTTATGCCCTCAATGCTGGGGTGTCCGTGCTGGGCTTCCTTGATACTTTCCATCAGGGTAGGCTGTATTTCGATATTCGATACACTGCCTCCGGTGACCATTATGAGATTGAGTCGGGCAAATTCCTGTTGAAATTCTGGCCTCAATTTTGGCATATTGTCGTCTTCCGTGCTGGGATTTGACTAAGTGCATCTGCCACAACATTTGCTTTTCCGGGATGATAGTGGATTCCAACATCATAATCCTTCACCAACTCTAACCAGCGTCGTTGCCGCAAATTTAACTCTGGCTGTGTGAAAATATACTTAAGACTCTTATGGTCTGTGTATATCTCGCAACGATTCCCAAGTAGGAAGTGTCTCCATTCCTTGAGTGCATGGATGACTGCTGCCAATTCCAAGTCATGAGTGGGATAATTTTCCTCATGCTTGCGTAGTTGTCTGGAGACATACGCAACTACCTTGCCTTCTTGCATCAATACGCATCCGAGGCCTTTTCCGGGATGCGTCACAATATACCTCAAAGTTCTTGTGTATATCTGGCACAATTAGTACTGGTGCCGTTGTTAATTTTCTTTTTAGCTCTTGGAAGCTTTTCTCACATGCTTCTGTCCATTCAAATTTCTTGCCTTTCTTGAGCAATTGTGTCATGGGCTTTGCTATAGTGGAGAATCCTTCAATAAATCTCCGATAATAGCCTACCATTCCCAAGAAACTCCGTATGTCCGTTACGTTAGCTGGCGGTTTCCAGCCAAGTACGGCCTTGACTTTTTCCGGATCTACTGCAATACCTTCTTGGGTTAGCACGTGGCCTAGGAAACCCACTTGCCTTAGCCAAAATTCACATTTGCTGAATTTGGCGTACAGTTGATGTTTCCTGAGTTCTCCGAGTACAATCCTGAGATGTTCAGCGTGCTCTTCTGGTGTTTTGGAATATATCAGAATATCATCGATGAACACCACAACAAACTTGTCCATATACTTCATAAATACTTTGTTCATGAGATGAACAAAATATGCGGGGGCGTTGGTTAGCCCAAATGGCATTACGGTGAACTCATACAGCCCATATCTGGAGGTAAATGCGGTCTTGGGAATATCTTCTGTTCGTACTTTTAACTGGTGGTATCCCGATCTCAAATCAATTTTTGAGAAGACTTTGGCCTGTGCGAGCTGATCGAATAAATCATTTATTCGGGGCATTGGGTATTTGTTCTTGATTGTGACCATGTTGAGAGCCCGATAATCAATACACAACCTCATTGTTCCATCCTTCTTCTTGGCAAATAAAATTGGAGAACCCCAAGGTGAGGAGCTGGCTTGTATGTATCCTTTCTCCAATAATTCTTTTATTTGCTTCTTCAACTCTACCAATTCGGATGGTGCCATTCTGTAAGGTTTCTTGTAAATAGGAGTGGTTCCGGGTGCTAGCTCAATGCTGAATTCTATCTCTCGGTCTGGTGGCATGCCTGGTAGTTCTTCTGGAAATACATCTGGAAATTCACATACCACTGGAACCTTGTTCAGCTCAGAAACGTCCACCTTGTTTAATCTAGGTTGCCGAGGTATTTGTCTCTCTTTGGCTGAAACTTTTATTTTCTTCCCTTGATGGTGGGTGAGAATCACGGTACGGTTCAAGCAGTCAATAAAACCTTTGTTGGTGGTCAACCAATCCATTCCTAGGATGACATCCAGTCCTTTGCTCTCCAGTACAATAAGGTTGGCGTAAAAATTCAATCCTTCAAATTCAATAATCACACCTTGATAGTAATTTTGGGTCACTTGCTTAATCCCAGGGGACTTGACTATCATTGATTTTTCCAAGGGAAGCATCGAAAAATTATTTTGCAAAGCAAAACTTTTCGAAACGAATGAGTGAGAAGCTCCAGAATCAAACAAGACCATGGCAGGTATTGTGTTGACGGGGTACGTACCGAGTACGATATCTGGGGCGTTCTGCGCTTCCTCTCGGGTCACGTGATTCAAGTGACCTTTCCGGTGGTTGTTGTTGGGGTTAAAATTGCTTCGCTTTGGTGCTGAATTATTTCCACCATTATTGAGCTTCGGGTTTGAGTTCCTTGGCTTGGGACACTGCTTGGCATAGTGCCCTTCTTCTCCACAAGCATAACAGGTAACGCCTGGGCGATAGGTGAATTCCTTGTCCCTTACATGGAAATTCTTGGTTGGACGTGAATTATTCACCGGGGTTTTGTGTGAATCCCCCTTCTGAAATTCCTTCTTGCTTCTGTGATTGCGAGAAAAAATAGTCTGGTCCCTTTTCCGTTTGCGGATATCTTCCAGGCTACGTCGCTCATTTTCCAAGGTAATGGCCTTATCCACCAGTGTTTTAAAATCTGGAAAGGTGTGCACAACTAGCTGGCACTTAAGGGCGGGTGCCATGCCTTCCAAGAATTTTTCCATCTTCTTGCTCTCGGTCATGCGTTCTTCATTGGCATAGCGAGACAGCAGTGTGAATTGGATGTTGTATTCTGACACTGTCATGGCTCTTTGCTTGAGTTCATCAAATTCCTTCTTGATTTTCATGACGCTTTTAGGAATATGTGCCCCACGAAAACCTTCTTTGAAATTTTCCCAGGTGATTTCATTTTTGTTGGGGTGCATGTGCAGAAAGTTTTCCCACCACGATGCAGCTGCACCTGTGAGATAATGTGGTGCATATAGTACTTTTTCACGGTCGGAACACTGTGCAATAATTAATTTTCTCTCCATGTCTCGAAGCCAGTCTTCGGCCTCAAGAGGCTTGTCAGTATGAGAAAATATTGGAGGACGCGTCTTTTGTAACTCAGATAATTTGGATTGCGGTTGATACTGGCCACGGTTACTTCCCATATTTATGAATTGGTTCATCATTTCCTGGTGTTGCTGCTGACTCTGTTCATACAAATGACAAACTTGTGTAAAAGCTGTTTCACTGTCCTGTTGACTTGTCTGACCCTGAGTGAAATTCTGCTTCTGCGGTGTGCCATAATTTTCTTCTGGCTGGGTTGACATGGAGCGCGTCCAAGGACGAGACATCTTTCACTCTGGGGATATATTTTGTGAACTCGTAAGACAAGAAGGAGAGTCACAAAAGTGAATAAAATCACACACAAAGCACATTTTTAAATTCCAGGGTAGTTTTGGAAACACACGATTGCGCGCGGAGAAGGACCAGTGCATATCTTACACGCGAGCATAATTATACATTACATCACTCAGGATATGCGAGTCTGTCATGACTGGTTTTGCAATAAAATATTTATTGAGAAAACCAATCTTTAAATCCCAGTATAGGAAAAGTCGTCCTTTCTGGTAGACAAAAGCTTGATAAACAAAGAACCAGTAGCATCAAATATATTACAGGGTTGAGCGGAGATTGCTCAACAATTTATTACAGACTCGCCAATATTATGCATATAGGCGGATATGACACAGGGGTGGAGTGGCATGCTACTAGCTCGGGGGAAAAGTGGCGGTGGATAACCTGACTTCTACTAACAGTACATCGAGCGTCGAGGTGAGGCTCGATGAATTTATTCGGGGTTGCGGAAGCGGATAATACAATGACCAAGACAGGATCGCACGGGACTGACTGGGACTCCTCTAGGCGTCGGACTCGCTATCAAACTCTTCATCCATGAGATCGCCTTCATCAGCATCTGGCCAAATCAACAAGCCAGATGAGTACTTGGAAGTACTCGCAAGACAGTTCGGACAAAAGATATAATCAATGAATGCATGGATGCGTCATGAATAAAGGATGATGCTCATATAACAATGGTAAGATTTGCACGACTTGATAAATAAAATAAATAGCTGAAAGAAAACCGATCGGGTGTCTGGAGCGACGCCTCGAAAGGTAAATAAATAAAATGCATGCCCCAGTCGGGCGTCTAAGCGACACCACATAAAGGGCTTAAAATAAATGCCACAGTCGGACGTCTGGACGACATCACATAAAGGGCTTTAAAAGAAATGCCACAATCGGACGTCTGGGCGACATCACATAAAGGGCTTTAAAAGAAATACCACAGTCGGACGTCTGGGCGACATCACGTAAAGGGCTTCAAAAGAAATGCCACAGTCGGACGTCTGGGCGACATCACATAAAGGGCTTTAAAAGAAATACCACAGTCGGACGTCTGGGCGACATCACAGACAGGGCTTAAAAGAAATACCACAGTCGGACGTCTGGGCGACATCACAGACAGGGCTTATAGCAAAAGTAAATAACAGGTCCGCCACCATCGGACGTCTGAGCAATATCGCAGACAGGGCTTATAATAAAAGTAAATAACAGGTTTGCCACCATCGGACGTCTGAGCGACATCGCAGACAGGGCTTATAATAATAGTAAATAATAGGTTTGCCACCGTCGGACGTCTGAGCGACATCGCAGACAGGGCTTATAATAAATGTAAACAACAATTAGTCCATCCACAAAAATAATCTTTTAACCGGATTTATCACACATAAATCCCACCGGAGTTTTGACACTGAGGCTGATGCCTGACAAGATAAGATAGTTATAGTACTCGAACAAAGTACAAGATAATTGAAAGATTGAGACTGCAGAGTTTGGAAGAACTGAACACAGCCAACGGATTTCCGTAGTCACGAAGGACTAGTTCCGCTTATGGTTTTTCGGTAGAAAGACATTTAACTAGTACACACCCATTTCACCTCACGTTGCCAGGAATCACCCTGGCCAACGTCCAAGAAAAACTTTGAGACGGGGAGGCCACAACCTCGAATAGCATGGGATCAAATTTCTATACGCGCGCTCTAAGGGGTGCCCCCCTCTCGGTCCCAACCGGAAACACCCATGCCCCCTGACCGGATGACGGGCTTTAATCCAGGGCCATGGAACCCTCATCCTAGCCTCTCCACTTGGTGTGTACCAGGAAAATGATTTGCAACTTACTATGCCATATTCCTTTCAGAAAACATGTGACAGTATAGGTTGGAATGAATGGGAATGTGAATGGTGTCATGACGACATGGAAGTCAAATAATCTGGCATAAGACTGGCATGTCACAACACTGCCATCTTACCCATCCTCATACCAACACATGGCTTTGCAAATATGTATCCAACAACATAATGCTTTCCGAAACATACTTTCCGATTATGTGCATGAGATATATCATGCAAAGTGATGTTCATAAACATGCCATGACTGTACTAAAATGCAAACATGCAACAACACTCATCATATCAAGAGTTCAAACATGCTTGCCTGGTTCGGAGTATTCGGAGTCTAACTGTGCGAAGTTTGCAGCTCCGTCACCTCCTCCGGTATCTACGGTATAAGAAAAATACGCACGCAACGTAAATACCATGAGTGTACAGAAAAGTGTTCCAAATATTTTTCAAATAAATATGATAAAAACTAGACAAAAATCTAAATAGAACAGAAGAAGAATCACTCAAAAGTTCCCTTCTGTTAAAAAGTTATAAGTGTTTTAACCCAAGGACTCATCTGTAATGAAACAGAAAACTTCCAGGGGATTCTGCGGAAAAGTACAGATAACGTTTCGTTTAAAAGAAACTGCTGTGAGGCTGACAGGCGGGCCCCACCTATCGGGTTTGAAAGTTCAAACAGAGGAACAGAGCGCGACGGCGCCCGAGAGGTGCGGTGGTCGCTGGCGGCGATCCACGGCGAGGCAAGGTGATCGGGGTTTCCCTCCGTGATCAGTGCACCGTTCCGTGTCTGTGGGTGGTGGTGGTGGTCACCGGCAAGCACTGTGTCGACGGCGGCCCTAGCTCCGGCGGACGGCGGTTCGGGCAGTCGTGGGTCTCGTCGGAGAGTGCTGCGGAGATGAAATTGAGGAGGGGGTTAGACTTGCGGTAGCATGAGGGGGTAGTTGACGTGATTAGGGCGCCGAAGATGGCCTCACCGGAGTGAATCATGGTGGAGGCCGAGGCGGAGCGGGGCGGCCGGAGCTGGGGAAGAGGACCTCCTCGAGGTCCCCCTGGTGGCCTGGCAGGGTGCTGGTGAGATGCAAAGGGGGTGTGTGCTCGAGGGCGAGCTCGGGAGCCCTTTATATAGGCGGTCCGAGGCGGTGGCCGAGAACGGGGTTCTCCGGTGAAGTTTACGGCGGCACATGGCATTGGTCGGGGTGGTTTAGGGGTTGAGCGCCATCGTGTGGGTCCACTTACTCCATTTTGGTGCTAAGCGCGTCGGGATATGGGGGTTTAGGGGGAGCTCGACGGAACGGGCCGGTGCGGGCCCGTCGGCGGTAGGGAGCGCGCTCTGCGCGTGCTGCGCCACGGCGACGGTGCTGCATGCGTGCGCTGGCAAGGAGGTGGCCACGCGGAGCCACCAGGTCGCTTGGGCGGCGCCGAACGGCGTTGAGCCGCCGTTCTGCTTCCTGTCGGCCGCTACGGCGCTACGGCTGCCGCAGGACATGCCGGCGCAGGCGGGCCAGGGCGCCACCGACGCCAGGAAGGCGCCAAGTGTGTGTGCGGGGTGCTGTCCAGGGGGAAGGGCCATGCACAACGTGCCAGAGCACACTGTCGACGCGTGACTGAATTCTGACGAAGGAAAACGACACTGAATGTGTGAATTTTTCTAAATATGGCTAGAACAGTGCATGCAAGGTGTTCGACAGAATGATCCAGGTATGTAGGGATTTTTCCTTGAGCTGGTTTTTGGTGGAGGGGCCTCTCATTGCATCTAGAGGCTGCCTGAATATTTGTGGAATTTTTGGAGAGGTGTAGATATGAATTTCACCAAATTTGGCAAATCTGGTCCAAACTTGCAGTGGGTGAAATTTGAAAAATTTGTACAGGAGAAGAGTGGATCAAGATGGTTCTGGGTTGTGGGTTCAAAGGACTATCCAGGGGTGTTGAGTTGAGGTCAAAAGTCAAGAGCATTAGGGTACTTGCTTTGTAATCCACCTAGGTTCAAAAGAGAAGACAGAATTATTTTGGGAGGAGAAATAGTTGGAATAAAAATCCAAAAATGGATTTTATTAGTTTGGACAGAATGTTAGGGTTGAACTATAGTGGGAGGAAAGGTTTTGGGAATATTTCACCATAGGAAGCATGGTGAAATTTTTGAAGGGATCAAAACCAAATAAAAGTCCAAAACAAAAAAAAGGCTTTTCATTTTAAAAGAAACCAAATCCAAGAAAAGGATTTTTGAGAGGGAAAACTTAGAAGATGGTTTTTAGGAAGGGTTTAAATGACCTTCTTTCAAACCAAGCAAGGGTTCTTTCTGAAAACAAAAATCACAAAAAATTTGGAGTGTCACAGAACTTGTAGTCGTTGTTGTTGACACACTTGGCGAAATGGTCGCAAGGCTCTGTGTCCATGGAGTAGTGGTAGATGAGGACATGATGGCGCATGCACAACTGGACGACGACAACCTTTTGATCTATGTTGGGACGACCGCCAGTGTACTGGAGGTCGATGCCGACCACCTTGTACTTGTCTCGAGCAAGCAACTGCTCAACGATGTTGATGTAGTCATCCACCACGGCCGGGTCGATGGTGTACACCACCGAGAGATCCGTCTCCCTCGCGTTGGTCTCCACTTTATGCTCGCCGAACTCCATTGGAGCGCCGATGGACATCCCCTCTCTATGTGTCATCGTGGGTGTGATTGTTGTGTTGTCGGGTGAGGGAGTCCGGGACTAGGGGGTGTTCGGATAGCCGAACTATCATCATCGGCCGGACTCCAAGACTATGAAGATACAAGATTGAAGACTTCGTCCCATGTCTGGATGGGACTTTCCTTGGCGTGGAAGGCAAGCTTGGCCATACGGATATGTAGATCTCCTACCATTGTAACCGACTTTGTGTAACCCTAGCCCTCTCCGGTGTCTATATAAACCGAATGGTTTAGTCCATAGAATAACAACAATCATACCATAGGTTAGCTTCTAGGGTTTAGCCTCCTTGATCTCGTGGTAGATCTACTCTTGTAATACCCACATCATCAATATCAATCAAGCAGGATGTAGGGTTTTACCTCCATCAAGAGGGCCCGAACCTGGGTAAAACATCGTGTCCCTTGTCTCCTGTTACCATCCGCCTAGACGCACAGTTCGGGACCCCCTACCCGAGATCCGCCGGTTTTGACACCGACATTGGTGCTTTCATTGAGAGTTCCTTTGTGCTGTCACAATCAGGAAGGATGCCTCCTCCCGTCTTTAAAGACGGTACCATTGCCAAAGGAGCTTTGGCTGCCGGTCAAGCTATCCGGCTGGGTGGTTTTCTTATGACCGTCTGTCCGGCCACCGCTTCGACGATGACCTCTCGGGTCATCAAAAGCGATCTTCGCATCAACTCGGAATTCGCCGAGCAGCTGGATCCGATGGAGCTCTCTTCCGTAAACGAGCTCTTGGATCGCATCGCCGCCCTGGGAGTCGCTACAGACTATGATCATATTGGGCTTAAAACCGATCTGAGAGAAATTAACTCTCCCGAGGCTACCCACCATGTTGCTGTGGTAGAAGAACAACGCGGCGACTCTTCCCCTATGTTAAGAACTAGTTATGTCCGGATTCCCGATCCCTCCACGCCGGATTCCCGCGGAGGGACGGATGTCAATCGAGTACTGAACCTAAAGTCAGGCAGCGGACTAGATTCGTTGGACGGTCTCCAGCAATCCAAGCTTCCAAATCCGGAAATTCCTCAGCCTTTGAGCCTCAGATTGGGCGGGGCTCCGAATTTAGTTCCACCCACCCACCCAAACACAAGTGATCTATCTCAAATACGGAAAGAGCCCGATGAAATAGTACATCATTACTGGGCCAGATTCCTCCTGGTTATGGATAGGATAAAGGACTGCCATGAGGAAAGCGCAATCTCTATTTTCTGCAATAATTGCATGGACAAGGGAATCATGAACGCCATAAGTCGTCGCGAGGTCACGCACTTCACCGACCTGGCGACCATAGTACGAAAATACTGTGCGATGGAGAGTGCCTGGAAAACCGAAACTACATTTTGGGACAATCCGGCCCTGAACACAACCTTAGTCTGGAATAAAAGGGTGCACCACGCTATAGCACCTGGGTCAAAAACCAAAAAGCAAAACCCCCCTAAAGGGTACGGAACCGTACTGGAAGAATGGCTCAGCGGACCCTGCAAAATCCATAATGCAGAAGGCGCCACTCCAACACATAGCCTCCGGGCATGTTGGATACTACGGCAGGTGGCCAAAAGTGGCGAAGGGCTTCTAGCCCCGGACAACCAGCCCAACAGCACCAGTACGATATCAATAGTCTTCGAGACTTTCGCATCAAATAATATGCGGAAATGAACAATCCACAGCCTCGCCGAAGTCTACCAAGTAGCAACAACAAATCCATGGAGTGACACGGCTATCACCTTCAATGCCAGCGAGGAACCTAAATTCTGAACAGCCCGAGCACCAGCCGCATTGGTCCTCAGTCCCATAGTGGACGGCTTTCGTCTTACCAAGGTACTCATGGATGGCGGCAGCGGATTAAACCTCATCTACGAGGAAACTCTCCAAAAAATGGAAATAGACTGGAGCCGCATTGAGCGAAGCAGCACAACCTTTAGAGGAATAATCCCTAGTCGGGAAGTACGCTGCATAGGAAAAATCACACTAGATGTGGTGTTCAGCTCGCCGGACAACTACAGGTCCGAGGAAGTCACGTTCCAAGTGGCCCCGTTCAGCAGCAGATATCACGCTTTATTAGGGCGAGAGGCATTCACAATTTTCCAAGCCGTACCCCATTACGGGTACATGAAGCTCAAAATGCCCGGGCCCAATGGAATCATCACTCTGATTAGTGATCCGGACATAGCACTCCGCGCCGAAAACAAGATAGCCGCACTAGCCCTGGAGGCACTATCCGAAGCACTAGCGTCAGAAGAACTCACGGCACTACGCTCCACGGTGAATAGGGATGATGTGATACTCAGCAAGAGATCTAAGTCCACGTCTTTCAAACCAGCAGACGAGATAGTCAAATTCCAGGTCCATCCTACGGACCCCACAAAGACGGCCTCCATTGGGGCACAATTAAACCCTGATGTAGAAGCCGCACTACGAGAATTCCTTCGGGAAAATTGGGACATTTTTGCCTGGCACCCTTCAGATATGCCAGGAATCCCACGCAGGCTGGCAGAGCACACCCTAAATATCCTAAAAGGATTCAAGCCAGTCAAACAGGCTCTTCGACGATTTTCCGAACCCAAAAGACAGGCAATGGGAGAGGAGCTAGCCAAACTATTGGAAGCCGGATTCATCAGAGATATAAAACATCCAGACTGGCTAGCAAACCTGGTAATGGTACCAAAAAAGGACAAATCCTGGCGCCTTTGTGTGGATTTTAAAAACCTTAATAAGGTCTGTCCAAAGGATCCTTTCCCTCTCCCCCGCATCGACCAAATCATTGATGCTACCGCGGGGCACGATTCATTGTGTTTCCTCGACGCATACTCCGGATACCATCAAATCAAGATGGCGGAAACAGACCAGGCCGCAACGACATTCATTACTCCACACGGACCATTCTGCTTCAACACAATGTCCTTCGGACTTAAAAACGCCGCCGCAACATATTAACGCATGATTCAGACATGTCTGGCTACCCAGATCGGCAAAACAGTGGAGGCATACGTAGACGATGTGGTCGTCAAAACCAAACACGTCGAAACTCTAATAGACGATTTGAGGCTCACATTCGACAACCTCCGAGCATATGACATTAAGCTTAACCCGAAAAATGCGTTTTCGGCGTACCAGCCGGAAAGCTCTTGGGCTTCATTGTATCCGGTAGAGGAATTGAAACAAACCCAGCCAAGATCCGAGCTCTGTCACAATTGGACATCCCAAAAGACCTCAAACAAATACAAAAATTGACTGGATGCATGGCGGCCCTAAGCCGCTTCATCTCCCGTTTGGGAGAAAAGGCATTGCCCCTCTACCGCCTCCTCAGGCGCACCGAACACTTCAAATGGACGGATGCTGCCATAGCCGGACTCGAAGACATAAAGGCCATACTGGCAACAAATCCGGTCCTGGCCGCGCCCAACTTGGGCGAACCAATGTTGTTATATATCGCGGCAACACATCAAGTTGTAAGCGCGGTGCTCGTCGTCGAACGAGAAACAGAAGGGCACAAATTCCCTCTTCAAAAACCAGTGTACTACGTATCCACTGTCCTAACTCCATGTAAGTCCCGGTACCCACATTATCAAAAGATAGCGTACGCGGTGTTCATGGCATCCCGGAAGCTGCGACACTACTTTCAAGAGTGTTTGATAACAGTGGCCTCCGAAGTACCTCTCAACAACATCATAAACAATCGCGACGCAACAGGCAGGATTGCAAAATGGGCCATTGAGCTTTTACCATTTGATATAACCTACAAACCACGACGAGCTATAATGTCGCAAGTTTTGGCTGACTTCGTCGCCGAATGGACTGAAGCCGAACTCCCTAAAGAGTACGGCGCATACTCCAATTGGATTATGCACTTCGACGGCTCTAAAATGTTGGCCAGCTTGGGGGCTGGCATCGTCTTGACGTCCCCAACCGGAGATACAATCCAATACGTACTTCAAATAATGTACACGGACTCCAACAACGCAGCCGAATACGAGTCCCTTCTACATGGTCTCCGGATGGCCATCTCCATGGGCATTCAACGCCTAGAGGTCCGCGGGGATTCAAACCTCGCAATATCCCAAGTAAATGGAGACTTTGATGCCAAGGATTCGAAAATGGCAGCCTACCGTAACGCCGTCTTAAAAATGTCATCTCGGTTCGAAGGACTTGAATTCCACCACGTAGCCCGGGACAACAACCAGGCAGCCGACGTGTTGGCACGCATCGGCGCAAAACACGACGCCGTCCCTCCAAACATCTTCCTGGAGTGGCTCTTTAAGCCATCCGTACTATGGGAAGAGGAGTCCGGAAATAGCAACCCGAAACCAACCGCGGCACCCAACACGGAACATTCTGACACAATCGGTGGCTTAGCCAATGAAATAACACCCTCAACCCACGAAATAATGGCAGTAATCGCCCCATGGACGGAACCATTCCTAGCCTACTTAACTAGGCAGGAACTCCCCGAAGACCAAAATGAGGCCCGCTGCATAGTTCGGCGATCTAAAGCCTACAAGGTCCATGAGGGAGAACTTTATAAGAAAAGCACAACCGGAGTCCTTCAAAGGTGTATCTCCAAAGAGGAAGGGCGAAATCTCCTGGCTGAAATTCACGCCTGACTCGGTGGGCACCACGCCGCAGCCCGGGCCCTTGTAGGCAAGGCCTTCCGTACAGGATTTTATTGGCCAACTGCCCGGGCAGATGCTCAGGACTTAGTCCAACGATGCGTTGGTTGCCAGCTCTTTGCTAATCAAAGCCACATGCCACCCAACGCCCTCAAAACTATACCCATCACCTGGCCGTTCGTGGTCTGGGGGCTTGATATGGTTGGACCCCTTAAAGGGGGAACCCACAAGCAAAAATACCTATTGGTCATGGTGGACAAATTCACCAAATGGATAGAGGCCAAGCCAGTTAAAACGGCCGAATCCAGACCCGTGATAGACTTCATATACGGGGTAGTACACCATTATGGTGTCCCCCACAACATCATCACTGATAACGGCACAAACTTCACGGCCGACGAGGTTAAACTCTAGTGCAAAAATATGGGCATCAAGCTCGACTACGCTTCAGTCTATCACCCCCAAACTAACGGTCAAGTCGAACGAGCAAATGGTCTAATCATGAGCGGCATCAAACCCAGACTAGTGTGGTCCCTCAAGGAATCTAACACGCACTGGGTAGAGGAGCTCGACTCTGTACTCTGGGGGCTGCGGACCACGCCAAACCGCACTACCGGATTCACACCATTTTTTATGGTGTACGGCGTAGAGGCAGTTCTGCCCTGCGATATAATTCATGACTCACCCCGCATGCGCATGTACGAAGAAAGAGAAGCCGAGTTGGATCAGCAGGACAGTTTGGACGCCTTAGAGGAGGAGCAGGACGTGGCAAAAGCTCGTTCCGCATTCTATCAGCAGCAGGCTCGAAGATATCAAAGCAGAGAAGTACGGACCAAAACTTACAATGTTGGCGAACTTGTTCTACGCCTGCCGGACAAGAAAAAGGACAAACTTAAGCCCAAGTGGGAAGGTCCCTTCATCATCGACCAAGTCCTGACCGGCGGAGCATACCGTCTACGTAACGCATCTGACAACCAACTTGAGCCGAACCCATGGAATGCAGCCCGTCTCCGAAGATTCTATGCCTAACGCCGGACTCAGAGTTCGTCTCCATCCTCCGTCCACCTTTTACATTTTCACTGTCTCTTGCCCCCCTCCTTATTCTCATTTTTTTTAGTAAAAGCCTTTGATAGGCTGATTTGTGCATTGTTCGCACACACTTGATGTGCTCCTAGCACTCATTATACCTGGGGGCTTCTTTAACGGAAGCTTATTTATACGGGCTTCATGCCCAACACATGTGTCATACTTCCGCATGTACCTTTTATTCACCATTATATGCATCGATATGACTTAAGTTTTGGCCAAGCTGGGTTGCCTGGCTCCTGTGCTTACCCCTACGTTCCCGATTTTTTTGGCTAGGAGGTAAAGGGAGCACCTCTGCGATTGTTACTGCCGGGTCAGCCGGATGTGTACCTCAGACTGGGTGAAGCCGAAAGCTAGCGTTCTTAAGGGAATATTCGGTCGGTGACTTGAAAGATGATTTATTACTTATTTAACTTATCTGCCCCTAGATGCTTTTTCTGCTCTCTTCGCAGTACGGGCATGCACCTTAGGGCATGCCTCAAAGGGAAAGGAACCCCTAACGGAACTATTCTCCCTGGAAGATGTTTCTTACTAACCATGTAATATAACATAACTAGTTGGGCACTTGTCTGATAAAGCACTAATGACCCCTACGCCTGGTCTCCATGCATGCCCCGGTTTTTTCATAACTGAGAAGGTATTCGGACACACTCTGGACTCTAAGGTCCCGAGGTTGAAGCAAAAAGGTCGGCAAAGACAAATGATCTACAATCCGGCTAGAAGGCATTTTACATGTCATTTTAAAATACATCATCAAATTGACTGATTGTACTCCTCTTGAATCCCGTCTAACAGGCTGTCTAATTTACAGTCCTGTTGGGAATACTTAGCGGCCAACTCTACTTGGCCGTACATTAAGCTCACAGGGATCTCCTTCCCATCGGCCCCGCAGGTCCGACCTCGGCCATGCAGTTCGGGTCCGCCTTCTTGTACCACGTCTTCACCATAGCCCAGGCCTCCCTGGCGCCTTGATGGCAGGCCGATATCTTCCACAGACGGAAGCACTGCCGTGCTCCCTGAAGCTTCTCGGCAAGCCCTTCAAGGCTTTCGGGTAGGGAGACATACGGCCATAAGGCCTGGGCGACGCCACTCATTGCTTGCCGAACACGTTCGTGCAGTTGCATCAGCTCGGGGAGTTGGTCACCCGTTGAACCGGGCATTCCCTCCGCAGGGCGACCTGTGAGCACACCTAAAGACACATTTCTGTCAATCGACTTCCTCGCCGAACTCTTCTTTTCAAAGGAGTTTGCTCAAGCACTTAATATAAATGCCGCGACGAAGCCGCTGATTCTCCTTCACGGAGCCAGACAGCTGGGCCCGAACATCTTTCAGCTCTTCTCCTAGCTGGGTGTGGGCGTCTTGGAGCTTGTTCCTCTCCTGCTGCACCTTCATAAGCACCCTCTCTCCGGCCTTCAGCTGACGCAGTAGCTGTTGCTTGTCCGGATCTAGTCCGGCACCCTCTGCAATATTATTGTCAGATTTACGCACACGCCGCACTTTATTAACTACTTATCTTTTCGAAGTATGTATTACCAGCGGGGGTCTCTGTAGCTCCCCCTGTGGCGGCCAGTGCGGCCTCAAGATGGGCCTTGCACTCTTGAAGCTCCTGGGACAGGTGGGTATTCTTCTCCGTAAGAACCTGCATAACAAATGATCCTTAAATCAGTTATTTTAACTATTTTAAGTCTCGGGGGCTACTGGCATATATAACTATTAAAATTGCTTACCCGTATGTCCTTCACATACTGCTCTGTGGCTCTGGTTAAACCATCTTGAATGGCACGGAGGTGCGCGTCTCCCTCATTGAAGGCATTCAACGCCTCCGGGGAGAAACACGCGTCATGAAGAACTGTCCGGCGACGCCTGTGATTCATGGCGCTCTCCACCTCAGACCTGGTGGCGAACAGCCTCTCGGCATCCTCCATTGGAGGAGCATCCGGCTCATGCCTTGTGTTCGCCTCCCCTTCCGGACCATGCGTTGGAGCATGGCTGGCGGAGGCTTGATTGGCAACCTCTCCGGACACTGTCCGGCGAGCGCTCTTTCTCCTGGAAAAGTCATGAGCGTTAATATACCTCCTAAGGATCCTTCCCTTAAAAACAGCAGTGTGCTGTACAGTTGCGGCGATGTTTCAATTCGCGTCGCACTCCTCTTCCGCCTGCTGGGCCGAACTGACCCTTGCTAGTCAGCCACCGCGGGTTCAGCTTCCCGCCTTAAAGACGCCTCCTGCGATGCACCATCGGTGTAAGATGGTCAGAAATGAGCATGGATCAAATGATGATGTCAGGACTCCGGTCGTAGTCACCTGGGAAGCTAGAAATAAACCGGGGTAGTCAGCCGTAATGGCGACTAGAACATCGTCCATGCTAAGTTGGTGGAACACCCCGTCGATCAGCTCCACCTTTATGTCCGGATCCTCTTCGGATGCCGGATCAAGGGATCGTCCTGGATCCTTGGGCTGTGGAGTCAGGCTTTGTATGCCCTCCACGTCCCGGCGCAGCTCCTGCGTCAAAATCACAAAGTAAGACACTTGACTTTGGAAATATGGATCGGATAGATAAACGTTCGCTTACCCAGCTCCGAGGGTTATTCATGGAGAATCCATTCAATGGACTCGTGCGGAGGAAGTCCTCCTTCTCCCCCTTGTACATGCCGGACATGATCTTTACCAGATCGGCGGTCGAGCCCGGCCCTCTGCGGCCATGACGGGTGGCGTCATCTTCCCCGTTGAAATCCCACATAGGGTGGCCCCTATATTGGAGCGGGTGCCCCCCTCGCATAATGCACGTGGCCATGATTCCAATCATGGTCAATCCGGAGTGGGCCAGTAACCTAATCCGGCCCATCAGATAATGGACGCTCCCATCATCTTCCCGTTGAGGGCTCCGCGGGCGCCAACTCAGGCGTTTCTTCAAGGGAGCATTGCTGAATTCCGGGAGGCCGATCCGAACTGGATCCGGCAGAGGGGCGTCCTCCATGTAGAACCATTCCGAAGGCCAGTCTTCGGATGCCTTCTTCGGGGTGCCGGATAGATATCCGGTCCCGGCGATGCGCCATATTTCGGCTCCGCCCACTTGATATATCGACCCCTCGTGAGAACGGGGTACGAGGCAAAACAATCTCTTTCACAGTGCAAAATGGGGCTCGATGCCCAAGAACAGCTTGCAAAGAGCTACAAAGCCCGTGATGTGCAAAATGGAGGCAGGTGTAAGGTGGTGAAGCTGGAGTCCGTAGAACTCCAGGAGTCCCCGGAGAAACGGATGTATGGGAAATCCGAGTCCCCTTATTAGATAAGGGACAAAGCATACCCGCTCTCCTTTGGAAGGGTTGGGGACGCTCTCCGCCTGCTTTCCACCCCTGAAGGTGGCCAGTCCGGCTCGAACCGGAACCATGAAGGCTGGGGGAAGATATCCCTCGGTTTGGAGCGCCACTAGCTCGCTGTGTGGAACTGAGCATCTCCCCCAATCTCCTGGCTGAGGGCTGGGAGCGCAAGAGGAGGAGCCGCGTCGACTATCCATGATAGAATGGATTTTTGTCAGAGGCGCTTCGATGAGTACTTGCGGAAGGAGGATGGTGTGAGTTGGATCTAGATCCTCGCCTCCCTTATAGGCGGCTCGTTCGCACGGCTAGGGGGTAAAATGTAAAAATACCCTAGCTTTTCGCATTCATACGACACGTGGAAGAGGGCCATTATTGGACGTAGAAGCCAAGGAGCGCAACATTTATAAGTAAGCCGGACACTATTCGACAGGAACATGAAGTTTGAAGGAGAACCCGCCTTGCAACGCCGGAGACAATATACGCGTCGGACTTGTCGTCATTGAAGCCTGGTTCGGGGGCTACTGAGGGAGTCCTGGACTAGGGGGTGTCCGGATAGCCAAACTATCATCATCGGCCGGACTCCAAGACTATGAAGATACAAGATTGAAGACTTCGTCCCGTGTCCGGATGGGACTTTCCTTGGCGTGGAAGGCAAGCTTGGCGATACGGATATGTAGATCTCCTACCATTGTAACCGACTTTGTGTAACCGTAGCCCTCTCTGGTGTCTATATAAACCGGATGGTTTAGTCCGTAGAATAACAACAATCATACCATAGGCTAGCTTCTAGGGTTTAGCCTCCTTGATCTCATGGTAGATCTACTCTTGTAATACCCACATCATCAATATCAATCAAGCAGGACGTAGGGTTTTACCTCCATCAAGAGGGCCCGAACCTGGGTAAAACATCGTGTCCCTTGTCTCCTGTTACCATCCGCCTAGACGAACAGTTCGGGACCCCCTACCCGAGATCCACCGGTTTTGACACCGACATCGGGCGCGATCGAAAGGTTGAAGAGACTAATAATGGCTGCGGGAATTAAAGGGGACGCTGGACGGCCTGGAATATCGTCACGCTCGGTTGGCAGTTCTAATTTGCAGCGCGTAACTCCATCCTGCCGCACATAACTGCATCATGGTGATGCGTGCGGCGCAACCACATGCATATGGGCCCCCGACGTGATCGTGGGCAGGCCCAACCGCTGGCAAAGCGTGCGCGGAGGGACGTGAGCAGAGTGCTCTGCGGCCGCCTCAATGGCGAGCAACCATATACTATATGCATATAGCTGTTGAACACGCAAGGAAAAGCTGTCCACAAGCTAAGCGCATGCAGGTACGCGAGTAGAGCGCGCCGCGGCGCCTAACAGCGAGCACAGCACGCTGCAGCGCCTAACGGTGAGCACAATTCGTCGAGGGACGCGAGCAGAGGCCGGCACAGTGATATGTGGCAAATAAGATGAACTGTGCAAGCGATGGTGGAGATCAAGCACGAATTAGATTAGAGTTGCACGTGCGATTCGTGGCATACATTTGATCCATCCGAGCTGTTTGTGATGGAATAAGCTGTGTGTGTTGTGGGCATACGCTTGCTGGTATACAACCATCTGCGATTGATGAATTCATGACCGACGGGTTCCCTAGTGTGGTCCGTGTGTGATGTGATATGATCTGTCTATAGAAGATCAACATATATACTTATAAGAACAGTATTGCATGGCCAAATTAAGCATACAATTACATAAGTGACTACACACATAACATTTCCCCAAACCAAAGTAAGCAATTACATGCATATTAAACTAGGAGAAACGAGCATCTAATCATCTACATCTTGTTGTGACGACGTTTGCCATTGCTCTGCTTCCGGCTGGATCCCTGGTCATGAATGGTTAATAAAATCTAAGTCTATTGCATATTAAGGTCAAAATAGTACTACCAATCTACGAATCTCATACGATGCCATTTCAACGATTGTACAACAAAAGCCCGAAATATTACAAGGTTCAAATTCCAGAGTTACATGGCTCAAATTCGAATATTACAAATCTATGGGTTTGACACAATGACTTCCAATTACTCTGTCATACGCACTTCCAAATGAAGTTTAGCTTTTTTGGAGCCTCTTCCATTCTGCAGTAGCTGCCGACTCTGATCAACAAACCATCCATATTTTCTATTTAAATGCATGTTCAACCTCATTACCTTCAGCACCCTTGCTCTAGCAACAAAGAACCTGGCGAATGTAATCTCCGGTAAGGTCCCTCGATAGGAGTTCAAAGTAATTTTTGAGAGATGCAGATCCAGGCATTTGATGTGATTGTCATTATAAACATTATCCACCTCCGGGCCTATTATTATCTGCAAAAGAAGAGAACGTGTTAGTGCCTACATGCATTTTTTAACACTACTACACGCCTATTTGGTTTGCAGGATTTGTAAAATGCACCAACGTTCCATCTTCGATCTGACATGATTAACATGGGCATTTGATTACAATCTAGAAAAATGTAGCCTTCTTCACAAGAGGTTGGAGTGGATGAAAAATTGCCTAAGAAAACTAGTATAGATGAATCCAAAGGAGAGATGCTTATGGATTGTAACCATATGAATCAAGCAACCAATATGGGGTGGGGGTGTATGTCCTGAAATCCTCCAAAATTCCTTTAGAAATCATAGTACATTGTCATTGTAAACTTGGGAAAAGGTGCAGAAAATTGAACTCCCTTATGGTTAACATTTAACAGGAAAGGAACATCACCTTGATATACAGCTTCTTCACGCACGAAAAGCATCTCAGGAAACTGATAACTTGGTCCGGGTTGGGGCCGATAGATTCTAGTGCCAAGACCTTCAGATTGCGTGGAATCTGGGTGAAGCTTTTCTGGATGACAAACGAACATACATCTTCAAAACTAGAAATAATGTTGATATCAAGAAGGAGAGGTAGAAGGCGACTGTTGTACCCGAAAGTAGTAGTATTTGACAGACGAGTAGCCCATCACTGTCAATTTCGGTGTAGAAATGACATTGATTCTTGTTGGACCTTGTTGATCAACTACAAGTAATCTCTCAAGTGAAGGCGTGTCCTCAATGACCATATTGTGGTCCACCTTTTGTGATCTCTCATTGCAGCACCAGCAACACACATAAATAGTCCGGAAAGTCCTGGAGGTGATGTGGAAGCTACACGACCAATTCATCACCTAAAGACGAAGGAACTCGAGTGCAGTACATCCACAGAGCAGGTGATCCATGTCATCCTTTGGGACGAAGACGACGACGAGCTCGAGGTGCTTCAGTCACGGTAGAAAAAGAGTGGGCGTGTCATTAAGGGGGGATGGTAGTTCATGAACTTGGCGAGGCGCAACATGGGCGTGAAGTGGAGCGCGGACATTGGCAGCAAGCGCATGTGCCCATCATTAAAATTGAGCTCCTCGAGCTGATCTAGGGCGTGGGATCGGAACCACTCATCAAGCTTGGCTCGATCCTTGCCATTAGAATGGAACTTTCCCGTGATAAGGCCTCTGATTGGACCATGGTGACTGCCAAGGATCTGGGAGAACGCGTCCAAGCTTTTGCGATAGCCATGGCAGAGCTCATGTGCGTCGAGGAGATCGAGAGGCTGGAGAGCCATAGGGGGCGCCATCGCCAGGAAAGGGCGGTTGTCCTCGCCCCATATTTGATTGGGAGGAGGGATATGATGACTATCAACATATCATCGGGGAGGCTGCTGATGAAGTCTAGGCCTGCTAGAGTCGCTTGTAGTTCTTTCTTGACTCGCCTCCACTTGTTGGCAGCCTCATTTTTCACCTCGTCGGCAGTGACGGAAATCTCTATCTCAATATTCACGCCGTGCTCTGGTGCTTCAGCAGCCCCAGCGTCGCCACTCCCTCCGATGGGGCACTTCAGCGACATCCTCATACACTAACGGCTTTGTGGACTGAGAGGTTCGTCGAGGGTGCGGGCGGAGAGAGAGGATTGTGTGTGGCGAGGATGGGGATGTCGGCTTTGAGGACTGAGAGCGGCGTCGAGGATGCGGGCGGAGAGAGAAGATTGTGTGTGTGGCGAGGATGGGGGGTGCCGCCGCTTGGGCACGCCATTAATACGGACCAGTGGAAGCGAGGTGGGCGGCGGTCAAAGGATGTGTCGCTTCCCGGTGAGCCTGCGCAGCAGACTTTTGGCATTCCTATACCATCATTTCACGGAGTGAGGTGGGCGGTGGTCAAAATCAATTCTCAAGATCTGGCTATGAATTATTAGCACGCACTCTAACCCGCGCAAAACCTCGTCGGCGGTGATAGCAACCTCTGTGCCCAGCTTCATGCGTTGCGCGGGTGCTTCACCAGCTCCAACGTTGCCTTCCACCTGTAACGCCCTCGATGCGGCTATAGCTCCCACGTGTCGAGGCACGACTTAGAGGCATAACCGCATTGAAAGCAATGTCGCAAGTCAGGCAATCATTACAACATCCCATGTAATATATAATAAAAGGGGGAGATAACATAGTTGGCTTACACTCGCCACGTCACATCAGAGTACATAAATAACATCCATCATACAAATCACTCATGGCCCGAGTACGGTGCCAAAATAGAAAAGACCCCCAACATGCGACAAGGCCCTGAATCGATTACCCCAACTAGGCACCACTACTGATCATCCGGAAAAGACACGTAGTATCGCTGAGAGTCCTCGTCGAACTCCCACTTGAGCTCGTAATCGTCAACTGGAGCAGAAACACCTGGACCTGCATCTGGAGTTGTAGTATCTGTGAGCCACAGGGACTCAGCAATCTCACACCCACGCGATCAAAACTATTTAAGCTCATAGGAATGGATAAGGCAAATATATGTGGAGCTGCAGCAAGCGACTAGCATATGTGGTGGCTAACTGATACGCAAAAGAGAGCGAGAAGAGAAGGCGAAGCACGAGCGAGAAGCTAAAGGAACATCCTGCGCAAGCATAACTCCAACACCGTGTCCACTTCCCGGACTCCGCCGAGAAGGGGCCATCACGGTAACTCACACGGTTGATTCATTTTAATTAAGTTTAGTTCAAGTAATCTACAACCGGACATTAACAAATTCCCATCTGCCCATAACCGCGGGCACGACTTTCGAAAGATCAATCCCTGCAGGGGGGTCCCAACTTAGCCCATAACAAGCTCTCACGGTCAACGAAGGAATAGACCTCCACCCAAGACACACCGATCAGACTCGGTATCTCGGTACAACAAGATGATTCGACAGGTTAAAACAAGTCCAGCAACACCGCCCGAATGTGCCGACAAATCCCGATAGGAGCTGCACATATCTCTTTCTCAGGGCACACTCAGATGAGCAATCCGTACAACTAAAACCAACCCTTGAGTTTCCCCGAGGTGGCGCTGCACAGGGCTCTAGTTCGGACCAACACTCAGAGGAGCACTGGCCCGTGGGGGGGCTAAAATAAAGATGACCTTCGGGCTCCGGAAACCCAAGGGAAAAAGAGGCTAGGTGGCAAATGGTAAAACCAATGTTGGGCATTGCTGGAAAAGCTTTAATCAAGGCGAACTATCAAGGGGTTCCCATTATAGCCCAACCGCGTAAGGGACGCACAATCCGGGAACATAACACCGATATGACGGAAACTAGGGCGGCAAGAGTGGAACAAAACACTAGGCGAGAGGCCGAGCCTTCCACCCTTTACCAAGTATATAGATGCATTAAGATAACATAGCAATATAATGATATCCCAACAAGTAAATAAATGTTCCAACAAGGAACGGCTCCAATCTTCACCTGCAACTAACAACGCTATAAGAAGGGCTGAGCAAAGCGGTAACATAGCCAATCAACGGTTTGCTAGGACAATGGTGGGTTAGAGGTTCAATCATGCAATTGGGAGGCTGACAAGCAAATGGTAGGCATCGAAGCAGTGGCAAAGCAAAAGAGCGAGCAAACTAGCATAGCAAAGATAGTAGTGATTTCGAGGGTATGATCATCTTGCCTGCACAGTTGTCAGAGTTGACTGGATCCTCACAAGCAAACTCAACGGGCTCCTCGGTAGCGAACTCGTCTCCCGGCTCTACCCAACAAGACAAACAAGCAACAAGGATACAATCAACCACGGGCAAGACCAAGCAATATGATGAAATGACGATATGCTATGCGGGATGCAATGCGGGATGCAAAAATGCAAGATATGACAGGAAAAGCATGAACCTGGCATCAACTTGGAAAACCAAGTGTGCCACTGGATAGAGGGGATGAAATCGCTCGAAAACGATATAAAGATCATAGGAATCGGAGCTACGGTTTGGAAATGGCAAGCGTTTTAAGATACGACACCGGTCTGCGATTAACAGCAAGTAGGCATCTAAATGCAACGAAATGAGCATGCTACAGCCACCAAACATGAAAACAAAATACATGGCAGCGAAGTACACAAGATGGTCGACAAAACACTAGCACTGAGCCACAGGCAATTTCATCCATTAAGAGGTTCAAACAAGCATGGCTAAAACGCAAAGGCAAAACAGATCTCAGACTTAGTGAAATTAACACTAGTCTGAAATTTCAGATCACGAAGCTCTCTTCGGAGCAGCAAAACAACATGATAGGAAACCTGAACATGACAAGTAAGAACATGGCATGGACCTACTCAACAAGCTTAATAAAACACCCAAAGTGACCTGGGGCCAAAAGGGTTCACAAAATACTCTACCGAGCTCACGAACATCGCTCGAACACAATCAGTTTTCAGACAGTGAAAACTGAGACATGCTGAAATCTAACTCACGAAGGCATGTAAACGAGCTCGATGCACTCACTACGGTGCAAGTCATGGCAAGTAAAGCATATAACCAGCAAGAAGACACAAAGTGCTAGCTACACATGGCAAGAACGAAGGCATAGCATGCATGGAACACTAACGGTAGCATCGACGAAATCGCAAACAAGTTAACGATCTGCCCAGATTAACAACGAAGCAAAAGTTGAGCTCGATTGAGTCAACCTAGAGCACTCCACAAATGCAAACAAAGACATGGATGGATAGAGCATAACTTAAATATCAAAACTCCCTTACTGATCATCCTCAAAAGAGGCACGGATCACTAGGAAACAAGCTGGACATATAGCATCATGAACTAAAATATCCCAGACAGTGAAAATCACTAAGTCCCTGAAATCTGCATTCTCAGGTACCCTACTTCGCAAGCTTGCACAAGACAACACACACATCCTAAAAATGCATGGGTAGCACCTCTGGAAAGAAGACAAAATGCTTCACAAATCATCCCAAAGGGGCACAGGCATATCATGCACGAATTAATTATAGCAAAAATGACAAAAGTGCATGATGAACTAACGGATCTGCAGTTTAACTCACGGAGCCTCCTTCTACCAGCATTTTGGGTATCAAGATGACCTCAAATGCAAATGATGCAATGGAATGAAATGATGTACATGTCGAGACGAAGATTTTGACATATCATACGCCTAAAACGGATCTACGGTTGCAGAGATACGCGCAGACAAAGAATGCATAAAAATTAACGGAGAGAGGCAAAAGTCAACCCTAGGGTTTCGGATCTGAGATCCAGATCGGGATCTCGCGGGCACGGACTTCGAGGTTGACCGCGGGGCACTGTTCACCGGAGTTGGAGCTCGCCGGAGGAGGACCGCAGGGGCGTGGGGAGGCTCGCCGGAGCCCGACCCGGCCGCCGGAGGAGACGGACGAGGGCGGCGGGGCCCGGTGGTGGCCACGGCGAGGTTCGGCGGCGGCGGGCGCGCCGGCGGATGGCGGGGCCGCGGCTCGAGGAGCGGGCCGGCGACGATGGCGAGCGGCGGCGCCGGTGCCCCGGGTGGCCGGCCGCGAGGAGGATGGCGGCGGCTGCGGGCGTGAGGCGGCGGGGCGATGACGCGGGCTGGGGAGGGCCCCGCGTGGGCCTGCGGGCCGGCGGGCGCGGCGATGTGGGCGCGCCCACGTGGCGGCACGGCGATGGCTGCGGCGGGCGGCGGGGTGGAGCGGACGCTGTCCGGCGCGGGCCGGACACGTCCGTCGGCGGCGGAGGAAGGAGATTCTCTTTTTTTTTAGGGTTTCGGGGAGAGGGAGAGATCCGAAAACGGAGGGGTGTATATATAGGCATAGAGGGAGCTAGGAGAGTCCAAATGAGGTGCGGTTTTCGCCCACACGATCGTGATCGAACGCTCTAGGACATGGAGCAGAGTTTGGTGGGTTTTGGGCCAAATTTGGGGGGTGTTGGGCTGCAACACACACGAGGCCTTTTCGGTCCCTCGGTTAACCGTTGGAGTATCAAACGAAGTCCAAATGACCCGAAACTTGACAGGCGGTCTACCGGTAGTAAACCAAGGCCGCTTGGCAAGTCTCGGTCCAATCCGAAAAAGTTTAAACCCCACACACGAAAGAAAGCTAGAAATGACCACCGGAGGAGAACGAAGCGCCGGAATGCAAAACGGACAACGGGGAAAATGATCGAATGCATGAGATGAACATGTATGCAAATGCAATGCACGTGATGACATGGTATGAGATGCATGAAAACGAAAACAACACACGGAGACAAGGACCCGAACCCGAGAAATAAATATAACTTGACACCGGAAACGGCAAGAGTTGGAGTACAAATGGGGAAAGTTACATCTGGGGCGTTACAACACTCCACCACTATGAAAAGATCTCGTCCCGAGATCTAGGACTGAAAGAACTCCGGGTACTCAGAACGGAGGTGATCCTCGCGTTCCCAGGTGGCTTCACGGTCGGAATGGTGAGACCACTTAACTTTGAGAAATTTGATTGACTTGTTGCGAGTCTTGCGTTCAGTCTCTTCAAGAATAGCAACTGGGTGCTCACGATAAGAGAGATCTTCTTGGAGCTCAATGTCCTCGAAGTTGACGGTGCGGTCAGGAGTCTTGAAGCACTTTCGAAGCTGAGAGACATGGAACACATCATGAACATTTGCAAAGTTTGAAGGAAGCTCGAGTTGATAGGCGAGGTCGCCTCTCTTGCTGACAATCTTGAAAGGTCCCACGTATCTAGGGGCAAGCTTCCCTTTGATACCGAAGCGACGAGTACCTTTCATAGGAGAGACGCGGAGGTAAACATGATCTCCGATCTCGAAAGCCAGATCACGATGCTTACTATCATAGTAGCTCTTCTGGCGGGACTGGGCTGCTTTGAGGTTATCACGAATGACTTTGCACATTTCTTCTGCTTCTGTGATTAAGTCATTACCCAGCAGCTGACGTTCACCGGTTTCAGACCAGTTGAGAGGGGTACGGCACTTCCTGCCATACAGAATTTCAAAGGGGGCCTTGCCCGAACTTGCTTGAAAGCTGTTGTTGTATGAGAATTCAGCATAAGGAAGACAATCCTCCCACTTCATGCCGAAGGAGATCACACAAGCCCTGAGCATATCTTCAAGAATCTGATTGACACGCTCGACTTGACCGCTCGTTTGAGGATGGAAAGCTGTGCTGAAGCGGATGTTGGTGCCCATGGCCTTCTGAAAAGAATCCCAAAACTTGGAGGTAAAGATGCTGCCACGGTCTGAAGATATCACTTGAGGAATACCGTGCAGAGAGACAATGCGAGAGGTATAGAGTTCCGCCAATTGAGCTGCAGTGATTGACTCTTTGATAGGTAGAAAATGAGCCACTTTGGTGAGCTTGTCGATGACGACGAATATAGCATCATTGCCACGCTTGGACTTTGGAAACCCAGTCACGAAGTCCATTTCAATGTGGTCAAACTTCCATTCTGGAATGGCAAGAGGTTGGAGGAGACCAGCTGGCCTTTGGTGTTCTGCCTTCACTCTTCTGCAGACATCACACTCGTTCACGAATTGAGCGATCTCGCGCTTCATTCGAGTCCACCAATAAGCTTGCTTGAGGTACTGATACATCTTCGTACTACCAGGGTGGATGGAGAGGAGAGAGTTGTGAGCCTCGTTCATGACCACCTTACGAAGTTCACCTTTGGGCACAACAATTCGATCCTCGAAGAAGAGAGTGTCCTTGTCATCAAGTCGGTAGCACTTGTACTTGGACTGACTCTTTGCAATACCAATCTTCACCTTCTTCACCATATCATCAAGAAGTTGGGCTTGGCGAATCTGGTCTTCTAAGGTAGGAGAGACTTGAAGGTTGGCGAGGAAACCTTGAGGAACAATTTGCAGATTAAGTTTGCAGAAAGCTTCACAAAGCTCGGGTTGATAAGGCTTGAGAATCAGACTGTTGCAATATGCTTTCCTGCTCAGAGCGTCAACAATCACATTGGCCTTGCCTGGAGTATACTCAATACTCGGATTGTACTCTTGAATCATCTCGACCCATCGAGTCTGCCTGAGGTTGAGATTAGGCTGGGTGAAGATGTACTTGAGACTCTTGTGATCAGTGAAAATATCCACTTTCCTTCCCAATAGAAGATGTCTCCAAGTCAACAAAGCGTGCACAACTGCCGCCAACTCGAGATCATGAGTGGGGTAGTTCTTCTCATTAGGCTTCAACTGGCGAGAGGTATAAGCAACAACTTTCTTCTCTTGCATCAGTACAGCACCGAGACCTTGGAGAGAGGCATCACAAAAGACCTCGTACGGCTTGGTTTCATCAGGCGGAGTCAGAACTGGAGCAGAGATCAATTTCTCTTTCAAAGTGTTGAAAGCAATATCACACTCCGGAGACCAAACGTACTTGACGTGCTTCTGAAGAAGATTTGAGAGAGGCTTGGCGATCTTAGAAAAGTTTTCAACGAATCTTCTGCAATAGCTTGCGAGACCGAGGAAACTGCGGAGTTGCTTCACGTTCTGAGGAGGTTCCCAATTCACAATTGCGGACACCTTCTCAGGATTCACGGAAATGCCCTTGGCAGAGATGATATGACCAAGATAAAGAACTTCATCGAGCCAAAATTCACACTTGGAGAACTTGGCGTAGAACTGATGTTCCCTGAGCTTGTCAAGAACCAAACGCAAGTGCTTGGCATGATCTTCCTTGTTCTTGGAGAAAACCAGAATGTCGTCGAGATAGACCAAAACGAATTCATTGGTGTAGGGGCTGAAGATGAAGTTCATCATGCGAGAGAACGTCGGAGGAGCGTTGGCGAGGCCAAAAGACATGACGGTGTATTCGTATGAACCAAAGCTTGTTCTGAACGCCGTCTTGGGAATATCTTGCTCACGAATACGAATCTGATGATAACCCATACGGAGATCAAGCTTGGAGAATACTTGAGCACCCTTGAGTTGTTCGAACAGCTCATTGATGTTGGGAAGTGGGTATTTGTTCTTGATGGTCTTCTTGTTTACTGGACGGTAATCAACACAAAGTCGACTCGATCCATCCTTCTTCTTCACAAAAAGAACACCACAACCCCACGTATAAGTACTAGGCCGAATGAGACCCAATCTTTCTTGCTCATCGAGTTGTTTCTTCAACTCCTTCAACTCTTCGGGGCCGAGCTTGTAGGGACGTTTGCACACAGGTTCCGTACCGGGCTCAAGTTCAATAACAAATTCAACCGGCCGGTTTGGAGGCATCCCTGGAAGTTCTTCTGGAAAAACGTCTTGATACTCACAAACAACCGGAATCTGCGAAATAGCATCCAATTCACCCTTCTCATTGAGAGAAAACAACCGGATGGTATTATCCCGAGCAGCAAAGACAATTACATCCTCAGACGAATGAGTCAGTTGAATCTGCCTGGCTGCACAATCAAGCTGAGCTTTATGCTTAGAGAGCCAGTCCATCCCAAGAATAAGATCAGTGTCAGAATTGCCAAGAACCACCGGAGAAGAGAGAAACTTGCAGTCGCCCAAAGTGATTGTAACATCCGGAACACACACTCGAGATGTCAAGAGGCTGGCCGGAGAGTCAATAGACAACGGTCTCGGCAACATTTGAGTAACAAAATCATGCTTGGAAGCAAAAGGTCTCGAGATGAAACAATGCGATGCACCAGTGTCAAAAAGAACTTTTGCAGGAATATCATTAACAGGAAGGTTACCCATGATCACATCTGAAGAATCCTCTGCCTGAGCTGCATTCACCATATTGACCTTGGCATGCTTGGGATTGTGCTTGACCACAGCTGTACTTGCCGATCTGACAGGAGGAGGAGGAGGAAGACGCCTCTGGTTGGTACACTTGTTGGCATAGTGACCCTTCTGTTGACACTTGTTGCACGTGACCTCTGAAAGCGGACGGTGATACGGAGCACTCGGTCTTGGCGCTTGAGACGAAGACTTGTTCTGAAAGCCTGGGTTGGGTGGGTGGGAGAAACCACTGCCACCTTTACTCTTCTGCTGAAACGGCTGACGGAACGGAGGAGGAGGAAGCCAATACTTCTGCTGCTTGACCACTTGAGTAGAGGAAGACGGAGTAACATCTCTGGCACGCTTCCTGGAAGCATCACACCTCATCTGAGCAGCCTCTTGCTTCAGTGCCATGTTGTAGAACTCATCGTATCTCAACGGCTCAAAGAGGACAAGAGCGAGCTGAATTTCCTCACGAAGACCACCCCTGAACTGATAGATCATGCTCTTCTCATCAGGAACATCCTGCTTGGCAAAATGAGCGAGCTTCTGGAACAACTTGTTGTAGTCATAGACAGACAAAGAGCCTTGCTTCAGATTGCGGAATTCCTGACGCTTACTCTCAACCACACTTTGAGGGATGTGATGAGCGCGGAAATCTTGACGGAAATCGTCCCAAGTGATAACACGTCCACCTCTGGAATCCTTGTACTGCTGGAACCACTCTGCAGCCTGATCTTTGAGCTGGAAAGAAGCGAACATGACGAAATCTTCAGGCCTGACGTTGCTGCATTCAAAATGCTTGCCCAGATCCACTAGCCAATCGTCAGCATCGGTAGCCTCAACACAACTGCTGAACGTCTTTGGGCCATTTGCGAGGAACTGGTTCAGTGTAGCAAAATGGTGCTGATTATGGCCTTGATTCCCTTGACTGTCTTGATTGCGCTCTTGGAGGATTTGCATGATCAACTGTGTATTTGCATTAGTAGCGGCCATCACAGCTTGCCATGCTTCCGAAGGAGGCGGAGGTGGAGGCGGATCAGGATTCGGAGTCGTGCGCGTTGGAGGAGCCATCCTGAAGAGGTTAACCACCATTAGCACATTGATAGACAACAATATAGAAGCTGAATCCAACGGAATGAAAATTGCAACAAATAGTCTTCACATCCGAACAAAATGAACGAATGCATTTCTCTTCAAATGGTCACATATCCATAAATTGAGAAGCCACGTGGAATTAAGGTAGAGAAATAAATCAACAAGGTACGGATCAAGAACGAATAATCGGTAAGAAATCCCAATCTCAAACCAATATCCGTGGAAGAAGAACTAGAGCTACTAGAATTCCCACCTATGAAATTCCCGAACCTTTCTGGTTATGCTATCAGGTGTTGGGGATACAGGGGAAGCACAATATCTCACCCAAACTAGCAAATCCTACATCCAGCTGTATCCATCCTTCAACACATAACCAAGAAAACTTCGGAAACCATCTACCTCAACCTTCGAAAAACATCCGTTATACAAGTTATGGCGATACTCCCGAACTCCCGCCCCAGTACTGGGTGGCGTCGAGGTTATCTCACCAACGAACTGCATAAAAGAGATTTTCGATGTCGGCGAACATATCTCAAGTATACCAGAATTGCAACGATAAAATTGTGACGACAACACCTCGGAGCTCAACTCCCCGGGACACTGCCACAACCCCTAAAGACAGGAGGCACCAAGAACAATGTTCTCGTCACAAAACCATCGGAACAAAACCAAAATACTCGCGTGATCCTAAAATTTTTTTTAGTGAAATTTGAGAAGAGAAGAGTCAAAACTCTACGCCAGGATGCCTTACCAGAGCGATGAGGAGACTGGGAAGTAAAAAGAATTCCTAAGCTCTCCGATATATAATTCCTAAGGACTCAAAACATTTTTCTAGACACAACTCGGCTGCTAAAAACGGTCAAGCAATGGGGCTCCTAAGGTCGGGGAAGGCTCTGATTACCAACTTGTAACGCCCTCGATGCGGCTATAGCTCCCACGTGTCGAGGCACGACTTAGAGGCATAACCGCATTGAAAGCAATGTCGCAAGTCAGGCAATCATTACAACATCCCATGTAATATATAATAAAAGGGGGAGATAACATAGTTGGCTTACACTCGCCACGTCACATCAGAGTACATAAATAACATCCATCATACAAATCACTCATGGCCCGACTACGGTGCCAAAATAGAAAAGACCCCCAACATGCGACAAGGCCCTGAATCGATTACCCCAACTAGGCACCACTACTGATCATCCAGAAAAGACACGTAGTATCGCTGAGAGTCCTCGTCGAACTCCCACTTGAGCTCGTAATCGTCAACTGGAGCAGAAACACCTGGACCTGCATCTGGAGTTGTAGTATCTGTGAGCCACAGGGACTCAGCAATCTCACACCCACGCGATCAAAACTATTTAAGCTCATAGGAATGGATAAGGCAAATATATGTGGAGCTGCAGCAAGCGACTAGCATATGTGGTGGCTAACTGATACGCAAAAGAGAGCGAGAAGAGAAGGCGAAGCACGAGCGAGAAGCTAAAGGAACATCCTGCGCAAGCATAACTCCAACACCGTGTCCACTTCCCGGACTCCGCCGAGAAGGGGCCATCACGGTAACTCACACGGTTGATTCATTTTAATTAAGTTTAGTTCAAGTAATCTACAACCGGACATTAACAAATTCCCATCTGCCCATAACCGCGGGCACGGCTTTCGAAAGATCAATCCCTGCAGGGGGGTCCCAACTTAGCCCATAACAAGCTCTCACGGTCAACGAAGGAATAGACCTCCACCCAAGACACACCGATCAGACTCGGTATCTCGGTACAACAAGATGATTCGACAGGTTAAAACAAGTCCAGCAACACCGCCCGAATGTGCCGACAAATCCCGATAGGAGCTGCACATATCTCTTTCTCAGGGCACACTCAGATGAGCAATCCGTACAACTAAAACCAAACCTCGAGTTTCCCCGAGGGGGCGCTGCACAGGGCTCTAGTTCGGACCAACACTCAGAGGAGCACTGGCCCGTGGGGGGCTAAAATAAAGATGACCTTCGGGCTCCGGAAACCCAAGGGAAAAAGAGGCTAGGTGGCAAATGGTAAAACCAATGTTGGGCATTGCTGGAAAAGCTTTAATCAAGGCGAACTATCAAGGGGTTCCCATTATAGCCCAACCGCGTAAGGGACGCACAATCCGGGAACATAACACCGATATGACGGAAACTAGGGCGGCAAGAGTGGAACAAAACACTAGGCGAGAGGCCGAGCCTTCCACCCTTTACCAAGTATATAGATGCATTAAGATAACATAGCAATATAATGATATCCCAACAAGTAAATAAATGTTCCAACAAGGAACGGCTCCAATCTTCACCTGCAGCTAACAACGCTATAAGAAGGGCTGAGCAAAGCGGTAACATAGCCAATCAACGGTTTGCTAGGACAAAGGTGGGTTAGAGGTTCAACATGGCAATTGGGAGGCTGACAAGCAAAAGGTAGGCATCGTAGCAGTGGCAAAGCAAAAGAGCGAGCAAACTAGCATAGCAAAGATAGTAGTGATATCGAGGGTATGATCATCTTGCCTGCACAGTTGTCAGAGTTGACTGGATCCTCACAAGCAAACTCAACGGGCTCCTCGGTAGTGAACTCGTCTCCCGGCTCTACCCAACAAGACAAACAAGCAACAAGGATACAATCAACCACGGGCAAGACCAAGCAATATGATGAAATGACGATATGCTATGTGGGATGCGATGCGGGATGCAAAATGCAAGATATGACAGGAAATGCATGAACCTGGCATCAACTTGGAAAACCAAGTGTGCCACTGGATAGAGGGGATGAAATCGCTTGAAAACGATATAAAGATCATTGGAATCGGAGTTACGGTTTGGAAATGGCAAGCGTTTTAAGATATGACACCGGTCTGCGATTTACAGCAAGTAGGCATCTAAATGCAACAAAATGAACATGCTACAACCACCAAACATGAAAACAAAATACATGGCAGTGATGTACACAAGATGTTTGACAAAACACTACCACTGAGCCATAGACAAATTCATCCATTAAGAGGTTCAAACAAGCATGGCTAAAACGCAAATGCAAAACAGATTCCAGACTTAGTGAAATTAACACTAGCCTGAAATTTCAGATCACGATGCTCTCTTCGGAGCAGCAAAACAACATGATAGAAAACCTGAACATGACAAGTAAGAACATGGCATGGATCTACTCAACAAGCTTAACAAAACACCCAAAGTGACCTGGGGCCAAAAGGGTTCACAAAATACTCTACCGAGCTCACGAACATAGCTCGAACACAATCAGTTTTCAGACAGTGAAAACTGAGACATGCTGAAATTTAACTCACGAAGGCATGTAAACGAGCTCGATGCACTCACTACGGTGCAAGTCATGGCAAGGAAAGCATATAACCAGAAAGAAGGCACAATGTGCTAGCTACACATGGCAAGAACGAAGGCATAGCATGCATGGAACACTAACGGTAGCATCGGCAAAATCGCAAACAAGTTGACGATCTGCCCAGATTAACAACGAAGCAAAAGTTGAGCTCGATTGAGTCAACCTAGAGCACTCCACATATGCCAACAAAGACATGGATGGATAGAGCATAACATAATTATCAAAACTCCCTTACTGATCATCCTCAAAAGAGGCACGGATCACTAGGAAACAAGCTGGACATATAGCATCATGAACTAAATTATCCCAGACTTAGTGAAAATCACCAAGTCTCTGAAATCAGCAATCTCAGGTACCTCTCTTCGCACGCTTGCACAAGACAACACACATATCCTAAAAATGCATGGGTGGCACCTCTGGAAAGAAGACAAAATGCTTAACAATTCATCCCAAAGGGGCACAGGCATATCATGCACGAATTAAACATAGCAAAAATGACAAAAGTGCATGATGAACTAACGGATCTGCAATTTAACTCATGAAGCCTCCTTCTAACAGAATTTTGGGTATCAAGATGACCTCAAATGAAAATGATGCAATGGAATGAAATGATGTACATGTCGAGGCGAAGATTTTGATATATCATACGCCTAAAACGGAGCTACGGTTGCGAAGATACAAGCAGTCAAAGATAGCACGAAAATTAGGGTTTCGTGGGAGAGAGGTCAACCGATGCCCAGATCCAGATCTGGATCGGCACGCTTCCCGAGGCGGCGCCGGAGACACTATAGCAGCCGGTGGAGGAGGGGAGGCCGGCGAGGCGGCGGGGAGAGGCCGGGGTGGCGCCGGGGAAGGCCGGAG